>NC_081774.1:10101222-10800038 GCF_963082965.1 Carassius carassius | reverse complement strand
GAATGTCGGTGATCTGTTTGGTTGCTGTTTGTACCAAAAGAGGAACGGATTTGTAGAAGTAGTAGTATAATTACATATTAAAATAACTTGACTTTAACTTTAACCTTCACTTTCAGTAATTTCTCTTAAAGACTGTTCAACCCAGTCCTGTGGATATGAAAAAGATATGAAAAAGTAAGTCATTAACATGAATTATTAGCAAAGTAAACAAACATTTATTAATCTTAATTCCATTGAATCAGTTTCTTTTAAATTATACAGATGTGATTTTAAAATGGGTTTTAAAGGATGAATTTTGAGATTTTAAGTTTTCAGTCGATATATAATTTCTGATGATTTCTAAAATGTGATCGAGAAAAAGGCAACAAAGAATTCTTTTTTTTAAAAACAAAGGTCAAAACTCCAGTTATAATTTAGATTTTTGAGGGTGTACTCTTGTCATAAATTAATTGATTACTTTTCCTACATAATTTTTAACAAAAAACATTGGTAAAATATATATTTGGGAGTCTTAGACCTTTCCAACGATATATAGTTTGTCAAGATTAGATTAGATTTAATTGTAATTTAGTGAAGTAAATGTAGGCGTCCCACAGAGGGGACGGGTGACAGTTAACAGGTTAAATGTTTGTGTCGTCACATGATCTACTCATACATGGAGATGGTGATGCTGACTCCTTGTGGATGAAGTTTGAAATTGCTTTAAAAAAAACTTTATTATAACTATTATTTTTATTTTAAACCATTTTTCACATAATTCGGAAATGTTTTAGAACCCATGATTGAAACTAGCTAGTCATCTCTGTGTTGTAAATATATTTAGTTACTGGATATATCAATGAGTATCATGCACCTGTATCATGCACCAATTTTTATCTTCCTTGTAATAAATGATCTGAAGATGATTACCTTGATTGTTTATTGACCACATTTGTGCATGTAAATGAGTTATTTCTACCACAGTATTTTACACTTACACTTCTCAACCTACAATAATCATGCATTTGCATTTAAAAAAGCTCAAAGGTGTGGCTCCATTGAATGGCCAAAATAGTTCTAGGTATAATAGCAGGGTCTGCATGTTATTTAATGGTCAAATTTCTCACAGTACATATAATACATAAGTACATGTCATACTGTAAAAGAGAAAAACTGAAGAAAAAAATATCCACTGCTCAGTGCCAAATTACATATGAATGGTGTTATTATTGGATCAATCAATCAGTTTTATTATCTTCTCAAGTATTTTTAATTAATATTTTGATATTTTATACTAGGGATGTTCGGATCAGGTTTTTTTGCCTTCGAGTCCGAGTCATTTGATTTTGAGTATCTACCGATATCGAGTCCCGCTCTGATACTTCTATAATACATAAAAAAAAGAATAAAGAATAGCGGGAAAAAAACAGATCCAGGATGTTCAATAAATTACATTTTGAAATATATTCAAATAGAAAACAGCTATATAGGCTAGTAAAATATTTCAAAATTTTACTTGGCTTGGTGAACAGAAGAGACTTTTTTTGTAGGTTTTTGTAGAGAGCTGATGTGTTTCCTGTCACTGTGGGCGCCAGAGCACAGTAGTACAGAGCAGAGTCTGATACAGCAGCAGAGGAGATCTCCAGATCCACACGTTCACTTTTTGGAATGTTAACAGAGAATCTCGGATCTATCTTAGACACCTCAGTTCCTTTTGCTTTGCTGTGGGTGAGTACAAGAAATTCAGGTTTTGATCTTCCATACTGACGGTACCAGTGGAGATCATTTGTAACTCCAGAGTCAGAAAAAGTACAGGATAATGTAACACTTGAACCCTCGTCAGCAAAAACATCTAGTTGTTCTGGTTTGATGACAT
The DNA here is from genome assembly GCF_963082965.1 of Carassius carassius. Lineage (NCBI taxonomy): Eukaryota > Metazoa > Chordata > Actinopteri > Cypriniformes > Cyprinidae > Carassius > Carassius carassius. The sequence continues at coordinate 10,798,183 of NC_081774.1, read as the reverse complement.
TTCCAAAGACAGCAGCTGAAAAGGAAAAGTTAATTGGTTACATTTTAGTAAAAAAGGTTTTGAGAAAAGGTGTTAAATAAATAATTATATAAATAAATACCAGCTGAGACACAGAGCAGAATAACTGAATGAAGATCCATTGTTCAAGTGTTCACTCTGAGAAGAGTCAGAATGAATCAATTCATCCAGTCTCTGTCAGACACAAGATCATATGAACACTGAGTCGCTCCTCCCTCATTTTATAGCTCAATTCAGACACTGAGAAGCGAAGAAAGTTCTAATCACATGATCAATTTTACAACTGTACCAAACAAACTAACCACAATTAATCTTGGATCCTTATTTAGGATTATGATTGTCCTTATAAGAAGTTGGTGTTTATTTATAAAGCACCATTAAAACAACATTGACCAATGTGCTGTACAATAATACAAATAAATAACATAACATAAAAATTCTGAAGTGAAAGACAAGTAACTAAATAGCAAAATAAACCACACCAAAGAATTACTGAATAACCAGATGTTTTAGTGTTTACTGTTTTATAACTTTTTCTCCGTCAGAGTCAGAAACATTTTGAATGTAATTTTGGGCCAGACTCAACAGTGTCGCATCATCTGAAACACACATCTCCCCATTAGTGTTAAATTACAGATCAATTCTAATTTGATAATTATTTAATAAAATGCAACACATTTTTACTGTATGTTTCCATCATGCATCATAATCTAATGGTTCATAGCAATACAATTATGCTGTGAACATCCTTAAAATCAAGAAAACACATTTAAAGTTGACATTATGCAATCAAATAAAATTAATATCAAAATAAATTAATATCAAAATAACATTAAATAATTCATTTGACTGTGTTATCTTCAGTATAACTTTATTGTAGATTTTTACATTTCTGAATTGTTTACTGTGAAGAAACAATCACATCTGTGTTTAAGTTGTGTGTTTTTGTATGTGGTTTGACTTGGGTTTTCTCACTGTGGGCCTCAGAGCACAGTAGTACACAGCAGAGTCAGACACACGCAGATTCTGGATTGTCAGAGGAACTGATTTTGAAGATGTGTCGATATGTGCATTAAATCTGTCTTTGAACTCTTTATCTTCATCTCCAGTCTTACCAACTCTTTGAAGCATGTATTTAGGAACTCTGTTTACTTTTTGCTGGTACCAAAAGAGAGTCGGGGTGAGTTGTGTTTGATATGTGCAGTTGATTATTACAGTTCCACCTTCATAAACAGTCTGAACTCTTGGTTTCTGCTCAACACTGTCCTGTGATTCTGTTCCTGTAGAATCAAATCATGAACAACATCAGCAAAGCAATCTCATAAACATTCAAAATTACCTTGTAGTATTACAAAGAGTATTAAAAAGAATTACTCACAACATTTTATTTACTTACCCCAAACATATATGAAAACAATGATAGTTTGTTTTATCCAGTCTGTCATCTTTCTTGTTTTAAAAATGAAGTCTAATATAAATCCAGATCTTATTCTCACCCCTGATCTAGTCTGATACAGAGTGACTGTATATACTAGTGAGCAAGTGCACTTGATCTACACTACACAGTTTGTTTGAGAAGGTTTCTTTGACTCCTCCCTCTGGCACATTCAAAAACATCTGAAATCCAAGTTAATAACCAAACAATGCATAAACATGCAAAACATATTCAGCACATTGTTCATCATAGTTCATTTTGAATTTTGTTGTGGTGGACAAAGGCACAAGTACTTTATTGTTCTCATGAACTCTTTTCTTTTTCATATTAAAATTAATTTTCATTTTCTGGGGAAAAAAATAATACTAATTAAAATGGAAATTCAAATGCTTAAGGTGCTTTAAGACTGTGTATAAAACTTAATACATAAGTGTATTTGAAGTTTTATGACAGGCCTCAGCAATAATAGATAGATAGTTTTTTTTATGTGGTTTTCACTATAAATAAATCAATGTGGAAAAGAGCTTTGGGTGTTTGTGTGACATGTTTCATGTTTTGTATAACTGGGCTAATGATACTCTTAGAGCACAATAATAGTGAGCTTTGCTGCTGCACCCAGGGAGGAATTAAAGGTTATGTGCCTTGATTAAGGGCACCTCAGTCATGTACAAGCCACTACCAAGACTCAAACCCACAATCTTCAGGTTACAAGTCCAACTCTCTAACCATTAGACCACAGCTTCCCTGTTTTGCTTTTTCAAAGATAAAAAAAAGAATTTTACTCATTTTTAATTGTTGCTTTATTTTATGTTTTGATCCTTTTTACATTAGATTATATAAATTCTCTCTCTCGCCTCTCATTGTAACAGTTTTATTGTACAGTGTTCTTGTGTTTCCTGTCACTGTGGGCGCCAGAGCACAGTAGTACAGAGCAGAGTCTGATACAGCAGCAGAGGAGATCTTCAGATCCACACGTTCCTTGTTTGTCACATTAGCAGTAAATCTTGGATCTACATCAGAGCGCTGAACCAAGTTTGCAGTGTCATAGGTGAGTACAATAAATTCAGGTTTTGAGTTTCCATACTGACGGTACCAGTGGAGATATTCTGTAGAGCTAGAGTCAGTAAAACTACAGGATAATGTAACACTTGAACCCTCTTCAGCAAAAACATTGGTTTTGTTTGGTTTGATGACATTTCCAAAGACAGCAACTGAAAAAGAAGAGGTACATTTGTATTTTTTGTATCGTCTTCTTTTAATAACCAACTAAATAATGAGCTAAATTAATAAACATACCAGCTGAGACACACAGCAGAATAACTGAGTGAAGATCCATGGTATACAAGTGTTCACTCTGAGAAGAGTCAGAATGAATCTTTTCTACCGCAGTCTCTGTCAGACATAACAACATCATGTCAGATCTAAGTCCCTCCTCTTTTGACACTTCAAGACAAAATAAAAGCTTTACTTTTTGTTGGAATAGTTTTTCTTGGGGCCTGACTCATTACTGCTGAGTGGGTGCCTAGTAGATTTTGTTACACAAGTTTAAGTTAACATTAGTTATTTAACATAGCTACATGAAACACATATTCTTATATAATATGCAAGCTTTATGTTTTTTTTACAAATGTATCATGAATTACGTGTAGTACAATTGTAGTGCATTTCTGTAACACACAGCTGCAAACCTAAAGCCTTTTAAGTATTTCTACCTTTTTTTGTCCTTTTTCTAAAACATTTCCTTCTCTCAACCTCACTCAGGTGTTTGCAGTTATTATCTTACACTGAGGTTTTCATAATAATAACTTCAAAGTAAAAAATGGCTTGTAGTTTTTGTACGACTTGTTTCATGTTTTGCATCACTGGGCTGTAACTCTTAAAGCGCAGTAGTAGAGAGCAGAATCTGACACAGTCACACTACTAATAATGAGTTCAGTTGATATGCGAGAACTTCTTGACTGGAATCGAGGATCAGAACTGTCCTTCAAGCTGTTTGATCGTGCTCCTTCATATAATAAATATTGAGGTTCTCCATTAGGATATTGTCTGTACCAGTACAGACGTACATATTCACTGTCTGACTCATATGAGCAGCTCAGCGTTTCAGACTCTTCTTCTGTTTTGATGAAGCTCGTCCCTTTATTTGGCTCTATTTTGTCCACAGCCGTCACATCTGCAAACATTAAGCACAATATTAGCTCATTTAGTTTTATTTTAAACACTGTATATCACTAAAGATGTAAATTACAAGTGTTTTGAAAGAAAATCAATAAAATAGGTAATAGCAGCTAAATTATTTAAAGTAATCATAAATGACGCACCTGATGCCATAATGAAAAGCAGCAGCATGTATTTTTTCATGGTGAATATGATCAGATCAGTTGTGTGTTATTTATCTCCGTGCTCTGTGTGTTACTGATGCTTTCTGCTGTTCATAAAGACATTCAGGAACTTCCTGAACTCTGTGAGTGTGTCACCAGTGAAACCTTCATTTTTATAGTATGTTTAATGGTGTGATATGAAATATGAAAAAAGTAAAATAAAATACACAAAAAAATCTGCCCGCCTTTCAGTAACTTTTCACATGATATAAAAAATTTAGTCTAGCATAATTTTTTCTAATTCTGTTATTGCATTTCCTATTAAATGTCTGAGAACACTGCCACCTTGTGGCACGTTGTACCTGCACATTGTTTTACACACGATAATAGACTGAAACTTTAACTATTAAATAAATTAAAAGCAACCAAGCAATAAAATAACAGATTTATGAAAAGCCTAAAAAAATGTTATCATTATAATATAATTTTATAACAACAGATTTTTTTTGTATTATAATAAACATATTGATTGAATTCATCTCTTACCAATGCATGCAAAGTTGTATTAATATTCAGGTAAAGAGAAACAGGATATCTTCAGAGAGACTATAATTTATTTAATTAGTTTATTTGTCAATTTGTTTTTATTTGGGGCAATGTACAAAATACATTAATCTTACGATAAGATGTTTTGTACCAGAGTTAGCAAATGCTAATTTCCATCTGCAGTACCGGGCAGGTGCACAGAATATTAAAACATTACATTACAAATAACTGTCAGTAGCACTAACAAATACATGCAATATTATTTAAACAATAACCATTTAAAACTAATTAGATGTATAAATGAAAAGCTAATCAAAAAACCATCATAACCTAAAATACAGTACAGACCAAAAGTTTGGAAACATTACTATTTTTAATGTTTTTGAAAAGAAGTTTCTTCTGCTCATCAAGCCTGCATTTATTTGATAAAAAATACAGAAAAAATGTAATATTGTGATATATTATTACAATTTAAAATAATTGTTTTTAAATTTATTATACTTTAAATGATCATTTATTTCTGTGATGCAAAGCTGAATTTTTAGGATCATTATCACATGATCCTTTAGAAATCATTCTAATGTGATGATTCATTATCAAAGTTGGAAACAGTTCTGCTGCTTAATATTTTTTCAGAACATGTGATACTTTTTTAGGATACTTTGATGAATAAAAAGTAAAAAAAAAAAAAAAAAAGAAGCTATGTTTTTAAAATATAAATATTTTGTAATAACAATATACACTACTGGTCAGTAATTTGGGGTCAGTAATTTTTTTTTCTTTCTTTTTTTTAATAAAATCAATACTTTTCTTCAGCAAGGATGTGTTAAATTGAAAAGTGATAGTAAAGAAAATATATTTTTTATTTTGAATAAATGCAGTTCTTTTTAACCTTTTATTCATCAAATATATTAGACAGCAGAACTGTTTCCAACACTCATAATAAATCAGAATATTAGAATGATTTCTAAATGATCATGTGATAGACTGGATGTTACATGTGACACTGAAGTAATGATGCTGAAAATTCAGCTTTGCATCACAGGAATAAATTATTATTTTTTAAGTATATTCAAATAGAAAACTATTATTTTAAGTTGTAATAATATTTCACAATATTACTGTTTTTTCTGTATTTTTGATCAAATAAATGCAGGCTTGATGAGCAGAAGAAACTTCTTTCAAAACATTAAAAATAGTAATGTTTCCAAACTTTTGGTCTGTACTGTATATACAACATAGTCAAAAGCGTTTACCTCAATGTTACATTTGTAAACTTAAAATTTATTTTATTAGGATAAACCCCTTGAGATGCATCATCTCATTTTCAAGGGGGTCCTAAAATACATCACAACCATCACAAAAGAACAGTAATGAAAATAAACAAAAATACAATTATACAAATTGGACAAACAAATACATACAGAACCTCAAACACAGAAAAAAAAGAAAGAAAAAAACCCCAATACTATTTACCGAAATATACCACACTTTACAACCACTAGATCAAATTGGCAGAAAAACATATAATAATAATGTAATAATTCACATTATGTCAATAATAATAATAACAAAAATAATAATTCACATTATGTCAGCATCATATATTACAAGAGCAGTCAATCACAAAGTAAGAAGACAAGGTACGCTTAAACATCCCAAATGAAGTAATGGATCTAATATCGGAAGGTAAGTTATTCCAATCTATAATGGCTTTAAACATAAAAGCTCTTTTGCCAACTGTCTTCTTGGCACGGGGGACAGAAAAATAAAACTGAACAGAGTGCCTCAAATGATAATTTGAAATAATAGGAAAAAAATACTGTTTTAAATAAGATGGGTAATTGAAATGGATACATTTGAATATTAGTTGAAGCCAGTGCATTTGTCTTCTTATATTTAAAGAGGGCCAATTCAGTGCATTATACATTGTGCAATGATGCATGAGAAAAGGGCATCCAAGGACAAATCTGCACAATCTGTTATAGGCTGTTTTGAGACGGGAAAGGTCTGATTTTACAGAGTTTTGGTAAACAACATCACAGTAGTCAAAAATCGGAAGTATAAGTTGAGAGGCGAGTTTCCTGCGCACACTATAAGTGAAGCAGTTACGAGATCAATATAAAACATTAATTCCATAATTGACTTTACGTAAGATATGAGCAATATGAATATTGAAAGAAAGCTCAGAATCTAGCCATACACCAATATATTTAAATTTCTATATCTAAATATATATCTAAAATAAATATCTAAAAGCCAATCCTGTAAAATTTTGAAATCATGCTGAAGACACACTTGAATTTGAGGAAGATCATGTTTAGATGTATATAAAACGGTGTCATCAGCATAAAGTAGAGCACAACAGTTATTAAGAATTGATGGCAAGTTATTAACGTAAATAGAAAAAAGGAGTGGTCCCAAAGTTGAGCCCTGGGGCACACCTCTTTGCTGAGTTAGCAAATTAGATTTATTTCCATGAAGGATAACACATTATTTTCTATTATGGAGGTATGCACTAAACCACAATACAGCATTTTTAGACAGGCCAGTAGCATAGAGCTTATCTAGAAGAAGATAGTGATCAACAAGGTCAAAGGCTTTAGTCAAGTCAATAAATATAGCACCTGTAAGTTCCCCATTATCTGCAGCAGAAAAGACATCATTGGTGAATTTAAGAAGGGCAGTAGATGTAGAGTGGTTAGATCTAAAGCCAGATTGAAGTGGTGATAATATATTGTTTGCACTAAGAAAGTGTGAGAGTTGATTATAAATTAGTTTTTCAAACACTTTAGCAATAGAACATATAATAGATATGGGTCTGTAATTGTTAAGATCTAATACATCTCCTCCTTTGTGTATTGGAGTGATGCGAGCGCACTTCCAGATAGCTGGTAACTCACATGAAGACAAAGAGAGGTTGAATAAATCAGTAAGTGGATACATAAGTACGTGGGATGCTAGTTTAATCAACTTATTATCTAAACCATCCAGTCCAGCACCACTGTTCCCTTTTACTTCATTTATGGCATTCTGCACTTCATCTGGTTGAATTTTCCTAAAATAAAAAGAACTGTGATTGGGCAAAGTATTATTTAAAAAACCAGTACCCAGATCAGATTCAGTTATTAAGGTCGAACAGACGGAAGAGAAATTATGATTGAATGCTTCAGCAATAGATAGAGAGTCATGTAGAATTGAATTTGAAACTCGTATTTGATTAATACAATGTTTTTCTGATGTATTAGTAATAGTTTTAATTTATTTCCAGAATTGTTTTGGATTCTTAAAATCATTACTGAGGCTATCCTTATAGTAGTTGGATTTTGCATTACGGGTTTTAGTCTTACTCATATTTCTCAGCTGCCTGTATATTTCCCAATCTACTTTAGCCCTTGTACGTCGAAAAATTGACCATGCTTTATCCCTCTGCCTAAAAAGGCTAATAAGTTCAGGGTCAATCCAAGGGAGGTGATTACCCTTTACCCGGGCAGATTTCCAAGGAGCATGTTGATCCAAAACATCATTAAACTCGGTATAGAGAAAATCCCATGCGTCTTGGACATTGGGTATAAGTTGGTATCTGTCCCAATTTATAGCGATCAAATCATTAAAAAATAAATCTGAATTCAGTTTCTTATATTGTCTAATTTTGATAAGTCTTGGTGGTGATTTAGGTAATTTAATCTTCCAAACACAATATACTATCGAGTGATCACTAAAGCAATCAGAAATAACACCAGCCTTTAAAAATCTATCTGGATGTGAAACAAGTATCCAGTCAAGCAGGGATTGAGAAGTAGGAGTGATACGAGTTGGTTCCTTAATTAATTGTGAGATATTTAAATTACTGAATAAATTTTTCACTTTATCAGATGATTTATCTAACCAGTTTTTATTGAAATCCCCAAGTAAAATAATTTCATTATTACAGGAAATGGAGTTAATAGTGGATATCAGGTGATCAAAAGTTTCAGCTGGCGAAGAGGGTGGTCTGTATATGCTCCCGATAATTAAGCTTTTATTTAGATGAAAAATTATTTTAACAAAAACACATTCAAAGTGAAGAGGCTCATCTGTAGGTATGGTGAACTCAGATATGAGCTCAGAGGAATCAGATCTATATCAGATCTATATAGGATATAGTTTTGAAGATTAATTTCAGTATCTGATACATTACTATTAAGCCATGTTTCGGAAAGAGTAATTATGTTAGGTTTATGTAATGCAACCCATGCACGAAGTAGGTCAATTTTAGGGATAAGACTCCTAATATTTAAATGTACAATTTTTATTCCTTTAGCGTTACTCATAGAAAAAGCAAATTTTAGTATTGTTACTACGGTCACTGCTGCTCAAACATAATTGTAAAAATAGTTGTATCCAAAAAACTAATACATAATTAGAAAGGTTGCAAAATTCATTTGATACAATACAACAACAACACGAACACACATTACATAAACCCACATACAAAACTAAACACAGTAAAACATAACCCAAGCAAAGCCTTGCAACCCCAGACACCATGTTCCGGGGAATTTCTGTGAGTAAACAAAATTATGTTGGAAAAGACCATCTATTAGTCTCAAGACTCAGTCTGCATTAATATGAAATAATAGAAAGTGTAGCTCAAAGAGTACTTCACAGGCAGCATTTAAAGTCCGTAAGGGAAAAGAAAAAGAAAAGCAAAAACAGTTAGCACGATGTAGCCTAAACCATCAGAAGTAAACTAAAACTTCTGCAGTCGCGTTGTCCGTATTATGAAAAAAAAAAAAAAAAAAGAAAAAAAAAACCAACAACAGCCAGCTCAAGTATGCCTCCCCTCATCAGGTAACTTATGGAGAAGTTAAATTGGACATGAAAGCAGCTTCAGCGTCTTTGTGGCAACTGAAACGCTGTTGTTTTCCATCGACAATAACACACAGCGTGCAAGGATACCGGAGAAAGTACTTCATATTGAGATCACGGAGCTTACGTTTGACAGGATCAAAGTTCCGACGTCTCTTCGTCAGATCGGCACTGAAATCTTGATAGATAAAGATGCGATTCCCACTATATTCCAACGTCTTTTTCTCTCTAGCAAGGCGAAGGATTTTGACCTTATCCTGGAAGTTAAGCAGTGTGATCATAATTGACCTGGGACTGGCTCGATCGCTCTGTCGGACAGACGGAGTGCGGTGAGCCCTCTCAATGATCGGTGTCGTAGGGAAGTTACTTCGTCCCAGCAGTTGTGTGATCAAATGAGACATAAAACCGACGATATCACCGCCTTCAGCGGTTTCATGCACTCCCACGAAACGAAGGTTCTCCAAGTCATCAACTTTATCCAGCAGGTAAGAATTACTTTTCTCAAGTTGCTGAACCCGAGCCATAAACTCCTGTAGATTGTCCTCATTAGCTCCCACACGCTGCTCAAGTAAATTAACTTGTTCTCCCAAAGTGGTTAAAGAATCCTGAATGCTGCTCAGACTACTTTGTATCCACTTTAGCATCAAAGCGTGTCAGCATATCAGTCTTGATCTGTTGAATGGCGTCCCACAATGTTTGTAATGAAATGTGGCGCTCCTCCAGTGTGACAAGGACGCATATAAAATGTCCCAAAATAAATCTCTTAACTGTGTAGAACAGCTTTTTTTAATGCTTAACTTGTTTATATAGAAGTCAAATCAGGATGGATCAGCACATAGGATCACTTAAAAGGCTACTATATCATGAATAAACAGACTTGCTTGAGATACGTTCACTCACGCAGCAGCCATCTTGGGTATTACAAATATATATATTTATATATAATTTTGTGTATAAAATGAGTAATTAAAAGCAACATTCACATTCATTCCACCTTCCAATTTGCATATTAGGCCAGCCGGTCTATTGGTGATGCAGTCTCTATTGCTCTCCACTCGCCCTCTCCCACTTGGAAACAAAGGACTCTTATGTGTGAATGCTGTTCATAGATTTCACTTCAGCATTTATACCACCATCCATAGCAGTTAATAAAGAAACTCAACCTGCTGCACCTCCCTGTGCAACTTGTTGCTGGACTTTCTCACTGCAAGACCACAGGCAGTTTGTGTCGGCAACAACACATCCAGCACCATCACACTGAATACAGGGGTCCCCCAAGGATGTGTTTTCAGCCCCCTGCTCTTCACCCTGCTAAACCATGACTACACACCAATGTACAGCAGCAACCTCTTCATAAAGTTGCACATGACGCAACTGTGGTGGGTCTCATCAGCAACAATGATGAGACAAACTAAATTAGGTGTGACAACTGGCCAGGTGGGGCAGCGACAACAATATCTCTTAATGTAGAAAAAACAGGAGATTGTTGTCAACTTTTGGAGAGCACACACCCAGTACCAAAAGCATGCAGTATCACATTTCTGAGTGTACAGTATACATAACAGATGACAACAGCATCTAAATCCCCTGCACCCATCATGTGCTTATTGTATTGTGGCACCATTGAAAGCATCCTGACCAGCTGCATCATACTGTTGTTTGGTAACTGTACATCCACAACCAGAAATCCCTGAAACATATAGTAAATGCAGCAGGAGAGATCATTGGTGTCACACTTCCTTGCCTTCTGGACACCTATAATATCCGACTAACCCGGAAAGCACTCAGCATAGTGGCTAACACCACACTCCCCTCACAATTCCTTCTTTAGTCTTCTGAACAGCTTCTAAGAACAGCTTTATCCACCAAGTTGTTAGGAAATTTAACTCTCTCAACTCTCTTATGCACTGAATTGTAACTCCCTACACTCTTAAAAATAAAGGTGCTTCACAGCGATGCCATAGAAAAACCATATTTGCACTACAATGTAAATTCTCATGTGTCATGATGTCTTTATTGTACATATTGTATCCTATTTATTCTTAAAACTTGCCTGTGTCATGTTGGTGTCTTACACCGTAGATTTGAAAGAAATACAATTTCAGCCCTCTGTATATCCATGTACATATAGAAGAATTGACAAAGTTGAATTGGACCAGGAGACGCACATTAAACTGTCTTGACTAAGTTTCAGCTCCTGTGTTTTTGTATGTGGTTTGACTGGTTTGAGTTTTCTCACTGTGGGCCTCAGAGCACAGAAGTACACAGCAGGGTCAGACACACGCACATCTTTGATTGTCAGTGGAACTGAATTTGATGACACTTTAGAGTCAAATCTCTCCTGGAACTGAGCATCATTATCTTCTCCTCCATATCTGTTTATCCTCAGGATGTATTTAGGAAAGTTGTTCGTTCTCTGCATGGATGTACCTGAATACATTTTCTTGTGTTGTATCTGTTTATATTTACACTGTAATTTTAATGACTGTCCTTTAATTTCAATCACACGTTTGTCTGGCTGAGCTGCACTCTGTAAATGTTTAAGAATATTTAATGTACATTCCAATGCAAATTTAACTTACATGAATTTTGAGCTGTATAAAAAAGAATTCATACCAAAAACCAATAGTATGAAGAGAAATATATTCCTCAGACTGTGTAACATGACTGTATATATGTTGAAGTCTATATAAATAAGTAAATACTTTATGAGTGATTTGCTTTTGGTATTGTAAAGATGATCAGAGGAGGAGTTTATGGAGAATATAAAAGCTTATAAAAGCTTCTATATTGTTGAATGTCATGTTGAGTAAATACTGCCCTCTTCTGGTTAACTGCAAGTATTGCTTAAACTGAAACCGTAGTATATCAATGTAAATAAGATAATTATTTTCTTAACTTTTGAATATTCAGAAGGATTACTTATAAGTAACTGGTGAACTAAAAGATTGTTTTGTAGGGATTTAACGTAATGTGTATTTGATACTGCCCCACAAAAATTAACATACTATAATAAAACTTGGCTGTGTTTAGAATCTCAGTTGCTCTCTTGTCTCTCTGTGTAAAAGGTTTTTGTACAGTGTTCTTGTGTTTCCTGTCACTGTGGGCTGCAGAGCACAGTAGTACAGAGCAGAGTCTGATACAGCAGCAGAGGAGATCTTCAGATCCACACGTTCACTTTTTGGAATGTTAACAGAGAATCTCGGATCTACATCAGACTGCCGAGCATCTTTTACAGTGTCATACGTGAGTACAATAAATTCAGGTTTTGAGCTTCCATACTGACGGTACCAGTGGAGATAATCTGTAGTGCTAGAGTCAGTAAAACTACAGGATAATGTAACACTTGAACCCTCTTCAGCAAAAACATTGGTTTTGTTTGGTTTGATGACATTTCCAAAGACAGCAACTGAAAAAGAAGAGGTACATTTGTATTTTTCATCTTCTTTTAATAATCAACTAAATAATGAGCTAAATTAATAAACATACCAGCTGAGACACACAGCAGAATAACTGAGTGAAGATCCATGGTATACAAGTGTTCACTCTGAGAAGAGTCAGAATGAATCTTTTCTACCTCAGTCTCTGTCAGACATAACTACATCATGTCAGATCTAAGTCCCTCCTCTTTTGACACTTCAAGACACAAGAGAAGCTTTATTTTGTAGGAACAGTTTTTCTTAGGGCCTGACTCATTGCTACTATTATGTGAAACAAATTTCCTGTCCATCATTGTTAAGATACAGATGAATTCTAAATAGTAATAATTCTAAGTGAGTGCTTAGTAGATTTTGTTACACAAGTTACAAGCTACAACATTAGTCATATTTTAATGTCAGACAGCCTGTCACAGCAAGAGAGAAAAAAAAGCAAATTAAACACGTTCATATATAATATGGGTTAGCTTCGTTTTTGTTTTTTTGTTTCATTGATATGTCGCTGTTAGACTAGTGCTCTAAATTGAAGATGAACACCTTTATTTATAATCTAGTAATATAATAAGTAATAAAAAGTAATATCTTTAGTGTATTTTGATGCTTATAACCTTGTATTTATTTAACTAGGGATGTATTTGTATTTTAGTTAAATGGATAGTTAACCAAAATCAAGAGCTTCATGTAATAACTAAGCAATTGTTTACTTATCTTCATGCATGCCATTCCAGTCCTGTATGATTGTTTCTTCTGTGGAACATAAAAGTTATTCTGTACGGAGCCCCACACATGACATGCAGGAAAAAATATAAGGCTAAATCGTGTGCACGATTTACTAATTCGTTCCCTCAATGTATTAAAACGTGCACACAATTACTATAGCATACTAAATGATTTAGCAAATCGAGCGAACGCAATAGTAAATCGAGGGAACGCAATAGTAATCGTTTGCACATTTTAGTACATTGAGGGAACAAATTAGTAAATCTTGTGCACAGTTTATTTATTTTTTCTTGCATGTCATGTGCGGGGCTCCGTAATTCTGAGACTTTTCCTTCTATGCAAGACTTTTTCATGTCCCTCAGAGATATGATTTTTGGCTTCCTTATGATAAGCACAATGGCTAATTTCACTGAATTTTACAAAAACTATCAACAATATTTCTATTACTGTACATATCACATTTATCCATTGTTAACAATCACTCTGTCAGTTTAGGTGATTATCTATTTATTTTCTTGTGTAATTTTTCCCATTTTAATTTATGTTGACTCAGAACTTATTTTTATTTTCATTTAATTTCTAAATGAAGACTGCTATGTTCATTATTACATCCAACAGAACACCTCAGTTGCTTAGGAGACATCCTTGTCTACAACCGTTCTGGCGTTGAAACAATGACGTAGTGATGACAGCTCATTCAGGGCCGAGCTGTGATAGAATCAAAGACTGACATTGTCAATCGACAGTTGTGAGAGCGACCTTGTCCAGTGTGACATCACACTGATGATTGATTTGAGAAGGGAGTAATGATTCTAGGAGATAATAATAATAAAAAAACACTGTGTGGATTTTTATCATTTATGTTCAAACATCATGTAAAAGTGCATTTCGCATCCGATGACCACTTTAAAGTTTTTGTACGACATGTTTCACCCAATCATTGTGCATTTTTTGTATGATAAGAATTGTGGTTCTTGGGATGCTGTCTATACCATGTAAAGCCACACATATTTTCTACTTGTATATGAGCAGCTCAGCATGTCTGTTTCTTTTTCTTTGGAGAATTTTTCCATCCCTTTGTCCGGATCAATAATGTCCCCAGCCACCAAACCTATACGATTTCTATTTATGAAATCAAGAATTAAAAAAAATAACTAAAAATAAAATATATCACAAACACACTTTACTTTAGGAAAAAAGCAATCAGTCTAATCAAAACATTAAAAGATTTGGAGTTTGAGACTATATCACTAGATCACTATATGATCGGGCACCTTTGAGTGATAAATAGGTACTGAGGTTCGGTCACGGTTGGTAGAACCTTTGTCTCTGTTGATCACTATGTGGGTGGAGTTATGTGTGTCTCTCGTCTGCACTGATCATTTCATGTGGGCGTCTACGTTAATTGTTCATCAGCTACAGCTGCCACACCTGTCTTTCGTCTTGTGTTTGTCAGATCGTTGTTTGAAGCTCCCTGTGTACATGCCTGGTTTCTCGTCCTTGTTGCTGCCTGTTTCTTTGCTACGCTGGATCACTTCACTCCTGGAACCCCATCCACTCACCTCTCCACTGGATTGCCCATCTCAGTTCCTGTGTCACGCTCTCTTGCTGTCCAGTTCCACCTCTACTCTCTGGCCGCCCGTGACTATCTCTCTCCATCCAGTTGTCCTGTTGGTTATCCTTTTATCATCTGTATCACTATCCATTAAATTATACTTACACTTGCATTTGCTTCCTCGCCCATTCCTTTCATTACAGGTTCTCTGTAATAAATACTGAGGTCCCTCTGTTGGGATACCTTTACTGTTTATCTTTACCAGTAAAGATAAACATAATAGCTATCTGTACTATATTATGGAAGTATATGGGTAGCAATATGCAATTTGGGATGCAATATATAAAATGACAATGCATTTCTGTATTTACATTTACATTTTCCAATACATTTGTGCAATGTTTGGTGCAAAATGAAAATTAATTACATTATTTTTATTTGCCATTTCATACACCAGTTTTAATATGTAAAATGAATACTAATTTGAACGCTTTATAAGTTGTGGACATTGAATTTTGCTACATTCATTGCGGGACATTGAATGAAATTGCAATCGTAAGTGCTTGACTGTGAGTGTTAATGCAATTAAGAAAAATAGCATTTAAATGATAATTTTGCCACAGTTTTTGCTTGAACATGTTATACATATCTAATCATTTCTGTAATACATTTTCATTTTAATTTTGCAACTTATAAAGTGTTCAAATTAGTATTCATTTTACATATTAAACCTGGTGTATGGAATGGCAAATGAAAATGATGTAATTTAATTTTCATTTTGCACCAAACGTTGCACAAATGTATTGGAAAATGTAAATGTAAATACAGAAATGCATTGCCATTTTACATATTGTATTGTCATTTTGCATATTACATTCCAAATTGAATATTGCTACCCATATGCTTCCATACTATATGAGCTGCTCAACTTGACATTGTCTGTTTTTTAGACGTTTTTTATGCCCCTTTATCTGGCTCAAAGCTGTCTCCAGCCACCAAAAATGTCCACAAAAAACACAAATGTGAAAGCAAGGTTGACAAAATAATAGCACAAACGCACTGTTTCAGTTGTTTTCACTTCATAATGTATACCTGTTCCCACAATGAGAATCAACATAAAGCATCTGTCCATGTTCAGTCAGATCAGTTCAGTTCTCTGTTGAGTCTCTCAGTGCTCTGAGCTGTAAGTCACTGAAGATCAGTCAGAAACACACACAGGAACTTCCTCCTCTCTGAACTTCCTACTGATTTTCACTTTCATCCATATGGTGTATGTATGTATGTACAGTTTGTATGTGTGTGTACAAAACGCTATCAGCATGATGGTATAAATACTCAGATGATTAAAATTAGCACAGTTATAATAGGAAAATATGTGGGACAACATCGATTTTGATTTGCTATATTGTATATTTACTATATTGTATATTGTATATACAAAAGTAGTTAGCACATACTTTATAATTGAAATAGGATAAATAAAAGTATTTTGTTATGATTACACTTGAATTGGTTTCAAAATAGATGAAGGATGGTAAAACATACACAGTTATACACAGTTAGTATTTGATTATTTTCAATCCTACATAAGTATTCAAAAGCCAAATTCATATTCATATAACAGGAGAAGCACAAGGTAAAAAAAATTTGACTAAGATTTAGCTTGTGTTTTTGCATGTGGTTTGACTTGAGTTTTCTCACTGTGGGCCTCAGAGCACAGAAGTACACAGCAGAGTCAGATACAAACAGATTCTTGATTGTCAGTAGAACTGCATTTGATGAGACTTTAGAATGAAATCTCTCCTCGAACTGAGGGTAATTTTCTCCTTCATATTTTCTTCTCCTTGGGATGTACAGTATTTAAGAAAGTCATTTGCTCTCTAGATGTACCAGAATAGTTCTTCTTGTACTGAGACCAGTACTGCTGCTCCCTATACGCAGAGTAAGCAGTCTGCGTAGGGCACCAACTCCCAGAGGGAGCACCTTCCCAGTTGCAAAAAAAAAAAAAAAAAAAATATATATATATATATATATATATATATATATATATATATATATATATATATATATATATATATATATATATATATATGTATTAGGGGTGTAACGGTACGTGTATTCGTACCGGACTGTTTCGGTACAGGGCTTTCGGTACGGTGCACGTGTGTACCAAATGACCGAATGCAATATTTGGTTTGCAGAACATGGGTACATTTTCGTGTTTCCAAACGAACATATTAAGTGGCGGAAGTCTCCGCGTTCAGCGCAAATCCCGCCCTGCAGCTGATTCTAAGGCCTGTGACACACTGGCTGCGTGGCGTGAGTGTGTCATTTCTGCTGCGTGTCAGTTGCTTCGCGTTTTCTGTCTTTACACACCAGAATCGTGCCTGACGCGGCGCTGGCGCGCTGCTGCTACTGTAGGTGACATAGAGGGAGACCACCGACAGACCAGGCTCTTGTCTTCACGACAACAATATCTATACTTCATGTTGAGCATAAATATAAAGCCTACTGATAAAGGACACCGTCAACAGTATTGACGGCAAAATAGACTATGTTTGACAGGTGCAATATGCCAGTGTGCCACCGGCCTAAGGTTTTCAAAAGGCATCACGCGAGTGTGAACATCACTACAACTAGGAAAAAACAGTTGTAATTCAAACGCAGCTCCCGTCGGCATTTAAACAGACCTTTGCTCTTAACTCCGATCGGTCCAGCACAATAACGAAATCTGAGCAGGTCTAAAAACTGAAACTGTTCATACTGCACTTTACACTTTGGAAAAGTTATATATATTTTTTAAATATGAGCAGGCCTACGAGCTGGGATTGGTAATGCTGCACTGTAATCATAGTTATTTATTTATATTTTTCATTATATTTTATTATATGATATTGGTTTGAGACTGAGAGTATTTTATTTAGCGGAGAACTTTGCAGCAGTATTTTATTTCGTATTCTTTTTTTATTTTATATATATTTTATTAAAAAGTATTTTTTAAAAATTTAAACACATTGTTAAAAAAAGTTTATAGTAATAAACAACCTGCAGTTTAATGTTTGCATTTCTTTCCCTTACTGTACCGAAAATGAACCGAACCGTAACTTTAAAACCGAGGTACGTACCGAACCATGATTTTTGCGCACCGTTACACCCCTAATATATATATATATATATATATATATATATATATATATATATATATATATATATAACCCTGTGTCATTCTCCCTTCCACGTTCACGACCGCTCTCACCTCATGTTTGTGGCTGAATGTTCATAATTGATGGATGGACATCTATGCCCGGGTAAAAGACTGTCACAGTGTCTGGGTTGTGTTCCCTGGGTTTCCACTAGGTGTCCTCAGTTCCCACGGTGTTTATCATATTATCACTTCCTTTCTCCTTATTTGGTCACCTTCCTCCTTGTTTAGTTAATTGATTGTTCCCCACCTGTCTCCTGTTTCCCCATTATCCTTTTGTGTATTTATACCTGGTCTGTCTGAGTCTTAGTCACGGAGTCCTTGTTGTATGTGAGATACAGTTCATGTCCATTGTTTATCCGTAGTCTTGATCTTGCCTTGTGTTTTGTCTGTTCATTGTTTATTTGATACTCTGGTTTTGACCCTGCCTGGACTGTTTACCCCTTTGGATTACCCCTCAATAAACCTCGTACCTGCATTTGGATCTATCCCTTGTTTCTTGTATCACCGTACGTGACAAAGACATCAGCAATCAGAAAAAAGAAAACCGGCATAAAGTAAAAAAAAAAAAAAAAAAAAAAACAGGCATAAAGTTGGCTTGACGTTGGACATTCGAGAGTCTCAAATTTAGGGACCGTCTAAAGTTACATGCGATATTGGTATACACTTTTCGAACTTCAGTAGCATTTGAGGAGAATGACTTATGTAAAAACAACTGTAATTGTTCATCTAGGTGTCAGCTATAATGCACAATTGAATTGAATGTTTGATATTTATTAAAACAAACTGTAAATCATATGTAAATTATTTTACTTTTTCACATGGGCTCATATGCAAATTTGAAGCTCAATAGCATTTGAGGAGAAAGGCTTGCAGTCATAAAACAATTGTAATGTGTTCATTTAGGTGTCAGCTACAATGCACACATTATACATTTTTAATATATATTAAAATAAATT
The DNA here is from genome assembly GCF_963082965.1 of Carassius carassius. NCBI lineage: Eukaryota > Metazoa > Chordata > Actinopteri > Cypriniformes > Cyprinidae > Carassius > Carassius carassius. The sequence goes on along the minus strand of NC_081774.1, from coordinate 10,779,139 downwards.
CTAAATCATTTAGGTAAAAACGAGGCACGTTTATCACTTTCAGGCACATTCCTGTGAATTTTTTTTATTTATTTTCAGGTTCCCTTACGAAAATTACCCATGGTTTTAAAAATAACATCACAAATCATCTTTCTTGTAGCCATGGTAAATGCAAATTAACCATGGTTTTGTTACTTCAAATAATAATTTACAAAGAAGTATTAATATACTGTAATATTTTGTTGTTGTTGCTATAAAAACAGACCTAAACCATCAATAGCCTTTAAAATGATTCAAAATGCATTTTATATATATATATATATATATATATATATATATATATATATATATATATGAAAAAAACAATGAGGCAATAATGAATGGTTAATAATAACACTGTTAAAATACATAATGTAGGCAAATACAAAATAAACAATTCATGTACATGTTATTACAAATGCCTGCAAAGGGAGCCAAATGCCATGTAATTGCTGCTGTTACACTTACAGGACAATCAAATCCTTGTTTAGGCTACTGACCAAACATTTAATTAAAATATTCACTTAATCTTTCATTTTTGGCCACCTTTTTGCTATAGATGACACAGCCTTTATAATTTCTTCAACAAAAAACATGCATATCACAACCCTTACAAAAATAAACCATGGTTTTATCATAGTAAAACTGCTTAATTTCCTTTTGCATGATTTCTGAATGCTTGAGACTATAAAATAAATTAGTCATAATTCAGTTATAGCCATAGGTAAATGTCAAGAGCTACAATTGTAATTTGTAAATAATACAATTTATTGATTTACTTTTTTTATTTGATTAAAGTTCTGTTTTCACCCCTATAGTAGGTGTTTTTTTTCCCATCATCATATTTGAGGAAGCGGGGCACAATAATACAGTCCTGCTTAGGGCACCCATTTGGCCAGCAGCGGCCCTGACTGAGACAGTACGCTATTATATTTAATACTATTGATCTTCCTTCAGCTTCAGTCACATGTTTGTCTGCCTGATCATCTGTGTCATCTAATGTGCACTCTATAAAGACTTGACAATATTTAATGTGCAATACAATACAACAGCCAGCTTAAATGAATAAACAGTTGTATTAATCAAACTTCATACCAAAAATGAATAGTGTGAAGAGAAATATATTCCTCAACCTGTGTGGCATGACTATCTTGGCTGAAGACACTTTGAAGTCTAGAAAAACCAGTGAATATAAGAATTTTGCTTTTGGTATTATAATGATGGTCCAAGGAGGAGCTTGCTGAGACCTATAAAAGCTGCTATACTGTCAAATGTAGTATTGAGTACATACTGCCCTCTTCTGGTTAGCTAGTATATTGTAAGTGGAATTACAAGCTTAAAGGGTTAGTTCACCCAGATAGCAAATTTATGTAATTAATAACTTACCCTCATGTTGTTTCAAACCCGTAAGACCTCCGTTTATCTTTGGAACACAGTTTAAGATATTTTAGATTTAGTCCGAGAGCTCTCAGTCCCTCCATTGAAGCTGTGTGTACAGTATACTGTCCATGTCCAGAAAGGTAAGAAAAACATCATTCTTCACTCGTGAACGAGTCAGTCTATTGTTCGCTATCTGGCTCGGCTCGGTGTTCATCTTCAGTTCTCTCTTCACATCAGTTCAGTGTACTGTTTGAGTGCATGCATTACTCCGGGATATTGGTTTGTTTGAACTCAGAGGGAGTGTCAGCCACATAAAAAAAAAGTTAACAGCTTAAGTCATTTGTTGATTAATGCGTATTAGGGATGCGAACTGTTTAAAACGATTCAGTTCGATTTGGTGAACTGAATGATTCGTTCGCGAACCAGATATCCAGCTGCTTTGTTTTGAACTCTCTCTCACAACAGACACAGAAGAGAAGACAATGCTGAATAAAGTCGTCGTTTTTGCTATTTTTGGACCAAAATGTATTTTCGATGCTTCAAAAAATTCTAACTGACCCTCTGACGTCACATGGACTACTTTGATGATGTTTTTCTTACCTTTCTGGACATGGACAGTATACCGTTCACACAGCTTCAATGGAGGGACTGAGAGCTCTCGGACTAAATCTAAAATATCTTAAACTGTGTTCCAAAGATAAACAGAGGTTTTACGGGTTTGAAACAACATCAGGGTAAGTTATTAATTACATAAATTTGCTATCTGGGTGAACTAACCCTTTAATTCAAGTCTAGTTGTTGAAATTCCCTGTGAACAAAATGTTGTGCCTCACAGGACCATGGTGCAAGATTTATAAACATTTATAAACTTACACATAGCTCAACTATTAAAATAAATATTTACTTTATATATACTTTAAACAAATACAAAACATAACACTGCAGTTGTGTGGAAGGACAGTGCAAAAAGAGATATTTAGGGAAGAGTTCAAGATGGAATAAAAGCAATGGGGCATAATAGACAGACTGTAGTGTATGTACAAGTAAACATGCCTTTTAATGTAATAAAATATCTTCACTATATTTTGTTTGTATATTAGTTTATGAGCCAAATTTGTCTCTGACCCATCACTCCTTAGCGCATTGATCTGTAAAGAACTTTACCATAGGCAGGGAATATAATGCAAATATGAGATATATTTGGGCTAAATATACTTAACAGGGTAAAGATATAGCAGGGCAGGAGACTGCAATCCCATAAAAGCACAAATGGTTCTTGAAAGTTGAGCGGGTGATCTACTGACAATTTGCAAATTGAAGAACACAAACACAGCCAGTGCATTTCCTCAATGGCCAACACAACCAAGTGCGGCACAAAGTCACCAAAATCACCCAAAACCAACAGTAAGGTAAAAATTTATAAAAATATAAATGGATTAATGTACCTAAACTGTAAACTTTAAAATTTGATCATAAAAACTAATGTAAATTTTAAGTGAAAGAAACATACTAAAATAGAATAAATTTATGGATGAAAAGGGTCCTGTGAATGAAATCATAGAATAAGCAAAAAAAATTAATTGCATAATGATGTAGTGTATGCTGTTGCATTGTCAGAGTTTTTGTATGAGTGTTGAGTGTGTTTCAGTCACTGTGGGATTCAGAGCACAGTAGTACACAGCAGAGTCAGACACACACACATCCTGGATTCTGAGTGGAACTGCAGTTTTGTTGAGAGACGCATGAAATCTCGCCTTGAATTCTTCCTCAGTGTTTCCAGATTTAGAGACTTTATTTAGCATATGCTTAGGGATTCCATTGTCTTTCTGCTGGTACCAAAAGAGAGTTGGGCCTCCATAAGTAGTCTGATATGTACAGTCGATCGTTACAGTGTCACCTTCAAAAGCAAACTGAATTCTTGTATGCTGATCAACTTTGTCTTGAGAATTACAACCTGAAATTTAATAAAAACATTATGAGTGAGAAATATTCTCATTGGCTGCAAAAAGAATATGCACATTCACACATAATGAAGAATCATTTTAAATATATTTAAAAAGAACCATTACTTAATTGTTCTACTCACCACAGACATATAAAACTATGATCACAATGGCACTTCTGCACAGTGCCATTATATGCAATTGAAATCACCAACTCAATACAATAGACAGAGATGTATATGTCCTCCTTCTCTTTCTGCATCTGTTAAAGCAGCAATAAATTCAAATCACTTTCTGACTTCTGGGAGGAGCCTGTATGCTACAGTGAAGACTGTAATATTATATATATAAATAACAGGGTGCCAGAGCACAGTAGTACAGAGCAGAGTCTGATACAGCAGCAGAGGAGATCTTCAGATCCACATGTTCTCTTTTTGGAATGTTAAGAGAGAACCTTGGATCAAAATCAGACCACTGAGATTCTTTTGCACCACCATAGTTCAGAACAAGAAATTCAGGTTTAGATCTTTCATACTGACGGTACCAGTGGAGATAATGCACTTGAAACTTGAACCCTCTTCATAAACAACATCGGTTTTGTTTGATTTGATGACATTTCCAAAGACCATTACCAGCTGAAAAAGAAAACATTTGTAAGAGTACATTTGTAATTTTTTTGTGATGCATAAAAAATCTATAATTCACCAAATTAATACTCACCAGCTGAGATACAGAACAGAATAACTGAATGAAGATCCATTGTACATTGTTCACTCTGAAAAGAGTCAGAGTGAAATAGTTTCACAGTCTCTGTCAAACACATTACATCATGTCAGATCTGTGCACACAGAGTCCCTTCTCTCTGAGCAATATTATACCTATATTACTTCTGTTCTGTAAATTCAATTCTGTTGTTCACTGTTGCAGTTTCTATTGGATGTTTGAGAACACTGCCATCTTGTAGCACAATGTGTTACAACTGATAAAATTAAGAATATTAGTATTATTAGAAAATGTAAAGTTGATTTAATATTTTTATTTGCAGTTTTGCACCTGGTGATTTGGATTCAGTACTTGTTTAAACTATGTTTATTTTTTTATCAGATTATTTTATCAGACCTATAAATACTCTACATACAGTTCCTCTCTTAGTCTTTGTCTCTGTATGTGTGTGTTTGTGTGTTTTAATTTTTCTAGATAAAAGGGAATGTTTTTGTAGAGAGCTGATGTGTTTCCTGTCACTGTGGTCCTCAGAGCACAGTAGTAGAGAGCAGAGTCTGATACAGCAGCAGAGAAGATCACCAGATCCACACGTTTGATTTCTTTTTTAGCTTCTGAAAATAGACGTAGTTCAAGATCAGATTTGCTGGAATATTCAGTGACAAGAAGTAAAAACACTGGTTTTGCTCCGGGATACTGGCGATACCACTGGATATTAACACTAGTGCTGCCACTAGTGATACTGTAGTTACAGGACAGAGTCACATTTTCACCCTCAGAATCATGTTTTTCTAGAAACCATGGTTGTATTGTGTCACCAAAACAATTTCCTGTGAAAATGAAAAGAACCATAATTAAACAAACAATATACACATTAATAAACTGTATAAAGCTAAATGGATTTTATTTATGGATTTTGTTTTTCATAATAAGCATATTGATTGAATGGATATCTCTTACCTATGCAAAACTGGATTATTAGAAAGGTCAAAAGAAACATGATATCTTTACAGAGACAGTGATGACAACAATATAATCTTTATAACTGTACTGTAGCTGTTTCACTCTGCTTCACACTCTCAACTATAAGCTCCACCCACTGCTGGAGTGTGTTTATTCTAGTTAAAAACATGCTCATGTTGTTTCAGATCTTAACAGTTAAGTTACTTACCAAGAACTGCAGCCATTAGAAGTAAATTATCAGTAAAAAGTAAAAAATCAGCCAGATTAACATAGTTTACAGTATGTGCAGCAGGCAATATTAGTCTGAAGTTTACCGGTCCAGCACGCAATTATTTGCAGACATTGCACACATAAAACAGGAACTTAAATGAGTAGTTTCCATCAACATCATATATTATGCCACACAGTCGCCAACTTCTGAAATTGCATAGTTTTAATTAAATTATAAAGTGTTGACTCAAATCTGACTTTTAACCTTTTATTCTGTACAAGAGTGAAAACAAATAATTTGTTAAAATGTTGTCATTCTTTTTTAATTATTTTTTTGCGTCCATAGTTGTTGTCATGCTGAAATAGTAAAGAACTTCCCAAACTGCTTCTGTGAGGCTAAAAGCACACAGTTCCTTAGAATGTTATTGCATGACAGAAGTGATAAAGATACGGTAAAGACAATTATGATATATAATCAGCATTAGGAACAAATGGGTGGATCATTTAAAATTGACTGCATGATTATTATTGTCGTTTATTTAACTGTTACCTTCAGTATTGTTATAACACAGAGGGGTCGGAGACGAGAGATCACAGGTAATGGTTTATTGACACAAGCAGATGGGTAATGAGTGACTGAGGAGAGACTGAGTAGAGATAGGTCTACTGTCCAACCTGATACAGTTGAGCAGAGGTCCAAATAGCGGTGGAGGAGTTTGGGAAATTAGACGAAGGAGGGGGACGGACACACACACACAGAGTGTGTAAAAGGTAGTCAACTAAATTTATATAAATGTAGCTCAAATAAATTTAAAGCAACCATTTACCTTAAAAGCAATCAGTACATTTAATCTAATTTTTTTTCAGTGTGGATGTACCGGAATAAATTATCTTGTGCTGAATCTGTTTCATATTTACAATGTCATGTTACTGATCCTTCAATTTCAGTCATGTGTTTGTCTGGCTGATCAACTGTGTCCTCTGCCAGACAAAATGTGACTGAACAATGATACAACTGTGTCCTCTGATCTCCACTCCGTATGATCTTAACTGAAAAGCTGATTATGCAATTTTACATTGTTTTTACTAGATTGAAAAGTGTTTTCCTCTGAGAAAAAAGCTAAAACCATGTGATATTTAAACACTTTGTCAATACTTAAGTTTTTTTTTGTTGTTGTTGTTTTTTGATTTTGTATTTTGTTTGTTTTTTAGCAGCAGATCTGGCTCAAATATGTGACCACTTATTTTATTAAATTAAGGGCTGGATAAATTGTGGTTTTGATTATAGTTTTTACATTTACATTACATTTACATTACATTTACATTACATTTACATTTATTCATTTAGCAGACGCTTTTATCCAAAGCGACTTACAGATGAGGACAGTGGAAGCAATCAAAAACAACAACAAAAAGAGCAATGATATATAAGTGCTATAACAAGTCTCAGTTAGGTTAACACAGTACACATAACATGGGATTTTAAATAATATAATATAAAGAAAACAGATAGAATAAAAAAAGAATAGAGCAAGCTAGTGTTAGAGATCTTTTCACATACACACACACACACACACACACACATACAATACCATAATTAATGAAAAGAAAATAGAATACAAAAGATTAGAAAGGTAGTTAGATTTTTTTTAAAGAATAGAATTAGAATAGTGAGTTTTAAAGTTAGAGGGTCAAATAAAGATGGAAGAGATGTGTTTTAAGCTGATTCTTGAAGATGGCTAAGGACTCAGCTGCTCGGATTGTGTTGGGGAGGTCATTCCACCAGTAGGGAACATTTAATTTAAAAGTCTGTAAAAGTGACTTTGTGCTTCTTTGGTATGGCACAATCAAGCGACGTTCACTTGCAGAACGCAAGCTTCTAAAGGGCACATAAGTCTGAAGTAACAAATTTAGGTAAATGGGTGCAGAGCCAGTGGTAGTTTTGTAAGCAAACAACAATGCCTTGAATTTTATACGAGCAGCTATTGGAACGATATTGTACGATATTTCTCTTGTTTTATATCTCTGGGCTTCTAATAGAGCACATTAATAGTGAGCTGAATCTGAAAGAGCTAAATTTTTTATAGTGAGCATGGATGTGGATGTGGATGTGCATGTGCATGTGCATGTAGTCGACTGAAACCATGGATCAGCGGTGTGTTCATAGCTATATGATCGTGCACATTTTTAAATAAATACACCTTTTTTGTACTACAGTAAATATTTCTCAGATTCTGTTTGTACATGAAAAGCCATATAATTGTACTATATGAGCAGCTCGATTTGACTATTTCCCTTTCTTAATCTTTAGTGATTATTTCTGCACTTTACAAATAATAGTAATAATAACAATAATAATAAATAAATAAATATCTGTTGAGGCTCTCAGTGCTCTGAACTTTAGTCATCCAGATCAGTCAAAAACATACACAGAAACTTCCTGCTTTGTAAAAGCATGTTTTAAATACTTTGCATTTATCATTTTCATTTTTGACTGATGAAAATTTGAAGAATATTTACTGTTTATAGTCTAGCTATTTTTATATAAAACGTAATAAGAATTTGGAACAAGCAGGAATTCCACATGAATGTACAGTATGTACTATATACTGTATTACACATGAGAATTATTTCAGATCATTTAATTTTTATTTATTTTATGTACTTTTTCTCGTCTCTCAGTGTAACAGGTTTTTGTAGAGAGCTGATGTGTTTCCTGTCACTGTGGGCCTCAGAGCACAGTAGTACAGAGCAGAGTCAGATACAGCAGCAGAGGAGATCTTCAGATCCACATGGATTTTCTTCTTTTTCTCAACTTTAACAGTGAGTCTTTTATCTATATTAGACACCTTGACATCTTTTTCACTACCAAAGGTGAGTACAAGAAATTCAGGTTTCGATCTTTCATACTGACGGTACCAGTGGATTTCATCTGAAGCTGCAGGTGAATGACTGCAGGACAATATAACATTCGAACCCTCCTCATAAACAACATCAGTTTTGTTCAGTTTGATGACATTTCCAAAGACAGCAGCTGGAAAAGTAAACATTTTTAAAAGTATATTTGAAACTTTTTTGAGATTTAAAGTAAAATCGTAAAAAAAAATTAGAAGTAATGAAATGAATACACACCTGTTGAGGCACAGAACAGAATAACTGAATGAAGATCCATTGATTGTGTTCACTCTGAGAAGACTCGGATTGAAATCCTTTTAACCACAGTTTCTGTCAAACACATTAGATCATGTCAGATCTGTGAACACTGAGTCCCTCCTCTCTGAGCCACATCATACCTGTATAAGTTCAGCTCTGTTGTTCACTGCTGCAGGTCCTAATAATTGTCTGAGAACACTGCCATCTTGTGGCACATTATACCTACACTGTGTGTGTTACGCATGATAATGCTTTAGAAATTAAACTATAGGCTACTTTTGTATAGATTTGATGTAATTAACGATGGCTATCTTAATACATTTCTTAATTTCATATGTATTTGAATGTTTACTTATTTTGATTTCCACATGTAGACTGTGGATTCAGTAGCTTTTTATCAGATTATTTACCTATTAAATCTATTATAGAAATTAATTACAACTACAGTTTATAGTTGCTCTCTTAGTATTCTTCTCTGTGTATCTTGCTTTTTTAAGGACTTGATTTGAAATGTAAAAAGAAACTCAAAAGCCATGAAAATAAACCCAGAAGACTGAGCGATAATATCAAATAGGTTGGATGCTGTTGGAGAGTCAGAAGAGCTTTGAACTCAACAGGAGCGATACTGAAAGACACTTCATTTGAAGAACCACAAAGAGTGATAATATTGAATAAGTGAGAATGCCAGCGCCATTCAACAAGTCATACTTAACTGATCTCCCTGTTTTTAATGAAGTATCACAAGCATTAAGAAATGTGACCCTGGACCACAAAACCAGTCTTATGTGTACATTTTTCAAAATTGAGATTTATAAATGATCTGAAAGCTGAATAAATAAGCTTTCCATTAATTTTCCGTATGGTTTATTAGGATCTGACAATATTTGGCCTATTTCATGAGCTGTGCTTAAAGATCTAAGACTTTTTCTATGTACACAAAAGGCCTATTTATCTCAAATATAGTTTACAAATCTGTCTAAATCTTTGTTAGTGAGCACTTATCCTTTGCTGAGATAATCCACCTCACAGTGGCATATCAAGATGCTGATTAGACAGCATGATTATTGCACAGGTGTGTCTTAGGCTGGCCACAATAAAATGTCACTCTAAAATGTGTGTTTTTCTAAAGTGTTGTATTTGTAGTTTTGTTCAGTGTATTTGAAAACTTGAAATCTGAGGGTGCAAAAAAAAATAGAAATACTTAGTGTGACGAGTGGGGCGGGGACGAGGGACATGGGAGCGAGGCCGGTGGAGTGATTGGAGATGAGCTACACCTGTTCGACCCACCGGTCTCGAGGCCCACGGAGGAGATGGAAGGATATAAAACTGGAGCGACGACAATGAAGGACGAGAGAGGACCAGGCCTGGGATTTTAGTTGTGTTTTGGTTTTTATTTGCGCGCACCAGTCGTCCGTGAGGGGCTGGTGCGCTGTTTTGTGTTTATTTTGAAATTAAATGTTATTTGATTGTCCGCCGGTTCCCGCCTCCTTCTTCCCGATGATTATTAGAGTTTATATCGTTACACTTAGAAAATCGCCTTGGTAGTTGTCCAAATGAATTCTTAGCAATGCATTTTACTAATCAAAAATTAAGTTTTGATATATTTAAGAAAATTTACCAAATATCTTCAGGGAACATGATATTTATTTAAAATACTAATGATTGATCATTTTGACCTATACAATTTTTTTTTTTTTCGGCTATGGCTAAAAATATACTCCAGCGACTTAAGACTGGTTTTGTGGTCCAGGGTCACAAATTATCTTGAGAATGTATTTGTATAGGCTATTAAAGGAGCCACAAAGAACTTACTTGAATACTTTTCACTTCATGCCTCTTGGAATTTTTTCACAGACCTGATTCAGACTCACACAGGTGTGACCACATATTTTATTACATTAAGAGCTGGATAGATTGTGGTTTTGATTGTGGTGTTCACTAGATATTTTCAAAGTGAAAAGAAATTCAGGTTTTTGTATGACATGTCTAATGTTTTTTATCACTGGGCTACTACTCTTAGAGCACAATAATAGAGAGCTGAATCTGACAGACGTACATCAGTAATAGTGAGTTCAGTGGATGTGCGTGTTGTAGCTGAATTAAATCGACCATCAGAGGTGTCTTCATAATCTGTTGGTGGATATTTGAATAATAAATACTGAGGTTCTCTGTTGGGATACTGTCTGTACCAGTAAAGCCGAACATATTGACTACTTGAACTATATGTGCAGCTCAGTTTGACAATTTCTCTTTCTTTAGAAGATTTTTCTGTCCCTTTATCTGGATCAATGTTGTCTCCAGCCACCAAACCTGTGAACAATAAGTACAAATGAACTGCAAACACTTTTCTAGCCATGGTTTACAAAAATACAAATGAATAAAGTAATGTAAATAGCCTTTGTGGTTTGAGATTTTAAATCATCATAAATATTTATGAACAGAGTTTCATTAATTAATCAATAATATACCTGTTCCCACTATGAGAATCAGTATAAAGCATCTGTCCATGTTCAATCAGATCAGTTCAGTTCTCTGTTGAGTCTCTCAGTGCTCTGAGCTGTAAGTCACTGGAGATCAGTCACAGGAACTTCCTGCTCTCTTAACTTCCTGCTGTTGATGACTGTCATTTATCTGTGTTAGATAACTATATTATTTTATTAGACAATAAAAGTATGTTGTATATAAAAAGATTTGCACTAACTTTTGCCTCAAAAGCACCACAAGAAGCATGATGTTTAAATCATTTCGATGCACTTTAGCTTCCTCTCTGTGCTCAAAACTTTACAGTGGTGATGACCGTGCACACCTTTAATTAAAATATTTTAATGTATTTATAATTTAAATTAATTAATTTAAGGCTATAGTCTCTTAAAATATTTGATGCATATGTTTTCCCTTTATCATAAGCATGGAAATATTACGTAATGAAAATCTGAATAATATGTCATTTTTCTTTGTAGAGTTACGTTTATTTTAGTTTCAATTTTCAGTATAATTTTCACAATATAAATGTATAACAATGTTAAAAGATAATGTTGTTGTATGATGTAGTTTCTCTTTATAGGATTTGAAACAGCAGTAACTCCATGTGTATGGAATTACATTTGGTTCAATAAAAATGAACGTAACTTTATAAAACTGAACGTAACATTTTCAGAAACTATCAAAAATATGCCATTACGAAAGAAGAAAAACACTATTTTAACTAAAAGCTGTTTTAGCTAAAATGATATTTGACAGTAATGAGGGAAGTGGTTTACTGTTTTAAAGTTTTTCCTCCATCAGATTCAGAAACATTCTGAATGTCATTTTGGGCCTGATCTCCTAACAGTGTAGCATCATGTGAAACACATTTATCTCTCCATCAGTGTTAAATTCTAATTCTAATTTGGTAAATCTTTAAAACAAAATCAGATTAACATACTTGTTTACATCATGTATCATAATCCAGTTGTTCATATCTTTGCAAGTCAATTATGCTGTGCGCAGACCTTAAATAAAAAAATAAAAACACGTTTAATTAAAATGAAGTTGAATTTATGCAATTAAATATAATAAATATCAATATAATGTTACATTGCTGTGACCCTACAGAGGATAAAGCAGTTTGGAGAATTGACACTGATAATATTGATGTCATGATTATTATTATAGTTCATTTGACTATTATGATTTTATTATAGCTTTACATTTCAGAAATGTGTATTGTAAAGAAACAGTCATGTGCATGTATATGCCTAAGTGTTTTTGTATGTGGTTTGACTTGAGTGTTCTCACTGTGGTCTTCAGAGCACAGTAGTACATAGCAGAGTCAGACACGTGCAGTTTCTTGATTGTCAGTGGAACTGAATTGGATGAATGTTTAGAGTGAAATCTCTCCTGGAACTCAGTGCCATTGTCTCCTCCATATTTGCTTCTCCTCAGGATGAATTTAGGAAAGTCATTCGCTCTCTGGATGTACCAGAATAAATTTTCTTGTGCTGAATCTGTTTTATATTTACACTGTAATGTTACTGATCTTCCTTCAGCTTCAGTCACATGTTCGTCTGGTTGATCAACTGTGTCCTCTGATCTACACTCTGTAAAGATTTAACAATATTTAATGTACAATACAATACAACATATAATCAACTTACATGAATATACAGCTGTATTAAATGATAATTCATACCAAGAATGAGTATTGTGAAGAGAAATATATTCCTCAACCTGCGTGGCATGACTGTGTCTATGTTGAAGAAAAATCTGTAAATGTAAGAGTCTTGAAACTGGTATTATAATGACGATCCAAGGAGGAGCTTGTGGAGAACTGCTGTATTCTCAAATTAAATAGTCAATATCTACTGCCCTCTTCTGGTTCACTGCAAGTATGGCAACTGCAAATGTCATACACCTTCATGCAAATGAAGTATTTTATTTTCTGCATAGTAGAATTTTTCTAAAGTGACCGGTCTATTACAGGACAGTATTATATGGATTTGCTATAATTCACGTTCCATAATGCCATACAATTTTTACACTGTAAAAAAACTGGCCTTTTGACTAACTTTAGAATCTTTTTTTCATATTTTGATCATGTTTGCATTTTTCTCTCATTGTAACGGGTTTTTGTACATTGTTCTTGTGTTTCCTGTCACTGTGGGCACCAGAGCACAGTAGTACAGAGCAGAGTCTGATACAGCAGCAGAGAAGATCTTCAGATCCACACGTTCACTTTTTGGAATGTTAACAGAGAATCTTGGATTTACATCAGACTGCTGAGCTTCTTTTTTATTGCTGTAGATGAGTACAATAAATTCAGGTTTTGATCTTCCATACTGACGGTACCAGTGGAGATAATCTGAACCTCCAGATGCAGTAAAACTACAAGATAATGTAACATTTGAACCTTCCTCAGCAAAAACATCTGTTTTGTTTGGTTTAATGACATTCCCAAAGACAGCAGCTGAAAAATAAGAGGCACATTTGTAATTTTTGTGAGATGTTTTTAATAGTACTTATTTTTAACAACAACAAAAAAAATTATATATAATAATAATTAACCAAATAAATACACACCTGCTGAGGCACAGAACAGAATAGCTGAATGAAGATTCATTGTACAAGTTTTCACTCTGAGAAGAGTCCTCTGAATGCTTTCAACCGCAGTCTCTGTCAGACACAAGATCATATGAACACTGAGTCCCTCCTCTCTGAGCCACATTATGATGAATTTGACATCAGATCCAGTCACATGACCTAATGTCACATCTGTATGATTACAGAACAAATAAACCAAATTTGATTTGCCATCCTTATTTAAGAACATTGAATGAGTAGGATTTATTTGTAAAAAGCTTGGAAACAATTCTTTCAAAACTTTATTCAGCATTGTCTTCTCTTCCCGGTCTATTGTGATATTTTAAGAGTTTTTTTTTTGTATTAATTCTGATGGGTATGACTTACAGCTTAGGAAATTTTTTAAATCATTACCTCAGACAATCAGAATATTTTCTCAAAGATCAATTAAAAAAAAAAAAAAAAAGATTTACAAAACAGTTCAAGATCTCCAAAGCCGGTTTAATAATAAACTCAATACTTAGTTGGGGCTCCTTTTGTATGATTTACTACTTCGATGCGGAGTGGCATGGAGGCGATCAGCCTGTGGCACTGCGGCGGAGTTATTGAAGCCCAGGTTTCTTTGATAGCGGCCTTCAGCTCCCCTGCATTGTTTGTCAGATATTACTTATCTTTCTCTTCCCAATACCCCATAGATTCTCGAGGGGTTCAGTTCAGGCGAGTTGGCTGGCCAATCAAGCACAGTAATATCATGGTCAGCAAACAAGTCCTGCTGCAAAATGAAATCAGCATCTCCATAAAGCTTGTCAGCAGATGGAAGCATAAAGTGCTCCAAAATCTCCTGGTAGATGGATACATTGACTTTGGACTTGATATGGATTCTATGCCTCTCCAGTCTTCCTCCAGACTCCAGACCTTGATTTCCAAATGAAATGCTAAATTTACTCTTATCTGAAAAGAGGAGTGTGGACAACTGAGCAACAGTCCAGTTCTTTTTCTCTTTAGACCAGGTGAAATGATTCTGACATTTTTTTCTGGTTCAGTAGTTGCTTGGCTCTAGGAATGTAACAGTTGTAGCCCTTTTCCTGAAGAGGTCTGAGTGTGGTGACTCTTGATATGCTGACTCTGACTTCAGTCCACTCCTTGTGAAGCTCTCCCAAGTTCTTGAATGGGCTTTTCCAGACAATCGTCCCAAGGCTGTGGTCATCCCTGTTGCTTGTGCCCCTTTTCTTACCAAACGTTTTCCTTCGTCAACGTTCTGTGAATATATTTTGATACAGCACTCTGAGAACAGCCAGACCTTTTAGCAATGACCTTCTGTGGCTTACCCTCCTTGTGGAGGGTGTTGATTATTGTCTTCTGGACAACTGTAAAGTCAGTAGTCTTTCTCATAATTGTGGTTGCATGCATACATGCCAACCCGCCCTAATTTTCCGGGAGACTCCCGAATTTCAAAGCCCCTCCCGAAAATCTCCCGGACCGACCTTTCTCCCGAATTTCTCCCGATTTCCACCTGGACAACAATATTGCTACACCAACCGTCACTGGGCGCCGTTGAGAGTTTACTTATGTAATTGTTGCATTAGGCTATGAATTAATAAATGTTTATTGATAAGATCTAGCTATTTCATCTCTCTTCATTTACAGTAGCTAACAAATTAGGGTCTAACCTCCTGAGGAGAGGCCTTAAGGAATTGAATTTGTCAAATAAATGAATTACATTTTTCTTTGCGTTTGTGTATGTGATATTATATATGATGACACATCGTTTGTGTATGTGATATATATGACGACACACAACCCACCCCCCCCCCGGTCCTTTTTAATATCTCCCTAATTCTGAGGTCTCAAGGTTGGCAAGTATGGTTGCATGTGCTAAACTAGCTTAAGAGGTACCCAGTATTTATACTCAAAATTAATCAAACTAATCAAACTCAAAATGCAATATAAAAATTTTTTGAGACACTTCATTTTTTTATTTTCCTAAGCTGTAAGTTGTAACCATCAGAATTAAAACAAAACAAAAAAATAATTTGTGTGCAGTAAATGTAAAATATAATACATTTTCTATGATATTAAATTTTTTTGAGATGCACCTGTAATAATATCGTTTATGACTGAGCTGGTGATTTTTCTGGACTGAAAAAAAATGACTGCTGGACAGCTTGACCACCCACCCCTGGAAAGACGATTCTACTTCACACAGCCTTGAATAAAGAAAAAAAAAAACGAAATGATATTGAAATCATTGCATTAAATCACAAAATCAATATAATAATGATTATTATAATGTAATGTAACATAATGTATACTACTATTTTATCAAATGTAATATTGAACAACTACTGCCCTCTTCTGGTTCACTGCAAGTATTACTTATTGCAAATAAAAAAAAAAATTCTGACAGGATATTCTAAAGTGAGTGATAATGGCTCTATAGGGACTTGATGTAATTAATCTTTTATGCTGCCAGAAAAATTTACATTCACATTTTTGTTTTATGTTTTGATTGTTTATGCATTAGATTGATTACATTTGCATATTGGCTACCTTTCACTATCTTTGTGTTTCTCTCTTTTATTTCTTATTGTAACAGGTTTTTGTACAGTGTTCTTGTGTTTCCTGTCACTGTGGGCTGCAGAGCACAGTAGTACAGAGCAGAGTCAGATACAGCAGCAGAGGAGATCTTCAGATCCACATGTTCACTTTTTGGAATGTTAACAGAGAACCTCGGATCTACATCAGACTGCTGAACATCATTTGCTTTGCTGTATATGAGTACAATAAATTCAGGTTTTGATCTTCCATACTGACGGTACCAGTGGAGATTATCTGAACCTCCCGATGCAGTGAAACTACAGGATAATTTAACATTTGAACCTTCCTCAGCAAAAACATCTGTTTTGTTTGGTTTAATGACATTTCCAAAGACAGCAGCTGAAAAAGAAGTTGTGCATTTTTGTGAGATGTTTTTAATATAACACATTTTCAACAACAACAAAAAATATATTTAATAACTAAATAACATACCAGCTGAGGTACAGAATAGAATAACTGAATAAAGATCCATTGTACAACTGTTCACTCTGGGAAGAGTCAAGCTGAATCGATTCAATCGCAGTCTCTGTCAGACACAAGATCATATGAACACTGAGTCCCTCCTCTCTGAGCCACATTATGATGAATTTGACATCAGATCCAGTCACATGACCTACTGTTAAAAGTGGTTACCAGTAAATAAATAAATTAACCAAATTTGATTTTAATTATTTAACCAAATATCATCCTTTTTTAGGAATATGACCTTGTGAGAATATAATTATTGTAATATGTTCCTGCATTTTTTCCATTTCTTCCATTGCAGTCATGTCTTGAATGGTATTTGGGGCTTGACGCACACAAATATACACAACAGCGTACCATCATTTGATGCCTAAGCATAAATAATATGTTATCCTTTTGATTATGTTGGAAGACAGTTCAACTACAAACATGGCCTTAAAAAAAATAAAAAAAATAAACACTATTACAAAATATACTGAAATCATCAAGTTACATTAAATCATGCAATCAATATAATAATGATTGCATGATCAATATTGTAGTTCATGATTGACTGCTAGATTCATTTTGATTTTAATACAGTTTTTAAACTATATGTTTATCTTAAAGAAACAGTCACATACATGTTTATGTCTCTGTATTTTTATATGTGGTTTGACCTGAGTTTTTTGATTCTGAGCCTCAGAGCACAGTAGTACACAGCAGAGTCAGACACACGCACATCCTGGATTGTAAGTGGAACTGAATCTGATGATAGTTTAGAGTGAAATCTCTCCTGAAGCTGAGCATCATTATCTGCTCCTATTTGTCTCTCATCAGTATGCATAGGAATGTCATTTGCTCTCTGGATGTACTAGAAGAGGTATGGTTGAGTAGAGGTTGTTGTATATGTACAACTTAATGTCACTGATTTTCCTTCAACTGCAGTCACTTATTTCTCTGTCTGATCAACTTTGTCTTCTGATCTGCACTCTGTAAGGATTTAAGAATATTGGATGTAGTTATGATTTTTGATGTGTATCATAAAATCCATATCAACAAACAGTCGATACAAATTAGTTATCTAACTGCTTAAAATGTGTAGAAATACATACCAAGAATGAATAGTGGAAATAGAAATATATTCCTGGACCACCTCAGGATCTGTTTCAAACAATGAAGTCAAAATAAATACGACAGGTTTCCTTTCACAATAGTATTGGACTCTGAGGAGAAGCTTGAAAGATAAAGGAACCAGTTCCTAAAGAAAGTTTGAGAACACTGCCACTTTGTGGCGTATTGTGATTGAAACGTAAGCCATACTCTACTTTTGTATGAATCTACTGGAATTAACAATTTTAGAATGCTGTTTTCAGTTTGCATTATCATTATCTAGAATCTTTATCTTACTATCTCTCTCTGTTGTTTAAAGTGATCAAATATAACTTAATTCCCACCATATTTCTGATATTATCGATCAATCTAATCTGATTAATTTGATCATTCACTTTTATTTTAAATCCGTGAGTTCAGTGCACATGCATCGCGTTAGCACTCGTTAGCTTGTCATTAGCGTTTTTATTCGTACCTATCACTGTTTTCTTTTCTCCTCTCTCTTGCTACCCTCTCTCTCTCCAGTTTTTCAGAAGTTCATCACACAACTGTGGTAAGAATATTTCATCAAGCACGGTGAGTAGTGGCTTCTCCTGCTATTGTTATTTGCACCTCTTGCCACATGTACAGTTTATCTATCTCTGTCGCTGATGAGGGATTCACATGTGATAAATGCAGGGAAATAGTTAGGCTGACAGAGAAGATTTCAGAATTAGAGACACGCATTCAAACTTTAATTGAGGACAGTAAGAATGTGAGGGCTCTAGATACGGCTTTGGATGCGTCTAGCTCAGGGATTCCTGTACATTGTTCGGTTCCGGCAACAGAGCCCCTGCAGCAAGGCAATTGGGTGATCTGGTGGTAAGACCCAAGACTGGGACAGCTAGTACTCCTTGTGATGATAAAGATAATGTTGTTATGGGACATGAATTTTGACAGAAATGAGAGAGTTTCATGAGACAACAACAAAGAAATGAAAAAGTTCTGTTTGATGAACTGCATGATTTGAAATCTACCATTTTTCAGAAACCTAGAAATGAATGGGGCTTTGAAGAGCAAGTCAGCCTGCTCTTTCTACAACTCCCCACGAGTGTCAGGTCGAGGCGGTGGGCTGGCCACGCTCTTCAAAAATGAGTACAGATGCCGGTTACTACCTGCACTTGTCTATAATAGTTTTGAACTTCAGCTGTTTGTGGCTGATCTAGATTATCCTGTATTGTTTGCAGTTATTTATCGCCCACCAAAGCCAAACAAAGATTTTATGCACGAGTTCTCTGAGTTTTTAGCTGATGTTGTTCCTAAATATGATAAGCTTTTGGTTTGTGGGGATTTCAATATCCATGTGTGTTGTCCCTCAAACCCACTTGCTCATGATTTTAAAACTCTTTTAAGTTCTTTTGGCTTAAATCAATGTGTGGAAGGTCCGACACATCAACTTGGCCACACGTTGGATCTCATTATTTCACACGGGCTCTCAGTTTCACTTGAAGAAATAACAGAATCTGGTATCTCAGATCACTTCCCCATTAGATTTGAGATCAGTATTCCACCACCCACTAGTAAACCTGTCTCCTCAGCCTCTAGGCGCCGCTGCATCACACCCGCCGTAGGTGTTCACTAGGTTTATTAAGAGACAGCCTAGCCACATACCAGAAGGCTGTGAAGGCAGCGAAGATGCACTATCTTTCTTCGGTCATAAATAGCAGTTGTCATGAACCTAGAGTTTTATTTAATACCATTAACTCTGTGTTGAATCCATGCACCTCTGATCCGACAGAGGTTTCAGTTAGTACATGTGAGAAATTTCTTGGTTATTTTACTGACAAAGTAGCAGCTGTCAGGCAAAACTGCAGTGCTAATTTTAACGTGTTTGTACCTGCTGCTCCAGTGCTTTCTGCTGTTTTTGAGAATTTTAAGCCAGTTTCACTTACACTGCTTTCTGAGGTAGTGCAGCACATGAAACCCACCAACTGTCCGTTAGACATTGTCCCAGCCAGGATAGTGAAAGAAGTTTTTAATACCGCCATTGGGTCAAGTTTACTCACTTTAATTAATTTGTGTCTTAGTCTAGGTTGTGTCCCAGCTGCATTTAAACATGCTGTGGTCAGGCCCCTACTTAAGAAACCAAATCTTGACCCTTCAGTGTTATCTAACTTTAGACCAGTTTCTCATCTGCCTTTTCTGTCAAAGGTTTTGGAAAAAGTTGTTTTTATACAGTTACAAGCCTTAATGCAGAAAAATTCTGTCCTCGAAAAATTTCAGTCTGGTTTTAGATCACGTCACAGTACCGAGTCTGCACTGCTAAGAGTACATAATGATATTGCCTTGTCTGTGGATGCCGAGAGTCCTGCTGTGTTAGTGCTTTTGGACCTCACAGCAGCGTTCGATACGGTGGACCATGCAGTCCTCCTCTCTCGTCTTGAGCATTGTGTGGGCATTCGAGGTTTGGCACTTCAATGGTTTAGCTCCTATTTAGCAGATAGGAGCTTCTCTGTTATGATTGGTGAATGCTCCTCGTCGGCTGCTCCTCTTTCTTGTGGGGTACCCCAGGGTTCAATTCTTGGCCCAATCTTGTTTTCTTTATATATGTTGCCGTTAGGGAGTATTATAGGAAAGCACAATCTATCCTTTCACTGTTATGCTGATGACTTGCAGATTTATTTGCCTTTAAAACCGAATGATAATGTCGCACTAGACTCCCTACTTAGTTGTATCGATGATATTAGGATGTGGTTGTCACAAAATTTTCTTAGTTTAAATAATGAAAAAACGGAGTGTATCATCTTCGGCAACCCAAACGGTTCAGCGGTGAGTTTGGGGGCTTTGGCTCCATACCTTAAGCCTGCTGTCAGAAATTTAGGGGTTACTTTTGATTGCGACATGAAATTTGACAAGCAAATCAGCAATATTGTCAAAATGAGTTTTTTTCAGCTTCGTCTTCTAGCTAAAGTTAAGCCTTTTCTTAATAGGCATGATCTAGAAAAGGTGATTCATGCTTTTATTAGTTCGAGGTTGGATTATTGTAATGCTCTCTATGTAGGTTTAAGTCAAGGCTCTATTGCACGACTTCAACTTGTGCAAAATGCTGCCGCTCGGTTTTTAACAAATACACCTAAGTGTGTACACATTACTCCTGTCCTCTATTCCTTACACTGGCTTCCAGTACAGTTTAGAATACATTTTAAGATTTTGTTGTTTGTTTTTAAGGCCCTAAATGGCCGAGCACCGGAGTACATAAGTGAGATTTTAACCCTGCGTGAGCACAGCCGGTCGTTACGGTCTTCAAATCAACTGGTTTTAGAAGTCCCAAGGTCAAAGTACAAGCGTTGGGGTGATCAGGCGTTTGCAGTTTCTGCCCCAAGACTTTGGAACAAGTTACCCCCTGATATCCGTACAACTGCAGATGAAACTCTTTTTAGGTCTAAACTTAAAACCCACCTGTTTAGGATGGCTTTTAATACATAGTAGTGGTGACACAATTTCCCTCTTGCTGTTTTCTTTTTTGTTATATGTATTTATTGTATGATATGATGTTTATTGTATTCTATGATGTGAAGCACTTTGGATACCTGACGGTTGTTGTAAAGCGCTATACAAATAAATGTTGATTGATTGATTGATTGAACATACTCACCATCCCTTACCTACACCTAGAACTGTCTATCCACCATCATCACGAGGTATGATGCATTCACCTCAAGTTCACCCTGTGGTTGATAGCATACAAGCTATAAGTCGATCACCAGCAGTACCTTATAGGCGTTATCATGAACCACGAATTCCTGAATTCATTGAGGGGGAAGATGTGGAGAGTTTTTTCATTCGTTTTGAACGTATTGCAAGAACGTGGGGATGGCTAATGGATGAATGGGCGGCTCGAGTTGTCACTCTGTTAACAGGCAAGGCCTTGGAAGCGTATGCTGGCATGGATGAACAACGATCCGGTTCCTACGAGGACATCAAGGCGGCAGTACTAGCTAAGTACAATGTAATGGAGGAGACTTATCGCCAGCGCTTCAGGAGTATCACAGTGCCATCTGGTGAGAGTGTCAGAGAGACCTATAATCGAATTAAAGGGTTGTATAAGAGGTGGATGCGACCTGAAGTCAAGGCTAAGGACCAGATAGGAGAGACCATCATTCTTGAACAGTACTTGAGGATTCTTCGTCCAGATGTGAGGACTTGGGTTAAGGAAAATCAACCCCAGACGGGAGAGGAAGCTGCGAGATTGGCAGAGAGGTATATGGCCGCACATCGGGAACCGCAACGGACTTACAGAGTTACTGTGGGTAAGGGTAAAGCTGAGGAGCCCAGTGATCAAACTGTGGGAGTAGGGGGAAAAACTTCTACTTTTGCTAAGGGGCCTCTGATCTGTTATTACTGCCAGCAGCCTGGGCATAAGGCATCTCTTTGCCCATTAAGAAACCCCAAGGTAATGAACATGTGTTATGTTCCCCGAGAGGAGTGGACTAATGAACTGGTGAAAACCATGAACAAACATAGACATATCCTATCAGTAATTGTCAATGGTCATCCTGCTGAAGCACTTGTAGATACGGGGAGTACACAAACCTTGGTAAAATCACATTTACTGAACTGTGAAATGTTAAACTATGGGGATACAGTGTGTTTAGGATGTGTACATGGGGAAGAAAAGGCCTATCCAACGGCTGATGTAACCATGGTTATTGATGAACAGGCATTTTTCCTGAAGGTGGGGGTAATTGACAATCTGGCATATGATGTGGTGTTAGGTGATGATTTTCCTTCTTTAACTGATCTGGTCAATGCAAACCCTAAAACTTGTGCAGTAGTAACCCGATCACAAACTAAAGGGCTACAACCCCTACCCAATGCTCATGCAGATTTGTTTGGGTCTGGGGGGAAGATCATGAAGAGTAAAATACAACGAAAGCAAGAAAAACATAAGGGGAAAGTTAAGGCCCAGGATATTGTACCAGGACTCCCTGGACCTGAGTCAGATGTTATTGATCCTCCATGGAGAGTGCCTGACAATTTTGGGGAATTGCAGAGGTCCGATGTTACCTTACAACCTCTGTATCAACAATTGTGAGAGGTAGATGGTAAGCCGGTAGGTGTACCACAGTTTGGTGGGGATCAGTATATCTTAAAAGACAATCTTTTGTATATGGCAAACACAGAGAGTCCCAGATTGGTTGTGCCTACTGAACTGTGTAAGATGATCTTACATCTGGGTCATACTATACCCTGGTCTGGACATCTAGGTCAGCAGAAAACGTATGGGCGAATTAGTCAACGGTTCTACTGGCCCAAAATGTATAAGGAAGTGCAAGATTACTGTAAGACCTGCTCTGAGTGCCAGCTGGTAGCTCCTGTCCGTAAGGCAGATCGAAGTTATTTGCAGCCCTTACCAATCATTGGTACCCCTTTTGACCGAATAGGTATGGACATAATTGGTCCTTTAGTGAAGACGAGTTCAGGTAACCAATTTGCCCTGGTAATTTGCGACTATGCAACTCGATATCCAGAAGTGTACCCTTTGCGGTCAATCCAGGTTAAACATATTGTGAAATGTTTAATTGATCTGATTTCTAGGGTTGGAGTACCTTCTGAGATTATTACTGACCAAGGGACTAATTTTATGGCTAATGTGATGAAGTTACTGTATAACCAATTGGGCATTAAAGGTATTCGAACTACACCGTTTCACCCTCAAACTGATGGGTTAGTTGAGCGCTTTAATGGCACACTGAAAAGCATGCTTAAAAAATTTGTGGCTGAGACCGGTAGAGATTGGGATAAATGGATTCCTTTCCTTTTGTTTGCATACAGAGAGGTGCCCCAATGTTCAACTGGTTTCTCTCCTTTTGAGCTTTTGTATGGCAGGCAAGTTCGAGGTCCCCTGGACATGCTCAAAGAGGAGTGGACGGCAGAGAAACCAGCCCAGCGCAGTGTCGTCTCTTATGTACTGCAGATGAGGGACAAGTTGGAGACATTCCGGACTTTGGCCAAAGAAAATCTACAAGATGCCCAGAAGAGACAGAAGGTATGGTACGACAATCATGCCAGAGAAAAAGACCTAAAACCTGGACAGAAAGTTCTAGTACTGTTACCCTCAGGTGCGTGCAAACTGTTGGCCAAGTGGCAAGGTCCATATGTCATAACCCGAAAACTTGGCCCTGTAACATATGAAATTCTGTGTCCTGAAAGAAAGCGTCCTAAACAGATCCTTCATGTCAACCTGTTGCGGGAGTTTAAGGAGAGGGGGCTGGAACCTAAAGATCAAGTAGTACTGATGGTGCGGGCAGTCGTGGAGGAAGAAGATGAATTAGAGATGGAGCCACCTCGACTTTCAGCAGAAGATCCTGGCCTTAATTCACATTTAAGTGAACAACAAAAACAACAACTGGCAGAGGTACGTCAATCCTTTCCATCTCTCTTCCAGGAAAGACCGGGGCGTACCAAAGTAGTCACCCACAACATTATCTTGAAAGAGGAAGTTCCAATTCGACAGAAGCCTTATCGAGTTCCCGAGAGGATGGTAGAGAAACTGAAGGAGGAGATTGAAACTATGTTGGAGATGGGAATCATCGAACCTTCCCAAAGTGAGTGGTCAAGTCCCATACTTCTGGTACCTAAGAAAGATGGTGGACTGAGGTTCTGTACCGATTTTAGAAAACTGAACAGCGTATCCTGCTTTGATTCCTACCCAATGCCTCGAATAGACGAACTGATTGAAAAGCTGGGTAAAGCACATTACATGACTACACTAGACCTATGTAAAGGATACTGGCAAGTGCCCCTTGACCCATCGTGTAAGCCGTACACTGCATTTCGTGCCCCCACTGGACTATATCAGTATAATGTAATGCCTTTTGGGTTACACGGAGCACCAGCAACGTTCCAGAGACTTATGGACGATGTACTTGCTGGATGTGATCAATATGCAGCAGCATATTTAGATGATGTAGTAATATATAGTGGCACATGGCAGGAACATTTAGATCATCTTAGAGAGATCCTAGGAAGGCTACAGCAAGCTGGACTCACAATTAACACCACCAAATGCTCGTGGGCATAAACGGAGGTAAAGTATTTGGGATACCTCATTGGCCATGGTCAGATTAAGCCACAGGTGGAGAAGCTTAAGTGTATTCAAAACATTCAAAGGCCACAGACAAAGAAACAAGTGAGATGATTCCTTGGTTTAATTGGGTGGTACCGCCGTTTTATTCCACATTTCGCATCTTTGGCTACCCCATTGACTGATTTAACCAAAAAGAGTCCATCTAAGTTTCACTGGACAGTGGAGTGCGAAGGAACTTTCACAGCACTTAAAGATATGTTATGTCAAGAGGCAGTGTTGCAGGGCCCTGATTTTTTGAAGAGGTTTCTTGTGCAGGTGGATGCCTCGGATGTCGGACTGGGAGCAGTTTTGGCCCAAGGAGAGTCTGGCAGTGAGAGGCCAGTACTGTTCTTGAGCAGAAAAGTTTTCGACAGAGAGAGGAGATATTCAACGATTGAAAAGGAAGGCCTTGCGATCAAGTGGGCTATTGACTCTCTCCGATACTATCTACTGGGGCGGGAATTCACCCTGCAAACTGACCACCAAGCCTTGAAATGGATGCAAACTATGCAGAATAGTAATTCGAGGATACTGCGCTGGTGTCTGGCTCTGCAACCATATAAATTTACAATTGAGCATTGTCCAGGTAAGAAAAATCTCATTGCTGATTACTTATCCCGTTCACCAGACTAATCTCATTCAGAGGGGGGGGGAAGGGAGAAATGTGATAAAATGAGGTTTGTAACTTTCACTTCAAAGAACCAAACAATGGGTTGAGTGTTCAAGATGATTTTATTAACGGTTTGTCCCACACATGTGTCGAGTGGAAGGTGCACATTCCAGTGCGACTCATGTTGTGCCTGTCTTAGCCTTTTGTGCCTGGAAATAGGAAAAGGTGAATGTAAATTTATACAAATAATGATTTGTTTGTTAATGGAGAACCTCTTGTCTTACCTTCTTCCTGGAACATCCTAATAGGAGGGGCTCGCGAACAGGAAGCCTGATTTATACCTTCCCAAAGGAGGAGGAGTTCAAATATTGAGAATGTGAAATGTTATTACATTGAATGCATGTCTTTTAAGATTCTCGTTGGTTTTCATGATGAAAATGGAGCTTGATAAAGAAGATGCTAATATTAATTTTTGCATGTTGAGGTTAAATCTGGACTCATAAATAATCTTATGTATATTGCAATTGAGATATCCTTGCCATTGGTATGTTTGAATTTGAGGGGAGGAGCCTCAACTATAAAGAGTCTAATTGTTTGGACTCAAGGAGAAAAGGTGACTGTTGGGCCAGTAGCCAACGTGTTTGATGTTCTTTATGTAGATATTAGTTTGTTATTGTTTTTTCCCCTTTTATTTGTTTGTACTTTATTTTTTTCCTGTGTTGAAATTTTGGTGGATGGAACCCTGTTACACTGTTGGAGCATGTCCTGACAAGGAAATTAAATCATCTTTAATAGACTTTAATAGAGTTTTATTTCTTTTTGCTGCCTGCCTAGCTACAACTAAGACCATCCTTACCACAATCACAATTATTCATTTTCTGACATGCTTTAATGTAGACACAAACTATGCCAATAAAGTACATTAAACGTAATAGAAAATCAGACTTAAAACCCACACATCATGTAACTGTGCAATAAAAAAAAATGTATTGCATTGGTTTTTCTATTTATTTTTATAAAGAACAAATCAACCAATAAAGAGTGAGTGTATAAAGTATACAGTTTACTTGTTGTAAAACTTCTTAATGGCACATTTTAAATAGTTACTATAGCTACAGAGGAAGGAGATACAGATTGCCAATGAATGCGGTTTGAATTTGGATCCGTTCCTCACACCAAGTATCAAATGGATACAGGATTTAAATAAAAATAAAATACTTTCATGATCATATTATTTAATGCTTGTGCATAACATAATATGCCCCTACTGTACCAAGAATAATAATATAAAATTTAGTAAAATTATAATTAAGTGCAGTTTAATGCACTTGACCGATATGCTTAATTTTTAAATGATATGTTTCATTCTGTTTTGACTTGACTACAAAGACTACATTTTAACAGTTCTACACTTCATTAAAATGTATGTGATCATTTAACCATTATCATGTAATATTTTATTTATCTTGTTTATCATGGGTCACATAATATGCTGCCAGATCTTAGCCTGATTTGGGCCACATATCACTGGACTGATCTGGGACACACTCCTCCCATCAAGAATCGGCCCTCATGTTGTTTGCCGGATCCCCGCCATGCCGTCATTGCCACACATGGCCCAGCTCTGGCTGAAAGGGTACATGCCTTTGCGGACAGGAGGCCAGCAGTGCCACCTTGAGGCCACATGTTGGCCAAGTCTTTGCTATGTGGGTAGCCAGAGTGCCTGACATCTTGGCAAATTTAAAAGTGCTGCCTAATGCTAAACATAAATACAGTAAGATTGTTATTCATGGCAGTGGTAATGATGTTCGACTTCGCCAGCTGGAGATCACTAAAAATAACATTAAAAAGGTGGGTGAACTTGCAAGCACGATGTCGGACACTTTAATATGCTCTGGTCCCCTCCCTGCTTACTGTGGTGATGAGATACATAGCAGATTGTCATCACTCAATGGCTGGATGTCTAAGTGGTGCCTGCAGAATAACATAGGTTTCATAGACAATTGGACAAGCATTTGGGGCAGACCTGACCTGTTGAAAAGAGATGGTCTTCATCCCTCCTGGGGTGGCTCCGCTCTTCTCTCTAGAAATATGGCACATAGTCTTAGAGTTTATATTTGACTAACTGGGGCCCAGGTCATGAAGCAGACAGACTGGCTAAACCGACCGTCTGCTAGCACATAGAGACTCTTTTACCTAGATATCACACTATAGAGGCTGTGTCTGTTCCCAGAACTAGAAAATACAAAAAACATCCAAACCAATTTAAGAGTAACAATTTAATTGAAGTTCAACAAATAAAAAACAGATGCAATACGGATAAACAAATGATAAAGTTTGGCTTATTGACTATCAGATCCCTTTCTACGAAAACACTTTTTGTAAATAATATGATCACTGATCATAATCTAGATGTGCTCTGTTTGACAGAAACCTGGCTAAAACCTGATGATTACATTATTTTAAATGAGTCCACCCCCCAAGATTACTGTTAGAAACATGAGCCGCCTCCAAAAGTCAAAGGGGGGAGGGGGGGGGGGGGTTGCTTCAACTTATAACAATGTTTTCAGGATTTCTCAGAGGGCAGGCTTCAAGTATAACTCGTTTGAAGTAATGGTGCTTCATATAACATTATCCAGAGAAACAAATGTTAATGATAAATCCTCTTTGATGTTTGTACTGGCTACTGTATACAGGCCATCAGGGCACCATACAGATTTTATTAAAAAGATTGCTGATTTTACATCTGAGTTAGTGCTGGTTGCAGATAAAGTTTTAATAGTTGGTGATTTTAATATCCATGTTGATAATGAAAAAGATGCATTGGGATCAGCATTTATAGACATTCTGAACCCTATTGGGGTTAGACAACACGTCTCAGGACCTACTCATTGTCGAAATCATACTCTAGATTTAATACTGTCACATGGAATTGATGTTGATGGTGTTGAAATTATGCAGCCAAGTGATGATATCTCAGATCATTATTAAGTTTGTGCAGACTTCATATAGCCAAAATTGAAAATTATACTTCTTTGTTACAAGTATGGTAGAACCATCAATTCTACCGCAAAAGACTTTTCTTACCGCTTCGTAATCTTCCTGATGTATCCGAATTCCTTAGCATATTTAAAACCTCAGAACAACTTGATGATGTAACAGAAACTATGGACTCTTTCTTTTGCTCCTTTACACTTAAGGAAGGTTAAGGAAAACAGTCTGACACCATGGTATAATGAGTATACTCGCACCCTAAAGAGAGCAGCCCGGAAAATGGAGCGCACCTGGAGGAAAACAAAACTAGAGGTATTTCATATTGCTTGGCGGGAAAAGTAACCTATCCTACAGAAAAGCATTAAAAACTGCTATATCTGATTACCTTTCTTCTCTTTTAGAAGAAAACAAACATAACCCCAGGTATTTATTCAATACAGTGGCTAAATTAACGAAAAATAAAGCATCAACAACATTTCCCAACATCACAGCAGTAATGACTTTATGAACTACGTTACTTCTAAAATCAATACTATTAGAGATAAAATTGTAACCATTCAGCCATCAGATAAAGTATCAAATCTGACAGTGCACTATTGACCCCCTGAGGAACAGTTCCACTCATTCTCTACTATAGGAGAGGAAAAATTGTATTGTAACTTGTTAAATCATCTAAACCAACAACATTTATGTTAGACCCTATTCCATCTAAGTTCCTAAAAGAGGTGCTCCCAGAAGTCATGGATCCTCTTCTGACTATTATTAATTCCTCAAACCTTCAAACTGGCTGTTATTAAGTAAATGGACTGCATTTATATAGCGCTTTCAACAGACCACATGGCCATCCAAAGCGCTTTACAAGTTGCCTCACATTCACCCATTCACACACTCATTCACACACCGACTGCAGTGTCAGCCATTCAAGGCGCCATGCATCTCGTCGGGAGCAGCTGGGGTTAGGTGTCTTGCTCAAGGACACCTCGACACTTGGTCAGGTGGAGCCGGGGATTGAACCACCAACCTTCCGGTTTGTAGACAACCTACATGAACCACTGAGCCACTGCCGCCCACAAGCCTCTCATCAAAAAATGCTCAAACAGCTTGCAAAATAGAAAAACAAACATGAAAAAATGTTGATATTTAGCAGAGGTGCAACAAACCCATACACCAAACCAAACAACCCAACCCCCCCAAAAAAGTAATTCTGAGATTACATGACCATATAAAAGTGGTTTACATGTGGAACATGACATCTGGACATGTTAATGCTACTTTACTTAAGTTTCTAATTTACATTTTATGCCTTGCAACAAATATCTAATTCTGTCTTACACAGGTGTGACCACATATTTTGATACATTTGAGGCTATATAGATTGTGGTTTTGATTGTGGTTTTCACTAGACTGGTTCAAAGTAAAAAGAGCTTTATGTTTTTGTATGACATGTCTCATGTTTTGTATCACTGGGCTCCTACTCTTAGAGCACAATAATAGAGAGCTGAATCTGACAGAGTTACACTCTTAATAGTGAGTTCAGTGGATGTGCGTGATGTAGACGATTGAAACCGCTGATCAGATGTGTGTTCACCACTCGCTGTCCGAGCATTTTTGTATAATAAGAATAGTGGTTCTCTGTTGGGATACTGTCTGAACCAGTAAAGCCAAGCAAATTCACTACTTGTACTATATGAGCAACTCAGCTTGACAGGTTCTGTTTCTTTACAATTTTTTTCTGTCCCTTTATCTGGATCAATGTTGTCTCCAGCCACCAATCCTGTGAACAATAAGCACATAGAACCAAAATATTAATAAACACATAATAAAAAACTAAACAAAATATATTTTTTCAAATACAATTTCCTTATTTTATGTGGAAAAACAAACAATCAGTCAACTAAATAATTTAGCATTTGGGGTTTTATGTTATAAAAAAGTTCATATTCATCAGTTACTCAGTAAATATACCTGTTCCCACTATGAGTATCAGTATAAAGCATCTGTCCATGTTCAATCAGATCAGTTCAGTTCTCTGTTGAGTCTCTCAGTGCTCTGAGATGTAAGTCACTGCAGATCAGTCAGAAACACACACAGGAACTTCCTGCTTTATAAAGGCATGGCTTATATTCGTGATGTTCTTGCATTTTTCACTGTAGTTTCCACTCATTTCTCATGAACATGGACATCACTTATAGCTTCTTTCTCTCTGTCTTAATCTCTATTATTATCTCTGTTTTTAATCTTGTCTCTTAATGTAACAGGTTTCTGTAGAGATCTGATGTGTTTCCTGTCACTGTGTTATAGACAAAGTCTGATACAGCAGCAGATGAGTTCTTCAGATCAATATGGTTTTTCTCCCTTATACAACTTTAACAGAGAATTTTCGATATACATCAGACACCTCAGCTTCCTTTGGAATACCGGAGGACAAGGACATACCAGAAATTCAGGTTCATCTTTCATACTGATGGGACCAGTGGAGATTATCTGTATTTCCAGAAGAAGAAAAACTACAGGGTAATGTAACACTCGAACCCAGCAAAAACATCTGTTTGGTTTGGTTTGATAACACTGACAAAAACAGCAGCTGAACAAGAATAATTGTTAAGAGCATTTAAAAAATTAAATTTAAATCATTAATGATTAAAAACATAATGCAAATCTTCCAGCATCGTGATATAGACATGTGGGGCGTGTTAGAATGAGCCATTTTAGTTAGGCGTGGTTGACTCTTAACTTTTATAAAGAATATCTCTTTGTAATAGTGAGTTCAGTGGATGTATGTGTTGTAGCTGAATTAAACCATCAGAGGTGTGTTCATTATCTGTTGGTGGATTATACGAATTGTGGTTCTCTGTTGGGATACTGTCTGTACCGGTAAAGCCACACATATTCATTATTTTTACTATATGAGCAGATCAGCTTGACAGTGTCACGGTTGGTAAACCGTGATCTCTGGGTTTTGCACTTTGTTGTGAAGTCTTTGTGTTACGCGTCAGCACTGATAAGCTTGTGGGCGTCTCCGTTAATTGTCATCAGCAGCAGCTGTCACTCATTACTCTCTCCCTATATTTTGGCTTGTCTCACGTCTTGTGTTTGTGAGAGCGTTGTTTCATGTCTGGTAACTGTTCTATGCTTCTGTGTTGGATGTCCATGTCTTCCCCCGGAACCTCATCCACTCATCGCACCTTCACAAGCATCACCACGTACCTTCGGCTCGATTCCCCGCAGTTCCTGTGCCATCTTCTCCTGCTGCCAACTCACCATCTGGATTACTCACCATCTCTCCACCATCTTGGATTGTCGTCTTCCCAGCGTTGTTTGTATTCTTGTTTGGTTTTCATTAAATTGTTCATACTCGCACTTGTTTCCATCTCCTTCATCCAGTTGTCACAGACAGTTTCTCTTTCTTCAGAGGTTTTTTCATCTCTTTATCTGGCTTTATTTTGTCTCCAACAACCAAAACTCTAAACAATATGTACATATGAATAGATTTTTGATTTGGTGAAAGCAAAGTTGATTAAATAATACTGCAAACACCTTTCTAACCACAAAAATACAACTGACTGAAGTAATCTAGCCTTTTGAGATTTTAAAAACATCATAAATATTTATATAGAATTTCATTAATACCTTTTCCCACAATGAGAATCAGTAGAAAGCATCTGTCCATGATCAGTTCAGTTCTCTGTTGAGTCTCTCAGTTCTCTGAACTGTAAGTCACTGCAGATCAGTCAGAAACACACAGGACTTCCTCCTCTCTGATTTTGTTGCTGATGTTCATGATTGTCATTAAACTTTGTAAGATAAATATTCAAGTTTATAAGAGAATGTTATATATAAAAAAAGATGTGCATTCCTAACTGTGCACAAAACATTATAGTGGTAACAGAGTGCATAGGCAATTTAGGCCATATCTCCATGTGACATTGTGTGAACACCGCTAACTTTGTCTCTGTGTTTCTCTCGTCTCTCAGTGTAACAGGTTTTCTAGAGAGCTGGGGCCCGTTCTTCGTACGTCGCTAACTCCGTTAGCTGGATTTGATTGTTGACGATTTGGCATGATCTTGGATCGTTTGGTTCTTCGAAGCTCATCCCGGAGCTGCTGTCATAGCAACAGGTCCGTAAGCTTAAACCTGCTCGGGAGCAGGCTTATTTCATGTAAACAGGATTAGATCGCTTCTTTTCAACCAGAACTGATACTCAAAATATGTCTGCTACCACCGCTACTTTATTACAAGTGTATCGTACTGATCCAGGGACAATAATTTAAAATAATAATCATTAAAAAATATTTTAAAATAATATAAAAATGCTGTGTAGTCCATAACAGCCTACTATAGACAGCCAGTTTTACTCACTGAAATATTTATTTGTCATAAAAGTATTACTTCATAATTGTATTAGAGTCTTACACACATGCTATACAGATAATAGAGTTGTGCATTATTTTGAGTGATGACTGCTATTATAAGAGTTGCTTGATGGAGTGCAGGAGATGCAGATAACATGATATTGACCCTTAAGAAACTTTAATTAATGCTGTCACGTAACAAATATGTCCAAATATAAAATGAAATGAATAGATAATTTCTACACTGAAATAAAAATTTAATGACTGCACAACTATTATAAATTTCGAATCTAAATAATTGGGAATCATGAAAAAAATTATAAAAAAATAAAAACCCTATTATCTGTTTCATGTATCTATTATAACATTTATGTAGTTTTGTTTGCTTGGCTGTTTCTTTATAAAAGTCCAGAAATTTGTCAAGTTTTTCCGTCGGGTGTCATTTTAAATTATATGACGCCATTACATTGCCGTCTTGCCACCAGCCAATCGCTTCACTGCTGATCATGGTTTCGAGTATCGATACATATCCCCTTTTAAGCCAACACATGAACGCGCAATTATCTCAGATAACTCAATCCAGCGATACTAATCATACACAACAGGTGTGTTCGAAGAAACCAATTAGCCAGATCATGATTAGCACGATGATATCATCTTGGATGTGTCATTTGATCTCGGATGTAATAAGCGACGTACGAAGAACGGGCCCCTGATGTGTTTCCTGTCACTGTGGGCTTCAGAGCACAGTATTGTGCACAAAAAGTTACTGCAAATAAGTATTATTAAAAAAAATATTACTATTTGCCAGAGTGTGGCAGCTTTAATTAAAATAATATTTGACATTAATGAGGGAAGTAGTTTACTGTTTTAAAGTTTTTCCTCCATCAGATTCAGAAACATTTTCAATGTAATTTTTGGCGCAACTCACAACAGTGTAGCATCATGTGAAACACATTTATCTCTCCATCAGTGTTAAATTCTGATTAGGTAATTCTTTAAAACAAAATCAGATGAAAAACATTCGTGTTAACACCATGTTTCATAATCCAGTTTTTCACATGTTTGAAAGACAATTATACTGTGCACAGTCATGTGCATGTTTATGCCTATGTGTTTTTGCATGGGGTTTGACTTGAGTGTTCTCACTGTGGTCTTCAGAGCACAGTAGTACACAGCAGAGTCAGACACATGTAGTTTCTTGATTGTCAGTGGAACTGAATTGGATGAATGTTTAGAGTGAAATCTCTCCTGGAACTCAGTTCCATTGTCTCCTCCATATTTGCTTCTCCTCAGGATGTATTTAGGAAAGTCATTCGCTCTCTGGATGTACCAGAATAAATCTTCTTGTGCTGAATCTGTTTTATATTTACACTGTAATGTTACTGATCTTCCTTCAGCTTCAGTCACATGTTTGTCTGGCTGATCAACTGTGTCCTCTGATCTGCACTCTGTAAAGATTTAAGAATATTTAATGTACAATACAATACAGCATATAATCAACTTACATGAATATACAGCTTTATTAAATTAGAATTCATACCAAGAATGAATATTGTGAAGAGAAATATATTCATCAACCTGTGTGGCATGACTGTGTCTATGTTGAAGAAAAATATGTAAATATAAGAGTCTGGCTTCTGGTATTATAACGACGATCCAAGGAGGAGCTTGTGGAGAAATATACAGTAAAAGCTGCTGTATTGTTTAATGAAATATTGAACACATACTGCCCTCTTCTGGTTCACTGCAAGTATGGCATAACTGAAATTCTGCAATCTCATACACATTCATGCAAATAAAGTTTTTTTATTTTTTGAATGGTAGAAAATTCTAAAGTGAATGGTCAATTAAAGAACTGTTGTATTGTTACGACCCTGTCTAGGGTAAGGATGCAACATAAACTGAAATCAACAACAAAGACCCTTTATACATTTATTTACAGAACCACAGATTAAAAGCACAACTTCAGGG
The DNA here is from genome assembly GCF_963082965.1 of Carassius carassius. Taxonomy (NCBI): domain Eukaryota; kingdom Metazoa; phylum Chordata; class Actinopteri; order Cypriniformes; family Cyprinidae; genus Carassius; species Carassius carassius. The sequence continues at coordinate 10,744,502 of NC_081774.1, read as the reverse complement.
GTGAGCAAAGGCCAAAACAACAAACAAATACCAAGCCAGCTCCTAACAGAAAAGACTAAATTCCCTAACAAAAGAAAAACTTATAAAAATACAATATGCTACCGTAACTTCCTAATGAAAAACAGGAGAAAACATTTTCTGCAGAAGAAAATGGCACTCATCCTCTACAGCTTCCAAGTGTGGAAGCTATAATAATTTACAATAGGCTACTTTTAAATTTAACAAAATGGAAAATGAGATTGACAACACCTTATCAACTCAAAACCCAAATCCACACTGAACACAATAGGCAGATCAACAGGCAAGCTAAGATCATCAGCACCGCCAACACAGAACAACACATGTACAATGGAACAACAGGAAATCACAAGTTGAGCATCCCCTTTCCCAGGCACAGCAGATCCTTTTATTGCTGCTCCTTGGTCCCATTAGCACTAATCAGATCTGGAGATCACTTTGGTAGGATCCAACCCTGTGAAAAATAGATAGAGAGAGAGAGGACCAGCAAAGCAAGGCACACACACACACACACACACACACACACACACTATATGTCTTAAGACATACTGTAACAGTATGGATTTGCTGTAATTAACGTTTCATAATGCCACACAAATATGCATACTGAAAAAAACTGCCCTTTTGATTAACTTCAGAATCTTAGACTTTAGAATCTTTGTTTTGTTTTGATAATTTTTGCATTAAATATCATGTTTCTTGTCTCTCATTGTAACAGGTTTTTGTAGAGAGCTGATGTGTTTCCTGCCACTGTGTGCTGCAGAGCACAGTAGTACAGAGCAGAGTCAGATACAGCAGCAGAGGAGATCTCCAGATCCACACGTTCACTTTTTGGAACGTTAACAGAGAACCTTGAATCTATCTTAGACACCTCAGCTATTTTTGCTTTGCTGTAGATGAGTACAATAAATTCAGGTTTTGATCTTCCATACTGACGGTACCAGTGGAGATTATCTGAATTTACAGATGCAGTGAAACTACAGGATAATGTAACATTTGAACCTTCCTCAGCAAAAACATCTGTTTTGTTTGGTTTAATGACATTCCCAAAGACAGCAGCTGAAAAAAGAAGAGGGATATTGGTCATTTTTATGAGATGTTTTTCATATAACTAATTTTTTACAATAAAAATCTACATTTATATAATAATATTTATCCAGATAACATACCAGCTAAGGCACAGAACACAATGACTGAATGAAGATCCATTGTACATGTGTTCAAGATTCAAGCTGAATCGATTCAACCGCAGTCTCTGTCAGATACAAAATCAAATTAACACACTGAGTCCCTCCTCTCTGAGCCACATTATAATGAATTTGACATCAGATCCAGTCACATGACCTGATGTCACATCTGTATGATTACAGAACAAATGAACCAAATTTGATCTGCCATCCTTATTTAAGGATTTGACCTTATAATAATGGGACTATTGTAATGATATTGTTGTAACGACTGGGTGAAGGAGTGGCAGGAAGCAAGTGCGAGATAAATGAGATTTAATGAAGACAATACAAAACTGAGACACAAATAACGCTGGGAGGAATGCACAGTCCAAGATGGTGGTGATGAGTGACGAATCCGGAAGGCGGAGGTGAGTAGGCAGCAGGAGAGGGTGACACAGGAACTGCGGAGAAGCGAGCCAAAGGTAAGTGGTGTTGCTTGGTGGTGGGTTGCGTAGAGTGGACGGGGTTCCAGGGAGAGACGGACTTTCAACGCAGAAACACACAAGAAAGCAAAGCATAGGTCATAAACATGAAACAACGCTCTCACGAACACAAGACGCTAGACAAGCCAATATATATGGATGAGTAAAGAGTGACAGCTGTTGCTGATGACAATTAACGGAGACGCCCACAAACTAATCAGTGCTGACGCGTAACACACAGACTTCACCCACAAAGTGCAAAACCCAGAGATCACGGTTTACCAATCGTGACAGTACCCCCCCCTCCTGGAGTTCCCAGAAGGGCCTACCTGCTGATTGTAATCATCAATAAGGCAGTGATCCAGTATGTCCCTAGCAGGTACCCAACTCCTCTCCTCCGGACCGTAACCTTCCCAGTCCATCAAGTACTGGAATCCTCGTCCCCTCCGTCTCGAGTCCAGAATACGATTAACCGAATAGGTCGGTTCCCCATCTACGAGACGCGGCGGCGGGGAACCGGGGTAGGCAGATTAATACGTGAATAAAACACGGGTTTAATTTTGGACACATGGAAGGCGGGATGTATTTTCCTGTACGCTGGAGGTAGTTTGAGGCGGACTGTCACCGGACTAATGATCTTGGTGACAGTAAACGGGCCAATGAATTTGGGAGCTAATTTGTTAGAAACGGAACGGAGAGGAATATTGTTAGTAGAAAGCCACACTTTTTGACCCACTATGTAAACGGGAGGCTTTGACCGGTGACAATCGGCCTTGGCCTTGCGCTCCCTCATCCGGAGCAGAGTCACGCGGGCTCTGGTCCAGGTGCGGTGGCACCTCTGGACAAATGCGTGAGCGGTGGGGACCGCGACTTCAGATTGCAGACTAGGAAAAGCTGGTGGCTGGTAACCTACACTGCACTGAAACGGAGAGAAGCCCGTGACTGACACTGGTAACGAATTGTGAGCGTACTCCACCATAGAGAGTTGTTGGCTCCAGGAAGAAGGATTCTTGGAGACCAAACATTGCAACATTCTCTCTAAATCTTGGTTGGCTCGCTCAAACTGCCCGTTACTCTGGGGATGATAACCCGAAGACAGACTAACCGTAACTCCTAGCAATTTACAAAATTCCTTCCAAAATTTGGATATAAATTGGGATCCCCTGTCAGAAACCACGTCTACCGGGAGGCCATGTAACCGAAAGACGTGATCTAGGACAGTGACCGCTGTCTCCTTGGCTGTATGTAATTTGGGCAAGGGAATGAAATGTGCCTCCTTCGAGAACCAGTCCACTACGGTCAAAACGACCGTCATGCCATTAGAGGGCGGTAACAAAATCTAGTGCGATATGTCACCAGGGTCTCAAAGGGACAGACAGCGGTTGAAGAAGCCCATCAGGAGGCCAGTTAGACGACTTACCACTGGCGCAAACTGAGCAAGCCAAAACAAAATCGAACAATTCTCTGTTACCAATGTCATAATTGCGTTTAGCAGGAGATAAACAATGTGAGAAAAACGCGCAGGGATGCCTCTTATTGTCCGAGGCAGCACGTTGGGAAAGAACTGCTCCTACCCCCACCTCTGATGCGTCGACCTCCACCACGAACTGCCATGTGGGATCAGGAGCTACAAGGATGGGAGCCGAAACGAAGCGGCTCTTGAGGTTGATTAATGCAGTTTCGGCTGCATCCAACCACCTGAACGGAGTACTGGGGGAGGTCAAGGCCTTCAGAGGTGAGACTAGTTGGCTGAAATTACGAATAAAACATCGATAAAAATTGGCGAACCCCAGAAACCACTGTAGGGCCTTACGGGAATCTGGAGATGACCAATCTATCACAGCCTTAACCTTGTCAGGATCCATACGTATTCCCTCGAATGAGACGATATACCCTAGGAAGGGGACAGACTGTGCATGGAATACGCATTTCTCCGCCTTGACAAAAAGCCCATTCTCGAGTAACCTCTGGAGCACTCGTCTGACGTGTTGAACATGTTCCTGGAGAGATGAAGAAAAAATCAGTATGTCATCCAGGTAAACATATATAAACTGATCTACCATGTCTCTCAACACGTCATCGTTAACGAGTGCTTGGAAAAACCCTGGCGAGTTGGAGAGCCCCAACGGCATCACCAAATATTCAAAGTGCCCTCTAGGGGTGTTAAAGGCGGTTTTCCATTCATCCCCCTTCCTGATGCGGACCAAATGATAAGCGTTACGTAAATCCAATTTTGTGAATACGGATGCTCCCTGTAACCTCTCGAAAGCTGAAGACATCAACGGTAACGGATAGGTGTTCTTTATCGTGATGTTGTTCAGCTCTCGGTAGTCAATACAAGGTCGCAGAGAACCATCCTTCTTACCCACAAAAAAAGAATCCCGCCCCCGCTGGAGAAGAGGAAGGTCGGATGAATCTCGATGCCAAGGAATCAGAAATGTATTTCTCCATGGCCTCCCTCTCCAGAATAGAAAGAGAGTAAAGCTTGCCTTTAGGCGGAGACTTACCTGGCACTAAATCTATAGCACAGTCGTAGGGACGATGCGGAGGAAGAGAAGCAGCACGGGACTTACTGAACACCTCCTTCAGGTCCAAGTACTCTGCGGGCACGTTTGATAACACCACAGTCTCTTTCTGAAAGACAGAAACAGGCACAACAGGACAAGCAGAAACCAGACAAGACTCATGACAACTTTCACTCCACAAGGTGACTGTGTTGGAACCCCAATCCACTCGTGGATTATGTTTGATTAACCAGGGGTGACCTAAAACAATGGGAGCTACAGGGGAGTCCATGAGGTAAAAGGATGTGGTTTCACTGTGGTTGCCTGAGGTGAGCAGAGTTATGGGTTCAGTGTAGTGGATGACGTGTGGCAGTTCCTGGCCATTGAGTGTGGTGACATGGATGGGATGAGACACAGGAAATAGAGATGAAGATCTTTGCCCGAACCCGACGGGACCCAATGGGACCTGACGGGTTCGGGCTTAATTTATATAATCTTATGCGGGCTCGGGTTTGCGCTCCGGTTTGCGAGGTAAACGAATGGTCATGTGATGCGTTTCAATTAGCGTGAGAAAGATGCGCAAATGGATGCTGAGTAGGTGTAACGGAGGCTTGCCTCTCGCGATTACGTTTTGGTTGCACCAGCAACTAAAGCAAAGTCTGAGGTGTTGAAAAGTTTTGATCATGTTTATAATGAGAATAATGAGTGAATAATGACGCACCATCAGTGAGCGCAGGAACGCGCTGAAGACATCTAGAGTGAATTCAATCATTTTCCTCCACAAAAACATGTAGGCTAAGCCTAATCTCTGTGAGTAAAGGTTTTTCAAATGATAACTATATATTCATTGAGTCTTAAATGCATAATGTGGACAGAGTATTTACGCTATGTTGGCATTATTCTTTTATTAAAGAATTTTATTCTTTTATTCTTTTATTTTGTTATTGCCAAATACCAGTCTTAATTTAAAATTTATCTTAATTTAACTTGTTTAAAAAAACTCATTTTTATTGGTTCATTGGTCTATTTATAGGCTAAATAAGCCTATGCCTATTTAGTGATGTTAAGATGTTACAGAGGACTTATTTTATTTCTTTATTCCAACTTCCAAGTGGTCTAGTCTACGTTAGTTATGAATAAATTGTCAAAACACGTATAAATGACTCATTCTTGACAAAAGGAAAAAGAGCTGTGTGTGCGCGCACATTTGAATAATGTCGGGCTGTAAACGGGTTCGGGGCTTTTAAAAAGCTGTCAATCAAAATGTACTTGTCGGGCTCGGGCCGAAACCTGACGGGCTCGGGTCCTGTCGTACCTAACTTTTAAGGCCCGATTACACCTCTAACAGGAAGGACTGGAAGGTTCAAGTGATGTGCAAGGAGAGAGTCAATAAAATTACCTTCGGTCCCAGAGTCCAGAAGGGCGTGACAGTCGTGAGTGTGGTTCTCCCACCGCAGTTTCACCGGAAGGAGAGTCGATGATGTGGTAGTAGCCGATAGTAGCCTCAAACTTACTACCGGGCTGGCTCTTTTTACCAGGCAGGAATGGATGGAATGCTCCGAGCCACCGCGATATAAGCATAGTCCTTGGGCCCTCCGCCGCTCTCTCTCCCTCCAGGAAAGCCGAGCTCTACCCACCTGCATGGGTTCGTGATCGTTGACGGGACCGACCGTGTTCTCTCGACTCGAGCGGCCCCTTTCCGGAGAGACGTAATGGCGTGTAGGACTGACTTGTCTACCCAGGCGGTTAATCCGAGCGTCCACCCAGAGTGCCAGGTCGATTAGGCCGTAGAACGTTGGGGGCAGCTCGAGGAGGTAGATCTCCTTCTGAACACGGTCGGCCAGCCCATGCAGGAATCGATCCCACTGTGCCGCCTCGTTCCACTGGTACGCGGCCGCCAGGGTGCGGAACTGAATGGAATAGTCCGCCACCAATGATTCTCCTTGTTTGAGGTCCGAGAGCTGGTGAGCGGCCTCCCTGCTGGCTGCGGCTCGATCGAACACGCGTTTCATCTCTTCGGAGAGGGCGTGGAACGAGGCGCAACACAGATGTTGATTCTCCCACACCGCCGTCCCCCATAAGGCTGCCCTACCAGAGAGTAGGGTAAGAGCAAACGCAACCTTGGACTCCTCTGTCGCAAAGGTGCGGGGCTGCAATGCAAAATGCATGGAACATTTGTTATGGAAAGTCTTGCAAAAGTTTGGCTCACCGGAGTAACTCTCTGGCACGGGAAGTCGCGGCTCTGGCCGGAAGTTGTCCTGGGAGGTCTCCCGGGGGACGGGCGGCGCAGGTGGTGCGGTGGGCGCAGTGGGAGAGGTGAGTTGATGAATCCGCTGGGTGAGCTCATACACCTGTGTCACCAGCACTTGGATTGTGCATCCGGTGTTCATGATGCTCTCCTGCTGAAGCCGAAGGTAAGTGGTGTTGCTTGGTGGTGGGTTGCGTAGAGTGGATGGGGTTCCGGGGAGAGACGGACATCCAACTCAGAAACACACAAGCATAGGTCATAAACATGAAACAATGCTCTCACGAACACAAGACGCTAGACAAGCCAATATATAGGGATGAGTAATGAGTGACAGCTGTGGCTGATGACTATTAACGGAGACGCCCACAAACTAATCAGTGCTGACGCGTAACACACAGACTTCATCCACAAAGTGCAAAACCCAGAGATCACGGTTTACCAACCGTGACAATTGTCCTGCATTTGGGGGGGGGGGCATCATTAACTGAAAAGTTTTTTTTTTTAAATTAGAATATTTTGTGTTAGTTTTTCCTCCATTATGTTATTTTGGGCTTTACTCATTAAAGTGTACCATTTTTTTAAACAATCTATCCGTCTATCATGCATAAATAATATGATATCCAACTGTCCATTTGGGAAGACAATTCTACTTCACACAGCCTTAAATCAAGAAAACAGTGTTTAAAATTTAATTGAAATAATTCAATTACACAAAATTCTGCAATCAATATAATAATGATTCAATGATTACTATTGTTATACACTTTAGTTTATTATTGCCTTATTGTCATTATGATTTATTATGGTTTTAAAATATTCAAAATGTAATTTACTTATTATTATTTTAAATAAGCAGTCGCATATATGACATCTGGACATAATGTTAATGTTTTTTCCTGAAGATTCTCATTTATATTTGTGCCTTACTTCAAAGGCCTAATTCTGTTTTACACAGGTGTGACCACATATTTTATTAATCTCAGAGCTGAAGAGATTGTGATTTTGATTTTGGTTTTCACTAGATATTTTCAAAGTGAAATGAACTTCAGGTTTTTGTACATGTTTCATGTTTTGTATCACTGGGCTCCTACTCTTAGAGCACAATAATAGTGAGCTGAATCTGATAGATGTAGATCAGTAATAGTGAGTTCAGTGGATGTACGAGATTTAGTCAACTGAAATCGACAATCTGAGGTGTGTTGATCAGAACTTTGTGATCGGGCACCTTTGAGTAATAAACACTGTTTATCTGTTGGGATTCTGTCTGTACCAGTAAAGCCAAACAGATTCATTACTGGTACTGTATACACAGGTTTCTTGTATACAAACAACACCTGATGCGCGCGCATCCAGGAGGCAGAAAACCACTATCTGTTATGCCGAGTTCAGTAAGACAACATTGTAATTAACGTAGATTTCGCTTGTTGACTCAATAATAAATTGCAATTTCAGAGTTGGATCTGTTTGTTTGTGTTTCATATTAATATAACATTATGTAAAACGTCCAACTGTTTACGAATCAAAATCCGGACATACTGTGAACATCTGACACCCAGCACTGGCTCGGTTAGTACAATTGACCACGCAACAACTCCTTGGCATTTTGACTAGCGACAACACCACCACTATGCTACTAGCCTAAACCCTTTACTCCGGTACGAAGAGAGCGGGTCTTTTGCCTCCTGGTTGCGTGCGCAAGCAGTGATGACGTCGCCAAGAAATACATGTATAAACACCTCAATTTGACAGTTTCTGTTTCTTTAAAGGTTTTTTTTCTGCTCCTTTATGTGGCTTAATGTTGTCTCTTTAATTGTTAGATTAATTAGAGTGTTGTGCATAAAATGAGTACTCAAAATCAAAGGCAACATTTCATATTCTAAACAGAAGCACAAGTTAAATAATTTCTTGGCTGAGATTCAGCTCACGTGTCTTTGTATGTTTTCTCACTGTGGGCCTCAGAGCACAGAAGTACACAGCAGAGTCAGACACACACACATCTTTGATTGTCAGTGGAACTGAATTTGATGACACTTTAGAGTCAAATCTCTCCTGGAACTGAGCATCATTATCTTCTCCTCCATATTTGTTTCTCCTCAGGATGTATTTAGGAAAGTCATTCGCTCTCTGGATGTACCAGAATAAATCTTCTTGTGCTAAATCTGTTTTATATTTACACTGTAATGTTACTGATCTTCCTTCAGCTTCAGTCACATGTTTGTCTGGCTGATCAACTGTGTCCTCTGATCTGCACTCTGTAAAGATTTAAGAATATTTAATGTACAATACAATACAACATATAATCAACTTACATATTTATGCAGATGCATTAAATGAGAATACATACCAAGAATTAATATTGTGAAGAGAAATATATTCCTCAATCTGTGTGACATAACTGTGTCTGTTGAAGTACTAATAAATCGGTTAATATGACAAGTTTTGCTTTTGGTATTTAAATGTTGATCCAAGGAGGAGTTTGTGAAGACCCATAAAAGCTGCTGTACTGTTGAGTGTAATATTGAGCACCTACTGCCCTCTTCTGGTTAACTAGAAGGATATTGTATAAGTGGTATCTCAAGTTTAAGTCGAGCCAAGTTTACTGTTATTTTTCTACATGTTGAGGCATACAACAGTACAAAATATTGTGCCTCACAGACCACAGTGTCACATATATAAATATATAAACCTGTATACACAGTATTTGAACAGAGACCTGGAGTAAACTTGACTTGACTTAAACAGTTTATGTACAGGAGGCAATGTTAGTCTTTTCAGTTTTCAAGCGCAAAACTGTTTGCAGACATTACACACTGAGAATTTTTTAGCATGCTTGATTCAAACTGGCACAGGTGACAACATATTTTATTACACTGGGGGCTGGAACGGTTGTGGTTTTTATGAATATACACTTTTCATTTGTTTCCACTCCATAAATAATCTACCTTTTCCCACAATGAGTATCAGTATAAAGCATCTGTCCATGTTCAATCAGATCAGTTCAGTTCTCTGTTGAGTCTCTCAGTGCTCTGAGCTGTAAGTCACAGAAGATCTGTCAGAAACACACACGGGAACTTCCTGCTTTACAAAGGCATGGCTTAAATTCTTAATGGCTTTGCATTTATCATTTTCATTTCTGATTGATGAAAATATAAAGAATATTTATTATTTATTATAGCTATTTCTATTTCTAGCTATTTTTATATAAAATGTAACGAGAATTTGGAACAAGCAAGAAATACATGTTAATTTTAGAGTATATACTTTGAGATAAAGTATATAATTTGAGATAATTTAACATTTATTTGCTATATATCTTGCTGTATTTTTCTCCTGTCTCTCATTGTAACAGGTTTTTGTACAGTGTTCTTGTGTTTCCTGTCACTGTGGGCTGCAGAGCACAGTAGTACAGAGCAGAGTCAGATACAGCAGCAGAGGAGATCTCCAGATCCACATGTTCACTTTTTGGAATGTTAACAGAGAACCTTGAATCTATCTTAGACACCTCAGCTCTTTTTGCTTTGCTGTAGATGAGTACAAGAAATTCAGGTTTTGATCTTCCATACTGACGGTACCAGTGGAGATAATCTGAACTTCCAGATGCAGTGAAACTACAGGATAATGTAACATTTGAACCTTCCTCAGCAAAAACATCTGTTTTGTTTGGTTTAATGACATTCCCAAAGACAGCAGCTGAAAAAGAAGAGACATTTATTTTACATAGAACTCATTTTTAACAACAAAAATAATAATTAACCAAATAACATACCAGCTAAGGCCGAGAATAGAATGATCTTATGAAGATCCATTGTACAAGTTTTCACTCTGAGAAGAGTCCTCTGATTGCTTTCAACCGCAGTCTCTGTCAGATACAAGATCATATGAACACACTGAGTCCCTCCTCTCTGAGCCACATTATAATATTTTTGACATAAGATCCAGTCACATGAACTAATGTTACAGCTGTATGATTACAGAACAAATAAACCAAATTTGATCTGCCATCCTTATTTAAGATGAGAATGAGAGAATGGAACTATTGTAATATTTTCATGCTTTTGAGGGAATGTAACATCATTAACTGGAAATGTTTTGTCAAATTGGTTGTTGTTTTAAATGAGGTAAAGTATTTAGTGTTTTTCTTCCAGTCACATTTTGAATGTTATTTTGGGCTTGACTGACAATAGAGTATCAAAATTTGAAACAATTACATTAAATCATGATAATAATGATTGCTGTTACCATGATTTTGATTTTATTATAGTGATCAAGCACCTCTGAGTAATAAATACTGTGGTTTTCTGTTGGGATACTGCTTGTTGAATCTGAAAAATGTTTCGATACATACAGTACAGACCAAAAGTTTGGACACACCTTCTCATTCAAAGAGTTTTTTTATTTTAATGACTATGAAAATTGTAGAGTCACACTAAGGCATCAAGGGCTATTTGACCAAGAAGGAGAGTAATGGCATGCTGCGCCAGATGACCTGGCCTCCACAGTCACCAGACTTAAACCCAATCGAGATGGTTTAGGGGTGAGCTGGACCGCAGACAGAAGGCAAAAGGGCCAACAAGTGCTAAGTTGTTTTTTTTCAGTTGTTTCACACTTTTTTGTTATGTATATAAATCCATATATAATTCCACGTGTTAATTCATAGTTTTGATGCCTTCAGTGTGAATCTACAATTTTTGAAAGTTAAGCTAACACATTCAGTTCTGTGGGAGATTAAATATCACTGAGGAATACTGACATTCTGCCCACATTTAAAAAGTTACAGAAGTTACAGACATTTCCAGATCAGAAAGAAAAAAAATAGAGAAATAACTATGAAAAAACAACAATAAATAAATGGATGATTGAGCAACTAGTTAAGATATAATAATCCATTCATTTACATTTAGAAAACGTTACAACAGTCAGAACTGATGGAATGATGAAGGTTTTTGTCTGAGTGATGAGTGTGTTTCAGTCATTGTGGGCCTCAGTACACAGCAGAGTCAGACACACTCAGATTCTTGATTGTCAGCGGAACAGATTTTGAAGATGTGTCGATATGTGAACTCTTTATCTTCATCTCCAGTCTTACCAACTCTATTGAGCATATATTTAGGGACTTTGTTTACTTTTTGCCCAAAAGAGAGTCGGATAGTAGGACGTTTGAAATGTACAATTGATTATTACAGTTCCACCTTCATAAGCAGTTTAAACTTTTGTTTTTTGCTTAACAGTCCTGTGATTCTATTCCTGTACAATCAAATCATGAACAAATCAGCAAAGAAATATCATGAGCATTCAAATTACTTGTAAGAGTACTGAAAATAATTACTCACAAAAATGTTACTTACCCCAGACATATATGAAAACAACAATAGTTTGCTTTATTCAGTTGCTTCTTTTTACATTCTGAAGTCCGGTTCATTAAACTAAGATTATTATTTTTTTTGGACCCATACAAGTCAGGTAATGAGCACAACCTGCTGGCCGGACTAAAACTAGCTCCAGGAGTAAGCTAGTTTTTCATAAAGGCCAACCAGGCAACAGAATGTGCTACCACCTTCAAAACATTTATTAATTAAAAAACAAACAAAGACAAATTCGCAATTAAGGGTGGGGAATTCATGAAAACAGAATGCCAGGAGTCCAGTTTAATACCTCATCTGAATTAAACTTGTTTTTACAGGGGTGTGTTTTATGTTTCGTAAAACAGTTGCTTCTTTTTACAGTCTGAAGTCTGCATCATTATACTAAGACTTTTGGACCCATTCAAGTCAGGAAATGAGCACCCCCTGCTGGCTGGACTTAGACTACTTGCAGCAGCAAGCTAGTTGTTCACAAATGCTCTCCCACCTGTGCACTGACCAGGCTCTGGTCTGCTTAGCTTTAGTGGGGAATCAGACTCTGCCTACTACATGCAACAGCTGCATTTGTACTCTGCGCCTTAATAAAGCTGCTGTAATAGAGGGGTAGTGCATCCTGATAAGCTCAATTCGGCCATCAGGATGTGAGTGATGTAGTAATATGTTGACCCATACTCAGAATTCATGCTCTGCATTTAACCCACCAAAAGTGCACACAATTAACACACACGCAGTGGGCAGCCATTTATGCTGCGGCACCCAGGGAGCAATAGGGGGTTTGGTGCCTTAATTGCTCAAGGGCACCTCAGTCGTGTGGTATTGCCTGCTCGAGACTCAAACCCACACCCTAGAGTTAGGGGTCAGACTCTCTAACCACTAAGCCATGACTTCCCATGTGCTACCACCTTAAACAATGAGCTCAAATTCATGATTAAGGAGGGGAATTAATGACAACAAAACATCAGGACAGTTTAATGCCTCATTTGAATAATGCTCATTTTTACATGGGCCGGTTTTATGCTTCTTCAAAAGGTTGCTTCTTTTTACAGTCTTTTTGCAACCCCTGCTGGCCGAAATAAAAATAGCTCCAGCAGCAAGGTAAATTCGTAACTGAGATGGGGAATTCATGAAAACAGAATGCCATGGGGTCAGTTTAATCCTCATCTGAAGGATGCTTCTTTTTTTTACAGTCAAAAGTAATTACATTAGGACTTTTGCACCCATTCAAGCCAGGGAATGAGCACTCCCTGCTGGCTGGACTAAACTAGTTGAAGCTTTTCAAAACGGGTCTCCCTTCAGTGTACTCACCAAGCTCTGGCCTGCTTAGCTTTAGTGAGGAGGGACCAGACTCTGCTGTGGGGGAATTTACAGTTAAAACTCAAGGACCAGGTGTTGAATGAAGACCAGGAGTCAGAGATGCAATTAATTGAAGAAAAATTTTACTAAAGCTAGTTTGCAGTTTAATCCGCAGAAATCAGCTTTAGTACTCGCGATGGAGTTCGCAGGCCGCTTTGCTTACATGTCAGAAACACCATTAATTATACTATTACTGAGGTTGCTAATTGCGTCAATGCATAGGTCATCAAGATTCTGGTTAGTCAAAACATTGATAAACTTATAAAATCTCCATACATCAGCGTAAAACTCGAAGCATATCTTCTAGTCATTATTTTGGTGACAAGTGATCAGAGATCAGATGCAAAAGGTCTCTCAATATTTTTAACTACAAACACATACAACATACACAATGACAGCAGCATCTTAGAGAGTAAAAAGGCAGACTAAAGCCATATTCAAATTATTGTCTAACATGCATAAATGTAACTTTGATTAATAATTATTCAAGATAAAACATATATATATTATGAAGGTCGCATTAGCAGGATTCCATTTCTTCAATGCCTACTGCATGCAACAGCTGGATTTTTACTCTGCGCCTTAATAAAGCTGCTCTAATAGAGGGGTATTCATGAAAACAGAATGTCATGAGGCCAATTTAATGCCTCATCTGAAGGATGAAGGATGCTTCTTTTCACAGTCTAAAGTCTGCGTCATTATATTAGGACTTTTGCACCCATTCAAGCCAGGAAATTAGCACCCCCTGCTGGCTGGACTAAAACTAGTTCACAGCTAAATCTCCCACCAGTGCACTGACCAGGCTCTGGCCTGCTTAGCTCTAATGAGCTTTGACTCCTCCCTCTGACTTGGCTCATAGTTTATTTCTACCTTTGGACATTTTCTGCCAATAAACTCAAAATAAATTTTCTTCAAAATAAATAAACATTTTTTTTCTGTTTTCCATATTAATTCCATATTAATTCCACATTATGTTTTATAGAAGACTATTTGTGCAAAAAAGGAGCCATGTGGAACATGATATCTTAATGTTTCGTTGAAGATTAATAACAGGCCTCAATGCAGGTGTTACCATGTTTTTAATTAAATTAAGAGCTGGACTTCAAGCTGAACTTCAAGCTGCTGTTTGCCTTCTTCCATATGCTGTATTATTTATTGTATATCATTTAAATGTGTTTGATCACTTTCCCCCCACCACATTTCAAATGTTTGTTCAAAAGTACCAAAATAAAACGAATAGTTTTGAATCTGTTTTATATATTACTGATCTTCCTTCAGTTTCAGTGACGTGTGTCTGGCTGATCAACCATGCTTTCTGCTGTTCATTTAAAGACATTCAGGAACTTCCAGATCTCTGTGAGTGTGAAATGAGTGAAAGCTCTGAACCTTCATAAAAAGTATGTTTAATTGTGTGATATATGAAAAAAGAGACAAAGAATATTTCTTATAATATTATTATTATTATCTTGATTTCCTTTTTCAAATTACAACCAGTCAAAATGGCACACTTATTCAGCAGTGCCTCACACTTATTGCTTTATTTAACACCAACCAATCATGGCTTTAGAATAGGCCTGTAAATACGCATCTACATAACGACACATGGTTGATGTATTTGTTTTCTTCTGTACTGTGTAATAATGTATACACAACCACTAAGAAAGAAAAGAAAAAAGAAAAGAAAAGAAAAAGTTTGGTTTCAATCTTACTCTCATTATACTGTGATTTTTTTTTCAACATCTCTCTGCAAATTACTTTCAGTCTTGTACAGTTGTGTAAATATGAGCTCATGAAAGAATGGTTTTAGGTTTTGAACAACTGTTTGTATATGGTACATCCAAAAATGTATATGATGTAAGACTAATGTAAATGTATTATGTAAGACAACGTAAAAAGTGTGTTTGTGATATTTTGAATGCAGTTTTGAATGCAGTGCTTCATTTTGACAAGTTTTTAAAATGTGTGTAAGCAGTTGGCAAAAAAATTTAAACAACAGTCTATTTTATATGGGATTAAAGTAATTAACAATATTAAGATGCTTTATTAGATTTTTTTATGTCACATTTATTTTAAATATGTCCTTCTTTTCATTTACTTATTGTTCAACTTTTTACTAACAACTGCAGTTTACAGATTCTCTTTTAATCTTTTACGCTCTGTCTATTGTTTGTTCTTACTAGATTAAATAAGGAAAGGTTTTTGTACAGTGTTGATGTGTTTCCTGTCACTGTGGGCACCAGAGCACAGTAGTACAGAGCAGAGTCTGATACAGCAGCAGAGAAGATCTCCAGAATCACATGGATTTGTTGCAGAATGTTGCAGAACATTTTGAATCTACTCCAGATACCTCAGTCTTTTTTTGCAGTACTGTATGTGGCTACAAGAAATTCAGGTTTTGATGTTCTATACTGACAGTGCCAAAAGAGATCATATGTACCCCCAGAGGAGAAATAACTGCAATACAGTATAGCTTTTTGACCCTCATCAGGACCAAAATATGTTGTGTCTGGACTGATGATATTTCCAAAGCAGCAACTGAAACAGAAGAGGAATGTGCAGCATTTTAGAGACATTTTATGCAATCAGTCAAGTAAATCAATCATTCACAAGAAATACACAGCTGTTGAAGCACAGAACAGAATAACTAATGAAGATCCATTGTATGTGTTGACTCTGAGAAGAGTCATATTAAATTGTTTCTATCACAGTCTCTGTCCTACACATTACATCATGTCAGATCTGTGAACACCGAGTCCCTCCTCTTTGAGCCATTTCATTCATACCTGGAAAACAAAAACAAGACCAGGTTACACTCATTAATGTATGTTCTTGTGTTTGTTTGTAATTGTTATATAAAAATGGCTTTTTTGCAATATTTAGATGTTGCATATATGTAAAGGAATCAGACATATATTTTCATATCTGTAAAATACCCATATATAAACATGCATTCATAGGCATAGCCATGTGTGTCATATATATGTGTATTTGGTAAAATATATGTTACATATATAAAAAAAGGCTTTTTGCTATATTTTAATGTTGCATATATGTATAGGTATCAGACATATATTTTCATATCTGCTATACGAACATGCATTATATAGGCATTAATATGTCATATATATGTGTGTTTGGGAAAATATGTGTTACATAGCCTATAAAAACGCAAGCATTTTGCTATATTTTAATGTTGCATATATGTATAGGTATCAGACATATATTTTCATATCTGCTATATGAACATGTATTATGTAGGCATTTATGTGTCATATATATGTGTGTTTGGGAAAATATTTGTTACATAGCCTATAAAAACAGGCTTTTTGCTATATTTTAATGTTGCATATATGTATAGGTATCAGAAATATATTTTCATATTTGTGAAATACCCATATTTGAACATGCATTTCATATATGTTGCATATATGTACAAGTATCAGACATATATATTTTCATATCTGTGAAATAGCCTACCTATACATGAACATGAATTTTATAGGGATATATGTGTCATATATATGTGTATTTGGGAAAATATTTGTGACATATAAAAACTGAAATTTTTGCTATATTTTAAAATAAATGTTGCATATATGTACAAGTATCAGATAAATAGCCTATTTTCATATCTGTGAAATTCAAACATTAACTTTAATGTGTGATCTGCAAATATTAGCTATAAGATTTCTATAGGCCTATGGGATTTTATTTAAGCCCTAACTCTAATTTAACAATTTTAAATCAAATATTGGGTCGACATGTCTCTTTATATCTATAAGGTGTTGCAGCTCGACATCTCTAGTGTTTTTGCTTGAGAACTGAATGTAATTTGGTCACAGTGGGTCTCAGAGCACCGATGCTGAGGATGACTTCTGTTCGCCAATCTCTTCTTAATCTCCGTATGTACAAAATTAGACAGCCGTTTCACCATGTCCACTGTCAGTAGCCTATCAAGTCAAGATATTTGTTGTATTTCACATGGTATTGCGATGAGGCGCAACCATAGACTGTATAAAGGGCGCAACCTGTCACTTT
The DNA here is from genome assembly GCF_963082965.1 of Carassius carassius. Classification (NCBI taxonomy): domain Eukaryota; kingdom Metazoa; phylum Chordata; class Actinopteri; order Cypriniformes; family Cyprinidae; genus Carassius; species Carassius carassius. The sequence goes on along the minus strand of NC_081774.1, from coordinate 10,727,330 downwards.
AATACCTAAGACGACACCGTCACCTTGTGGTAAGTTCTGAACATTTTACAGTATCATAGACTGTATCACGTTGTATAAACATTATCAAAAACTACATAAGGTTGCAGTTAATATTAAGAAACCTACGACCGAGTATACATATTTAAAACTGTATAACACCAACCGACATTCTCTGTATTGTCTTGGTTTTTCACAGAGAGCAAAGCACCAGACTGCAACTCCACTGCAGCAGGTGGCGATGCAGAGCAAGTTGTGACTTGATGCACTACAGATAAAGATGTTACACTACAATACCAATACCTGATATATAAACCACGTGGACAGTCTTATGTGTTTACTTAGTGAGTACAGTTGATCATTTTTATATAAATATCGAATAACCTACACAGCGACTCCAGAAAGGGAAATTCAGCGCGCGCTAAATAAATCATCATAACGTTACACGCCTGCAGTACAACGCCAACACAAACGAAAATGGCGAAAGGAATGTACTTAGAACATTATTTAGACAGTAAGTTTTTAAGCGATATTCTTCGTAAACTCGTTGCCACATTTTAAATGCTGTCAGTTTATATGAAATTAGATGAGCTTAGTATGTAAAGTTAACTTCCTATAGCATGTGCATGCATGTTGTTTATTTTCCTGCCATGTAAATACAGTTTGCACGATTTTAACTTCTAATTAACGTTATTCGCTCCAGGTATCGAGGGACTTCCCTGCGAGTTGCAGAGAAACTTCTCATTAATGGAGGATTTAGATAATAGAACTGAAGGTATGAATGTTTGGACCACTTTCTATCAGAGGCCATTACACTTTTTTTTTAATTATGACTACTGAACACTTATATTCTTACTGTTTTTCACAGAGAAAAAGGCAGAGATAAGTGAACTAGCTTCTGAGTATATTGCAAAAGTTAGAAATCTGGCATCCGAGGAGCGTGTCCAGCATTTAAAGAAGATTGAAAATGCCTACAACAAATGCAAAGAGTACAGCGATGACAAAGTTCAGCTTGCAATGCAGATATATGAAATGGTAAGATGAAGAGTCCTCCGTTTTATATTTTTATGTACCATGTGATGCATCAAGCATAAACAAGTCTCCTTGCATTTCCAGGTGGATAAACACATTCGGAGATTAGATGCTGATCTTGCACGCTTTGAGAATGATCTGCAGGAGAAACTTGACTCAGGCAGTCAGGATAGCTCAGATGAAAAGCAGTCTCGAAGTAAGTCTTATTGTTCAGAGCTTATCTTCATTCATGTATTAATACAGTCAATGCCCAGTGTATCCCTTCTGCCTTAATTTGGGGTGAGCCTAAACAGACTAATTTGTTGTTTCAGAAGATAAGACTATAAAAGACAAGAGGGCATCCCATGGAAGAGACAAGAAAGGATCAGATCAAGACTCACCCAAGCAGAAAAAACTGAAAAATGGGTAACTGTCATATTAAAGGGACACATTTGATTGATGCATGTGTATATTATTTTAAGGCTTTGTATTCATGTTGTGTGTGTGTGTGTGTGTGTGTGTGTGTGTGTGTGTGTGTTTTGTCTCTCAAACACTAGTGCAAACATAAGTGAATCTCTGCTTGCCATGAACCCATCAGATGTCCTGGATATGCCAGTGGACCCTAATGAACCCACTTATTGTTTATGTAGTCAAGTATCATATGGAGAAATGATTGGATGTGACAATTCTGATGTGAGTAATAGTTATTTAATTAAAATATATATATATACAATTGTCACACAGAAACAAGCAACATTTTCATAATAAAAATAGTTTTATAAAATTATAATAAAAGTTTATATGTAAAATAATGAAAAGGAAGGTTTCTTTTCTTTTAACAGTGTCCAATAGAATGGTTTCACTTTGCTTGTGTTGGCCTAACAACCAAACCAAAGGGAAAATGGTGAGCAAAATTCTATACTTAATATTTATTTTATCAGCACACTTCACATACTGACTGACGTCTCCATGTACTTAACATTGCAGTTCTAAAGTACTGTGTTGTCCTTTTACAGGTACTGCCCAAGATGCACCCAAGAGATGAGAAAAAAATAGTCTTCTTCTACAATGCATCCTAAATCAAATGTCCAGTTATTACAGCCTGTTCAGTGGAAATCAATTACCTTTTTGTAAATGTGCCTTTTATATCTAGACGACCATGAATGTAACATTAGGGAATAATATTCAATGTATTTTCCAGTTGGTGCCAGCAGAGGGCTTTGATCTCTTTTCATTTTGCCTTAGAATAAAGTTTTTTTATATATATATGTTGTTACTTTTATGTCTCGTTTAAATAGCTAAATTAAGTATTTGTGTATCTAAACGCCTGGCTCTCATAGGACTGAAACACTTACTTTGACATACCAGTGAATCGTAGAATGAAATCACTTGGCAAAGTTAGAATCAAGTCAGTGTAGGGAAATGTAGTTTATTTCAAGAGTACTCCACTTCAGTGCAGTGCAATCAGATTAGACTACATTTCCCGTCATGCAACAGAACCATCAGCATTCACGGACGGAATCCCATTTGCAAACAGTTGCAGAAAACTTCTTATGCCCGTTCGTTTTTCGCGCAGTTTAATCCTATCAATTCAGATTTTTCTGAATAATAGTTTAGATTAAACACTGTCCAACCTAAAAAGCTACGTTTAGTGAAACCTACGTTTAGTGTCCAAACACTGGGCTTGGTCGACAGTTCCGCTTCCCCTCCGCCATATCAGATAGATCCTGGGGTCCAAGAAGAAGTTAACTAAACATAACTTACAAGCACGTCGACACGGCGTCGCAAATTATAATAGCAAGGGAAATATTCTCATTATACTTGCAGCAAAACCAGTGTATGAGAGTGAAAAGACGGAGGCAAAACTTTGAAGAGATTTGCAGGAGTTCTGGTGAGTTAAAAATGCTGAATTTTCTCGGCCAACAGGGCGCAGATCTCTTGATGTTCAGAGAGGGTTGTGTATTGATTTATTACTGCGCTTTATATTTTTATTGTAAATACTTAGACAGCCCTTGTTTTGATACTGCAGAGTTATTTGCCATTTCGAGTTGTTTTCTGGGTTGTTTTTTCTCCATAAGAAAATAAATCAGCTCAAGCAGATAATATTCAACAAACCTAAGGCAAAGAAAAAGCTTTTACATTAAGCTTAATTTATTTTTTTTATTAGTGTGTGTTAAAATGTACTTGTGTGGGAAGCAAAACGTTTCTTTCATGTTTTTGCTGGTAGGTCTTGTGACAATTGTTTTCTTTTCTTATTGGAAAACAAATAAGATATTTGGCATACATCACAATTTAAGTCACCACTCACCTTTTTATTAAAACAATAATAAATTATACAGCAAATAAATGGTGTCTGACTCTGGATAGTTCTCACAGCATTCTGTCTAACATCTCATTTTGTGTTCCACAGAAGAAATGAAGTCATGAGGGTGAGTAAATGATGACAACATTTTCATTTCTTTGACAATAAGGAAGCATTTTTGGCAGTTAGATAGTTGTCTGCTTCTTTGCTGGACAAGCACATGCCTTCATTCTCCAACAGCGTGGAAGGAGGACGACAGCTAGGCTTAGTTCAGGAAGCCTTGCTCAGTATTTCCTTTTATAGAAGCTGCAAATACAAAAAGCCCCTGTTCTGTCTTCCTGTAAACAGTTCCTCTACACAACCACACATCTTTAAACGAGAGGTGTGCTCTAATATCTTTGTTTTGGTTCAGTTGGTCAGATTAAGTCCAAGTGTGTGACCTATGAGGTTGTGGCTGGTAGGATCCGGAAATGCTTCTGTTATCTGTTCACCAATCAGAAGAGGAGGGGATGTGAGTAATAGGAAGTGGGAGCACTCTGCTGATGAACTTTTTTTTTTCTTCACTGTCTCTAGAGTGGTAGCTTGAAGATTGTAATCAGCTCTATTAGAAGTAACATAACTCAAATATTTTGGACCAAAATTTTTTTAAATATTCAGCCCACGGGATTCAGTGTATTATGCCTATTAGTTGAATGCTGATTAGTGTATAATGATGTTTTTTCATTCATATGGAGGTCCCACATTGCATGCAGAGTCACTGGGCTGGCACCGTATGTTTACTTTTGGCCCACCAGTCTGTAACCGTGAAAAATAGATTCATGCTGGTTAGTTTAGGCCTGGCGTGGCTAGTTTCAAAGAGGCTCAGGGGAGCAGACGGGAATGTCCAGAGTCCTGCTTCCCATGAGCTTTCTCTGGCATTTTCATCTCACTTCCCCACCTTGCCTTACTAAACATTCATGCACTTGGCAGTTCAAAATAAGATGAAGGAAGAGGTAGTCAGGAAACCCTTTTTATTCTCTCTGTACAGTACACAAAATCAAACAAAAAGTGCTGTTAAGCTCTCTGCCTCCAGGAGAAACTCCACTCACTCCACAGTTTTCCTTCATTCCCAGGTCTGTGGGATGCTTATATCTCATCTCTCCGCCAATCACCGGAATTAAAGACCGGTGTTAGTCATGATTCACTGGGCCTCCTTATCACCGCTCGTCCCCACACCTCTTCTCACGCTGCAGCTTTCCACCTTCCCATGCACCCCCGCCACAAAGTTATATTGCATTCTAGGTTTGCATTTTTATTTTTTCGATTCATGTGCTCCCTGGAAATCAAATCCATCAATTTGGTCTTACTAGTGTCATGGTCCTTTTTTAGTGCTAAATGAATGTCTTCGATTAGTCTGTTGCTGTGTGTTGATAATGCATAAATGAAAAGTAAAAACAGAGAACATAAAAAGAAAAAACTGAGTTTACTCACCAATGCTGTTAAATGTTCTTGAGTTTTAATCTCGTCACAGCAGTGGCAAGTGAATAGCCAGTAGTTGTTGTCAAGCATAGATCAGGCTTCACTTAACAGTGTATCGTTTTATTTGCACATTTTAATTTAGCAAACACTTTTGTCAGCATACCGAATATATTCTCTCAGGTCTGTATAAGTATGAGCGTTTCATTAAGATTTTTTAATACGATGAAATGTAGGGATGCAATGATTAACTGCTAGCCAGTTGAAAATCTATTAAAATATGTGACGATTCAAATCGTTTGAGATGCTAAAAAATGGTTTGTGTTAATATTTAATCAGAATCTGAACATTTACTTCCGCTCTGGAATAGCGTTCCTTTTCTGAGAGTGAATCTGCGTCTCATTCAGCTCGTCCGCTGTTTCATGCAGATATTTTTATGTATAGTTTCAACTGAAGTCAAAACATTGTATAATTTCAAAATTTGAAGCTAAAACAATCTACTTTAGATTAAAACTGCTCCTGTTGCATGTATGCAGCATCTTTGTTTGGATCATGATTAAAATGCAGTGGTCGGTTGCCACTAATTTTAAATGGAAAGAGCACAAAGCCTTATTTTTGTTTATATGAAGAGATTTATTTTATTTGGTACTTATTTACTTATTTACTCGTTTTTTTATCCAAAGCAACTTACAAATGAGGACAATAAAAGCAATCAAAACCAACAAAAGAGCAATAATATAAAAGTGCTATATTAGTATATTATTATAGTGTTATATCTCTATAATAATTTCACAAAGAAATGTGTAGCATTTTGACCAAGCAATAATGAAAGGACACAATTAATTTATAATTTGTCTTGAATCTCATTTTGTAAAATCAAAATCATGAATCAAATCATTAGTTGAGTGAATCGTTATAGCTCTAATGAAATAACAATACTTATCATGATCTAAGTTTCCTTGATAAAATTCTATTAAGAGTTTGATAAATGTTCAATATAATGTTTATGCACCAATAGCATAATGAAACAGCACTACTCATTTGAACCACACTACACGGACCCTTTATCCACATGGATCAAAGTTCAAATGGCAACTATTTTAAACAGTGATGTAAGATCCAGTGTGAAGCACTTGAATTCATTGAAAAACACATGACTCATTGATTACTAATTCTAATTTACACCCAGATGAAAGATCACTGACAAACAGGAGAAACACTGCGTAACAATACAGTCAGAAGGATTTTGATGCCAATGTTACATTTGACCATATAAAAATTTGGTAATAAAGATTTAAAATTTATTGTGTAAAATTTTGGTATTGACTTTGAAAAATGTTATCATAATTTTTGGCCATGTTGCCCAGCCCTACCGTATAGTTATTTTCTTTTAAAGCAGAGTTCCTTACACCTGGTCTTGGAGGGCTGCTGCCCTGCAGAGTTTAACTCCATTATTGGTCAGCCTTTGATTTTCTAGTGATCCTGAAGACCTTGATTAGTTTGCTCATATGTGTTTGGGCTGGAGCTAAAATCTCCAGGGCCCTGGTTTGAGGAACCCTGTTTTAAATCCTAACATTACCAGCAAAGTATAAGACCCATGGCTGATTGACAGACGAATATGTGGTCCTCAGCAGGGCTTTAGAATTTACAATTGAAATGGTCACAAATATGCTAAAAAATTATTTTTGACAATAATTTAAAATCTGATCACCTTTGAAAACTTTGTATCCATTTTGTCATGTGACTCTTTGGTTAAGTACATCTTCAGAGTGCATGCCAGTTTTTCTTGCATTCAACAGTAAACTCATCACAAGCATTAATGTCTGATTCACAGACAAATGGTTCTTACAATCCAGTTCTTAGTGAAAAAGATTTTTGGAACATTTCAAAAATCTCAGTCATTTTTGAAAAAGGCTCACTCTTTATCAAATTATTCTGTAATTTATTTACAAAATATGTAATTTGGCTAATTTGATTCCTAAATGTTTTCCTTGGAGTCCTGAATCACATTATCCATGGCTTCACAGAAATAGTTGTGCAAACAGTAGCTTGAGGCTGTAAGATTCGTGATAGCGCTAGACTAACAGTGGAACATTGTGAAACACTGGCTGTGATTGGAAAAAATTAATGAAATGGACTGTGCAGAAGTGTGTTTGGGCCTATAAAACACTGTGTGCTGGCGAGAGCCACACCTCTCCAAATCACGGTCATTACGAGCAAGCAAGTTACAACTTGTTGATCCCAAATAACATTCCTTAAGGGAACATTTTTTATTTTATTAAATTTTTTATTTAAAATCTGAGATCCGGTAGTCTGTGTAGTGGTATTCAATACTGAATGAAAGCATGCTTTAAACAAAAGTTTATTTTCAGATCCTCTCTTGTAGATTTGTGGGGGTGAAAGTGCTTTCTAATCAAGCTCTCAAAACACTTCCCATAACCCTGATTCATTACTAGTAGTGGGATTATTGTGTAACGGTGGTGGTTCCTCAGAGCGAGAGTCAGTGATGTGTAAAGGTATGTCCAGTCTAATGTCTCCTCCGCTGTAAAGCCTTATCTCTAGCCTGAGGGCTGGTACATCACTATAGCAATGCATAGCACAAAGGCATGACTGCACTCGCAGCTTTTTATCCTGCTGTGGAATGAAGTATGCCTGCATCAACACGCCTTTATCTCAGCTCTCTTCAGTGGAAGCACAGGGAGAAAGAGACTGTGGACACACCATAGCGAAGACCCTCAATGTCCCAGGAGTGTGACAGATCTGGGCCAGGGACCTCCACTGGATCTTCCATCAGGGTTCTTCAGGGTGAGGTGGCATTAGTGGTGGTACTGGCATCTTTTTGCATCCTTTTTCCTTGATTCCTTTAGTGTTGACTGTGTGCCTTTTCACAAGCTAAAGTGAGGGGGTATGGTGGCTTGAAAAAGCTGTTTAAAGTGATTTTGGTTCAAAAGAAATGAATTGTATAAAGTTGTACTGTTTGACTACTTAATGAAAGAAGAAACAAGTGCTTTTGTTTTGTGTAGGTTTTTTTTCATTGGACTGCATGTGATACATATTGGAGTTTTATTTCTATTTCCTAACCAGACTAGCTTCTGAGAATGTTCTTGCAGCAAGTCCTCTGATCTTTATTCTGCCCATGTTTTTTTTCTATATATGGAAACAGGAACTGGCTCACAAGTGTTAGTCTAAGATCATGCAAGACTTGTGCAATAGTTAATCTTTTATTGATCGTTTCTCAACTGTTCAGAAATATCTTTGTTATAGCTCAGGTAAAACATGACTTTATTGTCTTTTTAAGGATATTTTTAAGTTTTCGTGGTGCACTAATTCTGGATTTATGTCTCTGTTATAGAAGTTAATTCATGTAGTGAAAGGCGCAATTCAACCAGGCTAAATATTTAGTTTTGCATCACCTTTGCATCACATCTTTGTTGTTTCAATACAATGCACAATTGAACTGTGCTGTCAAACAGGAAGACAGTGTGGTCACGTTGAGGTTGAGTTGCACATGATTTGCTAAATTGACATCACTAAGGTAAGACAGGATTTTTCCTTATTTGGACATGTTGATGACAGGGGCGGAGATGGAGAGGATGCAGACAAATGCATGATGCCACCAGATTTGATATTCCAATATTAAATTAAAAAAAAAAATGGAAAAATTACTTTTAGATAGAAATTTGAAGCAGTATAAATGTGCTTCCACCAAACAATCAGTAAATAGTTTTTAGCCAAAACTGAAATAAAGTTTTGGTAATTGAACAACAAATGCTGTTGAGGACCTCACAATGAACAAGATGTGGTAAATTTCTTCTGCATCTCAGTATTTCAGCTAAACTTGTTGCTATTCTATCATAATTTTTGCCCATGGTGAAATGTGGACACATTGTTGACATTTTTACCTGTTGTAGCTTATCTGCACTATGTGTATTCAAAACACATAAGTGAAAAATCTTTTGGCCGTTCAAAACTCTTGGACAAAATTTAACAAAACTGCACATCTTTGTTACTGAAACTGTTCAATTACTAAGATAACTATTTGCTATTCCATTCAGATATACTTGTATAGCATTTTCAGCTTAATATTGTTCCATTGCAGTTTTACAATAAAATATGACAGCTCTTAAAATACATAACAATAACAAACAAAAAGAAATACTCTCAAATTTTCCCTAAACTCTTTTGTGGCTCCGCTGAAGACCTAATCATCATTGCATGTACCGGTTACAAAGAATATAATCCCATAGTCCATATTCTTATCCAAGAAAAATGTACAGAGAGGAAAAATATATACATTTATACCGTATATATGTAATTCAGAACAGAAAAGTAAAAAAAATTTCCATGTGCCTTGTATTTTTATTTGTCTAGTTTCTGAAATATTTCACATGAGAAGAGGTCTTTTGTAGTTACTGCCTATAAAGAGTGCATCAGTTACGTATTAGGTTCTTTTTTTGGTTAAAATGCTATCATAGCCACTAGAAAGAAAATGTAGCAAAGCTACGTCACAGCCATCTTTAGCAAGACATCCTGTTGTGCAGTCTGGCCTGAACACCTCAGCACTTTCAGTTGAATTGATGACCTGCTAGAACTGTTACTCTCAGAGGACTGCATTGCTAGGCTAACTGACAGCTCTCTGTATTACAGATAGACAGTGAACACTCCAAAATGTATCAGTTGCTTTTGCACAGGGGAGGACATTGTTGGCATATTTTAAAGCAGAATTGGCAGCTAGCAGAACATGAGACAGAGTCTCTCTGTCTATGCTGTTGACTGGCTGTTTTGTAGCACAGTAGCAGCTGGTAGCAAGTGGTTAGTAAGTTTTGCACCGTTTTAACAGACTTTTGGTGTGGATGTTGTGGTGGTTGGAAAGCTTTCATAAAAGGTCTGTACGATAAAATTCTGAAATTGCTCCTCTAAGATTTTACTGAAATAGTTACATTGTTTTATGGTAATTTCAAAACAAAGTTTTACTGGATGAATAACCTTGTTTATTTTGCTTGCATTCTTCTAGTGATGGATCTGATATGCCCTAAAATGGCCTGTTATCTGTCATTCTCGTCATTTGTTGTATCTTAATTTGCTTTAGTGCAGCAATTCATTATCAGCCATGTTGTTTGTTACTCTGCCACCCTCTGCAGGTTGATCTCTGAAACCCTATTACCCTTCTGAGTGTGTTTCCCTGTCATGTCTGACAACGGAGAGCTGGAGGACAAACCCCCTGCCCCACCAGTCAGAATGAGCAGCAACTTCGGCATCAAGGACAGTATGTCAACAAACCCCAGTTCTAAACCCCTGCCCTCCGTCCCAGAGGAGAAGAGGGACAAACCACGCAACAAGATCATATCGATTTTCTCAGCAGAGAAAGGTAAGGCCAGAGGACCCAGGGTGAATACAAATCATTATTTTGTGTCAATACAAAACGCCAATTGTGTGGAATACCACAGAAAATTAGGATTTTCTTTAAAGTTGGCATGATATCAAAATTGACTTATTTTTTTAATGGAATACTGTAGTCTTTATTATAAACAACTTATCCGTGCACTTAGCAATTGGCAGTATGGTGGTTAGGTGTATTTTTTTACCGTATTTTTCGGACTATAAGTGGCACCTAAGTATACAGTACAGACCAAAAGTCTGGTTGGTCAAATAGCCCTTGATGCCTTCAGTGTGACTCTACAATTTTCATAGTCATGAAAATAAAGAAAACTCTTTGAATGAGAAGGTGTGTCCAAACTTTTGGTCTGTACTGTAAGTCGCATCAGTCCAAAAATATGTCATGACGAGGAAAAAAACATATATAAGTCACACTGGACTATAAGTCGCATTTATTTAGAACCAAGAGAAAACATTACCGTCTACAGCTGCGAGAGGGTGCTTATTGCTGCTCAGTGCTCCTGTAGCCTACCCCTGAAAACATTAAAGGGTTAGTTCACCCAATAATCAAAATTATGTCATTAATAACTCACCCTCATGTCGTTCCAAACCCTTGAGACCTCCGTTCATCTTCGGAACACAGTTTAAGATATTTTAGATTTAGTCCGAGAGCTCTCAGTCCCTCCATTGAATTGTGTGCACTTTATACTGTCCATGTCCAGAAAGGTAATAAAAACAGAGGGTCAGTTAGAATTTTTTGAAGCATCGAAAATACATTTTGGTCCAAAAATAGCAAAAACTATGACTTTATTCGGCATTGTCTTCTCTTCCGATCTGTTGTGAGATTTCAAAACACTGAAGTGTAGTGATATCCGGTTCGCGAACAAATCATTCGATGTAACCGGATCTTCTTCAACCAGTTCACCGAATCGAACTGAATCATTTTAAACGGTTCGCATAAGCATTAATCCACAAATGACTTAAGCTGTTAACTTTTTTAATGTGGCTGACACTCCCTCTGAGTTAAAAATATCCCTGAGTAATTCATGTACTCAAACAGTACACTGACTGAACTGCTGTGAAGAGAGAACTGAAGATGAACACCGAGCCGAGCCAGATAACGAACAAAAGATTGACTCGTTCTCAAGTAACCTCTGTTTTACCCCAGTCCCTCACAAGTTTCTCACTCACTCCAAACTTTCTTTCTGCTGCTCGATTACCGTTTTCGGCTGCATATTTTACTACCTGCAAACTGTAATCTGCAGAATAGGCTTTTCTTTTTGGGGGCGTTTTGTTTGCATTCAGTCTTTCTCAGTTGTCTTTAAGTTAATAATTCAGTTAACAGTTTTCAGTTAATGTTTTCAGGTGTAGGCTACAGGAGCATTGAGCAGCATAGAGCGCCCTCTCACGGCTGTAGATGGTAATGTTTTCTCTTGGTTCATTTCTCTTGGTTCATTTCTCATGGTTCATGTCAAATTAATTTTGATAAGTCGCACCTGAATATAAGTCGCAGGACCAGCCAAACTATGAAAAGAAGTGCGACTTGTAGTCCGGAAAATACGGTATAAAGATTTTTTAATTTTCTTTAAAAAAATATTATTGTGATTAATTTGATAAAATATTGGCGTAACATTTTGATTTGATTCACTTTTTAATCAATGAATGGCCCTAAATATATAACCTAGCAAAAAATCTTTTGTTCTTCCCTATTAAAAAAAGCTTTTTTCTCCTCTTTCACCTTGAATGAAACTGTAATATATAAGATTTGATGTTCAATTTAAATTGTGTTTTTTCAACATTTGAGTTGTCCTGTGTTCTTTCATTGTTAATGACTTACTATAACCCAGATTTCTGCTACAAATACCACAAATGGTGACAATAAGGCTCAACTTGAATTGAACTCAGCGCATTCCTTTAACTGACCCTTCTATAGTATGCTGTAATTGATCACATTTTTGGACACAGATGCTCATCTCAGACTTGGGATCATTGATTGTAAAATTGTCCACTGGAATCTGTCATTTTGCCAGTGACCAGCAGCATGTAACCACAATCCTTCTTTCTGTTGAAGGAAGAAAAAAAGACAAGGATAAGGAGCGTCCAGAGATTTCAAATCCTTCTGACTTTGAGCACACCATACACGTGGGCTTCGATTCGGTCACGGGGGAGTTCACTGTGAGTCAGACATACTTTCCTACTTTCCTCTGGTGCAGTTTACCCATGCTGCCCCTGATCTGTCCTAATCCATCAGATGGTAGAAAGAATTGCCAATTCAATTGCCTAGATTGACTTCTGTGACCATTTGTCTCCCGTCTGTCTTAGTGCACTGATTTAATTTGCTGAAGTTTAATTAATCAAATAATCAGATGGGCCCTAACTCACTTTCTTATTTTCATTCCCGTTTCTGTGTCTCAGGGAATGCCAGAGCAGTGGGCTCGGCTGCTGCAGACCTCCAACATCACGAAATCTGAGCAGAAGAAAAACCCTCAGGCTGTACTGGATGTGCTCAAATTCTACGACTCTACTGGCAACAGCAGGCAGAAATACCTCAGTTTTACAGGTAAATGGGTACATATACATACCACAACTCCAACTGTAGTTGAAGTCATCCTCTAATGTCTATGTTCCTCCTCATGATTTCAGATAAAGACGCACCACCAGCAAAAAAAGGCTCAGAGCAATCACCAGTCAAGGATCCCGATGATGATGACGATGATGAAGCCCCGCCCCCTGTTGTAGCACCACGTCCACAGCATACCATATCTGTGAGTGAAGATTTATTTTCATATTTATCATGTCAAATAGGTATATTACCTGTTCTTTTTTCCTTTTTTTTTATACTGGTTCTTGAGTGAACACCATATTGTTGGTGTCTTTGTTGTCTGGATAGGTATACACTCGTTCTGTCATCGATCCTATTCCGGCACCTGCTGCCGTTGCAGACACAGATGGTTGCAAAGCTGCAGATAAACAGAAGAAGGGCAAGGGCAAGATGACAGATGAGGAGATTATGGAGAAACTTAGTAAGTCATAGGGTGGTTACTAAACATTATAGATGCTCACTGTAGCAATACTATTATTATATGCACTGCAACATGTGAAAGTGATTCTGTATGACAAGATCCTAACTGTGTTGTTGTGACTAATCTCAGGAACTATCGTCAGTATTGGAGACCCCAAGAAAAAATACACAAGATACGAAAAAATTGGACAAGGGTAAATATATTCTATGATTCTTGGTTATTTTTTTCAATATGTCAGTCTGTATCACAAAAACAGTTAGCCAGTAAACTGAATTTATATTAACTATAATCTAAGATTGCTTCAATTAAATTTTGTCTCTTTACAGTGCTTCTGGTACGGTGTATACAGCCATTGACATTGCTACTGGCCAAGAGGTATTTTCTCTATTCAGTTCTTAATCTAATTTTAATTCATGTTTCCTGAGAAAAGTCCTTGAATAAAAATGTAATTTACATATGGGTCTAAGACGATCGCTTGATGCATACTACTGTTAACGTAATAAAGAATTATTGTAAAGACATTCATAGGTTTTTTATTTCAAATAAATTCACATTTCTACATTAAAAAGAAATATTTCTTGAACACCACATCAGCAAATCATGTGACACATTTTAAACTGTATAAAAACTGAGTTTTAAATTGCAGGAAAAATTCATAATATTACTATTTTGCTGTATTTTTGATCAAATAAATTCTGAGCATAAGAGACTTCTTTAAAAAATATTACAGACCCCAAATTTTTTATTACATTAACTTAACATTAAATGGACTTCCATACTATAATTGTTTGAGCTTTATTTTGTGCTTTTACAGTTAGTTGTCATAGGTTATGCTGACAGTGATGTGTTTCTGTAGGTAGCTATCAAGCAGATTAACCTACAGAAGCAGCCCAAGAAGGAGCTGATCATCAATGAGATCCTGGTGATGAAGGAGCTGAAGAACCCAAACATCGTCAACTACGTAGACAGGTAGTTACATCCCTTAACGCTATTTAAACTTGATTATTTTGTGCATTGTATCTCATAATATGTTTTCAGTCATCTACTGTAACATCTACGTTCTGTATTTTTTCTTGTTTTTTTTTTTTGTTTTGTTTTTTTATGTGCAGCTTCTTGGTAGGAGATGAGCTCTTTGTGGTAATGGAGTATCTTGCTGGAGGCTCTCTGACTGATGTGGTTACAGAAACATGTATGGATGAGGCACAAATTGCTGGTGTCTGCAGAGAGGTACAGTATTACTGGCATAGTAGGTATGAGCTCAAAAGCCGTTTGTTTTTTCCCATCACCACATGAATATTGACTCTTTCCTCTACAGTGTTTACAAGCTCTAGAGTTCCTGCATGCAAACCAGGTCATTCATCGAGACATCAAAAGTGACAATGTTCTATTAGGGATGGATGGATCTGTCAAACTAAGTGAGTCCATGATCCCACTGTCAAGTTCTGGATTCATTATATCAGAACAGTCTGAATGAATTGTTTGCTCTTCTCTTTTCAGCTGATTTTGGGTTCTGTGCTCAAATCACGCCTGAGCAAAGTAAGAGAAGCACCATGGTAGGAACACCCTACTGGATGGCCCCTGAAGTGGTCACACGTAAAGCCTATGGGCCCAAAGTGGACATATGGTCCCTGGGTATCATGGCCATTGAGATGGTAGAGGGCGAACCTCCTTATCTCAACGAGAATCCTCTGAGGGTGAGCCTTTCCTGTCTTATACGTTTATTACTTTGTCACTGATTCATTTGATAAGTCTTTTTGTAATTAATGACGGTGGTTTAAGCGATCTGTTTAACTTTAAAGAAAAGATTTATGGCATTAATGCTTAATGTTCATCTCCAGGCGCTGTACCTCATCGCTACTAATGGCACCCCAGAGCTCCAGAACCCAGAGAAACTGTCACCCATTTTTAGAGACTTCCTAAACCGCTGCCTCGAGATGGATGTGGAGAAGAGAGGTGGAGGAAAAGAACTCTTGCAGGTAAGGAGCAAAACTGAATCCCAAAAATGCCTCAACAAATGAGTTTTGTCAGTCCATTACTCTGTTTGAACATGTCAGGGTTATTGTGTTCCTCACAGTTTGTGAGGAAATTAGCGATGGCTTTGTCAGGGGATGAAAAGCGAATAATTAATCAAATTTAATTTCAAATTACAATAAATAAATAGGGCTACAAGATTAATCAAAATAAATTGGTAATCCCTATTTAGATGAGTGCATTTGGGACTGCAATGTGCACTAGGTTCTCTTTATTTACATTCACATAATTTCCAACATTTTTGTGGACAAATGTTTGCAGCATTTAGACAGTATTCTGCCAAAATCTTGAGGTTTTAAATGTTCTATGCGTGACGGTTTGACATTTGAAAATAAAGAATGTTTTACACAACCCTTATTAGTAGATGCCGCTTGTTGTGTAAAATTTCTTATTGTCAGAAGTAAAGTTTGAAGTACAGTTAAATTGCCTTTGCCTTAATTTTTGTAGTTAAAATGAATAAAAATGAATATTTCATTAAAATAATAATTTACATTCATGTAAAAAAGACACTAAAAAGAAAAATTATTTTTGTTTATTTGCCAGTCTTGTGACTATCAACCATCACCAGAGAGCCGTGAATATATGAATGTGTTTTTAATTTATTGTAATATTAATGGGGTCATATGTTGCTTTTTTAAAGATTATTCTTTTGTGTATTTTGAGTAACAGATTGTTGACATGCTTTAATGTTCAAAAAACACATTATTTTTCAAATACTGTACATTATTGTAGGTCCTCTATGCCCCGCCTCTCTCAAATGCATCGTTTTCTACAAAGTCCCTCCTTCTGACAAGCGCAGTCTGCTCTGATTGGCCAACTGACCCCCAGTGCATTGTGATTGGTCGAACACTGCAATAGAGGTCTTCACGGGTCCAAAAATTTGTGCCCGAACCCGAAAGAGACCCGTAATGTACTACACCGAACCGACCCGGACCCGTCTAATATTTCAAAAGCTGGACCCGGACCCGTGTAGATCCGAGAAATGCCAACCTGGACCCGACCCGGACCCGTATATTATTTGAAAGCTGGACCCGAACCCGTCGTGAAGACGCAGACCCGACTGGACCCGATTGTCACATATTCCACTTTAAATTGCTATTACAAGTCAATAAACATGTTACGAGAAAAAAAACCTATATTTTAATTTAAGGAGCCGTAGTCTCTCGTCCTTGTACCTGACTGCCTGTGATTCATTATAATCCTCAGACAAGAAAGTTATCCATGTTATTAAGTCCATTAAGTCCAAGCTTAATCCACTCATTATTTCAGCTTCAAAGTTCCACTTGATGTCACGGTGACGGATGACACATGCAACTGTGCACATGTACATTCTGACTCGAGTTAACTCGCATAACTTCGACTGTTTGCCCTTTTGAACTATAATAACGAACGCTCCTTCAGTGCCATGGCCGCTTACGCTATCATCTCTGTGCTCTCTGCTCTGTGTCGAGTCTGAATCTGACCACTAAAACTTTAAGATTAAACGGTTTATTTATATTAGTATAAAAATGGGAGAAAATGTAAAGCGCGGTTTGTCCCTCACTGGTTGCCATAGAAACATGACACGCGCTCGAGACTGCACATGCGTGTTAGCTGGATCATCCTAAAATATGATTTAACGCAATTTGAGCGTCATAGAAAACATTCATGTGACAGTTCACCTCCGATTTTGTTGCTGATTTGAAATATATTAAATATGAGTGTGTCAAGTCTGCAATTATTACTGTGCATGCACTTGCATTCTGTGCGCTCTGCTTCTAACGGCAGAGAAAGAGAGAGAGAGAGATCGCTGTTTTTCTTTTTTTTCCTTTTTTTTTGCTCACTCTGTTCTTTTCCTAATTTTACAAGTTGCTAGTTACAAAAAACACAAGCAGTGTCTGATCACGGCCAGGTGTTCTCCGAGTCCGATGACTCCGATCGCATGGGTATTACACACAATGTTAAACAGACCGGGACCCGAAGTAATAGATTAGGACCCGACCCGGACCCGGCTGATCATTTAAAATATAGACGGGTCCGGGTCGACGGGTCTTGGGTGCACTGTGAAGACCTGTACACTGCAAGCACTCGCTTCATCTTTCTAAATAAATGTAAAGACAGTTAAAAATGTCCTTACTGAAACCACGCCTTCTTTCTTTGCATGAACATTTGGGCGGCATTACACAAATATTTCCATGTAGTGACATAGACATGTTGGGTGCATGTTTGAATGAGCCGTTATAGGGGGGTGTTGCAGCGTCTTAACTTTTATAAAGAATATCTCTTTGGATTTGAGACTTTAGTCTTTGCAACTTTACAGATCTTCTTTGTGTAATAAGAGCTTGTAACACTCCAAAAAGATAGGAAAAAATTTTATTAAATCATATGACCCCTTTAACTTACATTTTTTGGAGATACTTAAAGTAAATGTTTTACATCTAATGGGTTTTGCTGAACAAAAAGGTTTGGGAACCTCTGGAATAGACTGTGGAGGTGTTCATGACTAGGTAACTTTCTGTAAAATGTGCTAATGACCCTCTGTCTCTTGCAGCATCCCTTCCTGAAGCTGGCGAAGCCTCTTTCCAGCCTCACTCCGCTTATACTTGCTGCCAAGGAGGCAATGAAGAGTAACCGCTAGCCATTTGTCACTATGTGCCAGTTGCCAAATTCCTTCTCATGACCGATTCCTGTGAGAACCTCCATAACTCCAGCAGAGTCTCCCTTCTAGGACCTTTGCTATTCAGCCCTGAGGACCCTAGTCATCTCCACCTGGGCGACTAACTTGCACAATCACAATGTCTTGCCTCCTCACACCAAACTCTCCTTTAATGTGCCTTAAAAAGGCTACAAAGCCAGAGGAGCCACTGACTGTAGATCTCTCTTGTTTTCTACTGATGTCTCTCATTGTATTTGTTTAATGTACGCTGTTCAGACATCGTTGCATCGGTCAGTGTGTACCTGAAAATTTCATGCATTTCTGTCAAAATTCTCTTGTATTTTGAGTATTGTTGAACTCTGGCCTAACAAAGAACTTTCCCCCATTTTTTTACATTCCAGAGAAGTATTATAATACTTGAAATGTCCCATCCTCTCTTAATGACCTGTCACTTGTGCCTACTACCTATTTGCCTTCACCTGTCTTTACAAAATGGAACAATTTTGCTGTATGAAATTAAATGAACCATTCCTGTTTTTAAATTTTTATTGCAAAACCTTAAGTTTATTTAATCGTTGTGTATATTATGTATTCTGATTAGCATGCCGAAATGAAAAAAAAAAAAAAAAACGGAAATCAGGAAATTTTTACATGTTTTGTATTTATGTGTATGTATACAATATTTTATATTTTAACTAACATTCTGACAGAATACCAGACCTTAATGGATCTCCAAAGGTAGTCATAGAAACTAATAATTTGGTATATTCTTTGCATGTTAAGTCTAACTTGTTTTTAACATTACAATTCAATGAGAAACATTTTCAGACATTCCAGATAAGTAAATACACTTTGTCTGTTTTCTGCTCGTTTCTTACGAGATACAAAGTTTTTGTAAATGATGAAACCATCTTAAAAATATGTTTTGTAAAATATTATTACAACAGACTTGGAGCAAACATGGTTGAACCAATAACATTGGCCTGTACATTTCTAGAGCTTGCATCATTCTGTTATGACTCTTAAATGATATAGTTGACTACAGTACTTGATGAAATCTAAATGAAATTCACATTAATATCGCTGTGAATCCCATTTAGTCAGACTGTAGTGTTTAATAATCTCTATACTTGGAAATGATGTCTCTTCATTGTTTCTCTTTCTATTTTTTTATTTATTTTTTATCAGAAGGTATAATTAAGACACTATTTTTGATGAAGCTGTGATGTCTGACGAATGGCCTGAGCATGTGAAATTATTTCCTCTAAAAATACAGTTTTTAGTTTACAGGTAGCAAAGAAGAATAGCAATAAATTAAATGTCTCGAGAAGTTGCAAAACCAAATTTTAGAGGCCTCGCTCACACTTCCTCTTTGTTGTCCGCTTTGAAAACAGGAAGCTTTGAGTGTTGGGAAAGAACAGTTCAGCTTTCGGCTCTAGTGTTTCGCCAATATCTAGACATCACATGGTGTTGAACTTGATTCAGAGTAGGAATCTGGAACTTTTTGGGTCTCCAGATCATGGCTGACACTTTAGAGAATAACTCTGAGTGCCCTCCATCTGCCAAGAGTGAAGCTTCAGAAGGCGGTCTGAGCATGCTAGAGAGCTCGGTGCAGGAGAACCGACCAGATGGGCAGGTCGTGTTTGAAGACTCTGTGTTTGCTGGTTATTTGCAGGATGGACTACACAGTCTCCGGCTCGAGGACAGCTTAACCGACGTCAGCCTCCACGTACAGGGTCAGAGCTTCCAGTGCCATCGAGTGGTACTTGCTGCAGCCAGTCATTATTTCAGGTTAGCTAGTAGCACATTCACATCTGAAGAAATGAGCTTGCTTGTTTCATGTAACATTTATTTTTATTGAAAAAAAAGTAAGAGCAGTGATTTAATTTTAGATAACATTTAAGTTAATATAAATATTAATATAATTTTTAATTCATATATATTTTACAGAGCAATGTTTTGTAATGACTTGAGAGAAAAACACGAAGAAAGCGTAAATATTAAAGGCATTGATGCTGACACCATGGGAATCCTGTTAGAATACACTTACACCAGCAAAGTCATCATAACCAAGGACAATGTTCAGAGAATGCTTGAGGCAGCCAGTCTATTTCAGGTTTGTAATATCAGCTTTATACCAAACTTCTCGTTTATGGGCAATATTTTGACTTTTTACCAGCAGAGCGTCTAGTATGATGTAAAGCGGTCTCTGTCGACTATGATAGTTTCATTTTTCAGCAGGATGTTTTTGCTAGGTACACAAGACCGCTTTCACTTCCCCAGTGGTACATCTGTGGTATTTTTGCTGTGTTTGTTTATTTTTGTTGGAGGTAAGGACATCAAAATCACCTCAACATAACAGGGAAGTGAAACTGTATGTAATTTACAGTGGGGATATTTTTTATAACAGTCAGTTGTAGTAGTCACATCTGGGTTAAGGTACTGTAGCTGGGGTCACGTGTTTGCTAAATATAGTTGATGTAGCTTATTTACATCAAATCATAAACTTTTAAGTATAATCAAAATAACAATACATGTTTTACCAAGGCCAAATATGTTATCAGGCTATTTCACATTATTAAAGCATATATAGCACCTTTTAAAACAATTTTAAGGAGATATATACTATATATAAACACTACTCTTTAAAAGTTTGGTGTCTGTAAGATTCTTTATTGATAGTTTTCAAGAGGACGTCTTTTGTGCTCACAAATGCTGATATATTTGATAAAAATACAGTAACAACAGTAATATTGTAAAATATTATTACAATTTAAAATATAACTTATTCCTTTGATGCAAACCACATGCCACTATTTTTAATATGCTGATTTGGCACTCAAAAACATTTATTATAAACACTTTTTTTTTAGGATTGTAAGTTTTTGTAATATTGTAATACTGTCACTTTTGAACAATGTAATGCATTTTTGCTGCATAAAAGTATACATTTATTTTTTTTTAAATCCCTAAATGTCTAAATGCAAAGCCATAACTGAATGCTCTGTTATGACCTCAAATCTAATCTATGTTTGCAGTTTCCACGTATAGTGGATGCCTGTGCCAGTTACTTAGCAAAAGCCCTTCACCCGGAAAACTGTGTGGGAATCTTACATCTAGCTGATGTGCATTCGCTGGAGACTTTGAAAGCCCAAGTTTACTCCTACATTATCCAAAACTTCTCTCAAGTGGTGGACCATGATGAGATCCTTGAGCTTCCTGCAGATGTGTTGGTCAGTCTGCTCCAGCATGATGACTTGGGGGTAACAGAAGAGGAGCAGGTGTTTGAGGTGGTTATGCGTTGGCTGAAGGCCCGACAGGATGAAAGATTAGCTCAGCTGACCCGTGTCCTCACACATGTGAGGCTGCCCTTGTTGGACCCATGGTACTTTGTAGAGAGGGTGGAAGGAGACCCTTTGATCCGCCAGTGTGCCGAGGTGTTCCCACTGCTGCAGGAGGCCCGGGTTTATCATCTCTCAGGCAAAGAGGTCAGTTTTACAAAGGTGAACTTTCTTAATGCTTGATGTCATGTTGAAGTGGTCACAAGACATTCAAATACAGGAAGTGAAATCCAAGCTTAGGAATTTTGACCGTGCGTCATAATGACATGACAAGTGTATTCATAATGTCCACTTTGCTTACTTTTGAAAGAGACTGTCTGTAAGGGAATGCTGTAAAAAGTATACATGGAACTTCCAACTTTGACCATTGCAAAAAATTAAATGGAAATTATATTATTCACAAACCCTTCAGTGATTAAACTATGGGAGCTAATTTCTGGCACAGAATAAATAATAATAAAAGTCGGTAATTCCAACTTTTCTCACAAACAGCTTGAGTTAATTTCTTGCAGATCTGAATTTCAAAAGGTTAACAATGAATTCTGACTTTGAATGCTGGTAACCAAACTGTTGACGGTAGCCACTGTCTTCAATTGTTGTTGTTGTTGTTGTTGTTTTTTCATACTGTGGAAGTCAATGGCTACCATCAACTGTTTGGTTACCAATATTCTTCAAGACGTTTTCTTTTGTGTTCAACAGAACAAAGACATTTAGACATTTTTGTGAAACTGGTTTATAGGTGATCTCAGAGCGCACCAAACCTAGAGTGCGGGAGTTCCAGTCTGAGGTGTTTATGATCATTGGAGGATGCACAAAGGATGAGAAGTTTGTTTCTGAGGTGACCTGTCTGGACCCACTACGCAGGAGTCGCTTAGAGGTGGCAAAACTGCCCAACACCGACATGGAATCTGAGAATGAAAATAAGAAGTGGGTGGAGTTTGCATGTGTCACCTTCAGAAATGAAGTCTACATATCGGGTGAGCACCAGTACATCACACTGACACACTGAGATAGAGATAAAGTGACAGTAACTGTATTCTGTTTATTTGCATGGACGCTGATGTGCAAGATCAAAGAAATGTGTAAACCTCACTGTTTTATATTTTGAAACAGGTGGCAAGGAAACATTGCATGATGTGTGGAAGTATAATGCATCACTAAACAAATGGATCCAGATAGAGTATCTCAACACAGGCCGCTGGAGACACAAGATGGCAGTTGTTGGAGGAAAGGTGTATGTTTTAGGTGGCTTTGATGGAACCCAGAGATTGAACAGTGTTGAAACCTACGATCCATTTCACAACTGCTGGACAGAGGTGAGTCCTGTAAATATCTGGTATCCGCTATAGAAACTTTGGGCCCTTTGCAGTCCCAACAGTAAAAAATAAAATGAAATAAAATCAATAAAAAATGAGAGAGAGAGATAAATACCTTTTTCTTTTTCTGTTAACAAATATCTAACTGAAAGAGTGTTTGTTTGCTAAAAACATCTGTGAAGTACAGGTATGAAAAATGTATATAATGAAAATATGTATTGAAAAAATTTATTGTAAACTATGACACAGTACCATTTAAAAGTTTGGGGTAAGAAAAAAAAATAATAAAAAACGAAATAATACATTTATTCAGCCACGATGCATTAAATGGGTCAAAGGTGACAGTAAAGACATTTATAATGTTACAAAAGATTTTGACATTAATAATAATGAGAACCATTATTAATAATTGATCACCAAATCATGTGACAGTCAAGATTAGCATAATGGCTGCTGAAATTTCTGTTGAAAAAAATATATATTTCAAAATATATTGATAAAAAAATATATTTTAAAATTATGAACTTATTTCACAATAATGCTGACTCTTTTTTTTATCAAATAAATGCAGCTTTGTTGAGCATAAGAGAATTCTTTCAAAAACCTACAAAATGAAAGATGGATGGATAGATAGATAGGTTAATAAAAGAAATCGGCACTTAGATAAGTGGGAAAATAGGGAGATCAGGACATACATTACTTCTCAAGAGAGAAGGAGAAAAACATTAAATAAAAATACATAAATGAAAATACAAACATACACATTATTGCTGCTATGGATATTGTGTTTACTGAGTTTGTATGCCCTCACTCTTGAAAACACATTTCTCAAATGTTCTAAAAACATTGTTTTCTTCCTCTAAACAGCAACTATATACCACAGAACCTGGGGGGCTATTCCTTACACTTATACTAAAAGTTATACTCAAATATTTTTTTTTTTACAATTCAATTCAAATCTTCTGAAGGAAAAAGATGATTGTAGATTTCTGCTGTGGTTTACAAATTCCACTCCAATCCTCATCTGAGATATAAAAATGTCCTTCCATTTTCCACTTGTCTCTAACATTAAAATGCTGAAATCGGCACCTTTAATAACTTTTCTGTGCCTTTACAGTATTTAATCTGATCATATATTTTGATAACAATTCACAATTTAATATTTTTATCCACCTTTCAGGCAGCACCGCTCATGCTGAGCGTAAGCTCCTTCTCTGCTGCCAGCTATGACAAATACATCTTTGTGATAGGTGGAGGCCCCAATGGCAAACTAGCCACAAACAACATGCAGTGCTTTGATTCCCTGTCAAACAAATGGAGTTTAAAATGCCCGATGCCAACCGAGGCCAAATGCACAAACGCAGTGACCTTTAAGGACGCCATTTTTGTTGTTGGTTTGTGCCTTTTTAATTTTTTCTTTTTTTTGCTTAAATGAAACAAACCACTCACCAGAGATAACTGCCTTGCTCTGATGATTAAATGTGTATTTTCCTCTCAAATAAAGGTGGTGCGATGAAGGCCTTGTATTCCTACAGTCCTCTGGAAGACTCCTGGACGCTAATAATCCAGCTGGGTTGTGAGAGGGCCAGCTGTGGCATTGCTGCCTGCAATAACAAGCTCTTCATTACTGGTGGTCGTGATGACAAGAACGAAGTGATTGCTACTGTTCTCTGCTGGAACCCAGAGAAAAACAAGTTGACTGAGGAGTGTGTGCTTCCACGGGGAGTATCCCACCATGGCAGTGTGACTCTCAGGAAGTCCTACACACATATACGCAGGATAAATCCTGGAACAGTCACCGGATGACAAATTCAGCCGCTTCAGAGACTGCAATTTTATTTTACTACATGTTTTTCCTTTATATATGAATTGTTTCAGGTCCATTCGATCAAGTCTAAGCATTATAACAGTGTCCTCTGTTACTCTGATACTGAAAGTGCTTTCTTTTTACATTTAACTGTGCTGTTGGATACACAACTACACAAAGTGTTACCGGTGTGTTCAATTTGACAATGCAAAAAAAAAAATGCTTGCACATTAAAAGTTACACATTTACAGTACAACATTAATATTTATTCTGTAGCACTTCACAATAATATTAAATTTGTTAATATTGACACAATCTGTATCATGAACACAATAAAATATTTTGGACAAAATCTAAATTCACTGTTTACAGCTTATTGTGAACAATTAATTTATGATTCTATCTAATTTATTAAAGTCATTTTTGACCATGTAAATTTCATACAAATATTACTCAATCCTTAGGTAAAATGACATACTTCTGATATTTGCAAGATTTGTCCAATCACCTTTTTCTTGCAAGCTCTATTCTATGAATAGAACAATAAATAAAAGTTCCCGCCTTAGATTTATGTTTTGATCATGTTTTATCTAGATATACTTGTCACTACTTCCATTAAATCATGACTTTAATGTGTTAGTTATGAACGAACATGAATAACACTAGTACATTCATAAACATTTACCTAGATAAAATAAATAAATGCTAGTTCACTTAACCCAAGTTACCATTTATTCTGCTCATGTTGTCAAGATATAAAACCAGCTATCTGAAAAACTATCAGCCACTGAAAACACCAGCAGCTTTGTTAAAAGATCCAAGGAGTGTTTGGTTTTCTGCAGTTTTATTTCATTAATTTGAAGTAACTTAAAGGGAATGTTCACCCAAAAATGTTAATTGTCATTAATTACTAACCCTCACATCGTTCCTAACCCGTAAGACCTTTGATCATGTTCAGAACACAATTTTTTTTTTTTTTTTATGAAATCTATATACAGCAAGACATCATTGGCTCTACCGTAATTTTCTGAAACTACAAGAATACTTTGTGTAAAAAAAAAAACTAAAATTATGATTTTATTCAAGTAAGACATGAGTAATGAGAATTTACATTTTTGGGTGAGCTAGTCCTTTAATAAACACCATATACCGTAAAATAAAGGATCTCATAATCTGATTAAAGCATTTTTATTTAGTGAAGAGAGATGAATACAAAGAAGTTGTCAAAAATAAGCTTTATTT
Source organism: Carassius carassius (assembly GCF_963082965.1). NCBI lineage: Eukaryota > Metazoa > Chordata > Actinopteri > Cypriniformes > Cyprinidae > Carassius > Carassius carassius. The sequence continues at coordinate 10,701,794 of NC_081774.1, read as the reverse complement.
GTACAGTCCAAAAAAACAGCTGTGCATTTAGAAAATATTCATCACACACAGGTCTTGTCTGTTCTTTCCTGTGCAACTGTGATCCCTGATATAGGCAGATTATTAGCAGTATGTTGATCACTTTCAAGTTTAACATAAAAACACAATTGTCAAATATATAAAAGGCACCACTACCTTGCCTCACCGAACACTATCTGAGCCAATCAGATGCAAGAACAAAAACATTAAGAGAACATCCACTTCTTAACAAGGTTAACTCTGAGGAAACATTGCATGAAGTAAGCAAGTCCTGTTGTCCAATGCCATCGCAGTTCCCTCAATTTCATTCAGCAGTGCCGCATGTCTCATCTTCTGTGTCTGCTGTGGCTGTGTCCAGAATGTGACCTGCTCTGATGCTTGCTTCGTCTGTGATCATGTGATCTGTCACGGTCATGTTCACGATGGTCCCAGTGGTGACCACGATCGTGCTTGTGTTTCACATAGTCACGGTCACGGGCTTGTTTGCGGGAATTGCTGTGAGATGGGCTCTGCGATCGCCTCCTTTTGTTGCTGTGCCGACTAGACTCACTTAGTCTGTCTCGCTCCGTCCTCAGCTGCTTGATCGGTGAAGCTCTGCGACCTTTGTGTGGCCGTGGCGATGGACTGTGGCTGCTCTGAGAGCTGTATGTTCCTGAGTGGCTCCTCTGACTACAGATAAGAGCACAGCATGTCAGCAGCAGAAAAAACTAATCTATTTTAAACATCAACCTGGTGTACATGTATGAAATATATCACTTGAAGTGAAAGAGTATGTTGAAACTTACTGTCTGTGTGGAGAACGGGACGGCGAGCAAGATCGTGAGCGAGACCGGCTGTGTTTCTTGCCATTCTGAAACACTTTGCTCTCCTCTTTTTTCATGCTGCTATACAAGAAAGATAAAATAAGCAAAAAACAGTAATCAATATAGTACAGTACAGAACAACAAAACAGCAGTGTTGCTATTAACCCCCCAAAAATATTTCATAGTTTAGGTCAATTAAAATTAATATGATTTAAAAAGTACTAAGCTGATGTACAAAATTAAAATGTGCTAACGATAAATTAAAAAAAGTATTAAATTTTTTAAAATTAGCTACTTATAAAAAATTAAATATGCATTAAGACCATATAAAATAATAAATAACGATAAAAAAATTCCATAATAGTTGTTTTTGTTTGAAATTTACCAAATTTTTTTTGCAATAACCAACATTGCATTCAAAATTGAAAAGAGACCTCATTTTATTTTTATTTCTTTACCCCAAAATGCAAAAAATCGAATGCGCATCTCCTCAGTAAAGGCGCTCCTGTAATTAGTAGTGTATCTCCAGCACGTGCATTCAGATCAGGATTGCCAGGTTTTCACAACAAATCCTGTTTCTTCCAAAGTTTCTTCTCAAAACTAGTCCAAAACTAGCCCAATCGTGTTTCCATGAGGTTTCCCGATAAAAATTGTGTCCCGGGTATACAATACACACATTTTGGAAGGGTTGCCTTGGTAAAATTCGCATTTTAGGGGCTAAATATCACTTGAGATTGGGGTCGCTTTGACCAGTGGACATGGAAAAACAACCGCGGACTTGGCAACACTGGTTCAGGTGGAGGCGCATTTACTACACAGAGCCATAGTTCACGGACAAGCTAGACAAAATCGCTTTCAAAATCGACAAAGAATCGCCTTTGATTTTGAAATCGATTTTGTGTAGACTGTCAGTGAATTACGGTTCTGTGTAGTAAAGGCCAACCAATGTTGCCAAGTCTGCGGTTGTTTTTCATGTCCGCGGGTTGAAGTGACCCCAATTCCAATAACATGATTTTTAGCCCCTAAAATGCTAATTTTACCAAGGCAATCCTGCCAAAAACGTGTATTATTAACGCGATTGGACTAGTTTTGAGAAGCAATTGGCCAGGTTTTGTTTTGAAAACCTGGCAATCCTGATTTAAACACGCTTGCTGTAGATATACTACTAATCACAGGAGTGCCTTTACTGAGGAGATTGCACAGCCCTACCCCAAAATGAAAAATTACTTGTGAATGATGGAATTTGGCATCAGTACAGAAACCGCTTTAATACAACAGTTAAAAGAAACCGGAATAATTTTAGAACTTTACAAAATGTTGATATACCAGAATAACTGATATAACCATCTCTTATCAAAAGACAAATCTATTATTTGTAATAGACATTTCACAGTATATATATAGTATAGTGTTGTCAAAAGTATCAATCGTGATTTTTTACAATGAAAGCCACGTCTGTCAGTGGATCCGTTTATGTCTTTCAAACGCTCCTGTGTGCTTCTGTGCAAGCGCTCGGTGAAGAGCGTGAAGGCATGATCATTGTAGCCAAACACAGTCATATCTGTTCAGTTATATCTCATAAATCGGCTGCATTTAAGAATCCGCTCAACAGCGCTCAAAATATTTTTTTCAATTTCAGTACAGCCTTGTATCATGGTCTGTACTTTTGACAAAACTAACATTTGATCGCTGTATTTGAAAACTTACCCATTTAAGGGGCTTTTTGGAAACAACAGCCTCTTCTCGGACTCCTTCACTAGTTTAGAGTTTGCCGATTTTTCTTCCACCTTCACTTCTCGTGGAGAAGCTGGAAAAGGAAAACATTTTAGCTGCCTGTGAACTGACAAGTACTTGCAAACAGCTTGCCTTGTAAGTACCGTATTTTTCGAGGAAAAAACGAGGAAAAAAACATAAGTCACATTCATTTAGAACCAAGACCCAAGAGAAAACATTACCGTCTACAGCCGCGAGAGGGCGCTCTATGTTTTCAGTGTAGACTACAGGAGCACTGAGCAGCATAGAGCGCCCTCTCGCGGCTGTAGACGGTAATGTTTTCTATTGGTTCATTTCAAATTAATTTTGATAAATAAGTCGCACCTGACTATAAGTCGCAGGACCAGCCAAACTATGAAAAAAAGTGCGACTTATAGTGCGGAAAATACGGTAAAAGCAAACAAACAAAAACGTACAGGGTTTTGATGCTGGGGAAAATCCACCAATGGCAGCGAGAGCTGGTGTGCCACCGGGATTCTGTCCTTTGGCTTTTAGTCTTGCCTCTTCCAGGGCCACCTTCCTCTTTTCCACCTGTTTTTCAAGCTGTTCTCTGTTAGGCTGAGAGATGGATGGAGTATTAACAACAGCATGAAGTAACAACAATTAGTAGAAACAGATTGTCAAAGAAATGTCCCAAGCAAATAAACAAACTCTACCTTTTCTCTAGAATAAAGCTTCATCGTGCTAATACAGATTTCTTTGATGTCCTCCTTAGAAGCGCCAAAAACAAGATACCAGTACGGCTTGGAAGGAAGAGGAATCTGAAGACAATAGAAAAAGACCTAATGAAATAAAAATAATGAAATCGATAAAGATACACAGATAAATCTAAAGATGTACCTGAAGTACTCGAGCAGCGAGGTAAATACAGGCACACGCAATGGTCTCAGGTTCAAACCGCACAAATACATTGGTTCTGAGGGCATCATTCATATAATTCCTGAAACACATAAAGAAACACCTATGCAACACCTGCCATGCTCTCGCTCTCCCTCATATGGCTTCTGGAGACTCTTAACTTCATGTCCTTTCCCTCACTTTTTAAATGTCGCAAAGATGGTGGTAAAACTAGACTCTTAAATTTGAATGACAAATAGCTACCTGAAGCATATCTTTGCGAATTCGAAATCTTTCAAACCCCATATCAAAACGTTGTGAGGAGAGGCAAGAATCACTTCAAGGTGGATTATCAGGGACAACTTACTGTAACAAAATTCACATGAACATGATTCATATGAAAAAAGGAACATACCGTTTTCACTGCTAAAAAAAAAAATATTTTGGATTTAGAGAGCATAAAGTGCATAACTAAGAACTAGCACTCAAGCACTGTGTGAGGAGAAAAAAAAAAAAAAAGCAAATCCTGGACCCCCCAGCAAAGCCAAGGCCTTCCATTCAGAGAACCTCCGCTGAGAGCTCTCACTGGATTGGCTGGCAGTCTCGAAAAGGCCAGCCAATGAGGTGGGAGGGGCTCCTGGGTCTTGTGCCTGAGGAGTTCGGGTGTTTTCTGTGACACTTACCACCATGGGCTACCCTTTAATCAAAGAGTAGAGAAAGGACAAAGTTAAACAGAGCTCTCCAAAAGCCTTAACCTCAATGATCTGCATGAAATCAACAAACATGTGACGTAAAGAACGCTTCTGCATTTTTATTACAAAAAAAAACGTGTGATGCCAGAATGATGTGAACCTATCTTACCTTTAGGAATACCAAGCTACAAATGCAATTCATGCTTTATAATGCAGTGTTTGCACTAGTTCCTGTTCATACTTAGTACCATAGTACTTGGTAGATAAGTACCAAGCTCTTTCAAACAAGTTCAAGGTCTTATCAGCAAATGTTACTAGTGGAAACACGGCATGAGTCCAACCATAAACCTGAGGCAATGTCTCCTCTATAAGGGGAAGAAATTCCAAGTCATAATTTATATGGCATTTTTATGACATCCAAAAACAAACACACTTACCATGCTGTTTGAACCAGCATCTGATTCTTCTCACATTCAAGAACTTGTAGGTACATGACTATAATCTGAAAGTTAAAAACTGAAAATTAATTATGGACACTAGCAGGATTTTCAAACACAAAAATAGATCACAGCAGCAAAATATATTCTGGATAGCAATTGAAAACTTACCTTGTGTGGATGTTTGACATGAACACAGAAGCCCAGTTCCTTGAGGACACGGCGCTCCGCTTTGATCAGTTGGTTCTTGGTGTTAATGTAGTTTTGATCAAGGACAAGAGGGGTGTTCCTGGTTCAACACGAAAAGCAAAAACGGCCTTTGTAAATATATGTTGGACATGATATATTATTAGAAAAACTACATTTCTATGGTCTATGTTCTCTGATTTATTTCATATTCTTTTCACAGATGATACAGGGTTAGAAAAAAAAAGTTAATACAAAAATTAACCAAATTTTTTAAATGGTTTTAAGTAAACAAATCATCATTACATGCACAATCCAAAATGTAAGCTAAGCACAGTAAGTAATTAATGGCTATTGAATTCTACAGGGGTTTAGCTACTACATTTCATGCTAAATGATTAACCCTTTAACTAAGAATAAAAACCCATAATTGACTTACTTTTTGCCCTTTCCTTGATTTAAGTGATGGAAAACATTTATCACATCCCTCACTCTTCTCGGCGATTCCTCGATCTTTGAGGCCAAGTTGACGCAGGCCATGGCAACAATCTGATTTAAAGTGACAACCACAATTATTTTCATCATCTGGGGTTTTAATCATTTTCTTTTTCCATTTTGTATGTCTGACTTACCTCAAAGCTGTGCTTGATGAAGGACTTCGAGTAAAAGAATCGTTGAAAAAGGACTTGTCCGGTCGCCATCGCCACCTATTCAAATGAACAAAGAACAGATCAAAAACAACATTTATGTCACTTGACTTACATGAAAACAGCACATGGTTGTTAAACAGTTAAAAGTATACAACAAATAATCTGTTTTAAAAACATTACAAAATATATTTGTACGGCTTAACGTTACATTAGCTGAAGGAAGACAAAAGGCCGCCGGTTTGAAGTGTCTTATACGTTACCTTAAGATCATTAGAAATTAAATTCTAACATACTGTCGGACTAATTCACATATACATTCACATATATAGTAACCTGTGGCAGACGCAGAAGAATCCCGGCGGCCTGGATGAGCTCGCAGCCCAGGATCCTTAGGTCTGTCTCAGTCTCACGACCGAGGCCATCCAGCATGGACGGTGTCGTGGAGAGCGTCTCCTCGGGTACTAACGAGCTATCGATGGCCAGAAACACCTTCGAATACACTTTATCGCCGATTAGTATGCCTTGGCTGTTCGGTGGAGTGTTTATATGAGGAGATACAACACCCAGAGACATCGTGATCGGGTAAATCGGTTTCACAAAATGTAGACCTTTCGTCCGCCAGGCGGAAATGGCAACGTTTCGTGATTGACGCAATAGAACAACGGACGTGACGTCAGTGACTCTGCTGGACGGTTGAATTCCCGTAGAATACCGCGATATTGTGTATGTGCGCCGTGTGGGTCGTGCTATTCTTTATTAAAGGACAGTACATCTTTTAATAATATATACGTTTGTAAAACTGTTAACTCTCTGTGGCCTATTTCATTTTCACAAATGTAAAGTTACCGATTGTATGCCCAACTTTAGGATTTTTTGTATTGATTTGAAATTATTTTATGAATCTCTCTGCTAATCACTTTATAAGAAAGCTGCTAAAACTACTGTATTGATGGAAATAAAATAGTGAATTTGATGTAAGGGTTGCCCCCTGTGTATTCTTTGAAGCTGACATTTTGTGCAATTTGTAATTGAATTTATTTTTTATTTTCATTTATTTACGATTAATTTATTTAAGAATTTTTTGAAAACTTTTTATTTATTAGTTTTTTCTGTTTACATTAATTTGTATTATTCTTTATGTATTTATTGTTTTGTATTCTGGTTATGTATTAACCTTATTGCTTTGTATCCCCTGTGATTTATATATATATATATATATATAAAATATATATGTACACACACGTTTGTGTAATAATGAAAAGAAATGGAATAAAACAACTTTATGCCACCATAGAACAACATGATAGAAAGATAGATAGATAGACAGACAGACAGACAGACAAACAGATAAAAAAAAAGTACAAGGTCAGATTTCTTGCTATACCATGCTGTGCACCAGGTCCCTTGCAGAGATGTGCTGTGTTGCCAAGTACCAAAGTAATCACATCATCATGTTTGAGACCTACACGGTGAGGGGCTCATCACTGAAACTGATGAGACAGCTTACAGAGGGGATGTGATATGCCTAGACACTTGGTCAACAAGACATAGAGATAGTTGTTGACTTAAGGAAATCTTTTGCTTCCCTCTTCATATCAACAACACCATTAGTTACATACCCAGGAGAAAAAAAATTGACTTGTATAATAAAAAACAATTAAACTGCAATAAAGAATGATACTTCTATTTTTGAATTTTCTTTTTAACATAACAATTTCCCATTCAATATACTGTTTTAAAATATACTTATACTTAAGATTATAGATACAGGATAATTTGGTAGCCTACTGTTTGTGAACAGAAAACTGTGATGAACTTTTCCTCTTTAATGTTTTCATCAGCACTGATTATACTAATTGGCTACATTTGCTGAGAGGGTAAATGATAGCCTCTGTCTTTGCTGTGCACCAAGCAAGAAGTAGGAGAGATGCCAGCTGTCACTGATACTCATTTTGACCTAATTGCATTAACCCCCTTGCCCCTCTCATTTATCAACCAATATCCTTATGAGATGTGTCCAAAAGAATTAAAGAACACAAGGCATTCATTAGTGTCACAGTTGATTTTCCCAAAACACCACTGATTTCAATAAACAAATGTTTTGTAAAAGATCCAAATCCAATTTGATCTCTTATTACTGCACTTTACATAAATCTATTACTAAATAGTTAAGAGAAATTTACGGGAAGGAATTATTTTTTATAGAGAAGTTGTGCAAATGCTGTTTTCTCAGTCCAAGTAAAAACATTTTGATGTCACTGCCAGCGAACAGTAAAACTTTTTTTTTTTAAATCCATGTATTTTCACAGTATTCCGCCCTCTTGGCCTGTGGTTGTTTTTGTGAAAAGCACATTCAAAGTTACTGAAAGAAAGAGTAAACAAGACCTACTATAGACAAAATATCCTGCTGCAGCAGTTCCATTATATGCTGTGAAACTTACTTAATATAGCCTGTTTCCTATGCATATGCATTACTATATGCATTATATCACCACAGTTATATGCATTATTTTCAAATGTTTCACTGTTGGGAGCCTTTCTCATGAGGTTTCCTCCAGTGAAGTTTCTGTGCATGCCAGCATGTCAATAAGCCATGCAAATAACACCTTGCACACAAGCTGCTTTTTCAGTTGTATAAAAGGAAGCCCCATCCCCTTTACTTCAGTTTGTTACACAATATGTTTGTGACTATGCTGTGGCTTTCAAAAAACTGAAAATTAGCTCAGTTGGAAAGCCATTTAAATTACATTGCATGTCAGTCATGCAAGTGCAAAGCGTCATATTCTCTTATACGTACAAGGTATTACTGGCAGCTGAGTAGCACTGAATTAACCAAATGTCCCAGAGGAGGAACATCTTGCAGCTTCTTCTTGCATAAATCACTCACTGAGACATTTTAATCAGGTAATTATTCATTCTTTCTGTCAGTGACTGGGGATTCATAATGTACTCCAGATTCTGCTGGTCCCTTCAATGGCACTGCTGGGATCTGGTTACAGAGCTGTAATGTTTCATCTCACAGGTTCAGAAAAGTACACACTGCATTTTTGCTAGGAGTGAAAATGTGATGTTTAAAAGCAAAAAATGATGTCTGTGTATGCTCTCAATTTTCTACGAGTGCTTTATTTCACAGTGCAGGAGCTTCATAGACCCGGGAGGTACCATCATTATGAACAAAACATCCTTGAGTGAAATGAATATCTAAAACCCTTAAGTCCACAGGAAGGAAATATCATCAGCAGTACCGCACAGTTAAAAATGAACAATACAGTGTTTTATAAGGCAGGTTTGAAGTAGCCCCCAAAGATTGGGAATATAAAGTTGTCACCTGTAGTGAGTTCGGCATGGACAGACGGGTGACATAAATCAGCATGTTTCTTTGACTGACTTCATGGTGAATGTTCCTTTCACCGGAGGAATTTTTTGTTTCTAGACATCTCCATCTGCCATTACCCCAAGTAATACTGATTGGCTGCTTGTACGCCAGTGAGTCTAACTGTGTTACTTTTAGAAAGCAGAGTCAGCTACATTTTCTTTTTAAATGCTAATGATTTCCCAAAGCATGTGGCAGTGACATACAGCAGAGACCTGGCAACCAATGGTTTAACATACAAACTGCTGTTCTATGAAACATTTTCAACCTCTCACCTTTCTGCTTTTTAAGACCTACAGGTCTTAAGGTCATTTTCCATTCCTGATTGAATGTCAGTGGAGGGAAGCAAATGTGTGTTTTTTTTTCCCCAATTGTAAATATATTATATCCCCTCTGGTATATGGTAGCCTATACACTACAGGTGCCTTGTTGCACGGTTATTGACCTGGCTGGCCAACAAACCAGCTGCAGTGCTTTATTGAAAAAAAGCATCACAGGACACCTGCAGAAAGTTCAGTTCCTGTTTACCTCACAATCCGAAACGCATTTTTTAGAAACAGGCTAGATCTGTTGCCTGGTTTACGCTGGGTCTAATTCCCACCTCACCCCCCAGAAGGCCCAGAAGTGTAAATATTTCCATCTCCACATGTTCTCAATTTTATTCTGACTGAGAGTGTGCGGTTTTCTGAACTGAATGCTGAACTATAAGTGCAAAACAAAATCACATGTGATCAAATTTTTCTGTTTCTATGTGACACATAGTATGCGGCATGTCTGTAAATTCCCCACAAATAGTAAAAACAAGAATGGAATGAAACCCTTTGCCAGTATTGATAAACCACTGGAGGAGAGATTTCATAATTGTTCAGATTAATGATTGCTTCTCAGAATTTCTGTCTTTGTTGTTTACTGTTTTCTAAAAGACTTGATGTAGATAGATCTGGCCATTATAATGAGCAGATATTTGCACACCACTGCACACGTCGGATCACTTCCTCCTCACTCTTAACCTCAACATGGTCCCTGCCACATCACTTACCCCTCCACATGTCATCTTTCGACGTAACCTACGCACACTTTCACCCTCCCGGCTTTCTGCAATGGTTTCATCTTTACTTCCTTCCCCTAAACTGTTTGCATCGTTGGATGCTAACAGTGCAACTGATACTTTCTGCTCCACTCTTACATCTTGTTTAGACACCGTTTGTTCCTTATCTTCCAGACCAGCCCGTAACACCCCTTCTGCCCCTTGGTTATCTGATGTTCTACGCGAACACCGTTCTAAGCTTAGAGCTGCTGAAAGGGTGTGGCGCAAATCCAAAAATACTACTGACCTTAATGTGTATCAGTCACTCCTATCTTCCTTCTCTGCTGATGTCTCCACTGCTAAAATGACATATTACCATAACAAAGTTAACAATTCGTCTAACTCTCGCATGCTTTTTAAAACATTTTCCTCACTTCTTTGTCCTCCTCCTCCACCTCCTGCTTCATCTCTAATAGCTGACGACTTTGCAACGTTTTTCATTAATAAAATTAAACACATTAGTACACAATTTTCCACACCACAATCAGTCAAGCTCATATCACCAGCAAACATACACTCATTTACATCCTTCTCTTTACTCTCTGAGGCAGAAGTCTCAAAACTCATCCTTTCTAATCACCCTACTTCTTGCGCGCTTGATCCTATTCCATCTCATCTCCTTCAAACCATTTCTCCTGCAGTTGTACCTGCACTCACTCACATCATCAACACATCCCTCCACACTGGTGTTTTTCCCTCATCATTTAGACAGGCACGTATAACTCCACTACTTAAGAAACCCAACCTCAACGCATCTCTTTTAGAGAACTACAGACCAGTTTCCCTTCTTCCTTTCATTGCAAAAACACTTGAACGAGCTGTGTTCAACCAAGTCTCTACATTTCTCACAAACAACCACCTCCTTGACAGCAACCAATCTGGCTTCAGAAGTCGGCATTCAACTGAGACGGCCTTGCTCTCAGTTGTTGAAGCTCTAAGACTGGCAAGGGCAGATTCCAAATCTTCAGTACTTATCCTGCTTGATCTGTCCGCTGATTTTGACACGGTTAACCACCAGATCCTCCTATCAACCCTACTGGCAAAAGGCATCTCAGGAACCACACTTCAATGGTTTGAGTCCTACGTATCAGATAGGTCCTTCAAAGTATCTTGGAGAGGTGAGGTGTCCAAGTCACAACATCTAACTACTGGGGTGCCTCAGGGCTCAGTTCTTGGACCACTTCTCTTCTCTGTCTACATGGCATCATTAGGTTCTGTCATTCAGAAACATGGCTTTTCATACCACTGCTATGCTGATGACACTCAACTCTACCTCTCATTCCATCCTGATGATCCGACAGTTGCTATTCGCATCTCAGCTTGTCTAACAGACATTTCTTCCTGGATGATGGACCATCACCTTCAACTCAACCTTGCCAAGACAGAACTGCTTGTGATTCCAGCAAACCCATCGTTTCATCACAATTTCACCATCAAGTTAGGCACATCAACCATAACTCCATCAAAAACAGCTAGAAGCCTTGGAGTTATGATTGATGATCAGCTGACTTTCTCAGACCACATTGCTAAAACTGTCCGATCCTGCAGATTTGCTTTATTCAACATCAAGAAGATCAAGCCCTTTCTTTCGAAACATGCAGCACAACTCCTTGTTCAAGCTCTTGTTCTGTCCAGGCTGGACTATTGCAATGCCCTCTTGGCAGGTCTTCCAGCCAATTCTATCAAACCTTTACAATTAATTCAGAACGCGGCAGCAAGATTAATTTTAATGAGCCAAAAAGAATACACTTCACACCTCTGTTTATCAATTTGCACTGGCTTCCAATAGCTGCTCGCATAAAATTCAAGGCATTAATGTTTGCCTACAAAACTAACACTGGCTCTGCACCCATTTACCTAAATTTGTTAATTCAGACTTATGTGCCCTCTAGAAGCTTGCATTCTGCAAGTGAACATCGCTTGATTGTGCCATCCCAAAGAAGCACAAAGTCACTTTTACGGACTTTTAAATTAAATGTTCCCTCCTGGTGGAATGACCTCCCCAACACAATCCGAGCAGCTGAGTCCTTAGCCATCTTCAAGAATCGGCTGAAAACACATTTCTTCCATCTTTATTTGACCCTCTAACTTTAACACTCACTGTTCTAATTCTATTCTTTAAAAAAACCTACCTACCTTTCTAATCTTTTTGTATTCTATTTTCTTTTCATTTATTATGCAATTATATGTGTGTGTGTGTATGTGAAAAGATCTCTAACACTAGCTTGCTCTATTCTTTTTTTATTCTATCGGTTATTTTTTAATTTTTATTTATTTTTATTATTTAAAATCCCATGCTACGTGTACTGTGTTAACCTATCTGAGACTTGTTATAGCACTTATATATCATTGCTCTTTTTGTTGTTTTTGATTGCTTCCACTGTCCTCATCTGTAAGTCGCTTTGAATAAAAGCGTCTGTTAAATGAATAAATGTAAATGTAATGTAATATATATGTATATATAGTAAAATCATACACATATGTGCATAGTTTACTTAATTTGAAAAAGTAGTGCAGAAATATAATTTAGTACCATTTTTATTTGCTACTTAATTTTCTAATTGTGGGCCAAGTACAACAGCTAATGATGTGTGTGTGTGTGTGTGTGTGTGTGTGTGAGAGAGAGAGAGAGAGAGTAGTGCATATATATATATATATATATATATATATATATATATATATATATATATATATATATATATATATACTGGCACTTTATATATATATATACAGCACAGATCAAAAGTTTGGACACACCTTCTCATTCAAAGAGTTTTCTTTATTTTCATGACTATGAAAATTGTAGATTCACACTGAAGGCATCAAAACTATGAATTAACACATGTGGAATTATATATGGAATTATATACATAACAAAAAAGTATGAAACAACTGAAAATATGCCATATTCTAGGTTCTTCAAAGTAGCCACCTTTTGCTTTGATTACTGCTTTGCACACTCTTGGCATTCTCTTGATGAGCTTCAAGAGGTAGTCATCTGAAATGGTCTTCCAACAGTCTTGAAGGAGTTCCCCGAGAGATGCTTAGCACTTGTTGGCCCTTTTGCCTCCTGTCTGCGGTCCAGCTCACCCCTAAACCATCTCGATTGGGTTCAGGTCCGGTGACTGTGGAGGCCAGGTCATCTGGCGCAGCATCCCATCACTCTCCTTCTTGGTCAAATAGCCCTTGAATTTTCAATTTGAATTTTCAGCCCTTCAATTTTCATAGTCATGAAAATAAAGAAAACTCTTTGAACAAGAAGGTGTGTCCAAACTTTTGGTCTGTACTGTATATATTGTCACAGTTCGGGTGTGCAAGATAACCTTTCTAACGAAGATGAAAGTAAAACCTTTGTTTTAATAAATCCACACATAGTAAATCAGCAAGCAAGGCAGGAGACACACATGGGGCAACATTCATAATACCAGACGAGGGTCAACTGAACACTGAACTGGGTCACAGAACACATAAGGAATGAAAACTAAAAATAACAGAACATAAGCGTGACAGATATGTTCAAAGCCACTATAACAAAACTGCAGAAATTATACATATAATCTCAAACAACTTTCAAGATTAAAAAATGTATAAAAGCAGTATATTTTTACATTTGGGTGCCAAATAAACTATATTTATATAGCAAAGTACTTTCATTGCTTATTTTACAGTCTAAAAACAGACTGTAAAAGGTGATACTGATTAAACACTCACACATGTGCACAGCACAAAACTAGACACACACTAAATCAATCTGCATTTAAACAATGCTATTTCTGTCCCTCTCATAACCGCCAGTATATTGGAAAATGAAGACACGCCTCAGACAAGGAGTATTTAACAGACGTTTGTCCTCACCTCAATAAATTATTTGGCTGTGCTTCTAAAAACGTCTCTATGCTCATAAGCAGTGGGTGGAGCATTAATTGAAATTAGCCCTGGTCTGATGTATGGGGACAAAATTATTTCTGCTGGAAAAAGACCTTTCAGAAAAAAATAAAAATAATAAGTTTCAGGTGTTCAAGACACAATATTGCGTGAAGGGGGACTTTTCGGTTTTCTGTCTGTTCTTACAAAATGTAGTGAGGTCACAAATATTTCCTTCAATAGTATGAAAGCTGGAAACCAGACGATATTACTTCATTGTTTTGTATTGTATTTATTAACTTGTTTGTGTCGTTGAGAGTTTGACCTAAGGGTCTAAATAGCCATGACATAGTCATTATCTCATTGTTTATCTTGAGATCTGTTGGTAATTTATTAATACAGTCCTTGACACAATTATTTCAATATTGTATTGTGTAACTCAATTCCCAAGTTCTCTTTTCCCTCTATACAATATGGCGAATGAGTTAAACTTCAATCAGAGATTGATGCTCCAATGCATCCACAGTTAATATTTACACTACCTGTTAATATCTAGAGAGTTGAAACCTCAGATTATGAAATGGATTGACCCAAAATAAACATTCTATCATATTTTACTCAACCTCATGTCATACCAAACCTATATGATTTTCTTTCTTCTGTGGAACGCAAAAATATCTCATGTTTTTTGATGACGCGTGGACCCCACTGACATTCATCGTGGAGGACAATCTTCAAAATATCCTATTTTGTGTTCAAACAGGTTTGGAATGACATGATGGTAAGTAATCACTGGCAAAATTGTTGGCTGATCTATCCCTTTAAGAACCAGATGTAAAAGAGGATCTCCCATATTCAAGTGCTGAATAGTGATAAGAAAGAAATGGATGGGCTAAATCCTGGACAACATACAAAGGAAAGCTCCCTCTGGAGACATTATAACTACTCCCATAAGATCAAACATCCTTTTGCCCAAATCTCTCTCCTTATGCTTCCACCTGACCTGAGACCTCCTTTGGGGAAATTCAACCTCTTTCCTACTTTTCCTTTCCACACCCCATGGCAGTTTCTTGCCCAACCAGCAGTAGAGGCTGTGACATTTGAGTACATCACATATGCTGCCCACCTCCAACAAAGTATTACTCACACTGTGACAGCCCTGCTCTGAGTGCTGTGTTTAAAAGAGCTTGCTCAGCCTCATGTACGCTCACAGTGGGTTTGCAGGCACAGGAGGGACAACGGCTGTGTGGCTGTGGAACATCTGATTTACTTCAAAATAATCTGATTACATGCAGGGGCAGACTAACATACACACCAGCATTAACATCAGAATGTGTGCGCCCAGGGCCCTGCTGGCCCTCTGCCTGCCCTGCTTTTTGAGTGGGAATGTGTTTGGTTATGAATATGGAGAGGATTACTCTGATTCCTACTATAATGAAATCTCCAATGGTGAACGCCTGCAAAGTAAGTATTTTCAGTTCCAGATGTCTCTTCATTTTTATTTATACATGCAGCTGTAGTGACATTTTGCTTTTCATCGGACTTTTTAAAATAATCATGACTGCATGACATTATTTTAAAACAGGACTACTGAATAAAGGGTAAGTTGAATTGTTTTGTTAAATTGTTTTGACAAAAGGAAACATACTAGGTGCTTATAATTATTTCACTATTTAAAGTAGATTTTGTCTTCATCTTATATTTTAGATGTGATCAATTAATATAAAATGATTTTTCACATTTATGCTTTTCACAAGATTTAAATGTTCTCATCATGCGACAAATTCAAGAACAATATTCCATAGAACCTCTTAAATCATAATGTCATAAAAGTTGCACACATATAATTATAAAAAAAAAGCTAAATATTTCTGTTAAAGGTTTTAAATGTAGCATATTAACGAATAGCATATGGCAACTTTCTACAAATATTTAATGTCAACAACCCAAATATATTTAAATATCTGTATTTTTAATACACAGTACTATGAAAACATAATATCATGATTCATGACCTATAGCTTTCAAAAATACAAAAGTGTTGACAGGTTTCATGACATTTGACTTTTGCATACCTTTCCACTGACACTCTCCTGCAAAGCCAAGCCTGGAGCTTGAACATTTTAACCAGAGGATGCTTATGAGCATCAAAGGTAGTATTCCTTGTGGCCACTACAAAACCTTTAGAGGCACCCCTGGGGGAAAAAAATGACAACAAACCACAATGTTATTCATGACAAGAACATTTTGTTTTGTATTATTATATGATGTATGAAGGTATTACCTTTTAAAAAATTGGTTATGTTTCACCAACACAGAATAGTAAAAAGCATACTCTTTATTCACAGCAGGAGCAACACAAATTCCCTGTCCGCCTCAAGACCTTTCACGCTGGGACAAACTTTTTGTCATGCTGGAGGACTCTCAAATGAAGCAAGACATGCTCTTGAATCAGAATGAAGACATGGTTAAGGCGGAGATGGACTCCATTCGGAAGGAGCTCCATAAGCTTAACAACAACAAAGTGTGTGTCCAGGCCTCAGAAAACACCTGTAAATGTATAAGTGAACAGATGAACGGCAATCTGAACCAAGCCATGGAGCAGCTCAGAGAGGCTGCAGATACTTATCAAGCCCAAAACAATGAGACGCTGCTGCAGCTCATTCAGTTCAGCAGGAACCAGGCCACCCGTCTCAACAAACTGGAGAGCAGCTCACTGCTGGGAGCAGGTCTGGGGCAAGTGGCCATGAAGTCTTTCTCCGCTTATCAAAAGGAACAAGAAGCAAGCAATGCAGATGGCGGAAAGCTGGAGAGAGCGCTTATGGCCACCGTTGCGGATCTCCAAAGGGTACATGCCCAGCTGGCCCTTTTCCAACGAGCAACGGCACATCGATTTCTGCCTTCAGGTAGATGTTTCAAGGAAAACCAAACTATGATTTTACTGTTTTTTTAAATTTAATTGAATACACTTTATTCATTTGCAAAGGGCAGTTTAGTTAAGGGCATTCGGAACTGACAGGGTAGACCAACACTGTCTATTTATCTTATCCACAACAAGGCTTAATGTAGTTAAACAAAAGACAGTAAAAACATTTATATTGAGATATAAATTATCATATATTTTACGTTAATAAAAAGAAGAGACCAAAAGTGACAGTAAAGACATTTATAATCTTACAAAAGATTTCAATTTCAAATAAATGTTGTCCTTCAGAAAAAAATTTATTCATCAAAGAATCTTGAACTTATAACTGAGCACAACTGAAGTCTGAAATAATGGCTGCTGCAAATTCATCTTTGCAATCAAAAGATGTTTTTTAATATATTAACTATAGTTATTGAAATGTGATAATATTTCATTTCAATATTACCGTTTTTACTGTATTTTTTTGATCAAATGAATGCAGCCTTGGTGAGCATAAGATACTTATTTCAAAAACATAAAAAAACAACGATTCCAAACTTTGAACTTATAACAGAATGTGTAATATAAAACATCTGTGGCCTTGAGAAATAATAAAAAAAAAAATTTGCAAACACTGTACTTTGTTAGTATTTGCATGATGATTCAATGCAGTAATGAATCTTTAATTTCTTGCTCACTCTGTTTTAGGCTGTGAAATGGCTTTATTATTCCCAATGCGCTCCAAGCACATCTTCGCAGAGGTAATACCCTCCATGTCCATGTCCGTACAATCATTCACCATCTGTCTGTGGGTCAAAGTGACTCAGACTCTGAATAAAACAGTGCTTTTCTCTTACGGAACCAAGAAAAACCCTCAAGAGCTCCAGCTTATTTTGGCGAGACACTCAGTGCTCCTCACAGTAGGCGGTGAGACCCATCTAGTGGAAGCTCATAATGTAGTAACAGATGGGCAGTGGGGACACTTCTGTGCAGCTTGGAGCTCAGAGCAGGGGCTGGCCGCTTTGTGGGCGAATGGAGAGAATGTTGCCAGAGTGCCTGGAGTAGCAGAAGGGCACGTATTGCCCGGTAATGGGTTCATTCTGCTCGGACAAGAGCGCAGCCGCTCGGTTGTCTACAGAGATCTGGACTCATCAGTTGCATTCACAGGAAAAATGACAGGGGTAAACATGTGGGACCACGTGCTGGACGCAGGGAGGATTAAAGAGTTCGCCAATCAAGACGGATCCTGTGATAGCCTTGGGAATGTGATTGGATGGGGCGTTTCAGAAATCATTCCGCATGGTGGCTCTCAGTATATCAACTGATACTGCACCAGTATACACTGCAATAGAGTCTTGTACATTAAGTAATATTACATTGTACATCATCAATGATTTTGTATTTAACTTCTTCTTCATTCCAAATAGAAAGCACTACTAAAAGGAGTAGTCCTCTCAAAACAGAAAATGTCGTATTTACTCAACCTCAAGCAATCCAAGATGTATGGGACTGTCTTTCATCTGTAGAACAGTAAAGAAGATTTTTAGTTGAACCCATGGTCCTTGGTGGTTCATAAAATACAAGTCAAGCCACATAGACTCAGTTGCCCGGCAACTCAGAAAACAGGAAAATGATCGCACGATACATAAAATTAAATCTGATAAAGGTGAGATCCTGATTAAACCCAAGGACATTAATGATCGATTTCTCCAATTCTACAAAAATTTGTACACTTCCAAAAGTAATACAGACTATACAGCTATGCAAGATTTCTTAAATAAGTCCAATCTCCCCCAACTAGATGAAAATGAGGCAGCTCAGCTGAATTCTGAAATTTCTGTTGAAGAAGTTAAAAAAGCTATTACTTCACTCAAAAGTAATAAAGCTCCAGGCTCTGATGGCCTTCAAGGAGAGCTGTATAAAAAATTTAATGTAACCCTGTGCCCATACCTACATAGGGTGTTCACTCAAGCCCACACGGATGGTGTCCTACCTCCTACTTTAACAGAAGCGGTTATTACAGTGATACATAAAAAGGGTAAAGATCCAGAAGAGGTTGGCTCTTTTCGACCTATTTCTCTATTAAACCAAGATGGGAAATTATTTTCTAAAATTTTGGCCAATAGATTGAGCCCTTTTTTAGATAAATTAGTTCATCCAGACCAAACTGGCTTTATACCAGGTAGAAATTCTTTTTTCAATCTTAGACGTTTATTTAATATCATATATGCTACTAATAGACCACAAGAAGAGCTAGCCATCCTTTCACTTGATGCTGAGAAGGCATTCGACCAAGTCGAGTGGCCGTATCTATTTGAAATTTTAAAGAGATTTAATTTTGGAGAAAAATTTATATCAATGGTAAAGCTTCTTTACAACAACCCTTGTGCACAGATACTGACTAATCAAATATTGTCCCCCCGTTTCAGACTACATAGAGGAACGAGACAAGGGTGCCCTCTTTCCCCCTTAATTTTTGCTTTAGCAATCGAACCCCTTGCCGAGAGTATCCGCTCAGACCCTTTAATTCATGGTTATAATACACAAAAATCTATAAACAAAATTTCACTATATGCCAATGATGTTTTATTATTTATCTCTCAACCCCAAGTCACAATCTCACAATTACTCGATAAAATAAATTCATTTGGGACCTTTTCGGGTTACAGGATAAATTGGAATAAAAGCGAGCTAACGCCCATGCAGGTGCGGAATACTGCCTGGTTACAGAACCTCCCTTTTAGTGTATCTTCAGAAAAATTCACGTACTTAGGAATTCAGATTACAAAATGCCACTCTAATTTATTTAAGGAGAATTTCCCACCACTGCTGTCTAAATTACAATCAAATATACAGTTCTGGAAGACCTTGCCAATCTCATTACTTGGCAGAGTGAATGCCATCAAAATGATTTTCTTGCCCCAACTACTATATTTATTTCAGGACATTCCAGTATTTCTCCCCAAATCTTTCTTTAAAAAAATTGACTCGATTGTGCTCCCTTTCTTATGGGACTACAAAACCCACAGAATAGGCAAGAAACACCTCTGCAAATCTAAAATAGAAGGAGGCTTGGCACTCCCGAATTTTTTATCATACTACTGGGCCTCACATATCAAGATTATGGCATATTGGCTGGATAACACTGCTACCCCATCAAACTGGCTCGAATTAGAACAAGAGGCATGCCAGCCTAACTCTATAGGTGCCATCCTTCTGGCACCTTACACTATTGAGAAGTCTTTGTACAATAGCAATGAGATGATCCACAGTACAGTGCGTATTTGGAAACAAATCAAATCACACTTTAAGTTGAAACCCATATTTTATGCATTACCCATTACTGGAAACCCTACGTTTCCTCCATCCATTCTTGATAATACTTTTAATCTCTGGATGAACAGAGGCATCCATACAATAGGAGAGTTATACATTAATGGCATTTTTGCATCTTTTGCACAATTACAGAGTAAATATAATATACCGGGTAGTAGTTTCTTTAGATACTTGCAAATTAGAAACTATGTAAGAAAACATTTGCAAAATTTTGAGACCTTCTCAGGCTCTTGTCTGGATCGATGCCTCCGACCCATGTCTTGCTCAGAAAAATCGATATCTTATATTTATGACACTTTGCAGTCTATCAGTCCAGTGATCTCCACTTCAATAAAAACAAAATGGGAGGAGGAAATGAACACTGTGATCCCAGACCCTCTATGGGAAAAGAGTTTGGAACATACTCATCGATGTTCTAATAATGCTAGGCACTGCCTAATTCAATTTAAGATTCTACATCGTCTTCACTATTCTAAGGAGAGATTACACAAAATATACCCTGAGATATCCCCTCTTTGTGACAGATGCTTTGTTGCAGAAGACACGTTGCTTCACAGCTTCGTTCTGTGTCCCAAGGTTAAGAATTTTTGGTTTAATATCTTCAGTTTAATTTCTAGGATACTTAACATACAATTGGAGCCTAATCCACTCATTATTATTTTAGGAATTTCAGATGATATTAAAAGGTTAAACAATTACCAACAATGCCTCCTGTCCTATAGTCTCATCACCGCAAAGAAACTACTTCTCATGCATTGGAAAAATAAAGAAACACCCTCCACAAAGATGTGGCTTAGTGATCTTACTAACACTCTCCACTTAGAGAGAATAAAATATATTCTTATGGATAAACTCCCACACTTTGAAAAAGTGTGGTTACCTCTCATTCACTATCTCACACCTGGCAGTGGAAATTAATGTTTCCCTCTAACTATAATAAAGTAGTATTTAGACGGAAGGATAAGGCTAGGTAGGGTGGGGAAGCGGGATTTATTTAGGTTTTTTTTTTTTTTTTTTCTGTACTCTGTATGTCTATCTGTTGATTCTGTTCTTCTTTTACCATTGTTGTATGTTCAAAAAAATGCACACATTTCTATGTGGATACTCTTGTGTATGATGTAGATAATAAAACGTTGTGAAAATGTGCTCTAATAGAAATATTTGAAACACATAAAATACAAGTCAAGAGTAACAAACTTTGAGAGAGAAAAAGAAGATACAAATGAAAATGAATGTATACATACTGAATAGAATGATCAGAAACTACAGCATTATTACTTATCCATTCAGGTTCAGAGAAATCGTTTAACTTCACAGACTTCAATATATCTCAGAGACTTCAATATATCATTAGAAGACACAATTTGAAGAATTAATTTAGTTTTTCTGTAACCACTTTTTTTTACTCCTAAAGTGTAAAAAAATTTACCTGTATTTTATGACTCACCAAGGACCACGGTTTCAGTAAAAATCTTCTGTACTGTTCTTTTGAAGAAAGAAAGTCAAAAACATCTTGAATGGCCTGGCGGTGATTCATTTTTGAGTGAACTATTCCTTTAAAGGGATAATCTACACAAAAATGTAATGTCTGCATCATTTACTCACCCTTATGTCATATATGATTTTCCCCCCTTTGGAACACAAACATATATTTTGATACATTTCTCAGGCACAATGGAATTTTACTGTATAGTCAAAAACAGCTGAAACATTCTAAAAAATAACTTAATAATAAATAAAATATAAAATAAAGCATGACACAAGTTTCATTTTTAGATGATAATCTCTTTAATCTTAAAACACTGTACACTAAAACAATTAAAATGGTTTAATTAAAATGTTTTTTAAAAGTTAAAAGTTTATAAATTCTAGTGGTGTGGCTCAGTGAGGATAATTAATAGACTATACAAATAGAAGAAATGTTTCTCTGTTGTTCCAAATTTTTCTTTTAATGACTTAAGGTGGGGCAAGCCTGGATTTATTTACATCACCATGCTGGATGTGACTGTTTACATTGGTCACCAATGATTAAAAACAGATTCTCCCTCTTCTATAGTTTGGTAATTTACAATGTTTGGCTGGTGTATTGCTGCATAGGTGTTGCTCATGACTATTGCCAGTTGGTCCAGTCTGACCACAAATAACATAAAATGAACCCAAACAAGGCGTGTGCTTTAACCATAGTGACAGTAACTCTGAAATATCACCCACATGTGTGCATATAATGTTTGTTACACTGAGCAGTATTTTCCAGTGGTTTGTGAGACATACAGTCAGAATAGCCCTCCCATGTTAAATGACCTAACTTTGTCCTGTCATGCTTAAAATAGGCTATATTTAACTTTATTATTTATTATCAAAGCCTAACACATCAGTATCAATGACTGTACAAATTGATGTATATCACTTGCTATTTCTGTATTACAATAATCATTGTATCATAAAATCTTGCTATAGTTTGAAACATGACAATTTAGATATTTTTTGCATGACATATCATAAACAACATTGTTCAAGTTGTTATATTTATATAGCTCAGAATTATTTGGAAATCCATCAGCTCAAAAACAAAGAGGTTACACTATATGTGAATTTGTAGCAAAACATATCCTGATTGGAAGTCTACGCTGTCGTTGAAAAGCCATTAATGCCGTTTTGGGGTGTCTTGTTCTACACTTTTATGTCCCAGGAGTTGATTTTTATTAAAACGAACCAAACATTTTACATTTTATATGAATTTAATGTATTATATGAAGGACACGTTAAAACTGTCTTGGAAACTTTTATGATCCACTCAACATTTATTTCTTTGCATTTTTAATTTTTAAGAAAGTCTATCAAAACACAGGTCAGATATGTAAGTCACAGCAGGATTATTTTGATGAAAGAAGTGTTGAAATTGTTGTGATAAATCTTTGAAAAGACATATGACAAATCATACATGCAATACAAAGGTTGCACGGTGACAAAAGAAATCTTCAGGATCCTTCTTTGCCTGCCATTCACCCAGGAACAAGGGGTCGGATGACTACTTCACATTCTTTTTCTTCCCTTTAGCTTGCTTTTCAGCTTATAGAAGTGAACAGCATGTATATCATTCCTCTCATCCCATTATTTATAAAAGGTCTTTCACACCTGACTGGCTCTCCAGCTTTCCAGCACATTCGATGGTCTCCTTCCAGCCATCAACCCATGTATTCCAGTCCACATTCTCATCCCAGATAACAGCAGCAGACTGAGCAGAGTTATTGTCAGGTCTGGAATCTTTGCATGCCAAAGAGAAAAGTTTCAACCATTTTTGCATTGTTACCCAAAGTTCTTGGTCTTTTAGCAGTACAGCTGGCATGATGGCGGATCAGCTTTCTAAAGCTCCTCTGCTCCTAACCTCTTCTATCAGGGGCTGGCTTCTCTTCCTGACCCCAGTCTACTTCATTCCACTTGTTCCAGGACATCAAGTAGTTATCGTCGGCCCATGAGACAGAGGACTGTAAAGAACTATCTATCACTAGCATCAAAATTTCACAGCTGCACAAATCAGACATATATCACAAAGAAATATGAAAGATCTGACCAGAGCAATGACTGTGCTCAATTAAAGTGCTTTATAGAATGAAGACCACCACTCCGACATCATCTTATCGGCAAGAAAAGTTCCTTTACTAGAATCATACTTGTCATTTTGGAAACTTCATCTGCATAAAAATAAGAGTATTTACACTACAAACATCTGGTTTATGGTTTATGATTCGCAATCATGTTCATAAAAGTTAAATGACAGCAAAACTAGTCTCAGCAGACTGCCTTCTGTCAGTTTATAGCTATTTACTATTTGCCAGAAATGAGAATAAAGCACATTTTTTATTGTTTTTAATTTCATCTTGTAGTTTTTTTTTTTTCAAATTATGCAAGAAGTGTGGAAATATTATTCAGTTGTGTACCTACATAAAAACACTGTTATGAATTAGTCGTAGCAATACAATAGTTTTACTTTATAAATTAGCCTATACATTTATATTTTACTTCAGCAATGTTTAAAAATTCACTGTATTTCTTCACCACAAAACGCTAATAAAAACAATAGCCTGAATGTGGTTGAATTTATGTGGTAGCAGTTGTAATGCCTTTCAGAAAACATATACTAAATAATTTGTGCCCCAGGTGAGAAAACACTGTTTTATAAGAATATATCATATTTTGGATGGATTTCTGATGCATATTAATCTCTTTTGAGTACAGTAACCGAAGTAAATGTACAACCGCGTGCTGGCCTCTGGGTGGCACTGTAAAGCTACTCAAAAGGGAGGAGTTGGTTAGAAGAAACTCAAAATAATGATAGTCCTTTGTGAATGACACGTATGAAAGTTTTGAAAAAGCCAATTCATAGCCATTAGTCGGACTTACTTTTTCCGTAAGGTATAAGTAGCCTATAATTAGGGCTAACTCGAGAAGTCTAGGCGAAATCAACTGATGCGTCCATTAGCTAAAGGGGCAGCATCGAGAGGAGAAACAAAAAATCAAATAAACCGACGGATCATGTGGCTTTCCTAAACATTTACGTTACTGAAGAAGAATCGGATGGCACATAGTCTTTACTGTCTACTCAAGAAGAGGAGGAAAGGATGGGGAAAGGAATTTGTTCGAGACGACAGAGAAGAATATTTCAGTCTTTCCTGCTTCTCATCTTCGTCTGCGGGACGTTGTACGCCTTCATGATCTCATATGAGATGCATAAAGAGCTGAAAAAGACTGAGGCGACGGCTTTGAAGTACCAGCAGCATCAAGAGTCACTTTCTGCGCAGCTGCAAGGTAGAAAATTAATGAAAAAGATCCTACAGCGAAGGCACTTTGTATTAGATGTTTGAGTGGGGCTTATCTGATTGATTTGAGATATCTGATGCATGCCTCTGGAGATTTCTTTTGAAAATGTTTTGGCCTGTTTTATTAATTCCTCTTATCCAAGCGTAATAGTTGGTGCATAATAATTGACAAGCATCAGAACAACAAGATTTTCTTGTGAACAAGATTCCTTGAGAATACTTATTTGTTTTCACTTGATGGCAATGCTTTCTGCCCTTTAAGCTTTTGAATGGGGTCCTTTGACAAACATCGGGTAACACCACACTGAGGATTTTCACCTTTCTGTGCCAGATCATAGTGTTTATTATATCAAGGTGAAGAACATAAAACCAAATCACATTTCTGTCCAAAAAAAAAAGATCTTGCATAAAATAACTTGAATATATACAACTGGACTTTTTACATTGTGAAATAATTTTCAGAACAATTAAGTTAATTTTACCCCTATATTCTAATCACTGTAAAGTTTCTGGTATTCTCTTTCTACTTTTTTTCCCCAGCAATGATTCTCATTACTGTAATACAGCCATTTAATGTATTGCAGTAAAGATGCAGTGATTTAGAGATTTTTTAAATAAAAAAAGAATTAGCTTTAATTCGTTAAAGTACAGTACAGTAAAATACTATGATAAAATAAAATAAAGTATATATGAATATTTTTTATTTAATTTTAATTTATGTTATTCCAATGAGAATGAGATTTTCATTACAGTAATGATTTGGGGATAAAATTACCTAAAATATCCTGAAAATAATATCATTAAAAGATTAAAGGAAAATTAGTGTATATGTATAGTAAACATGTTTGTGTACATGTATATGTGTATCTATGATGATTTTTTATGTGCTAATGTATTAAGCAACCATGTCATCAATATTTATTTTATTTATATATGCAACTTAATTAATACAACATATAAACAAAAAAATCTATTTATATGTTTTTGTAATTCCACAAAGCTGATAATTTCATATATTTACATTCTAAAAAAAAATGTATAACAATAATATTTTTTTCTTTCTCTTTTCAGTGGTATATGAGCATCATTCTAAATTAGAGAAATTCCTCCAGAAAGAAAGACTTGAGCATAAGAAGGCTGAAGAGGGTAATGTCCTGTTCATTTGCACAATAATTGATTTCCTGATACACACAATCCACTTAATCTGGATGCGATTTGATAATGATGATAGATAATGAATTATAATGAGTCCAGGTTGTGCTGAATGCAGTCTGCTTCACGTTTGTTTTTAAAAGCCTCTATTGATTGTCAATACATCCTAGATTTGCTTGTGTTTAAGCGGGAATCACAGAAAGCCCTCAACAAAGAAAAGGTAATTTAAAAGTTATGGTGTTTTGATGACTAATGATGTATAAATATGATATAGCTGCTGTCAGATGTTGTGGATGCTTACAGTTTTGTTTGACCTAACAGCAAGAATCAGCCTATCGACTGAATGCTCTGCATACAGAGCATCAAATACTGAAGGTGAGATGGAATAATGGAGGTTTTAAAAAAAAAATAGTTATGGTATTTTAATTGTGGATGTTGTTAAATATAATAATTCTCATATCGTTTGCATACCACTAAATCAGTCCCAGCATGAAGACTTGAAGATGCAATACTATGAACTTCAAGAGAAGCACCAGAATCAAGGGCAGGATCATGAGCGTGTTCTGGATGTGCACAGGTTGGAAATAGACAATCTGCAGAGGGAGAAGGAGATTGAAATTTCCAGACTGAAAGGTGAATCTGTGTGCTACTCTTCTATGTGTTCAGAGTAATCAGATTTAAAGATCAGACCAAATCCATTTCCAGACATATAAAATGCACCTGACCACATACATTTGCTAGAGTCTTTCATCACCAGATTTCCTCCTTGTAGAGAATATGTACAACCTTAGAGAGGAGAACAGACAGCTGCGGAAAGCTCATCAGGACATCTACACACAGTTACTTGATCTGCAGGTCAGAGAAACTACAAAGGATTCTGTGATGCATTGTGTGATTAGAGTTTCAAGGAAGTTTGAATTTGCATGTAGTAGTTCAGTTAAGGACAGAGAATATCCTAGTCAACATTTGAAGTGGCTCAAAACCTTTCATCAAAGTTGTTCTAACTAAACTTAAAACCAAAATGTGTTCTTGTGTTAGGACAACTTGGATTAACTAATGCTGACTACTGTATTGCTGTTCAATTTGTAATCCTAAAACCTGGACTTTTACTATTCTAACCATTACTGAAATTACAGTTACAGTATTTATTTCTTCCTCATCATTTCAGGAACAGCACAAGAACCTGCAAGCTTCAAAAGATCATCTCTCACTCACATTACAAGACCATAAAAATGCACTTGTTGCTGCCGAGGTAACACACAGTCATGACCACTGCTTTAAGTTTTTGTGTATCATGCTTGAAGTCACATGATCCTTCAGAAATCCTTTACCGTATTTTTCGGACTATAAGTCGCAGAAAAAACATATATAAGTCGCACTGGACTATAAGTCGCATTCATTTACAGCCGTCTACAGCCGCGAGAGGGCGCTCTATGCTGCTCAGTACTCCTGTAGCCTCTCCCTGAAAACATAGAGCGCCCTCTCGCGGCTGGAGACGGTAATGTTTTCTCTTGGTTCATTTAACTTGGTTCATAAATAAGTGGCACCTGACTATAAGTCGCAGCACCAGCCAAACTATGAAAAAAAGTGCGACTTATAGTCCGGAAAATACGGTACTTATTAATTTTGGAAACATTAGTTTGCTTTGGATCAGTTTAATGCATCCTAATTGCACCTATATTTGTTTTTTCTCTCAAAGATTTTTATTGACCCTAAACTTTTTAACCTACTAATCATGTTCTCATCTCATTTCATGCCATCTCACCCTACAAAGACAGCTTAAATGTGTGGAGAGATGTGAAATGGAGTTAAGTTTGTTGGAAACACCTGCCTAGCGATGTCTACATCTTAAGCATGTCTTAAGTCTCTTATTATGGTTGCTCTTTTTCTTTGCCTTAGGCCATCTCAAGCTGTAAATACTACCGATGTGTCACCCTGGCATTTGAACATGTGTGAGTGATGCATGTTTGCCTGCTATTAACATTTTAATACTGACATTATATCTGACCGGATATACAGTGCTGTGAAAAAGTTTTGGCCCCCTTCCTGTTTTTTTTTCCCCCCTTATTTCCATATTTGTCACACTTATATGCTTCAGATCATCAAATTAATATTACTATTTCACAAAGATAATTTAAGTAAATACAAAAAGCAGTTTTTAAATGATTTCATTTATTAGGCATGATTAAAGAGCAACACATAATGCCATAATCTAAAGAAATTTAAGAACAGATGAGAAACAAAGTAGTTGACATGTATCAATCTGGAAAGGGTTATAAAGCCATTTATAAGGCTTTGGGACTCCAGTGAACCAAGGTCAGAGCCATTATCCACAAAAGGAGAAACTTGTAACAGTTGTGAATGTGATGATCAACAGTAAGAAAGAGACAGCATCCACAGGAGAGTTCCAAGGCAAACGCCACTGCTGACCAAAAAGAACACAAAGGCTCGTCTCACATCTGCCCTAAAATATCTTGATTATCCCCAAGATTTCTGGGCAAATATTCTGTGGACTTATGAGACAAAAGTTGAGCTTTTTGGAAGGTGTGTGTCCCGTTACATCTGGCGTAAAACCAACACAGTATTTCAGAAAAAGACAAATCATACAAACGGTCAAACATAGTGGAGGTAGTGTGATGGTCTGAGGCTGCTTTGCAATCCTGAAGGAGAATTTCCGGCCGTCAGTTTGTGACCTCAAACTCAAGTGCACTTGGCTTATGCAGCAGGACAGTGATCCCAAACACGCCAGCAAGTCCACCTCTGAATGGCTCAAGAAAAATAAAATTAATGTTTTGGAGTGGCCAAGTGAAAGTCCGGATTTAATCCGATTTAGATGCTTTGTCATGACAGTCCTTTCATGCGCGAAAACCCTCCAATGTGGCTGAATTGAAACAATTCTATGGCCAAAGAGTGGGCCAAAATTCCTCCACAGCACTGTGAAAGACTCATTGCCAGTTAACGCAAATGATTGATTGCAGTTGTTTCTGCAAAGGGTGGCACAAGTTATTAGATTTAGGGAGCATTTACTTTTTCACATGGTGCCAGGAAGGGTTTTTCCCTTAATAAATTAAATTATTTATAAAAACTGAATTTTGTATTAACTTGGGATATCTTTGTGTAACATTTAAATTGGTTTAATGATCTGAATCATTCAAGTGTGCAATGCAAAAAAAAATGTAAACTTTTTTGCCGGACTCTAATGTGCTACTGTGACATTCTAACATGTAAACTACATATTCTTCCTCACCTTGCATTGTAGAAATTATAGTGTCATGCCGTATAAAACATTGTTCTCAAATAAAACTGGGGAATCTGTTTTATAACAATTATTTATGAAGGTTAGAATATATAACATTATAAATTAAGTACATTTTCTCCTTGGCTGTTTATTTAATTTATGTTCTAAAGTCTTTGTGCTGAGTTTGCATCTTTCTCTCGTAGAGTCAGCTCTCACACTATTTGACTTTCATTACCCAATCTATGCAATACAAAGTATCACTTGAGAAATTTTAATTCCATCCTAATTCAATGTTTGAATAAAGCTTCAGGTGGATGAGCTGAGGCGCTTAAAGGAGAATCGCAATAAAGCATCCAGTGCAGGCCGCGAGGCTAAAACCTATAAATTTGCAACTGAACGCACCCGCAGCTATATACTGAAGACAGTAGAGCGCCTAAATGAGGAGCTGCATAATAAGCCCATTCAGGTACAGAAGGAAATGTAACCTACAACGTTAACTAATTTACTATTTGGCTTTTTGCTTTTATTAGTAAAGAAGACTATGGATTAGCCTACTGTAGACATGAATGTGTGCTGTTCACACTCTCGCGTCACAAATGGATTAAGTCTTAATCCTTTTTTGAAATTATTCTCACTTCCTATTGCAGTTGAAGTATATATTCAAAGGACATTTGGGCTAGTTTGTCAACTCCAGGATGAGATGACTCACATAACCTAATAATGTAAATGTGTGACTGTGGCTAATGCAAGTGTCTTATCACCAGGCCACACCACACTTTGGTCATACGGATGTTTCTCCTTTACAGGTGGAAGGATATGAGGAAAATGGAAAAGGTTTATCCCCTCAAGGTGTGTTGGAAATTGAAAATAACAATGCAACCAAAGTGGCAATGAAGCAGCCTCGGCAAATTGATATTTTAGCTAAGGGAAACGGCAAGAAAGAGGAGAGAAGCACATCAAAGGATAGAGGAAGAGAGGATAAGGGGGAAAAGGCAGTGCTGGAACATTCCTTATCAAACCCAGAAGACCTGGGCATTAACCCTCGCAACACGCTAAGCCAAAGCCCCGGGAAACAGACACAGACAGAGCCACTTCACAGAACCAAAGGACACTTTGAGGCTTTGGATACAGTTATTGCTGGTAAGGAAGGATATTTTTGTGGCAGGTATAGGGTTTTCTGATTCCGCTGTATTTTATGAAGCTAAGGGTTCAAGCACAAAAGTGCAAAGGGCTACCAAGCTGAGATTTGAACTGACAACATTTAAATAAAAAAAACTGATGTTATTATGCTGAAAAACATTATGTAATTTTTTTTTACCCATGAAATTGTCATTAAATTTCACAAATTACAAAAAAAGTAAGTAACATATAAATTAAACATGAAATTTCTAAATAGATAACCTAAAGTAGTATTTTCTTGTAAAACAAAAATCTATACAAAAATTAGTTTTCATTTCTGTTGAAATACAGGGAATGCTGTGCAATCACACCATGTTATGGCTGGACGAGAAGATGTAAAGGAGATGCAAAAGCTTGAAAAGGTGTGTCTGATAATGCAGTGTGTGTTTTATTATATATAATGTCTCAGTGTCTTTTTTTGATCTGCATTTGCAAATTTTCCTCTTTGCAGTAAGAACTGCATGATCAGACATGAAAGAGGCCTAAAACAGATTTGAAAAGATCAATGTTTGTTTACGCTGTTCAGAAATTAGATCTGTGTCACATGTAGAGAGGAAAAAACTGATCCGGACCACTTACACAGCGAGTGAATGACAAATTGCATGCAGAGTCATAAATTAATTATTCAATAACATCAAGGCAGTGTGGCGTAAACACTGTGGCTGCGCTTTCTCTGTATTATTTCTCGAAAAGCTCAATTATTTGACTTTGAAGTGCAAATTACAATTTCTTTAAAGTTTTATCACAGGAAAGTATATCATTTGAAGTTTAAGATTTCTATTAATGAATTCTTCTCTCTTGAAATGACTCCTTTGAGCAGGGCATAGGAGAAAAAAACCTGAACTCTGTGAATGAGGCCAACAATCAGAATGATTTTGAAGAGGCAGAAGAAGAGACAGAGTACAAGAGCAATGCGAATAAGATCAGGCCTGAAGAGGATGAGCAGCTTGTGGTGAGTTAACAAGAAGGATACAGACAAGCTCCTCTTCTAATATTCATGGAATAAAGTCTGCAGTGATACTGACCTCTGACATTTGTACAAGTTTGATTTATTTTGTCAAGGGATGTTCTTTAATTTATCATTATTTGGCAATATTAAACATACACTACTGTTCAAACATTTGGGGTCAGTAAGATGATTTTTTTTTTTTTTTTAAGAAATGAATTTTATTCATCAAGGAAACTGATCAAAACTCATTGTAATGCCTTTTACATTGTCACAAAAAATATATATATTTCAAATAAATGCAGTTAATGTTTTAAATGTTCAGTTGACCAAAGAATTCTGAAAATATCATAGTTTCTACAAAAAATAATAACTGTTTTCAATATTGATAACAAAAACACTGAAGACACTGTGACACCGAGCAATGATGCTGAAAAGTTAACTTTGCCATCATAGGAATAAATAATGTTTTAAAATATATAAAAATAAAAGCAGTTATTTTCAAATTGTAACTATTTCACAGAATTACAGTTTTTACTATATTTTTGATCAAACAAATGCAGCCTTGTCTAAAAAACACTTCAGCAAATCTTTAAATTAACATCCATTTTATAATGTACAGTACAGACCAAACGTTTGGACACACCTTCTCATTCAAAGAGTTTTCTTTATTTTCATGACTATGAAAATTGTAGATTCACACTGAAGGCATCAAAACTATGAATTAACACATGTGATATTATATATGAAATTATATACATAACAAAAAAGTGTAAAACAACTGAAAATATGTCATATTCTAGGTTCTTCAAAGTAGCCACCTTTTGCTTTGATTACTGCTTTGCACACTCTTGGCATTCTCTTGATGAGCTTCAAGAGGTAGTCACCTGAAATGGTCTTCCAACAGTCTTGAAGGAGTTCCCCAAGAGATGCTTAGCACTTGTTGGCCCTTTTGCCTTCTGTCTGCGGTCCAGCTCACCCCTAAACCATCTCGATTGGGTTCAGGTCCGGTGACTGTGGAGGCCAGGTCATCTGGCGCAGCATCCCATCACTCTCCTTCTTGGTCAAATAGCCCTTGATGCCTTCAATGTGACTCTACAATTTTCATAGTCATGAAAATAAAGAAAACTCTTTGAATGAGAAGGTGTGTCCAAACTTTTGGTCTGTACTGTACATGTATATAGTTTTTAGTGATTTATTTTTTCGTTTAGACAAAAGAGTAAATATAAAATAAATGTAATACCTGTTGCTGTTAGTAGTTTCCAGTAAACAAACTAAACCCACTGGTATGGAACGATAAGCAGATTACTGAAGCACTATATCAATAGGTGGCAAGCAATCCCGAGCAGCAAGAGGACCAGCTGGATGAGCAATATGAGGATGAGGTGAGGGAATACAGGCATTGATGGACTGGTGTGCTGAGGAAGTGATACAAAATGCTACATGAAAAATGACTTGTTCTCATCATCCCCACTGCAACATCCATTAGACTCTTGATGACTCAGTGCATGACAGACAGAAGAGAGCAGAAGAGGAAGAGAGTGAAGAAGATCCCTACAGTGAGCGTAATGGAGCACAGGTCAGCCAACTGCTTAAGAAGGCCATTCCTATCAATCAAGAATTATAACTCTGTACTTCAGCTGAAAATGCAGAGCAGTGTCTTTAGAATGTAAATGCACAGAATGTTAGACCGGCTAAGTGAATTTTGAGCACAGAAGATTTGAAATATCAAAAAAATGTTTTGTTTCAGGTCCATGGTAAACTGAATGAAAACCCAGAAGCTGAAAATGATGCCAATCAGATGGAGAGCTTCCAAGAAAAACTGATAAAAAGAGGATGAAGAAGAGCTTAGGGAAAGAAATCAAAAGCCTGAGATGTGGAGGGGACTGATTCTAGTTTCTGATGAGTGGCTTTACACATTTCTTCTTGCAGAAAACTAAAGTGCAACAACTGTGATCCCTTGTTTTGTTTTTTTTTCTTTTTAAGTGACTACTTATGCAAGAGCCTTGTACTTCCAAGTACAAGGATTTGTTTAGCATTCATATTTAATCAAAGCATTGTATCTTTTTGATCTAACGGATATGAAATGGCACCCTGCTGAATACAAATAAGTAAACTTTTGATTTCTTATGTCAGAGAGTAGTTGAATGATTTCTTATAGGCAAATACTATTCATTTTTTAATATTCCCTCAGTTCTGTACTTCAGATTTTTAAGGTAAAAAAAATTATTATTACACTTATTAAAAGTAGTAATGTAGTAAAATGGATAAGAAGTTCAATTTTAAATGATTTTCAAATGTTTCTTTTTACCTTTTTGTACTTTTTGTCTGGTATGTCGATTTCATCTCAAAACCTAAAGCACATCTGGACATTCCCTATAAAGTATAAAAATAGTTTATATATTAAAGCTGTAAAAAGAGCTCTTTTATCGTTTTCTGTTATCAAATTAAATTGTTATGCTTCTCAGTAGGAACCTTAAATAATTTGAACATGTGGTCATAAAATGTACTTATAAAAGTTTTTTTTTTTTTAAGTACACTATATTTTGAAATATTTACATGAAACCAAATCAGGGATTTTTAAAAAAAAAAAAATTAAATTCATGATTAATGTGGGTTCTTTTGTTCATGTTCACCCATAGTGTTCACCCCTTATAGTTTTGTCTTCTCTTAACTGCTCATACTATTATTTATATATCTGTATTTTTTTTTTGCGAATAAAATGCTGCATGTTTACTGATTTGCAAATTAAAAGGTCAAATATTTCTACAGTAATTTACATTATATTCAATAAGGTGCAGTCTTCTCGTCTGGTTGGTCAGAAGACGGAAGTCGTCAGCTTTCTAGCTCACGCAGAAAATTTCCGACTTCCGAAGTTGAAAAAAACAACAACACAGCTACATTTTGCTAGCTAAGCTTCAAGGAAATCTTTATAACTTACCATTCAGCTGTGGGACGTGCGGGCGAAGACGAGAGCGGGTATTTCTGTTAAGATTGTGATCATATTAAATGTATGGACGTCGAAATGAACAGATCTGTCTGCTAACTTTGATAGCCAGCCTGCTCATTTTTAGTTGGGTAAAGTTGGTTTTATATTCGCACATTCGCAACTTTTCCCACATTTCCGCGTTCAATAACTTTCAAATTATATGTGCAATAAAGTTTTTTTTGGCATATTCTAATCAGCGACATCATTGTGAACCAAACAGAATGGTTTCAAAATCGATCAAAATGGCCAAATATTGTTTTTATGGCATTTTTAGAAGCGAATGTCCGCTGAATATCCAACGTAGTGCTGGAAATTCGTTAGGGACCGTCTAAAAAGTTTTTTTTTCATTGTGTGCGAACAGACAAGTATTCTTGAGCCAACCACAAATGTGCCAGCAAATTTCACTTACATGATGTCTTCTAATGCTATAGATTTTCCTTGAGCAACAATAGAAATTGCATTATAATTATGGTGTTTGTAAATATGTTTAGGAACTTAAAAATAATAAACGTACATAAAGTATAATTTATTGCATAATTTAACAATTCAGACAAGTGGAAAATCAAGTGTAATCTCCTGAACATAGTTAATGGCATAGTTAAAGCAACATTTTGATATATTTATTTGCCTCAAAATGAACATAAACTGTGTTGATGTGTTGGTTTTAACAATGACATATGATTTCTTTCAATAGGTTTTAAAAGCATGGGTCAACTTCTCCGAAGCAAGCTGGAACATCTTGTCTGGATCCTACAGAACATACTACAGCCCATGTCTTGCAATTTATTCACCTTTGTTGTTTTTTCTGATTTTAAGTATGATAAAGACTTAACAGTGTAACAGTGTTCTCCAGGTGTTGAATGGAAAAAATGGCTGAACTCTTTTATGTTTTTCTTATTTATGACATCTTTGTTTAACATTAATCTCTCACAATTCATGTGCAATTCATGTCTGCAATTCTGCAAAAATATCACTTTGCCTGGTACTGAATCCCTCAGATTATTGACCATTACTCAGAAATCATGACAGCAAACACAATGTGGATTTTCGGCGAACATTTAAAAAATGATGGCAAAACTTTCTTCAAGATGGATTATAAAGAATTTGTGGTTCACATATTTAATTTGACCATCACTGTTTTTATGGGATTCCTCAATGACAAGCCACCCACTTCAACAGCTTTTGAAAGAAGGGAACATGTGCTAAGTAGCGATATATTTATCTGACCCTAGATAACATACATCCAGTCTTGAAATATAGAAGTATGTAGTGTAGATGTTGAAAAAGATCCATACCTATGTACTTGTCCATTGACACAAATTCCAGTTCAATAACTTAAAAAAAGCCTCACATTGATACAAAACAAGCTGCTAAATAATTATGGGACCTTATAGAACATATCTGAAGTCTTGAAATACAAGTATTGCCCATACATACATTTGCAGCATCCCTGTGTTTCTTCATAGACACCATAACTTCACTTCCAGTTCAATACGTTTCAAAATAAGGCTCACACTGTTACCAATGAAGTTGCTAAATATTTATCTGACCTTCTTCATCATATCAGAAGTCTTAAAAGAACTAGTATTTGCTTTAAATTATACATTTACAGCATCTCTGTATTTTTTCATAGAGACACTTACCTACACTTCCAGTTCAATACCTTTTTAAAAGAGGCTCACACGGTTACAAAACAAGCTGCTCAATAATTATGGGACCTTGTAGAGCATCTCAGAAATCGGGAAATACAGGTATTGCCCATAAAACATTCACTTGCAGCATCCTTGTGATTCTTCATAGACACACCATTACTTCACTTGCAGTTCAATACCTTTTTAAAAGAGGCTCACACGGTTACAAAACAAGCTGCTCAATAATTATGGGACCTTGTACAGTATCTCAGAAGTCTGGAAATACAGGTATTGCCCATAAAACCTACATTTGCTCTATCCATGTGATTCTTCATAGATACACCATTACTTCACATGCAGTTCAATACCTTTTTAAAAGAGGCTCACACAGTTACAAAACAAGCTGCTAAATAAGTATGTGACCTTGTAGAACATATCAGAAGTCTTGAAATACAAGTATTGGCCATAAAACATACATGTACAGCATCTATCTATTTCTTCATAGACACACTATTACTTCACTTCCAGTTTAATACCTTTCCAAAGAAGGCTAACTCTGTTACCAATCAGGTTGCTAAATATTTATCTGACCTTCTTCATCATATCAGAAGTCTTAAATGAACTAGTATTTGCTTTAAATTATACATTTACAGCATCTCTGTATTTTTTCATAGAGACACTTACCTACACTTCCAGTTCAATAACTTTTTAAAAGAGGCTCACACGGTTACAAAACAAGCTGCTAAAAAATTATGTGACCTTGTAGAACATATCAGAAGTCTTGAAATACAAGTATCGGCCATAAAACCTACATTTGCTCTATCCATGTGATTCTTCATAGACACACCATTACTTCACTTCCAGTTCAATAACTTTTTAAAAGAGGCTCACACGGTTACAAAACAAGCTGCTAAAAAATTATGTGACCTTGTAGAACATATCAGAAGTCTTGAAATACAAGTATCGGCCATAAAACCTACATTTGCTCTATCCATGTGATTCTTCATAGACACACCATTACTTCACATGCAGTTCAATACCTCTTTAAAAGAGGCTCACACGGTTACAAAACGAGCTGCTCAATAATTATGGGACCTTGTAGAGTATCTCAGAAGTCTGGAAATACAGGTATTGCCCATAAAACATTCACTTGCAGCATCCTTGTGATTCTTCATAGACACACCATTACTTCACATGCAGTTCAATACCTCTTTAAAAGAGGCTCACACGGTTACAAAACGAGCTGCTAAATAATTATGGGACCTTGTAGAACATATCAGAAGTCTTGAAATACAAGTATTGCCCATAAAACATTCACTTGCAGCATCCATGTGATTCTTCATAGACACACCATTACTTCACATGCAGTTCAATACCTCTTTAAAAGAGGCTCACACGGTTACAAAACGAGCTGCTAAATAATTATGGGACCTTGTAGAGTATCTCACAAGTCTGGAAATACAAGTATTGCCCATAAAACATTCACTTGCAGCATCCTTGTGATTCTTCATAGACACACCATTACTTCACATGCAGTTCAATGCCTTTTTAAAAGAGGCTCACGCAGTTACAAAACAAGCTGCTAAATAATTATGGGACCTTGTAGAACATATCAGAAGTCTTGAAATACAAGTATTGGCCATAAAACATACATGTACAGCATCTATCTATTTCTTCATAGACACACTATTACTTCACTTCCAGTTTAATACCTTTCCAAAGAAGGCTAACTCTGTTACCAATCAGGTTGCTAAATATTTATCTGACCTTCTTCATCATATCAGAAGTCTTAAATGAACTAGTGTTTGCTTTAAATTATACATTTACAGCATCTCTGTATTTTTTCATAGAGACACTTACCCACACTTCCAGTTCAATAACTTTTTAAAAGAGGCTCACACGGTTACAAAACAAGCTGCTAAAAAATTATGTGACCTTGTAGAACATATCAGAAGTCTTGAAATACAAGTATCGGCCATAAAACCTACATTTGCTCTATCCATGTGATTCTTCATAGACACACCATTACTTCACTTCCAGTTCAATAACTTTTTAAAAGAGGCTCACACGGTTACAAAACAAGCTGCTAAAAAATTATGTGACCTTGTAGAACATATCAGAAGTCTTGAAATACAAGTATCGGCCATAAAACCTACATTTGCTCTATCCATGTGATTCTTCATAGACACACCATTACTTCACTTGCAGTTCAATACCTTTTTAAAAGAGGCTCACACGGTTACAAAACAAGCTGCTCAATAATTATGGGACCTTGTAGAGTATCTCAGAAGTCTGGAAATACAAGTATTGCCCATAAAACATTCACTTGCAGCATCCTTTTGATTCTTCATAGACACACCATTACTTCACTTGCAGTTCAATACCTTTTTAAAAGAGGCTCACACAGTTACAAAACAAGCTGCTAAATAATTATGGGACCTTGTAGAGCATATCAGAAATCTGGAAATACAAGTATTTGCTCTAAAAGATACATTACAACATCCATGTCTTATATACCATGTATATATATATATATATATATATATATATATATATATATATATATATATATATATATATATATATATATCATACAGAATATTGCTCTAAGCGTTAAACTTGAAACGACCTTGAAATATTTGTATTTTAAAGGAAACCTATGCTATTTTTTATTTCATGCCACTGTCCATGGTCCTGATGCTACCCGCACCTTA
Source organism: Carassius carassius (assembly GCF_963082965.1). Lineage (NCBI taxonomy): Eukaryota > Metazoa > Chordata > Actinopteri > Cypriniformes > Cyprinidae > Carassius > Carassius carassius. The sequence continues at coordinate 10,663,167 of NC_081774.1, read as the reverse complement.
ACATTTCCATAAATTTCAGTGTTTGCCCAAGTTAACCCCAAATAACTTTGTTATTAAGCACACTCCAACGGTCACACTACACCATGGGGATTGGCTTATGTATTACATTTAGGTGACTTTGAAAAGAAGCTATACATAAAGCTCAAATATGCAATCAGGACCCAGCATACTGAGTGTTCTCAGTATTGATCATGCAGGTAGGCAGCCTATGAGGACACAGGACTTTAGAGTTTAATTATTATTATTAATAATAATAATTAGGATATCCGAGTTAAATTAAAGTGTGTACAGTATATAAAACATGAATAATATGGATTCAGCACTGTATCTAAAAACAATAAAAGGCATCATTTCAAAAACCAAGGCTTGTGCATCATAGGGAATAATGTTGTGATTATTTTACAGTTGGATGAATCCCTTCATCTTAATAACATTCTTTGAGACAAATGTGCAGTTTGCAGTCTTCATATATCAATTAACAACATATCTCGTCTAATACAGTACCTATAGTACATCCTTGCATATAATGTATTTTTCACCATTACATGTCCTATATCCTGTTCAAACATCCCACCCTTACCCAATGTACATTTTACATGAGAAATGTAGACAAAGATGCAACAACAGTGTAATATGCACATTTTAATATTAAATTGCCGTAGAAAAAACACTACAAACTAAAAAACACTTACAAATGATTATACTGTACTGGCTACACTCATAAAGAATACAATGTATGGATGTATGTGAAATATGACAAAACATAAGAGCAATTCTTTTACACAAAGAGCAGTAGACCAATATGCCACATACACTGAATACTACAAAAGAAATTCCATGACATATCAAAAAGGCTATACTTCTTTATTTAGTGTTTTACCGCACTTTCAGCATAAGCTTCTATACGAGCTTACCAACACAAGTCACAAATCCATGCTTGTTCTTCTGGTGGGGCACATTAATTTTGAGACACTGAACATGAAACCACCTATTACATGATTCACATTGGATCTGGAAGGGAAATATGACATGCTGTTAGATATATTCAGAAACTGGTAATAGTACTATTGAAAACACTTGTTTAAGCTTTGTCCAACTACTCAGTTGGCAGAAGTGGCATAGTCAATACCCAGATTACTTGCTCCTCTGTTTGGCCATTGTCGAATTTCCCACACACAGAGCAGTACTCGTCTCTTGAAACTGCAATTAGTAGAATGTAGATAGGAGTACAAGGAATCTTTCTGTGTGTGTGACTGATTTAAACTGTTTGTTAAAATGTTTGATACCTGATGCCAGCAAAATGTCTTTGGCCAGATTTTCCCTGTAGTGGCACATCATGGCCTCGCTGGGTGTTATATTAATATTCTCAGGAATATTGGGGAATTCTTCCACCACCTGTTTGCCCATCTAAAAGGACAGTTGTGTAAAGGAACAGACACTGTGTCATATGGGCAAAGGTCAGGACAGTGTTTATGTCCCCCCCCCCCCTCCATTTACCAGCATCACAAAAACACCACAGCTGAAACTGTCTGCCTGAAATGAATGGCTGATTTTGTCAGGTGTCCAGGTCTTCTGCACCCAGTCTTTCTTTTCATCCCGTTCTCTTCTCATTTCAAAAAAAGCTCTGGTTTAGGAAAAAAGCAGTGCATGTTGGTCTTAATCAACATCAACTATGGTAATTTATCATTATTAGTGGTTTGGAGGTGAACATGCTAGTTACTAAATACACAAATTAAGTGTCATACTGGAATTTTGAGCATGTCTCTGCGGCTTGTTTCTTTTCATCTGTACCCTTTAAAGAGTCGAGGATGAAAATGGTGTTCCTCAGAGCATGTAGGTACTAATTTGGAGTAAAAGAAACATGAAAATGAGTACTACCAAGTCAATTCTAACAAAGTTTCCTGAAACCACCAACCATTTCTATATGGCCATGTCCATGTTTACAGTATATTTAATAGTGTAACATTTCTGTTTGTACTTACCACCAACCTCCAGTGGTTCTCATTGACAAGTACGAAAGTGATGAGTCCATCGTATTGCTCAAAGTTGACCTATTTATCAAAAATGTACATAATCATGTCTGCGTACTGTACATATAAAAAGTAAGCGTTCCAAAAATTGCCTCTCACTTTTCGCAATCTTTGCCGTGCCATCTGCTCCCTTGTGCCATTTAAAATGACATGTGTGGTGTAATAGTTCAGCTGGTAGAGATTTGCTCCCGTCCTATGAAGTACAGCTCTTAAATAGCACTCAATAGTCTAAAAAAGGATACAGGATTTCAGTTTGAATCAAATTACTTGCATTACTACATATGGGGACAGTATGTTGGTATCATGCTCTGAAATATGATTGTAATTCTACAATAATGCATTTTGCTTTATGTGTACATATGTTTACCTCTCCATTTAACCAGTCATGTGGCCTTAGTGATTGGAATTCCCTGTGATGTAACGTTATCTCCTGATTCTGCCTAGGAGACTTCACAATGGCTATAACCAGCTCTGTAGCTGGCTTCTTCCATAGCATGTCGAACTATAAAAACATGAAGTACATTCAGTAAATAGCAGCATACCTTAATATATGCATGAAATATTTTTCTTGTTTTGTACTAAGAACCTCATTACCTCTTCTTCTACACGGAGTACCTTTGCAGAAATCTGACTTGTGTGCAAACTGGCTTTTTTCTTGCTCTGTGTCACATTAAGCCTTCTTTTTTGGGGAGCAGGTATTTTTGGAGGAACAGAATAGTATTTAGATTTAGTGTGTGGGAAACGTTCTTCCTTCTTCTTCATCCAGGTTTCTTGATACTGCTCCAAGTTCACAGGTGTCTGAGGTGTCTCAAGTTGGAGCAACGGCTTCTGAGGAAGGTTCTTCTTCATCCAAGTTTCTTGAGACTGATCAAGGTTCACAGTTGACTCAGGTGAATCAGATTGGAGAACTGGCTTTTCAGGAAGGTTGTTCTTCATCCAGGTTTCTTGAGACTGATCAAGATTCACAGGTGGCTCAGTTTGGAGCATCAGCTTTAGAGGGAGGTTATGCTGAATGATATTCTCTGTATATCTTGCTTGCAGAGATTGATGTATTTTTCGTATGAAGGTTCCTGGTTTGACTCGTTTTTCTTTCTGCATTATGGAATGTTTGACAATTCCAAACCACCTTTCGACGTGACAATTTGTATCTCTTGTTTTTGATTGGTTCTTTGCTGTCACCAAGTCCTGTTCATGACATTCATACCTACTGAGGTCTCCCAACAGCAATCCACTCCAAAGAGGAAAAATGGCCAGATAGGTATCAAAGAGGAGAGTGATGATGCCTGGACAAAAGTACGGGTTGTCCTCTTTTACCATCCATGTCTCATCACCTGCCACTTGTTCCTTCACCTCTTGCATGACCTGCTGAAAATAAGCAAAGAATGGTGATCTGCCAATGATGGTGGTTGCATGTGTTCTGTCTTCACTTTCATACATTTCCCAGCCTTTAGATTGGGTAGTTTCTTCCAATGTTTCATCTTTGGATCTGGAGATTACACTCTCCAAAACACAGAGACTTTCTCTGACAAGCTGTGTGTTTTGTGGGGTTGTGAGCAGGGCACATAATGCACGGAACACAATTCTGGATTCAGTCATGTTGCTGGCATTTTGGAGTCTTGCAAAGGCAAATGTTGCAAAGTCTCTCAGTCCTTTATCATCCGTTTGCCTACAGATTGCCTGTCTGACAGCCTTCAAAATGTGTGCAGAGCAAATGTGGAGGAGAGTATATGACTTCATTTCCATCCATGATTTTTGCCCCATGCACAACTCATATGCTCTGTCGAGGTAAGAGCTGATGTGCTCTTTGTTGAAAGCAAGCAGCACACTTTGTATTAATGCCCAGCTGTAATCAGTCTCAACCTGGTGAATCTTTATTTGTGTGTATTTTGACAAATGCAATGTAAATTGCATGAGCCAAAATGTGATTGGTGGTACTGAATGATCATTGGACAGCATTTCACAAACGGGAAGAGGTGGTGCCTCTCGATTATTTCCTGGAAGAACGACAGCATAGTACAACACACGTTTTGGCTGTTCTGGAATTTTTGAGACAACTCCACCAGTGGCATCAAGATAGAGGGCCACAGGGGACCTACTTCGCAAATGATGCACAAGAATGCTGATGCCACACTCTGTGTACAAATGAACAATGAAGGGATTCATACTGAAAAGCTGTATGTAGCCTGGTATTCTGAAGTACTTTGGGCCACATTCCTTGAGTAGTGTCTGCAGTAAGTATATTTCCAAGAAGATGTCAGAGTGAATGGATTCCTTTTTTCTCATTTCTGAGCTGATTACTTTCAACACTTCTTTACTGACACATTCACTCATGTTTCCAGCAAGGAGTTGCTCTTTTGGTGTTGATTGAAGTGTGCTGTAAAAATGCTGGCTGGGTCCATGCGTTAGGGACTTGGCTATTTTTCCTCGTTTTAGGTTGGTAGCTGGTCTAGCCTTTTTTTCTGAAAGTTTGTGGCGTATATCTCCGGTTTGTCGGACTAGGAATTTCACATCTTGGTCCAATGCAGTAGGATTATTTTGCATTGTGAAAGAGTATTTTGCTGGGCAAGAGGGGAATGTGCAGACTGCTTTCAATGTTAAATATGGTGAATTTTTTTTTCTGCTCCATGAAGGCTTTACATGTTGATATTTAAAGGCGAGAGGGCAACATGGATTTGTCTCTTTAAAGCTGTTGTACACATGGTCAGTCCAAGGTTCTCTTAATTTGCATTCTCCTTTTTGTGGCCTGATCCTATCCCACATTAATTTTGTCATGGAGATAAAGAAAGGGTTCTTCACTTCTGGACAATTTCTCAAAACATCCAAACCAGTCTCTCCCTTCTGTATCTTCGTAGTCTTAGGTGTAGTGTCTGAGTTGGTGTGTGGATCTTCGTATATAGGCTGAGAGTGGAAGTCTGACTGTTTTTCAACAATCTCAGTCTCATACTGGGTGTCCAGATCTGCCTCTTCTGTAACTGCATTACATGAAATCAATTGATTATTTTCTCACTCATTTATAGTCACCCTCACACAGAACAAAAACCTTTCTCCACTGAAATAAATTAATCATTGCATTAAATAAATGTCTTTATGGTAAGTGGTTGCAAACAATTTATTTTAACTACATTTAAATAAACAAGGTTTGCTGAAAGTTTAAATAATTGTTGATCTGACTGGATATTAAATCTACAAAGTAATTCAGTCAAGAGCAGTGAGTGATGGTCTTTCATTTTATTAAGATTAACAGTACTGCAGCCAATAGCTAAATTAGGCGCGGTCACTTTAAGAGACAATGAATGCATCCAATATAATACAAAACCCCCTTTTTCCCCCCAAACGGTTTACCGTCACTTAAGACTTAACCGACAGTTTTTTCTAACCTACTTTCCAAGACGGGTATTTTGACATATGTTGTATGTATTTGTCGGTACAAGAGCAAAATGAGGCACATTCGGCGTTCAAGTGTTCTGAGACGCTCAAAATAAATCTCTGCGTGAGCCCTGAACACCAGAACACCGCGGGGCTGAATCGGGCCCTTTTACATCCTTTTCTTTTTTTTTTAAACTGCAATTTGTATTTGTTCGTTCAGGTGCAGGAGGAAGTTCGAGGAGAGCTTCGCAAAGGAGAGCTTGGCTCAATGTTGCTGACTACAGTATTTTTTCCATATATATATATATATATATATATATTTTTTTTTTTTTGGAATTATCCTATTATTATAGCTTATATTTTTATAATCTGTTAGATTACCCCCCCCCCCCCCCCCTTCATTTCGATCTCTTTACTTTAAATTCATAATCATAACATTAAGAGTGCACAACGCTGGATATGCAGCTTTGATTATGCAGAATGGAATGTTGGCTGGAATGCATTGTAAATATATTTTTCTGTCATCTGGGTTAATGAATAGGCGCTAAAGAACCTACAGTGTTTCGTTGAAGATTAAATCATTAATGGAGTTTCAGTTGTGAAGGAAAACACAACATCACACATGGGCATACATGTAATCAAAACAAACCTTTTGCGGCATAATTGTCAGATACATTATAAATGAGGTTGTTGTGGTGTCAACTAATGCTAATACGTGAATGATTAATTCCTTAACGAAAATCATTGTATTTATTAATATGATTTATTAATTAGCCACAATTTCAATAAATATATGTTACATTTAAACATTCCAGGAAATACTACAGTCCGCCTAAGAAACGCTTTATTGGGGAAAATGAATATAAACGATTAAAAAATTATAAGAAATAATAATAGGATTTTTGTAATAATAAGAATAATATACAAACATTAGCCTACGGGGAAAAGACGATCAGTTGATGTCCTTACAAGACTGTAGGATGGATAAGAATTTTTTTATTGTAGGCCTATTTTATATTATGGGCATTATAACATTCATTCATGATATATTTCTATGCTGAATATCGAAATCCATTTCTCGTGGCCACGACTCCTTATGGAACGACATAATTTTCTCGTGGCGACTGGTGTAATGTAAACAAACCTGCAACCCGGAATACCGAGATGGAATCGTTATGATTGTATTTTCATTTGAGAAGGTATTATATTACTCCTTATAGACATTATTACATTTATAAATTATTATATTAACCATAGTCCTTGGCAGTAGGACTGTATTACGTGCGATAGTCAGAATTGAAGTGTATCATTAATACATCTTACATAAAGTGCATAATAGAACGCCTAATTTTCTGTCCTACAGTCTTGTAAGTCCATTTACTGATCGCCCCGTAATATTTGTTCATTAATAATAGCTACTTTTGGGTAGTATTGATGGTTATATTTTGACATTCGTTTATATTAATTTACAACCTTCATTTCGATCTCTTTACCTAACGTTCAGAATAGTTTTGTTAATAATAGCCTACTGTTAATGCTGGACATGACAATAGGCTTTGATTATGCTGACAGGATTTGTCGCTGGAATGCAATTTACTTCTAACATATATAGAATTGTATTTCGCCTATTGAATAGACAATTACAGTACACAACTATACATACTATAGTGTTACGTTGAGGATTTATTCATTCACGTCGTTTCATTTGTAAATGAAACCACAACACGCTAATTGTTCTTCACACAAGGGGATAAATGCAATAAAACATTAGAACTATCAGGCGTGTATTTACAAAATAGGCTAGCATAATTAGACCAAACGTCAGCTAGGTACAGGCATTCACAAATTGCAAGGGGGATAATAAACATATATAACATATAATATAAATATATAGGCCTAATAAGTTAGTGTAATTTTAGTAATAATACTATTAAACACAGTGAAATTAATGTTTGATGGAATAACAAATGTTGCATCTATCTCTGATAAACCAAGGTTGCTATGGTCACACAGGTTTGGTTATGCATAAAACTCCTGGCCATGAGAACAATATGTCGTTCCCTAATCATAACATGTGGTGGCCACACATAAGGATGTTGTTACCTCCACAAAATGATGTAGTGGCCATTATATCACAATCCCATGAGTTATGATGATGTTTCGACTAAATAATCTGTTGTGGGGACAACATTTTATCAAGTTCCCAGGAGTTATTATGTCGTGGCCACAACACAACTTAATTTGAGCTCCCAGACACCATACATCCCAGTATTGGTAATACTCGTATTTGTTCTACTCTAAAAGCTTATTAGTGTTCTGACAAAACACCTTCTCTACTTCCCAGAGCCTATAAAAAGTAAAATCAGTTCTTCACAAATACGTTTAAGGACTATAGGCCTACTTGGCTACAAATCAGTTTACCAGTTTTAAGTTTGAGGGTGTGCAATACAATATTTTACAGTACTAGAACAGTATAAAGTTAACTGATCTTAAGCAATGTAAACACTAAGGAAAAGTGATCATGTTGAAAAAGGTTTTGACAAACGTGTCTTTGTTATGAAAACTGTTTGAGTGTTTTGGATACTTGGTACAAATTAATATTGTATAGTGTGTTAGCAATTGAGAAAACCTGTAAAGTATTAAGGCCACCTAAATAATCTTTATAATTATTACATTATTATTTACACATTAGTATATTGTTTTTTTTATATTGTGTTATAATTATTTTACCTTGAACTTCTGACTCTTCTTTCACTTCTTCTCTGTTATTTTCATGGCATCCCCATTCCACATCTTCTGCAGCCAGACGTACTCTGTCCTGTATGCCTTCTCGGTTTGTTCTCCAATTCTCCCATATCCACGTGCGGTTTTTTGGTCTGTCATCGTTAAATAAATCAATGGCAAGCTGGGACCATATCTCAGAGGAATGTGCAGTGTTTCTATTCAAAATATCAGCTTCCTGCAGCTTCTTGACTATAACATCTGTCCCTCCAACCTTTCCCCATAGATCTGATCTTCTTACTTTGTGTCCTTTTTTAAATCTACCCATAGCAATGTGTAAGGTCTAACTATGGCGAGCTGGTGTGATTGTGGCGATCGACTGTCCTGCAAAGTTTGGCTCCGACCCTAATCAAACACACCTGCCTTTTTAATTTTTCAGTGGGCCTGAAGACCTTAATTAGTTGCTTCAGGTGTGTTTGATTAGGATTGGAGCTAAACTTTGCAGGACAGGGTTGGGCACCCCTGTACTAAACTGTCCGTATTCAGAGAATGTTGCATTGTGAATGACCATTCCACATCTCACCAGGACATTGATCTTCCAAAACATTTTCATGAGATGTGTTACTCACTGTGAAAAAGTATGTGTTATCGTAAGGGAGTTATGTTTGTGTTTGGACCTGGCCGAGTGTTTTCTGCAGGTGTGTGTGTGTGTGTGTGTGTGTGTCTGTGTGTGTGGGTCTGTGTGTGCAGGGCTGTGCATAGTCAAAAATTGTTCATTCTATATTTTCAGGCAATTCAAAAATACATCAAAAAACAACACCACACTGATATAATATCCATTATAGGCCTGTATTTATAATATTATGAATGAAATGGGCTTTAGTTGGAAGAAAGAGGAGGTGTAATAATGTTTGTATTATAAATTATAAATAAGTCGTTATTACAGTATATAAATCTATAGGAAGTAATATTATAATTCTACTGCATAATACCTGGGCAAACCAAAAGACAACCCAAACAATGTTCTGGTAAAACATTTTTTATTGGCAATACATACTATTAAAACCATTCCGTTTAAAACCATTGCATGTTCAGTGCATCAGCAATTTACAGGGATTATTTGGTTGTAAAGGGATAGTTGACCCAAAAATAACAATTCTGCCATCATTTACACACCCTTACGTTGATACAAGCATGAGGTTCTCGTTCTGTAAAATACAAAAGAAGTTATTTTAAAGGATATTACAATCCAGACCGTTGTTGGTAGCCATTGCAAAAAAAAAAAAAAAAAAAAAACCTATAGAATTCAGTGGATGATGTCATCTGTCTGGTTACCAACAATCTTTAAGATATCTTCATTTTGTGTTCAACACAAGGAAGAAATTCATACAGGTTTGGAATTACTTGAGGGTTAGTAAACTATGACAGTTTTTTCTAATTTATGTCAACTTACCCTTTAAGTGTGCACAAATGAAAATAAAACCAAAATATACAAGAAAAGAGAACACCTTGGGAAGCTGTGTGTGTGTGTGAGTGTGTATTTGTGAGTGGAAACAAGTATAGCTGTCAACCATCTGTAAGTATGTACAGTACATGTGTGTGCGTGTGTGTATAGCTGTACAAACATCTGAGAGTATGTACAGTGTGTGTGTGTGTGTGTGTGTGTGTGTGTGTGTGTTTCAGTGTATGAGTGAGTGGGTTTATAACTATATGTATGTGTTTATATGAGTAAATTTGTGAGTATGTGAATGTGTGAGTGAGAGGGTGTATGCATGTGAATATGAATGTGTATGTGTGAGTATATATGAGTGTGTAGCTGTGCAACCATCTGTAAGCATGTACAGTATATGTACAGTACAGACCAAAAGTTTGGACACACCTTCTCATTCAAAGAGTTTTCTTTATTTTCATGACTATGAAAATTGTAGAGTTACACAATCAAATCTCCTTCTCACCTCACATTAGGACGATATAGACACACGTCCTCTTCCAGGCAGATTCATAACATTTTCTGTTGATTGGAAATTCTTAATTATTTCCCTGATGGTGGAAATGGGAATTTCCACTGCTCTAGCTATTTTCTTAAAGCCCCTTCACTAATTTGTGAGGCTCAATTTCCTGACTTTCACAGCAAAGAACCTCAAATAAACCATCAGCTTATGGTAACTGTGTGAATATGAAGGTTCCCATGGCTCTTATCTGAGGCCTGTGGTAACTTTCCATTGGTTTGCATACTTGGTTTGACAAAAGGAGGGACATATAAATGTGTCCTGGGAAAGACGGGCACAGACTGAGTGAGAGCCGAAGACTGTGTCTGGCGCCTCTTTCCATGGAGGACATTGAAGACATCTACCTATTTGGAACCATGATAACAGGTCTTCTGCTGATTGGATTAGGCTTTGACCTGGGTTATGGAAAAATTAAGAAGACGGTAACAGTTGTCCAAAGCCTCACAGAGCTGCCCCTCATGACTGAAGCTGAGGGCAGAGCAATGACTGACACTATTAACCGCAATATGGATAACATCACAAAGAAGCTCACGGATTTGGAAATGAAATAGGAGATTTTGGAGACCAAAATGGACAATGATCAAACTTATTGATAGAGCAATATGAGCAGTGCATATAGCAGTGCAGCCAGAACCTTCTCGCTTTCCTCCCCCATCTTCACGACACCTGCTGATTGTTGACTCTGTCTGGGACCTGACCAAGGATGTCTCGATAGCAACTTGCTGTGACGCTGTATAATCTGCGGACTGAAGCATGTAGAGAGAATCGCAACTATCCAGGCCTACAAATACACAAACTCTTATATATATACAGATATGCATTCACATCATTAATGGAAGAAGTCCAGGTTACCAGATATGAACTGAGTTATTTCATTAACATGACAAAGATAATGACGGAAGGCATCAACGAGGAGCTGAGAGGACTGAGAGTCAGTGCTTTGCAAAATCGCGTAGTTTGGGATCAGTTTGTGAGATAGTCGGAGAAACATGTTGCGCATATATTCCTGCAAATGATGAAGATAGACATGTCATAGAAGATGGTATCCACAATTTGACCTTACTGTCAAAGACAGACAGGGAAACTACTTCAGGGTCAATTGGGTGGGGGTGGCAAACAGGTATTTTTCCTGATTTGACAACTGAGATACTGATTGTAACAACAGTCTGAAGACAACAGTCAATCTGATTAGCAGTGAAGAGAGGGTGAAATGGTTAGAAGGGTACGAGCAAATTTTATCTGTCCTACAATGAAATTGTCGTAATACTTAAAAATAAGAGTTTTATGTTTAGCTTACGTACATATAAGAGAAATGTATGTCTCACCAAAAATTTTGCAATAGCTTTCTTGAGTTATGTAGTGATGTCGTGAAGGATGTGAGGATTCAAATGCAAACGACATGCTTCAAGACAATAACCACACATTTATATTATTTAGGTTTCTTTGTTATAATCTTTTATTATTCATAGAAAATGTATAATAATGTGCATGTAATAGTTTCATTAGTCAATTTGATCATCTAACCATAGAAAATCATCATTATAATCATATATTTACTCGATGTAATCGTATATTGTTTTTATACACATTTATATATTTCTCATTATTTCTCCATTATTGTGTAGTCTTAGACTGCATAGTTTGAATGGCTGTTTGTATTCATTAATAAGACATATGATGGAATGTTTATGGGATGTTGTTGTGAATCAGTTTGGTTTAGCAGCATTTGTGAATCAGACGAAGTCTGAGCATTGACACATACACAACCAAGACTACTCAATAAACACTGTTTTGTTTTACATCAATTAGTCTCCTGCTTCTGCTCTTCATTGTCTTTTTTTTGGCTAAATAAACATCCATTATTGTTTTTTTTAATTATTTATTTTCTTTTTTTTGGGGGGGGGGGGGGGGGGGGATGGGTTAACACTAGCTGTTAACAGGGTTTGGATATAACACTGGTTTGCTGAATGGTGTTATATCCACACAATGGATATTTTCTGACAGTTGGCATCCAGGGATGGATCCGTTTTTTCCGAACTGCTTACACACATTTTCAGAAATTTATTTTTTGTTCCAAACTGTACACACACAAAAAGCAAAATGCATCACATCTTTTGCCAAATGAAGCACTGCATTCAAAAGATCTGAAACACTTTTCAAAAGGAAACATATATTCCACAGATTGATTCGGGTGTGGATTATTTTCAAGGCTACATCTGCAACAGCATCTGTGTTTTATGTATACACACATTTTTGCGATATTGACCAAACTGAATTGTGATATCTTTTGTTTGTGAGTGTGTGTGTGTGTCTGTGTGTATACATAATAATAATAATAATTCATGACATTTATATAGCGCTTTTCTAGGCACTCAAAGCACTTTACATAGTCAGGGGGTATCTCCTCATCCACCACCAGTGTGCAGCATCCACCTGGATGATGCAACGGCAGCCATATTGCGCCAGAATGCCCACCACACACCAGCTTACTGGTGGAGAGAAGACAGAGTGGTGAAGCCGATCAGCAGATATGGGGATTGTTAGGAGGCCATGATGGTCAGAGGCCAATGGGCGAATTTAGCCAGGATGCCGAGGTCACACCTCTACTCTTTTCGAAAGACATCCTGGGATTTTTAATGACCACAGAGAGTCAGGACCTCGGTTTAACGTCTCATCCGAAGGACGCTGCTTGTTGACAGTATAGTGTCCCCATTACTACACTGGGGCACTAGGACCCACACAGACCACAGGGTGAGCACCCCCTGCTGGCCTCACTAGCACCTCTTCCAGCAGCAACCTAGTTTTCTCAGGAGGTCTCCCATCCAGGTACTGACCAGGCTCAGCCCTGCTTAGCTTCAGTGGGAAACCAGTCTTGGGCTCCAGGGTGATATGGCTGCCGGCAATATCACCCTGTTTTTATATCCTGGTGGGGACTTACATGTTAATTCACACAGACTTCTATGTACTTGTGTCATGTTGGGGACCTCAATTAGGGGTAAGTTCAGGTGTAGGGTGATAGAATATACAGTCGTCCAGTAAAAAAAACAAAAAAAACAACAACAACAACAAAACAAACCATTATGCCTATGGAGAACCCCCACAATGACAGCCAACCAGATTTGTGTGAGTGTGGTTTATTAGAAAATATGCACTATATACAATTAGAACTTTTTGTTAAATACATGCACTGGACAATGTGTGTTCCATTATTTCATGTAGTGTCTCGTAAATTATCTGTAGTCCATGTAGTAGCAACTAATATGTATATGATTACGAAGCATTGTCTGTAGTTGCCTACAGCAGAAATGGTTTTTAGTTTGAAGATTTGGCTTTATGTTTAAGGTTTTAAGAAAGAGTGATGCTTTTAAGAAATGTGCTATAGCAATTCAGAAAACCTGTGTAAAAATAAACAAATACAATAAAAACAATGTGGTCCTACATATACAGTATAAACACTTCTGTATATAACACAATGGTTAAGAGAGGTTAGGCAAAAGAAAAGAGAGGTGCAGCACAGAAAGGAGAAGGAATTGAAAGGGTGGAGGAAAAAAAGAGGAAAAAAGGGAGGAGAAAAGAAAATAGAATCGATTACAAGTATATACAAATTGAACAGGCCAACGCCATCACACCTCCGTCCAGTAGATGGGGGTGGTGCACTTCCCTTGAAAACTGCCAATAAAAACCACCGTCGAAGAAGTTGTTCTTTGATGACTTAAGTACCATGGTCAGTATCATTGCAGGCTGTTTTAATAAAAAACGCGTATCTTGTAAGATAGTCCCTCAGATAAGCGATGACGTCACGACACTCCATAGAGGTAAGTGTGTTTGTCAGCTTCTTTAAAACGTCGAGTTCGACATAAAAATGTGTTCTGATTTGTGCTCATCATGGTCGGTATGACACTTGACCGAAAGTGGCTTCTTCAAGTGCATATTAACAAAGCTATTGAACGCGGAAGTCCGAATGTCTGAATATAAAACCAACTTTACCCAAGTCTCATTTTTGGCTATGAAGGAGTTAGCTAGGCTGCTAACTCTAAGAAACACCTGAGAAATAAGCTTGAATAATGTCAGAATGAGGTCTGTTTTATTTGGCTTTTGGCGGTTTAAAAACAGCCAAACTGAACCGAAAGGAGCCGAAGGGATTGTGACAAAGATGCTATAAAAACATTTGCTTCAAGTCTGTTGTAATGGACGGGTTAGCAGGTTAAATAATTAAACATAGTTCCACTAGCATGGACTATCTAGGCTACATTATGTGACAAAAACAAGGTGTCAACGTTAGACTGTGTCAGATGACGTCGATGTTATGTCATGCATGTTAGCAGTCAACTTTGACTGAGGAAACCATTGCTGTAAAATATTTAAACATCCCTTCATAGCTATTATATATTTAATTGTTATCTTTTCGTATAAAACATATACAGCAATAGCAATTCATTAAAATAGTAACATTGAGAAAGGCTTGATCAGAATATTTATTTCAATGCAGTAAGAGTTATATAATTAATTGTATCTTCTTAATTGCACCTCAGAGTAAAAATACTAATAATTTAATGTTACTGAATATGTTTTGTTTTTATGTTGTATTCTCTTAGCTGTCACTAATAATGTGTTTAAAACTTCCAAGTAGTATGAATAAAAAAAAATTGGCTTATATTTAACTAAACATTTTGTATCTGTAATCTGTTAAATGATGAAATGTAAATCTTTTAATGTAGAAAATTTGTCATGAAGTAAATTGTTATGAGTTGAGAGAATACATTTTTGATAGATATCCATTAATTCAATGTATTCCTTCCAAACCTTGTAGTGTGCTTGAGAGAACTGAGTGAACTGTGTGGCTCAACTGCCCATTTTTACCTGAGGTAGGCCTCCATTGAGGATGACAATGGAAGAGATGAAGAATGAAGCTGAGACAAATTCAATAGTCTCTATGACATTATATGCAGTCATGTATCCAGTCTTCAATGAGGTATTAAGATTTACACTTCAGTATAAACGAATATGTAGTTTATTGACCATATAAACATGTTATGTTTACATTTGTATAATGGAACTTGCTGTCAAATTATGGATTTTATCTTTTATTCAATTAATCCAATTTTTTTTTACAGCTGTTCTCTGCACACTTATAAATTTGTGTTTTTAATGCATGTTAAATACAAAGTTCAAAAGAATAGCATTTATTTTTAAAATATAAATCTTTTATAACATTATACTTATATTTATTGTTACTTTTGATAAGTTAATTGCATACTTGATAAATATGTATGAAAAAAGTTTTACTGACCACAACATTTTTAGCAGTGGTGTTGCTTAAAGCAGTTAATATTACATCATAATGTATGTGAATATGAAATATCTGATTTTGAATCTGTTCATCTGACAGTTGGAGAGGATAAACCTGTCAGCAGCACAGACGTTGCGGGCAGCATTTATCAAAGTAAGACTTCCTGAAAGTGTCCGTTCGTCATTCATTAATAAATTCATTTACTTTTTCTGATATGTTATCTCGCTTCATCTTTTAAAAAACGCTTAATTTCATGCTCAACATATTATAAGGTTTACTGATGTGAGTTTAATGCTCTTCAATCGACGCCACCCTCTCAAGGCAGAGAAAGAGAACCCAGGCCTCACTCAGGATATCATCATGAAGATACTGGAGAAGAAGAGCGTGGAGATCAATTTCACAGAGTCACTACTGCGCATGGCTGCAGATGACGTGGAAGGTAAAAAAAACATGATTTGCTTCTGGTGCAGTCCGTATTTCTGGACCTTTCCTACACTCAAAATGATACAAATAATGACTTTTTTTAGTATCTGAACCAAAGATGTTTTGTGATTCATATTTCACAGAGTACATGATTGAAAGACCAGAGCAGGAATTCCAGGACCTAAACGAGAAAGCACGAGCCCTCAAACATATCTTGAGTAAAATCCCAGACGAGATCAACGACAGAGTGCGCTTCCTACAGACCATAAAGTGAGGATCCTGTCCCATGTTTTTGCCTTGATGGCATAGTTGTTAAAGATCTGCCCCGGTAATCTGTATGGCACTTAACCTCTGGTCACTCCAGAGGGATTGTCCCAGTAATAAGTGTACTGTATGTCACTTAGGATAAAAGCATCTGCTAAATGAATACTTATGTTGTACTTACTACAAACTAGAGTAATGATCACACAATAACTGCAGTCAAAATCGTTTTGAGCCTATAGAATTTTCTCCCCTTATAGTCTTGTTTAAAGTCTAGTGCTTTAGTTTTAATCAAGCAATCAGCCAACAATTAATCGACTTAGTGATCTCACATAGCTGACAATACCATGGATACATAGACCTCAGGAGATGTTCAAACATGAAAGATTTGTAGACATTTTAATGGGCCTCTCCTCTGTTATCTTGCCACTATCTACTGCCTGACTGCTGAGTCAGTGCTTCCCTGTTCATAAACGTATTCATCACTCCTGACCTCTCACTGATTTCCACAGAGACATCGCCAGTGCCATAAAAGAGCTGCTGGACACAGTCAACAATGTGTTTAAGAAATATCAGTATCAGAATCGCAGGGTAAGTATTTCTTATTTCACAGATTTTCACTGTTGCTCAAGCAGGTTGGGATATTTTTGAAAATATTATTCTGGGATTAATACAAGTTAAAGGGATAGTTCACCCAAAAATGAAAATTACACCATTATTTACTCGCCCTCAAGCCATCCTAGGTGTATATGACTTTCTTCTTTCAGACAAATACAATCAGAGCTATATTGGAGTTCTTGCTCTTACAATCTTTATAACGGAAGTGAATGCGGAGCGAGATTTTGACACCCAAAAAGTGCATTTATGATAAAAGTGCTCACATGGCTCCGGGGACTTAATTAAAGGCATTTTGAAGCGAAGAGATGTGTTTTGTGTGAGAAAAATATCCATATTTAAAACTTTATAAACCGTGTAGAGTACTTTTATGATGAATGGATATACTTTGAATGGGCTTCAAAATCTTGAACCGATTCACTGCCTTTATTAAGCTTGGAAGAACCAGGACATTTTTTTATGTAACATTGATTTTATTTGTTTGCAAGAAGAAAGTCATATACGCAGAGGATTAGAAAGTCATGGGGTAATTTTCATTCTTGGAAGTCTAGGGATTTTCTGGTATCAAATTTTCACATTGCGATTAATTTCTAATGCTTTTATCATGGTATACAGTATTATCACGATATTGAAATTTCATTTAAAAAAAGTGGTCATAATACAGTATAACAGGTTTAATAACTTTTTTTTATAACAAAAATAACTACGCAATAAAGCAATACAGAAAAATATATGAAGTTAAAAGTTACATAGATTAAAGTGCAAAATCTTATTAAATCAAGATCTTATTAGTTAACCTTAGATAATGCATTAACATTCACAATGAGAAAGTTACATTTGTTACAGAAGTCATTAATCTTTGTAAAAAAAAAAAATACATCTCTTATTTCATGTTAGCTTATTAAATGACACAGTTGCAGCTTTCGATTTCAACAACTTGTTATATATTGTAATAAGTAAGATTAATGAATGTTCAGGAGATTTTTTCATTGGCAGTTTGATAATTAATGAATAAACTAATGTTAACTAATGAAGTAAAGTGTGAATAAACAATAAAGAATCAAAACACTTTCAAAAATATCTAGGGTATTTTGTAGTCCAGATTAAAATGTAAAAATGTGATGAACAACACAGCAAATCCACAAATCTTAATGGCTATTTAAATACGTCTTAGAAAGTAGAGCAGTTGCTTTATTTATGGGGTTTCCAGGGTAAGGGCTGCATTTTCTGCAGTTTAGCGCCATCTGCTGTCAGAGAGTGAATGTGCTTTCATTCAGCACGTGTTCCTCCATGTGCTTCTCATGCGCTTGTTTACATCAGAGCGCACGCGTCTTTTAAGCAGCATACAGCGGTGTTGTGCAGTTTTACCAGTTGATGGGAAAAGTATTCTTAAAATGCATTCCAAATTCTGACTAATTTTTAATATATAATTATTCACGGTATTTAGAAGTGCCCACGATAACAATATCGTGCATATTCATTACTGTGGTGTATCGCACTACCAAATACCAGCACTTCTACTTAGAACTATACCTTGAAATGAATAATTCACACAAAAATGAAAATTTTGAAAAAATGTACACCCTCAGGTCATTAAAGATGTAGGTGAGATTGTTTCTTCAATGGAACGGACTTTGAGAAATGTAGCATTACGTCACTTGCTCATCAGTGGATCCTCTGTAGTGAATGGATGCCTTCAGAATGAGTCCAAACAGCTGATAAACAAAAAAAGCTTATGTTTATTATTATGGTTTATGAACTCAACAGTTTAAAGTTAAAACACCTTGATGATGGATTTCTGACAAAAGAAAACAATATTTTGATGTCTTAATCATCTGTTTTGATAAAGTAACATCTTGGATGGCCTGAGGGTGCGTAAATATTCAGAAAATTTGGGTGAACTATTCCTTTAAGCTCAATTGATAGTGCTTATAAATACATTTCGACTTGTCCAATCTTTTCTTGAAAAAATAAAATGTAGCTTGCAGTGAGACACTTGCAGGAATCTGGAATCTGCCCAATCCATAAATGTTAGAATACTCATTGTAGTAATAGAGCCACAAGTCGTAAACATTATGTGTGTTAACATGATGTTAATGTGAAGAAGATAATTTACTAACCTTTTCTGTGTAAATGTTCATCTAATTATACTTTGTTACAACTTTGCAGGAATGACAGCCTAATGGCTAAAACCTTTAAATGACTTGACTAATGACTCATTTTTGTTTTAAAACTTTTGTTTGAAATGTAAGTGCTTTCATAAAATAAGCTTCACATTTATTTTTAATCATAAGAAAATGCCTCACTATAACCTTGATCTCCTTTTTTTGCACAATCAACAGTATGTCACAAATGCTGCTAGTTAAGCTCAGTTGTTTTTTCCTTAATAATCAAATATTAACATTTAAACTTTTTTTCCCAGGCACTTGAACACCAAAAGAAGGAGTTTGTGAAGTACTCCAAAAGCTTCAGTGATACGCTGAAAACATACTTCAAAGATGGAAAGTAAGCAAGCAGACGGTGACGGATGTCTTTTTAAAGTGCATTGCTTATGCTTCTAGGAGACATCTGTTTTACAGATCTTCTATGAAAATCTTCTACATTTCTCAGTGAAAAATGATCAGCCAGTTGATATCCTGAGCAGTGACTTTCTCTTTCCCATCCACAGGGCAATAAACGTCTTTATCAGTGCCAACAGACTTATCCACCAAACTAACTTGATACTACAGACCTTCAAAGCTGTGGCCTAGGAGATGGAGCTGTGACGTGTGCGGGAGTGTGGAGCCAGTTATGTTTAATATACAAAGATTTTGTCTTTTCAAAGTGTAATTTATCAACTTTGCCTCATTTAAAGGAACTTGTTCAAGTTCAAGACACGTTCATTTACTCTTAGCTAAATAATTATGATATTTACCCTTACTGACAGCTTCATTACCTTTTTCTTTTACTATTGTTCCGATCAAACGAAAGCCAAAAGACTTTGCGCCTTAAAGTGTCATGCAACATTCCATATTCAAAGTGTAAATATTTGTATTCTTTCTTTGTCATTGAGAATAGGAATAAATTATGTATTTAACAGATATTTGGTTATAAATGTTCAATAAATAGTTTCCAAATGTTTAATATTCTCGGGAGTCTTGGGAGGTTTTTAATTCATTCAATTAATATATCCCCACAGATGCACTAAGGAAGTTAAAAACACAGCTTTTATGAAGTCTGCTCTGTAATGTACATAAAGAAGCACAGTTAATGGAAGAGCTCTTTGACTTTCTATGCGTTTAAGTGGATATTTAATGGTCTGCGAGTAGATGCAGAAGAGGGTGTTCTGGGCTGAAAGATGCTGAGTATAGTGTAATTGGGTCAGCCAACCTCATAATGTTATTAGTTTTGAAACTGAAAACCAAAACATGCATATTTGCTGTCATGTACAAAAATACACTACTGTTCAAAAATTTGTTGCTTGTCATTTATTTTTCTTATTCTTACTTAAGAAGCCTCTTATTCTCACCAAGGCTGCATTTATTTAATAAAAAAATTAAATACAGTAAAAACGGTAATATGAAATATTGCAATTTTATTTTTTTAATTTTTAAATTATTCCAGTTATTTGCAAAGCTGTTTTTAGCAGACATTACTCTAATCTCAAGTGTCGCAAGATCCTTCTGATATAATTCTTATCAATGTTGAAAACAGGTGTGATGCTTTATATTTGTGCATTGACTGTGAATTTATTTTATTTTTTTCTTCAGGTTTTCTTTTGAGTCCTGAAAAAAAGAATTGAAATTATTCAGAAGTTAAAAGTCCATCATTTATTTAAGTGTATATTTTTGTAACATAATAAATGTCCTTAACTTGATCAAAACTGGCAGTTATTTGCCATTGCTAAATAAAAATATGAATTGATTTAAAAATAAAATGATGCAGACTCTATAATTTTGAATGCTCTGTCCACAAATTTTAATCAACAGTTGTTTAAAAGAGTATAGTCTTAAAGGGATATTTCACTCTAAAATTAAGTTTTGTCATTATTTCCTTGTTTACTTATCCTCATGTTGTTCCAAACCTGTATGACTTAATTGAGAAATCAAACAAAAAATTAAATTCTGAAAAATGATCTACTGTTTCTGTCTATATACACTGAAAGTCATCTGAAACATTAGACCCAATTGATCCCATTTTATCCTGTTTATTTATTTAATTATCTTCTATTGTGTTCCAGAGAGGAATTATTGGTATGGATCAATATGATGACTGGTATGGATCAAAGTGAGTAAATGATGCGCTTGCGCTCATATAAGCCTATATAGGCCTTCTGCTGCAGCTTTGTGTGTGGTAAAATATCTGAGAGAAAAGTGACTGCACAAGGTAAGGCAACAGATGATACTGGTGAGCAAACCATTTATTACTGACTCTAAATAGAATGCCCAAGGCCAGCACAGACAAGTTGCTGCTTCTGCTTTAATATCTAATGATGCCCTTTTGGGGTCTATTTGTCTTTGGAAACTATTTAGTCTGAAGCTATTTGTTGAAACAGTTTAGATGTTTGCAAATCTAAACAAATTCCATTTCATTTTCCAAAGTGGGCTTTGCATTTGGAATTTTAAATTTAAAACAGATGCTCAAAGTCATTCCAGTCAAAATCTCCAATTTAATTCATACACAATGTTTGATATTCATGCAATGCTCTCCAGTCCAGTCTTTTGAATGTAGCAAAAAAAAAAAAAAAAACAATTGCTGGCATTAATGCAGAAAGCCCATGAGCTGCTGCAGAATTAGCATTTAAAATGGTCTGAGTTGAGTTTAATGAGCCTCTACTAGGGACCGCTTTGTTTTTGTCTGCATTCTTGCAACATCAGAACAAGTTTACACACTTGCACCATACTGTCCAGTCATAAACAGGAGTTAGAACTGTCAATTCTGGTTTCTTTCTAGCTTAAACTTCCTGTTGGGTTGATAATATGGGTGCCCCATTTGTATTAGGCATCAGCTTAACCACCAATGCAATGCATTTGCCAAAAAATAAACACTACCGAAAACACTAATCAGTCATGAAAAAAACCTTAAATTCTGTTGTAGCTTGTCACAGACTAAAAAAATTAAAATATGAAAAATTATGAACTCTGTTATAGGGGTCAAATTGTCCCACAGATTTCTGTTTTAAATTTGCTTTCTTTGATGTTTTTTGTCATGGCTAATAACTTAAAGAATATTTTAGCCTCTGCATGTTTTTGTTTTGTCTGTTTTTTTTTAGGGTAACTTTTTTTCTGCACTTCTTTTCAGTGCTGCAACTGAGAACCTATATATATATATATATATATATATATATATACACACACACACACACACACACACACATACATACATACATACATATATATATAACAACCAGAAACATCCTTTGACCCCAACAATGTAGTCGCCAAAATGTGTACAGTACACCATTTCCCAAGCACATCTGTGTCAAAGATTTACAGGCTTCCATGACTCTGAGGGAAAAGTCAACAAGAAGAAATAGTTGTTTCACACAGTTTGAAATCGAATTGACTGCACCACAATAGGAAAGTTATCACTCACAGTTAAGTTTCACAGTTATCCTTTCTCTGCAAAACATGCTGACTTTCTCTTCCATTAGAACATTTATAGCGCCTATCCAAAGTACAGTCACAAGCGTGAGCGAGCACTGAGGCTTTCAATCATTTTAGAGGCACACTTCATGTCAGTTATCTCTGTTCCATCACACCTTGATTTTGGGAGGAAATACTCCCGTCTCTCTTACCAGGATGTATAAAGAGCCATCAGAGAATCCCTGCTGGTGTCACTGATGGAGAGAGCACTTCTGCAGAGATGCGGGACCTCTTCACACCATTAGTCATCATAGCAACATGCTTGATTGATAGATTGCTGAGCGTCTGTTTATTTTCGGCATTCAGAACTAGCGCCGTTGAACAAAAAAAGGTCTGCAGACAGTGTCGGCAGGTGTCCTACTGTAACCCAGGTCATTAAAATGCAGAAATCATTCAATCCCCAGGTATTTGTGTACTCTTCCATGAAATTAAAATTGTTGTTGAACCATGGATTAACTTGGGGCGAGGTAATTGAATACACAAGCGTAAGCACATTCAGAGTATAGTGGTGCGTCTCCTGCTTTCTGTTACAGCACACAGCATATATTTAATAGCATGTTGTTTAATTTTAATACAGACCTCCGTCTTTTCAGTCATTCATTGTGCGATTCAAAACTCAAAATGAGTTTTGAGGAAAAAGTTATGTTTATATGAAATGTATGGATCTCCTTTTACGTCTACTTTGCTCACAAGGTCAGCCAACATAACAGTCTCATTTAAATTCATAATCGTTTTAGGCAAATTGGCGACTAATTCATTAGAATTTGTATTATGTCACTTGTAAGTATGTTGAGGGTGGATCTTCAGGCAGATAGTTCACACAATCAATCTATCAATTAATAAAATCAATCATCATTCATTCACCCTCATGTTGTTCCAAATCCCTAGTTTTCTTTCTTCCACTGAAACAAATGTTTCAAAGAACTTGGGTGGCCAAGCAGTTGATGGTAGCCATTGACTTTCATTAGTATTTTTTCCCCTGTACTATGGAAGTCGGTGGGTAGGCTACCATTAATTGCTTACCCACGTTTTTTAAAAACATCTTTCGGTCTCAGCATAGAAAGAAACCCATAAGGGTGAGTGATTGAGGACTAAATTTCTTTTGGTGAACTAACCCTTTTTTAATAGTAGTACTAGGCCCTATGTTTCTGTACAAATCACATTTTACAAATTCATACAAAATCATCACCTTCTAAAATGGTTGTTTTCTCATAAAACAAAACAATGTAATTTACTGCTATAAAACTGTTACAGACTGGGGACACACACAAATACATTTTGTTCTTATCAGTACTAAAGTCAGTGGGGTCCGAAACAACACTGGGTCTCTTTGACTTATATTGGTATATTATAAAAAACACTGTATGGGTGAACTATTCCTTTAACATAGACGGCAAAGGATTTGATATTTAAAATGCTGACTAAGTTGATTATTCGTGCTTCATTCCACATGCATGGATAAAGTTGTGTGTAAATGGTCATACGTATGTAAGAAGGTAATTTGTTGGTATAACCACATAGAGAAGTAGAATCGCTATAGGCATTCCTACAATCTTCCTATATCAGCCACTGGATGCCAGTATAGTACTGATTTGGTATCCTGACTGCACCCTAATAGCAGGGTCTCTATTCTTACATTTTCTTAAACAGTGGCTATTTATTACCATAATGTGACCAATTAAAAATAATTTAGCTTTTAAAAGATGCATGCTGCTGGTTTATGGCAAACAGCACAGGTCACCACTTTAAAAGTGTTGAGATGTTTTTATGTTTTTTTGGGAGTGAAGTATCAGCTTGTCAATTTTCCAAGCACTTTGGAGGCAATCCTCATCTCCGTTCTCACCTGTCACTGGCTTGTTGTACCTCTCGCAAGCCGAAGGGTGAAAATTCACTCACACAAGGTAATTGTGTCAAAGTACATGTTTGAGCAGCAACAGAACAGATGTATCATTTTCCTGTGTTGCCTTTCTTACACCTCCTCAATTTGTCTCTGAACTTCACCTTCGTAACACCCACAACGTGTTGCCTCAGAATTTCAGTGTACGTGTACGAGTCTGTGCAGAACTGAAACAGTTAAGAAGGAGAGAAGGACATGAATGAATTTGCATTGAAATCACAATTTCAGTTCACTAAGGATCCTTTGTCAAATTTAGCAAAGAGGTTTTTTTCATTTCAGCCGACTTGCTCTGTGAAGAGACAGCTGTTTTTAATGCAGGGGCAGCGTGGGTCACAACACTGATATTTCAGTAGGTCAGCTGTCTGATAACACTTTCCAGCAAAGGCTTGCCCACTGGGGTTGTTTCCATTACTGTGTTTAAAGCACAATAGAGTAAATCCAGTCTCCCGACTTTTCCTTAAAAGGTTTATCTTAATAATGTGTTTCAGGAGAGGGCAAAGGTCAGCCTGGCTCCTGGCAATCTCAAACGCTTGCTTACAAATCACTGCAGAGTTTCAGCCTATACTTTATGGACACCAGCTGATAAAGGATTTGCCTTTAAAAACATCTTGTTTATGCACCATCCCTAGATTTACTTAAATTATTTGAATTCTTAAAGTCATGCAGATTAAAAACACGCAGTTGCGCCAAAAACATTTGGACACTTAAAGGAATAGTTCACCCAAATATGAAAATTCTGTCATCTACTATTTAAGTCAATGGGGACCATGAATTTTTTTTTTTTACACCAACATTCTTCAAAATATCTTCTTTTATGTTCAAAGAAGAAAATAACTCCTCTAGGTTTAGAGCAACTGGAGGATGAGTAAATTAACAATGAACAACATTAACACGTTTTTGTGCCTTTTAAATGTATTTATTAAAGCAGATGTTAGTGGAATATGTTATTGTGTTATCCACTAAAAATCACATTCAGAACGAGTTAGTTAAATTTAAAGTCTTTGCAAAAATACAGTACCTAACCTAACTAAAGTGAACTTATCTCTGAGAAAAGCAGAATTTGTTTGGAAATGCTGCTTTTAAATTTTGTTATGTATGCTATGAAATTCATACATTTTTAAGTGTCCAGATACATTTTGGGTCCAGTGTATTGCATATTATTAAAATGCCCTGAAATTATCCATCTCGTTTTCAGTTTGTGGGTCTGTGGTTGCACATGACTGCAATCCCACTGCTTTTCTTTATTCATTCACACACATTACACGGTTGAAGATCGTTCGAGAGTACATGTGTTTAATTAAAGTGAACTGCAGTATATTACATGGGAACCACTTTAGGTCTGAATTAGTAATGTGTGTTAATTATGCATGGTGTGCCAGCTGTTGAAAAAGTGTAGATTAGGGCCCGGTCGGCCTTACAACACTGATGTGATCCTTCACTAGTACGAGGCACCTCACTGCGTCTGCGCACGGGCTCTGTGGGCTCGTTTTAATTGCATCAGGCAGCACCCACAGCTAGAGTACTGGGCAAGGAGCATCCCGTCTCTCTGCCTAATGTCTGAGATGCTTTAGAAAGTTGTTGGTCTCTGCGCGGTAGCTGAGTCATTATGCCAGGCAGTGCTTCTCTGTGGCTTTGCACATTTTCTCTGCATTGATGTTCTTTCATCTCTCCTCTTCTCCCTCTAGCCCGCTGTTTGCTTCTGTAATGGAAGAGTGTGATCAATTCTTGCCCTTCCTGTTCTGCAAAAATGGATTTTAATATTTTTTTATTGTGTATTACCAGGAACAGCAATTGGGCAGACGGAGTCATGTGAGGAAAATAAAAACCCTCTTCCACGATGGGCTGTAAAATTGAATAATATTCCCAAACCATCAAATCTATTATTTTGCTTAGAGTGGTTATAAATGACAGCTTTACTGTGAAGTCATATGTATGCTGCATTCAGCATCCAGAAGAAAAAGAGATTGATACTATACAAAGCACCCTTATACTGTAGACTCGACACATGTCACAGTGAAAGTCAGGCTGGAAATCTCTGTTTTAGGATTTTGAATGTTTTAAAACAAAGAAACTCTTTGTTTAATGTGACAAAAACAAAGCATGTGACTTCATTCTTCAAATTGTATTCATTATTGCAAAGTAAACAGCGATAGTCACCAAAAAAAAAATAATAATAATAATTATGATATATTTTTACAAAACAATCAGCCTGGTAACAAGAAAAACACTATTAACAATATTACATTATTATTAGTACTGCCCCCATTTAACTATAATCAGTCACTGAAAAGGTAATTTTAACTTCAAATGAGGTGCAAAATAGTGCCAGTTGTTTGTATTAAAAAAGAGAAAGTCTGCCGTGTGATTTGATAGACGTGAAAGTAGTGCTGGTTTCAGTTACCCGGATATACAGAGCTGCCAAGGACAACAGGGAATATTAGAAAATAACCAACCACTGAATACCACAACTGAGCAATTAGAATCAACTATTACATAGTGCTGTGTAAAAATGAGTTAGGGGCCCATTTTATATTAAGTATCCTTAACTGCAATGTATACTTACATCAAAAATAAGTACAATGTGTCCATATTGTAATGCAAAACACTTTTTACTGCAAAACTGCTATTGAGGTGGGATATGGGTAAGGTTAGGGACAAGTTTGGTGGTATGGGTAGGTTTAAGTGTGGGGTAGCGTGTAGGGGATTGGTCAACAGTGTAATTATAAATGTAATTACAGAATAACAGATGTCGTTTTTAAAATATAAGTACAATGTAAAAACATGTATGTACACAATAAGGGCTATGTATTAAATTATTATTAAATTATTAATAAAATAAATGTAAATATAAAAATGTTAGTACATAGTAGTTAAGGCCACTTAATATAAAGTGGGACCCAGTTAAGATTTCACAATTTTTAAGTGAGTGACGTGACATACAGCCAAGTACGGTGACCCATACTCAGAATTCGTGCTCTGCATTTAACCCATCCAAAGGGAACACACACAGCAGTGAACACACACACCCTGTGAATACACACCCGGAGCAGTGGGCAGCCATTTATGCTGCAGCGCCCGGGGAGCAGTTGGGGGATCGGTGCCTTGCTCAAGGGCACCTAAGTCGTGGTATTGCCAGCCCGAGACTCAAACACACAACCTTATGGATAGGAGTCAGACTCTCTAACCATTAAACCAAGACTTCCCAAAAAGGTCACTGTTCAAATAAGCAAATTTGTGACAACTCTTTTTCACATTTGTCTTGCTTCCATTGAAGCAAAAAAGATGCTCTATGGAAGATTCTCAAATCATGCAGGAAAATATGAATCATTACTTAAGGGGGCCATGTCAGCTCAAGCCCATTAAATCAGAAGTGGACATATCACAAACTAAGAAATTCAAGGACTTGTTATAGTACTTAGAACTGGTAATAGGCACTAACCCTGACCTTAACTCATGTAGCTACCTTACATTACCATTTCTTTCTTAGACTGTAAGTTCAGTTAGGTGCACGTACTGTATAACAAAGTACAACCAAAATGGTTATAACAACATAATATGTAACAACACCATTTTATGTTTTCTTGAATGCATTAAACACAAAATGACCATCTTTATGATTCACTATCAACCTTATTGAAAACCAAGACACATAAAACATGCAAGAGCGACTCAGTGTTGTTCCGCTCCTTCACTGAAAAGTACATTTCTCTAAAGCTAAATCTTCAATGCATGCTTCATATGAATATTTAAAGTTATAAACTGTTATCTTAACCAAAACCTTAAATCTATACGGATGTTGCTAAGAACTTAATCAATTATTTGCATGCTGGCTTTCTTTCTTTAAAAGATCTGCAGAAAAAAAAAAACTTATGCATTTGAAACAGTGCTCCTGAAGCACAAGGTAAAAGTGAAAATAGTTGTGTCTCCTGTGCATGAGTGCCGGAATAAATGAATTGGTAAGTAGTTTGTTTGTTGGAGTTTTGCTCTGTAGTATTGTGGAGTACCTCTCTCTGTAAATTAGGTCCCAATGGAGCACTGCATCACAAACCCCTGCACTGATTGTGCGGCTAAAGCTCCTACAACCTAACTATACTCCATTTCCACCAAAGGATAAACTCAGGCTGTGGATTAGCTTTTTATTTTATGTTGCCCAAACCTTTTTTCTTTTAATTTGCACAGATCGTACATATCACTCTTGCAGAATCAATTCTATTACCCAAGAATGCTGCAAAGGTATGCAAGATTCTCACCTGCTGATGAAAAAAAACCCTGGGATTATTCTGGTCTCCAGGGCCGATTTTACTCCCAAGAGTTTCTGCCATTGTGAAGACTTTTCATTCTGGTTTTATTGGGAGCTCCAATCATGTCAGTTTGGCCTCAAGGGACAACCTATGCACCCTATCACATCGCCCACAATCCTTGAGCGTGCAGAGAGAGAGAGAGAGAGAGAGAGAGAGAGAAATGAATATGCCAGGACTGCAGCTGGGGATGATGAATTATATTTGAGATATGCAGACAATTTACCTGAGAACAGTGCATATGGCTCCAGCTTTCCCTGCTCTTCTGTGTTCCACAATGTTTTATGCGTGTTTGTGGCTTCATAAGAAACGGTCGATCTCTTGTGGCTTATCAATTTCACAGACGACCGAGTCAGACGCGAATGCGTTCTCCAGTGTCTTGCTCTGTATATTCCTCAGCAGATAGGTTGGCGGATTAGTTGATGCAATCAGGCAATACAGTGCTCTCAGCTCTCAATGCCACTGCAAAAATCCCTCAACAATGACTGTATAAAAGTTAACTTGCTCGAAAAATAGGAGCTGTTTTCGGCTTATACCTCAGCTAAACACTCAAACCCCAAGTTATTTAGTTTAGCCTTGACACTAATGTGCATAGAGATGGCGGCCCGCAATACTCATAACTCCCCAACGCCACAAACAAAGCTCTCCGTACCCCTAGTGCAGATGGAGCTGGCATCCCAAGGCACCTCGAGGCCTGCAGGAAAAGCCCAGGCCTGCCTGGACAGCTGATTGAATTTGGGCCTAATTTCTGCCGCTCGGGCCCGTGAGCAGGCTGTAAAGATCCCGCCGCAACTCGCAGATTAGAGCCCCACATGGTGCCTTACAAATCACTCCCACAGCGTGACTGCATGTGCGACTGCATGCGTCTGCCGCAAGAACATTAGATTAATTAACGCTTCTGTGTTTGGCACAATTGGAGCTGCAAATGTTAGCATAGTGATTAGGTTTATCTGGCATTTATGTGATAAATTGTAGATTTAGGACACGCACACAACTGTGCTGGAATTAAGTGTGGCGCATAACAGTTAAACGTGCAAGTTGGTGCATCTCTTTATTCTTGTGAAAACAGCTTGGTGTTTTCACAGGTGGCGTGTGCTGATGAGTCAATGTTTGGATCGGCAGGCGGCTCTGTGCATGTCCTTGCTTTTATATCTGTATGGGGGAAGAGGATTTCTCTTCAAATCTTGCATCTCATTTGTGCTGGCAGAACTTGTGCTGCAGAATGCCGTTTTCTCCCTCGGAAGGCCGGACACAGATCATTTAGCTTAGGATTTGCTATGCAGCCTAATAAGAAGCCATGATAGGCACTCTGACAATACAGTAAATTAGCTCATCGCTGCATCTTCTTAGCCGTGACTGGAGGTCTGCGCCTAAGACGAAATAATTATGTCAGATTAATCCATTATTATCCAAATGTTGTCTGTCGGAACGAGATGAGAGGCACTGGGCTCTGTATATAATGCACTGCTCTGCTAGTGGTTCATTCTTTAAATCAATGAAAAATAAGACAGTCTGTGATAATAAAAGGGAACATTTTGCTTAAAATCTCCATTTTGTATTCATGTACACACACACTTATTTGTTTTCTATTTATTTATATTGATATATTCTTAATAGCATTTAAATTACTTATTAAATAGATGTTTTATAAACTTTATTTTATATTTCTGATAAAAACAAACATGAGGTTAGAGATGAATATACCTGATATGTTAAATACTAAAAGGTTAGTCAAATCAAAAGATTGTATTATTAATATTTTAAATTGCCTCATATTTTCAGATTTAAATTTAGTTTAAATTTAAGTAATTTAATGTCTTTTGTCATTTTTTTTTTTTTTTTTTTTTTTTACGTGTTTGTTTATCTTTATTCTAATAAATATATATTTTAGTTACACTTAAACAGTAATTCATTCAGCTTCAATGTACTTATTTTAGTTAGTTGCCAAATTAAAAATTCAAAGTTTTTTAAGTTTTGGTTGTTCATCTAATATTTATATGCACTCTTTATTTTAATGAATGAAAATATATTTTATATAGTCTTACTTAACAAAAACACTTAAGTAAGAATAAAAATAGTCTTACTTAACAAAAACAATACTGTTTCATATGGCTATGCCATTTTAATTTATGCCATTTTCGAGAAATGTTTTGATGTGTTTTGATAAATGTCCTGTGGTCTAATCATCAAGTAAAATGCAAGAAAGATGTACACTTATTATTATTAATATTTAAATATATTTTTCAAGATACAAAAAAAAAAATATATATATATATATACCGGTATATCATTTTGTTGCACCGCATTTTCCACTTGTACTACAAAATTTGCTATACAAAAGTTTTCAAGTATAAATAATATTAACAAATATATTTTTTTTTCTACAAATAACAATAAAAGGTTATGCAATGGCAAAAATGAATGTCAGTCATGGCAGTGGCAGTGACCCCAGTGCAGATGTATAAGTATGGCAATCACTGTTTATATGATTTTTGCCTTGTTACAAGTAGCATGTTGGTTGTAATCATACAGAGCCTAAGAACTAAATTACTGTGCTAGAACCACATTTCACATCTCGAGTCCTACTGAGACTGTGATGTTCTTCCATCATGCGTGCCGTGAATGTGGAATTAAAGAGCTAGCATGTAGAACAGATTTCACTGCTAACTGTATCAGTGCATCTGTGGATCAAGGTTTGCATTTAATGAGCGAATTATCCCTGCAAACATTTCTAATAGCTGCATTCACACTTTCTCCTCCCATTTTTTAAGCAATTAGGCCATTTTAAAGATAGTCCTATCGATCTGACAATTTTTGCTTTCTTTTATTTGATAAAAGACAATTAGCTTATCGGTGCAAAGCATGCCACCATATGACAATCTGATAGATGGATAGCCCACAAAACACAATGCGGCCCTCATGTCTTCACTGTGAGTGACAGGGCTTCTATTACAGCTACAAAAACATCCGCATCAATCATTGCTGTGGCACCTTTTAAAACAATGGGCCTGGGACTCGCTTGAAATGGCATATCAGTAATTGCAGCCTCATTGTCAGGCGGGGACAAAACAGGGTCTCATTCGAAAACTCCCACCTCACTGTTTTTCGAACTGATAAAGTCAATCCAACCGCCGGCATAACTAATAATGCATAATCACAGCTATTAGAGACAACTGCCGCTAAGTAAAAGGTTGAGGATACAAGGCGACTCCTGCTAGAATAACTCTCTGGAAAGGTGAGATGTCTGGTTGTTGTCTTGATGAGGGTGCTCTACGACAGAGTTCACATTCGCAAGAACGACTGGGTAGCTTTGTGAATGTGTGATTTAAAGGAGTTAATTGATAGGGAAACTGAAGGAGGCTAATGAAAAGCACTTTGATGGCTCTCATTCGGAATGCTCCATTACTCTGCTGTAACCTCAGGCCTCTCTGCAGTTGCAATTATCAAAAGCATGTAACCCGGTGAGAGCCATCTGCAGCCTCTAGGAGTGTAATCTTCATGAAATAGATTCAATTTTTCCCAGAGCTCCAAATGAAAGCCACAGTGTTGTCCAAAAGTGTGAACTTTCAAGAATTTTCATTGTTTTGTTTGGAGATCTTTCTACGTACAGTCCAGGTAAAGAAGATCCAGCCTATCCAACATCACACTACGGTAGACTGGACTGATCACAGAGGTAAACTGGTTGAGTTGGCAACAATATAAATGTTATGCTTTAAGATCCATCAGTTTATCTGTAGAGCCTTAAGACATCAAGAACAACATATACACTACTACATAAGTTTGGGGTCAGTAAGATATTATTTTATTTAATCAATATAAGTAACAGTACAGAAGTTTCCATTTGAAATAAATGCAGTTTTCTTTTACTTTCTATCCATAAAAGAATACTGAAAAAAATATATTAATAATAAATGTTTCTTGAACACCAAATCAGCATATTAGAATGCTTTCTGAAAGATCATGTGACACTAGAGTAATGGCTGCTGAAAATTCAGCTTTGCCATCACAGGAATAAATTACATTTTATAATACATTAAAACAAAAATGGTTATTTAGAATGTTATTAATATTTCACAATATTAATGTTTTGCTGTATTTTTGATCAAATAATTGCTGCCCTACAACAACAAAACAGAGACTACAACAACTTACTGACACCAAACTTTGAATGCTAGTGTACACACAGAATTTAATAAAAACCTGTTCAAATTCGTCACTCTGAATGAGCTAATAAATTCACTCACCCTCTATCTAGATGAATACAGAGGGCACAACCAACATATCAAATAAACATAAGAGAAGTCAAAGCATGGCATCATTTATCTTCAATCATGTGTTAACATGTTTAATAACTCAATAAAAAAATGCTGATGCATGTTTCACAAGGGCAAAGAATAGCATAGATGACACTATATGAATTACAAATGACAACACTTTTTTATTGCACAGACATTTTTATCAGTTGCAAGGTGTGAAATGTTATAACTTTTTCATTAATCAGTTCTGACTGAACAAATCACAAGAAAAGTTTGTGAAACTTAAACTGGGGCTTTTCGCTGTTTGTTTCACTCCACTTGCCTGTTTCCTTTATGTTTCAGACTAAAGCATTTATGTTTTCTCTCATAGGAATGTATGAATCAGAAAATGAGGAACAAAAGACGTGTAGTGGAGTAATTTCAGAACACTTGGCTGGAATATATTCTATTTCTGTCTATGCGTTGCTTAGGGCCATGCAGAGACTGATGGTTTGGCTTGTTTTAGAACATTTTTTTGTGCAAACTGTACAAACTGGCCAATTTATATGAAAGTTTTCATCTGAAGTTACTGAACTCCCTGCCTGTAGAACTGCTGTGTAAAAAAGCAAGAGCACTGATATCCAGTGATGTGATTTTGCTTCACATTGGACTGATAACAATTCAATCTTTTACAAACAGGCCCTGACTGGCAGACAATTTCCTATTCCTTTTTTTAGGAATACCATGTCATTCTGGCTGCATGCACCTCCTGCACAAACATGGGCCAGCTTTTTTATGTGGAGAGAAGCACTGACATTATATTGATTTGTAAAACTTAACAAAAGTCTTGTTTTTTTCTCCTCCTTTGTGTTTTTATACTTCATCATGATGATAGAAGATTTCAGACTGTTGTGAAACCTGGCTGAGGATTGATTTACAGAGGAGTCGATTTTCGCAAGTTCTCTCATCCTCCCCTCCCTCACTTACTCTTTCTCTCTTTCTTTTCTCCTGCCGCTTTTCTCTCTTGCTTTTTTCTTTCTCATTGACTTTCTCACTGCTGTTCTTCCAGTACCGCATGACAGGTGTTGACAGGTTTTCTGGTCTAACTAAAACCTGCTTGTGGATCCAATCAATAATCATACCTCTTCTTCATTCCTTGTGTTCAACTTTGTTATAGATGTACAATAAAAACAATAAATCAAAATGGAGAAACTTGATGGGTTCTGTGCAATTGTGCGAAAAAAAATAGCAACAACAATTTTTTTGATAGATAGATAGATAGATAGATACTTTAAAATAAATAAAAAATAAATAAATATATAATAATAAGATATAAACACGACTCGCTCATAAGTCACTTGATAAAAACAGCTGCTAAATGACAAAATGTAACTGTAAATAAATCAGCATACACTTAGCCATTAACATATTTTATTGAACAAATGTTTAAACAATTTAAGCCAGTTCAAAGAGCATAAATATCTTTAAAGTGTGTTTCTATTTTCTCCAGAGGATGTCAAAATTGCCACTTATTTACATTAATGATAAACAGATTCACTATTCATGTAAGCAGTTGGTTAATGTGAAATCAAATATCGCAGCGTATGGGCAACTAGCTGCCAGGAAGTCGCTGTGAAAATAATTTATGGTTTTTGTTTTTTGATATTAATCAAATCGGCAGATTTTAAAATTCTGCCAGTCGTCTGTGTTTACGAGCTGACTTTGGAGTGCACAGGGAAGGCATCAGTGGGGGTTTACATGATTTAGAGCACATTTGCCATTATAGCTAATCAAAGGTGATTTTGGAAGCTGACGAATCTGTGTGTACACTGGGTTTTTTTGAGTGACACAATGACTTTGCCACATATGAATCATGCTTTTAACTCTGTCCAACTAGTCTTATGTTTATTTCAATTTCAGGCATTCATTGTTACACATCCAATTTTAATTTGCCTGCTCTCCAAGTCTGATTATAACAGGATGTTTATGTTTCTCTGAACAAGGTGTGTTCAATAGCGTTTGTCCTCGATGGGGTCAGAATAAATGTATGATAGTGAAGTAGAGTAGAGATGAAAGCTGCATGCCAAAGCTCTTTGGCAACAGATGGATGAAAAACATGAAACAGTCATGACACAAAATGAAAAAAAGTGTTTCTTTACAAACAGACAGTGAAAAAGAGAATTCAATTCAACCTTTGTTATCATAGTGTTCCTTTATATCTAGACTCTGAAAAAAACTCCTACACAGAGGTTCATTTGTTTGTCATCAGCCGAAGCAGAATTGTGGGTCTCTATTCACAGGAGACAAAAAAATTATTGCAGTTTTGATTCCCCAGTCTATAATTGATCTGTGTATTCAATAAACAGAGAGGTTTATTACTATCCATAAAATGAGTTTTTCACCATCTTCAATAAACAAACCAATAATGCTTGGAAATATGATACACTGTTATTGTACAGCACATATTCATGTCCTAATTTCTTTCTTTCTGTCTGTTCTTTGGCTTTCTGTTCTCTGAGAGTGGTTGCTAGCTGCTTCTTTTCTCATTTCTTTGTACATTTTTGATTTTTGATGGAGAATCTTGTAAGTTCCCTACAAATTGAATAAATATGAGAAAACGTAGTCAAATCAGTTATTATCGCAAAATCAAAAGGTGATCAGGAATCAGGATATATATAAGATTTTGTACCAATGGCTATATTGAGGGAAAGAACTACAATCCCATGAAGCAATGACAATTGAGTCAAAAAAATAACAGATAAACATAAAACTATTTATTTAGAGTTGTTAATCTATAGACACAATACAATAATTTTTTAACAAAGTATTTTGAAAGTGTTGGGAGAAGGCTCTTTTTATATGATTTTCTCACTGCAGCTCTCTGATTGTTGGAATTTTTGTGCAGCATCATGGGTAATGTAGTTTTCAACCTCAAATACCGCTGTTAAACTTTTTTTTTTTTTTTTAGTTAGCTGAAATAATGTGAACAGATGTCTTCAACAATTCATCAATCAACAATCTCAGAGCTCACAACAGGTGTGTCTTTAAAGTCTTATTTTATCCGCAAAAAATCTATTTCCCTATGATGAAAATGAATGAGGTTTTTACCTAAACCTGATTGTTCTACGATCTCTTGGGAAATATCCGACCACTACAGGGCACGATGACTGATCAGAATCACGCATTTAAAAAAAACAAACTAATTTAACAAACAGTGAGACCATTGTAAATCTCTGAGAGGTTAAAAAGACGACATTATGGCATTTGTCTTTCTGTTAATCTAAAACAACATTATCAAAAATCCGCTGATCCATTTTTCATTACAGCACAAACAATTTCAAAGAACTTGGCCTCTTTCTTAACTGGAGCATCATAATGCCTGCAGTGGTTTAATTGCTTTCTTATTGCTGCAACACATACAGTTAATGAATCTGAGCAGTTTAATTTTCATCATTTTACAACGTTCTACAAATATTAAATGCTAGACTGGTGAGGGATATGTAATGAGGTCTACTCCATATTCCATAACTGCTCTCTGCAGTACAATGTACTGTCTGCATACTTAATCTTCTTGATATTAAACATAATAAGGGAAACAACAGAACCTCAGAAAGCTATTAAGAGGATATATGCATGTACTTATTTGTTGTTCATCTCCTATTCTCAACCTTTTTTCTTTTTTTTACCATATTGTTAATCAGACATCAAGAAAATGTATACCAGTCTACACAAATACAGCCTCCATGTAGCTATACATTCATGGGATTACAAAGACAAACAAGAATATCTGTCATGTACGCAGTCTAGCATTTATATATTTCTTGCCATATTCTTGACACTTCAGGGAATGTCAAACACCTTTCACAATTAAAGAAAGAGAAGGGGAGCAAATCAAACACACATAGGAATCGATGTCAGTACCCACAATAGAAAATGAACTCAGTTTCTTGATATTACAAAAACTTTGTCCACATGAATGCATAGCTCCATACTCACAAAAATGCATGCATTTTTCAGCTATTTTAAGACTTCACTGATACCCTTGAATCTTGCCAATGAGTTGTGTTCATGCAATTAGAGGACACACATTTTAGAAGCAACTGCAAACCACACATAAGGTGTTGACAACGATGGTTTTCAACGCATGCAAAATTCCCACTTACAGCTTCCCAACTTAGCCGACATGTTTTACAGTACTTTCTCCACAGCAACAGCAAAACCTTTTTATATAATGAGAACAGAGACGTAATTTGACAGAAACAATTGTATTCACATAGCTCCATTAAAGCACTATTTCAACTGAATGCCAAAACAATGAAGTGTTTAAGTGCAGTGACCAAGCATGTTCTTCTATTGCGATCATGAACCAGCTTTTATCTCCTCCTCGGTAAATCCCTGCCTACGGGCACTGAAGGATTTGGCTTCTGCTTCTTCTGTAATGAGCTCTGTGTCAGTACATACAAAACAGCCCTTTTGCTCAATACTGGAGCTGCGGCTCTTACTCTTTTCGCCCTCTCTCAGAACCTCATTTTGAGCTCACAGTTTGATCAGTTTCGAATGAATTCTTATTTAAAAGCAAGTATTTTGGAGAACGCTTTGTCTAATACCTCATGAATGCTCTGACGTCCCAC
Organism: Carassius carassius; assembly: GCF_963082965.1. Classification (NCBI taxonomy): domain Eukaryota; kingdom Metazoa; phylum Chordata; class Actinopteri; order Cypriniformes; family Cyprinidae; genus Carassius; species Carassius carassius. Next base: position 10,625,767 of record NC_081774.1, on the reverse strand, counting down.
AGTGCAATACAACATCGGCCATTGTCAAGCAAGCATTAATTAACAGTGATGACTCACAGCCCACATTATGATGATGTCAAAAAGTAATACAATATAATTGTGTCATAAAATAGTTAAAGCCCTGTTTCTATAAGCTGCAGTCATGGTGTAAATCTCCTAATAAGCGTCCGCCAGCTTTAAGGATAAATTTCCATTATAATCATGGTATATTAATTTACATTATACATAATTAAATACGCAACTCGAGTCAGGTTATGTCTGGTTTTTACTTCACCACCTGTATGATGTTACCTACAACTGCAAATGAATTCACAATAATGTCCTAGATTTGGCTCAACTCCTTTTGAAGAACCAAGGTAATCAAGCGCTTTCATCTTCGTAAGGATGCATGCAGATGCTTTATTTGTCAAAATCTAATTAAATTTCTTTTTAAAGCCCATAGGCATTACTAATGTCTGGAGCATGGATTTAGAGCGCGCCACAATCCTCAAAAACAACATAAGAAGACCTTTAGTTATTAGTTATGCTATGATTCTGCAAAATGAGCTATTACAGCTTGTGATAAATGGGACATATAATTCACCATTGAAGTATTACAGCTGAATCAAAACTATTAAACTAATTAAACACTCCAAGACTGTTATTGCATGCTGAGCTTAATTAAAGTATTTTAATTATTTTAAATTTACAAAAGCTCAGACAGTGAGGAGACAAATATGAAAGTTGCAAGTATGCAGTGAGGATGCTCTAGTTTAGCCATGAACACAAAAAATGTTTCCCGTTAGTTCTCATTCCCTGGAGGAAGGGATACCAAAATTTAAATACAGTGATCCTACTTTGACAAGGAATATCAGTATCAATGCAAAATGCAGGGAAATAGTATTATTCCAGTTTTATTTGCTCCTTTTTAAGGCATGCTCATGAATTACTTATGGCATAAATGCATAGATCAAACTGAAACAAATGCAATATAATGGTCTCAGAACTGTGGCTGGCAAAGCTCTCTCAAAGTCATAAACAAACATTCTTCAAGTGACACTAATAGAATGTTAATTTAAATTTAGCTGGTCTTGTGTTAGCACAATTATTTATTTTATTTTTTTACAAAATCTCTTCAGTTGAACGTTTTTAAATGTTACTACTTAAAGGGATAGTTCATCCAAAAAATGAAAATTCTGTCATTAATTACTCACCCTCATGTCGTTCTAAACCTCATTCATCTTCATAACACAAATGAAGATATTTTGATGAATTCTGAGAGCTCTCTGGTCCTCCCATAGACAGCTAGGTTCCTTACCTGATTAAGCTCTGGAAACTATTAAGGACAATGTTAAAATAATCCACATCAGTGGTTCAACCATAATTTTACGAAGCTACGAGAATATTTTTTATGTGCAAAGACAACAATAATAATGACTTTCTTCAACAATTCGTCTCCTCCGCGTCACCCTATGGCACCATTTTGGAGAGTATTACAAGTTAACAATGTATGTTGTTCTGTTTCTGTTCTGTTCTGCTCTTTTTGTTGTTTTTGATTGCTTCCACTGTCCTCATTTGTAAGGCGCTTTGGATAAAAGCGTCTGCTAAATTAATAAATGTAAATGTAAATGTAAGTGTAAATGTTTCACCAGCACCATACGCAGATTGCATTGTTTACATTTTGATATGAACATAAACAACTGCATACATTCAAACAACTGTTTACCTATGTGATATGCTCCAAAATGGCACTATAGGGTGACGCGGAAGAGACACATTTTTGAATAAAGTCATTATTTTTGTTTTCTTTGCTTACAGGGTCTTACAGGTTTGGAACGAAATGAGGGTGATAAATTAATGACAGAATTAAAATTTTTGGATGAACTATACCTTTAATGTTACCACTTAAATATTGAAAAGAGAACATTGAAAAGTAATGTTACCATAATGTTTGCAGAATTTGAAAATGTAATATCCCCTTGAAGTTTGCATAACCAAAAAAATTATTTTAAAACAAACTGGACTTTAGAAAACATTCAGAAATAAAATTTTCCTTAATGGGAAAATGGTCTTAGATCATATTTTTGTTAGCTGGGCATGAGGTTAAACCTAAGCTTAGGTTAAGCATTGGACTTAACGGCAAGATGATAATGATGATGGATAACGTTAATGATAACCCATTGTTTGAACGGGCTATGGGTTAGCAATGTTTTCCACTAACAAATGGCTAGTTAGTGTTATTTATAGTCACAATCGATTTAGAGTTTGAGGCATTTCTTTGTTTTGGTTTCGAACACTGTAGCTGTAAGTGTGTTTGAAAGATCAGGGTTGGAGTAGGATTACTGTCAAGCGACGTCCCTGGAGTCGAGTCTAAACAGAAGCTGCACAGCTGTACACACACACATAGAAATGCTCTGCCCCATACAGCAAGAGATAGCTGGCAGGATGACAACAATGTATCCTATGCAAAGAGTGCTTATTTTTTAGCCCATCCTAAAAATATCTATCTGTAAACCTATAGTTAAATATATTTTTTACAGATTTTGTTGAGCTGAATTTCAGGGTAATGAGGCAGCTTTTTTAGGCTCATCTATATAATGTTCTGATACTAGGTTTTTATGGGAAATGTTTTATGTAATACATACAGTTCAAAAGTGATTTATAAATGGTTTGTAGAATTTATGGCAGATTTGTTTGTTATCGTCCTGCACATGCTGCAGCCATGAGGAGCTTAGAGCTCCGCACATTTTGCCTGCAAAAAAATAAAGAGTAAATAAAAGAACTTAAGCGAGAGCTGGTTATAGTGAATATGGGAAGGAAAATGCTGATGTAGAAAGTGCATGAACGAGGCTTACTTTCAGCCTACCATTAGCATGCGTTAACAACTTTTAACAGTTTTTTTCTTCTTTGGCCGGATTTAACCACACACATGTTGGCCTTGAACATTAACTGGCTATTTCTCCAACAACATCAATTGTTTTAAACATATACGTTTGGGAACTTAGAACAGTCTCATCTAAAAAAATAAATAAATAAATAATTCTTAATCATAATTTTAATCATTATTTTGATGTCGCTAGGTTCCTTCGCTTCTCGCATGTGCATCTTTTCACAGACGTTCTGATAGTGTTCAGTGAATTACTTCTTAGCTCAGAACATACAACCAGTCTGATTCTTGAGCAAATGTTTTTTATGAGCCGATTATTGTTAGTAAAACAAAAGTATAGAGCAGTGCATGGCTAGTGAAGTTAGAGGAGGTTCTTATTAGTGAATGAAACACATGCAGTGAAACTAGTGCATCCCATTTGAGTATGAATGACGGTTCTTTTTAGTTAATCACAAACACTTTTCAGTTCAGTTTCTCAATTAATGCAACTCACTAAATCAGCTCACTTTCTAAACCTTGGTATATGAAGTAAATAATTGAAAATATTAAAATATTTAATATTCAAATGTAATATTGTTGTCTGTACATAACATAAAGATTAAATTAAATCAAATATAAATATTAACAAAGAAAAACTAAATTTAAATGAATGAAAGTTAGAAATGTTGCTTTGGCAACTAACTGAAACAAGTTAGTGTTAAATTATTAAAATTACTAAAACAAAAACTGAAATAAAAATACATTAACCTTTTATAGAAATATATATTTTATATAAGCCCAAACCAAATATGTTAAATACATAATGCTAAAATATCACTGTACTCAGATTTGATAATGTGTTCTAAAATCTAAAATATAACTGGTATTTCATAAAAAAATAAGGTAATATTAAATATATGATAATTTGTTCTTTGTTGTTTTATATGTTACTGTTCCCAGCATTTAGCAAAAAAAAATTATACTTTGAACTATATACTGTGACCCTGGACCACAAAACCAGTCATAAGGTATTTTTTTCGAAACTGAGATTTATATATAATCTAAAAGCTGAATAAATAAACTCTCCATTCATGTTTGGTTTTTTAGGATAGGACAATATTTGCCCTAGATGCAACTATTTGAAAATCTGGAATCTGAGGGTGCAAAAAAAATCTAAATATTGAGAAAATTGCCTTTAAATTTGACCCATACGATGTTTTTTCCACTATTGCTACGAATAAACCCATACTACTTATGACTGCTTTTGTGGTCCTGGGTCACATATGTCCTACCAAACATTTCTTACTCTTTAATCAATCAATGTTGTTGGGGCTATTAAGAAATCAAAATTGTTCAGAATCAAAGGCCAAAACTCCTTAATTCTTCCTATCCCAAAACATGAGAGACATGTTAGTCCGCAGTCAAATAAGAAGTTGCAGGCATAGCAGACTCGTGGCTGCACGCTTGATGGAATATAAGTGGAGAAGTCAGGAAAGCACACAGCTTTTATGTTGCATTGTTTTCTTTGCATTTCAAGGCTGCACTATTATTCCTGCACAAACACAGCTTCTCACCATTCAATTTGGTGAGGGCTTCTTCAATAACTACTCCTTGGAGCTATTCCATGTCATCAAAGAGCACATCATCTGTTATTGTAATGAGTCTTGACTCTAACTCAGCTCTGAATCATTAGTGAATGGATCAACTGCTCTCATCAATGTGTTCGAGCCCCAGTGGGAATGTGAGCGTGATGAGGGCCCATCCAGTGCACTTTGATTGATCATTATTTTAATCACTGCAGGCAGACGGTCACGGGGACGACGTCAACCCACCACACCCTTATGGAAGAGAAAATAAATAAATGAAATGCAGGTAGGAGGCATTATTTCAAATTAGCGTCTTTATGGATTCTCACAGTTAAGGGCTTCCCGCACCTTCCTGTAAGCACCACACTTGACGCTGTGGTCCTCCAACGTTAAATACATTCACAGCCAGTGACCACACACAAAGATGAGTCTGCTCTCTGCTCGCTCTGTGCCAAGGTCGTCTGGGAAGTATCTCGGTTAGCTTACAGACACATTTTGTGAAGGATTCCTTCCTAGAAATTCAGGCTTGATAAATAGGTTTTTTTTTTTTTACAAGTAGTGTCACAGGCTGCTCATTTAATGGATTTGTTTCAAATTATTTTTAATTATCTTTAATAATCTTTCTGCAATAATACTGAGCTTTTCAGCTGTCATTGACCTGTGTCTCTGCCATATGAATAGCAGCTTTCAAACTGCTATTTTCCGTATGTCTCTGTCTTTTATGATGCCTGCAAGCACAAACAACACAGCTTGAGTAATCAAGTCAAAGGCTTTGAGATGAACTCTTCAAAAACATACTCCCACTTCTGTGTAGGAAAAAAGGTCACATTCGATCGTGTTTCGGAATGTGTGCAGTCGAGTAAAAGAGAATGTGCTGGAAGTCTAAAAACACTAAAAGCCGGTTCACTTTCTCTGTCTCTGTGGTTGAAGTGGCACATGCAATATACACCCCACATTCAGGGGATTTTTTTTACAGATCAGCACCTAGATGGCCTTTGTTTTTTCCAAGCCAGTGCAGCAACGCTGGTGACAGGATCTAAAGATAGTCCAGTAGCCGATAGCACAGGGGCAATCTAAAAAATCAAGAGGACACTTGATAGATTGCATCTAGAGAAAGCTATTGTTTCTCTCTTATCTGATATTGGAACAATCTGGATTGTTTGCAGGTTCACAGGTTTCCATAACGAAAACTCATTTTGTTGAATACCTGTTTTTGATAGTAATTAGTTCTGGAAGAAAATGGATCATGATTTCTACAAAGATATTAAGCAATACAACCCTTTTGAACATTGACAATAACAAGGAATGTTTGTCAGCACCATACCAGAATGGAATGGAGAGTCAAGTAATTTTTGTTTTTCAATACATTTATTGATTTGTTATCACAAATCAGGTTTTTGCTTTATCATTTTGGATAATGGAATGGGAATTGATGCTGAAAATATATTTATTTATTATCAAATTTTCAGCTTTTTTTCATCAAATATATTTGTGACACAGGGCCACATTTGTATATTTGTAGCAATAGCCAACAATACATATGGATAAAATTATTGTATTCCTACCATAAATATATCAAAATTAATTTTTTATTAGTAATATGCATGGCTAAGAACCTTATTTGGACAACTTTTGAGGCAATTTTCTGAATATTTAGATTTTTTTTGCACCCGCTATCTCAGCCAAATATTGTCCTGTCCTAACAAACCATAAATGAAAGGAAATCTTATTCATTTGGCTTTTAAGATGATGTATAAATCTCAATTTAAAAAAATAAATTACAAGGTTTTGTGTTCCAGGGTCACATTTATTTCTCTTTTCATAAAATTGAGCTTTTCATCCAGAATATAAATTAAATGTTAAAATACATTCAAATATATTTCTCAGTATTACTGTTTTTAGTGTATTTTTGATCAATTAAATGCACCTTTGGTGAGCAAAAGAGAACTCATTCAAAAACATTAAAAGATCTTAATTTATGCAGTGTTTTCAACAGTAGTGATAGATAGATAGATAGATAGATAGATAGACAGACAGATAGACAGACAGACAGACAGACAGACAGACAGGCAGACAGACAGACAGACAGATAGATAGATAGATAGATAGATAGATAGATAGATAGATAGATAGATAGATAGATAGATAGATGATAGATAGATAGATAGATAGATAGATAGATAGATAGATAGATAGATAGATAGATAGATAGATAGATAGATAGATAGATAGATAGATAGATAGATAGATAGATAGATAGATAGAATGTTAAATGAAAAATCCCGTATGCAGTAGGAAATACAAGAATGAGTTGTACGTCTGTTGTTGGAGGCTACTTTGCTTTTCTGTATAATGGATTTATGACTTGTGCTGGTGGATCAACTGAAGGCTTTGGGTTGCCAAGCAACAGCGGTCATGTGATAAATAAACGGTGCTTGCTTCTGTAAAAGATCAGATTATTCTCCCTCAGTGTATTGTCGGAGGGGAAGAATAACTAGGGATGAGGTACAGGGCAAAAGTTGGAAAGATAGTGCATTTACAAAAGTCTTTTAACTTCATGTAAATTGACACAATGTGAAGCTGGGTTTCTGGTGGCTATTTAACTGCCTTGCATTACGGTCAATGACCAAATTTAAGATGCAGTAATTAATAACTCATGTTATTATAACTGTTATTATAACTATTATAAGTGTCATAACTGAACTCACAGCACTGAGGACTTTATCACCATACCAAGCCAAATGGATTGGCTCAATTATCTGAATAGGGAGCAGGGACCATAAAGCAGACAGCATGAGATGTAAAATGAAAGCCTTGACTCTGTGTCTGAATAATTCAACAGGAATTTCTCTTGAATTATCAATAATTGCACACCACTGATACGCCTTTAAGAGGTCATTACAAGGCGCTGGGCGAAACTTGGGTTAGCTTCATGCACGCCTTTTGTTTTTCTTCTAATATTCTGCGTCGCGTGTGGCAATATTTTGTACAATTAAGAAGAGTAATTATTTTTCACCATCATGCAGAGGACTGAATCATTTTCAGTGAAATATTATTAATCAGAATTCCAGTCCTGACCCAGCCTCTGAGCTGTGAAATTGTATTTCTACTTTAGCAAACAACAATATAATGGATAGGAGAAAAAAGAAAGGAGAAAGAGTAAATTGTACAGCATGGTCCAAATCAACGGATAATAATTACAGCACCGTGCAGACTTTGTGTCTGCCATGGCTGTACTCAGCTGAAGTCATTTTCAATTAATCTAGACGAAAGCCATTGTGTGAAGCAACTCATGGAATTCTCTGAACTTCACAATGCTTAATAGCATACTCTCTGACACTCGGCTGTGCTGAAACTTTGGAATAGAATTACATTTATTAAGCCAAACGCTAGGAAATGTTCACACACGTACGCTCTCTCTCTCTCACTAATCTGTCGAAGTGTTGAAATGAAATCGAAAAATATAAATAACGAAATAAGGACTGCAGTTAAACTCGCACAGAATACCAAAGGGAAATTCTACTGGATTCTGGGGGTTCAGATGTTTCAGTGCACTGAGTGCAAGAGATGATGCAATCATTGTGGTGGTGGCCATGATGATGAAATAGGCATAAACAATATAACAAACAGACATATCAAGTACATGCTTGATGGATCTTTCTCTGCATTGCAGCAGTGAAATTTTTATATTTTTTTCTAGCACCAGTATCTTCCATTTTGCTCTGACGGCTTCTTTGTTGTTCTAAGTCAGAATGCTTTATTGCACATATTAATGTCATATTTCAGATGCCAGCGATATGATTAAAGAAATGTTCTATGCACTCTTGGCTTGATCTAAGAAAAATTGATTCATTTATTTAGACAAAAGAGTATAGAGTTTTAATACTGCCCATTTATCAGATAGCCGCCATAACATGAAAACAAAAATATTGGCTTATTAGTACAAGAAATAATTTTAATATTGATACATCCCTTTTTAGAAAGGTATGATACTGAAAAGATCTAAGAATGTTAAATCATTAGTGGCAAAAATCTAAAAATATATCAGTCTGAATTCAGAATTTGTTTTAGTTTTTTTGCTTGTGTTCTAATTCAGTAGGGAGGTAAAATGTCCCTCAGAATATCTCTTAGGATTTGACTGGACCCTTCATGTGTTGAGAGAATAAGAGTGATACAGGGAATTACCCAAAGTTCTCAGACCAAACCCAATAAAAGAATAAAAACTATCCTTTGGCAGAAACATATTGTAGCTGTCCGTCTAAGAATGGGCCACAGAGGTGTGTGGCGACAGCGAATCTAAGCTAAGGTTGAGGTATAGCTGTTGGGTTAGGGCTGCAAACAACCACAGCTGTTGCAGGCTTAGAGCTTATAATGACACTGTGTGTCACAGATTCAACCAAACCTCATTTACTTTTCCCTCTCTCTTTGTGATCAATAAATCCTATTAATGTTTTATTTGGAGAAAACTAAGAAGGTCTATAATATCTGGAAAGAGCTATGTGTTAACATTCCCATTATTCTCAATAGTGGTTACCTGGCTGGTGATGTAAAGTGATAATTTATAAACAAATTAATCTTAAAACCTTCTAAAGTGGACCAGGAACAATTAAAATATCTACTTCAGTTTCATAAAATATTTTGTTATTTATATGTTATATATTTGGTCTTTGAATGGAAATCAATGTAAAAAGTTTGACATCCACAAGCAAGGGTCAAGAGGGCCATGCTAACCAGCCACACATTGACAGTGATTCACAGTGACAAAGCAACCAGACATCATTTATTTTCAACCATCAGAGCTCAACTTTATGCAAATGAGCAGCGACAGGACACAACAATGACCAATGGGAATGCAAGCAGTAAGAACACCCACAAAAAAACTCAGTGACCTCCAACATTTTAATAGCTGTCAGTGTGAACGCCCCCTTAAGTGCCCGCAAAAACAAACACCTTAGCATGAGCATAATATGAAAACACGTCAGAACATGCTCCTTTGCTTTCTGCCTCCGCTGCTGCATTGTCTGAAAAATTGCTTTGCTGTACTTGTTGGGATTGCTGAGTTTTTGGCTGTGTTTTCAGCGTTTCAGTGGTTGCAAGGTAATCTGCGATGACACCGCAGTGATTTAAAGCTTATTTGCAGAAGATTTCGACAGAATTCCTGGCACTATAAAAACATCCATAATTCAGTGACCTCTTCCCTCTTGGTCTCATGGGATCCAAAACCTGGCTAGTGGCCTCATGGAGAGAGAGGGACTGAGAGAACAATTTGCTTTGCAACAACTGATGCTAGCCGATAGCGTGCAGTGGAGAGTTCAGATATGGCTGCTGAAATGTGCTTTGGAAACGTGCCTCATTAACATCAAAGGTTAATTCCCTTAAAACAACAAGCTCTCGCAGTGTTGTTTTCAGGGAAATGCAAATTCACACCCTCTGTCTCTGCGAAACCATGAAATCCGTTAACCAGGTACGGCGCTTTGAAACGCAACTGAACTACAACTATAATCTCTTTTAATCTGTATGGAACAGATTATGTACCCAGCACATTAACAAATACCGCTGAATGATTCATCTCATCATTTTTACATCTACGATGTGCTTGTTTGCAGGACTCCCTTTCATGTTTCCTCATCCTCCAAACTGGATTTGCGTAGAGCCATCGATAACTACCGTGAAGCCTTCCAAATTCTGTCCCTCAAACTTATTTAAGTTGCGATTAATTTAGGACTTACATAAAGGTTATGTAAAGTGATGAATAATGAATGGTGCATAACACCACACTGTCATTAAAAACTTCATATTTTATTAAGGATGGGGAGAGAAGCTCTGCAGATACAATTCATGTACCTCTCTAATTATCCTTGCAAATGACTTCGGGGACTAGGCCTAAATAAGAGACTGCAGAAGACAGCACCACTGCATATCATACAGCTGCCACTGTCATTTTCCCTTTCATGTGCGCTAGCCAAGGTCAGTCCCGCTCACACGTTTAATGGTGTGTACGTTTCATAACCAGACAGAAATTAGCAGCAAAAAAAAATTACTGATCTCTTCGAGGTTCCTTTCATAATTGATCTGAACACAAGTTCGAAACGGTCACGTATCATTCATCTGGATTGCCAGAATCCTCCAAGCTGAAATCAAAGAGACTGGGCTTAGTCACAGGCCATTTTTGCTCCCTTGCTGGGTAAGGAGCTTTCTTTGTGAGCGAAGCACTTCAAAAAGAATTTGAATATCATTATGACATACGTGCACCTTACTGAACCGAAATCGATTTGGCCATCTGAACCCTCCTCCTCCTCCTCCTCCTCCTCCATCTTCTAGAGTCTAGACAAAGTGGAAGCCCGCCGTATTATGACGGGGGCACGTATAGCCAAAGATGGGCTATAGAACATGTGGGTCATAAGGTGAGCCATCGTTTAAATGTGACATCTGTGCATCCATTCTACGTCAGGGATGAGCAGGCGCAAATTCCCAGGTAGACAAACGCTTCCGCCTCGGCTCCGTTTCAATGGCAGCGATGATATCTGAGAGGATAATGGTGAGTGTCAGACTGGGAAATAGACTGGAATAATTGATACTGTAAGGGTGTTATTCCAGCAGTCGGAGTTAGGAGACGATTGGCAGCGAGCCTAAGAGCGAAGAAGACTCCCTGAAGACGCTGGGCTCTCTGAAACTAACCATTCTAGAATTGAGACTAGTGATGATGTGAACAATAACCTGCCCTCCTCTAAGGAAATGAAAAAAAAAGACTCATAATGGAAGCCGCTAAACTCTGCCTGCATAGATATAGCCATTCATTACAACTGAGGAAATCATTAATATTTTATTGGAACATTATGGGACAAGCTTGTGAACATTTGTTTCTTTTTTGCCTCGGTACAAAATTTCTTTTCACTATGGTACTAATGAGTGGATTATGAATCTTCTCACTGTCATTATGAAGTCTTCAGGCTCACCCCTTGACACCAACAAACTGCCATCAACATTCAAAAGACTTCGAGAAAACTACATTAGTGTATCACTCCAGCTCACTCCACTGAATTTCAGCAAGACTTGCAAAAATAAACTGCATGTGCAGATTCACTGGCATTAAACTGGATATTTAGAGAATTTATGTTTTAATCCATAATTCCAGTATGGTATGTAATGTAATATAGTACTGTAATTCAATTAAAAATGACTGTGTAATCCTTGACATTTCAAGGCTGGATTTTTTTATAGTTAATTACAAAAGGAAGATCAGTCTTAAAGTCATCATGAAACAGAAGTTGCAATTATCTTTTCTTCCCTATTGTGACATATATCAGAGTCAAACAATTATTACAAAAAAAAAATTATCATGGGACTTGATTTTTGTCCATAGGAACTGATTAGATTATTAGATTGCTGTTTCCTATTTGATGGCCTCTTATATTGTGTATCTTATTGTCCAGCTCTCATGTCAGTGCACACATCAGAAGAGAAGAGATGTCTATAATATAGTTATAGTAAACACTGCAATATTCTGTTAAAATAGGAATTATAAATTTTGAATTCATGGTGACTTTAAACGTCATCAAAACTACTGTTAATGCAGGCTGAGAAACACAACCCAGAAATAGCACTTTTTTTTTTTTTGGTCAGATATTAGAAATCAGAAATTAGGCACAACAAAAACCTTCTATTTTCTTTCAAAGGATAGTTCACAAAATGATGTTTCTGTCATGATTTACTCTCATGTCAAATACAAAAAGGTATTTTTGAAGAACACTAGGGAATAAACAACACTGAATCCCATTTACTTTCACTGCATGAAGAAAAAACCCTGAGACATTTTTTTTTAAATATCTTCTCTTGTGTTTTGCAAATGAAAATAGGTCACATTGAGGCTTGAAACAACATTAAGGTGAGTACATTTTTATTTTTGGATGATCTGTCCCTTCAAAGATGCACTATACGGAAGTGTGGCCTCTCTATCACCATCTGTGGCTGAAACATTAAAATGCCAGTTTGGGGTCTTTTGAAAGAAGACTCTTCTGCTCACCAAAGCTGCATTTATTTATTTTTTACATACAGTAAAACCTGTATTTTCAGCATCCGTCTCTCCATTCTAAAGTGTTACATGATCCTTCAGAAATCATTCTAATATGATGAATTGGTGCTCTGTTCAATAAAAACTTATTATTAATAACAATGGTAAAAACATATTTTTATCATTGTAAAACCGAGATATTTTTTCATGATTCTTTGATGAATAGAAAGTTCAGAAACAGCATTTTTCATGTTTAAAACAGAAATCAGAAATCTACTATCACTTTTGTGTTCTTTCTGAATCAAAATATTATTTGTTTAAATATGGTAATGTACTTGTGGAATTGTTTTATGAGGAATCTGATGGCTTATAGGTATACATCTGCCTTTGATCAAAATATCAGAGTAGGTTTGTCTTTCTACACTAAAACCAGATGAAAGAAAATGCTTCAAAGCCCATGTCCAAAAATTGTGTTGTCTGACCAAGTAGAATCTTTACTTATGGATGAATGACACGAGTAAACCTGAAAACAAAGGTGTAACAGTGGTCAGTGCAGTAATTTCAGCAACACTAGCAAAACCAACTGGAACTGCAACAATAATGATTATTTCCAAACAGATTTCCTAAATGCTCTACTTTTATCCCCAAAATCAGGTAGTCCCGGTAGAGCCAATGATACATTGCTCAAACAAGTTAAAAGTTTTGATGTCTTCACGAATCACGATTTGCATTTTGTCATAAAAATGAATTGTTTTAGTTTTTTGCATAATGCTTCCTCTGGAAATGTTCCAAAATGTAGGTGGACTCTATATACATAAAACAAATATTAGTCATTGTTTTTAAGAGTTTAAAACATGGTGAAAAGAGAACAAAAGGGTTTAAAAAATCAACTCTTCATCTTAACTCAAGACATCATATAAAAATAAACATGCCCACACACTTCTTAATGTTAGATGTTAAACCTCGGCAGATAGTTAGATAAGCTAGATAAGTTAGATAGAGATAAGCACACATAAAATGAAAATAGATCCCAAATGTCTAAAAACTGACAGTGCCATGCTCTCCTGTTCCTGCAGTTATATTAAGAGCACTGACTAATGATCTGTCCTTTATCTCAGCCGTGCAAAGTATATCTTCTCTCGCCTTTTCCTTCGCACATAGTCTCTTTTCCATTTCGTTCTCTCGTGCATCTGTCGACTGAAGCAAATGTTCATCGCGGATTCGGTTTAGAGATTTCATTTCGGAGTGCCATTTACACAAGCCACAAGCTCCAAATGAGTTGCAACACGCTGCAAAAACAAAAATATCTAGATAAATCTACCACAGCATGTCACAATAAGTCACAGCTTTCCTTCTCTCTCTTTTCTGGTTAGCATGCTTCTTTGCAATGCTTTGAAGAGAATGTTAATGATCATGGAAACCTGTGCCAAATAGCTCAGCAATGAATTTCTTTTCCTCTGATCAAAATTGGAAGAGCCTGACACTGAGTAAACCCGGCTGGAGTCCCAGTCGGTATGATCCATATTTCATTGTCTCAGTAACATCTGTAATTAATCACTATTCTCAAAATGAATGCAGTCTTTCCCCTCTTCTATTTTTTATCATATGGGGTCTGAACTCTCATTTAAACGAAGGAAAATGGAGGAAAAGGAAAAAATGTGTGGATGTCTCTCCACAGATATTTTGCTTTGAGATCGACTGAAAAAGAAATTCATATTCTTAAGGTGGAGGGGCAAAAGACTCTAATTATGCTCTCCTTGTAATTATATTGTTGCATCCAATATAAAACATGAAACCCTCATTATTATTGTTATTACATCTTATCATGCAGAAACATTGCATAGCTTCAGGTTGCTTATACAAACATTAAGATAGCAAAACTATTTCTGTCATTCTGTCAAAACAATTAAGAAAAGGTTGCACTTGTACATTTCACTAGTTATGGTCTTATCTAGCTCGGTGGAATCATGTAATTAGCTAAATATGGAAACTAGTGTTCTATAATGAAATTAAATTCCATCATTACTGCAGTACTGTATATTATTTAATAACACGGCGTTCTAGAATAGTTGATTCTGATTGGTCAATTATGCTGCTAGTGTTCAGATATTTCCTAATAGACTGCAACAGTGCCTGTCCGCTTTTTCAGTGGTCTTGGTTCTAAAGCATTTTTCCTATTCATTTTTCCCTTAGGGATTAAAAGAAAGACTTTGCTTTAGAGTTAAAAGCCATGAACCAAATCAACAAGCTACAAGATTAATTACAACGTTACAAACTTTAATGAAAATCAGATAAAAAAAGAAAAAGGCCACAAAACTGTCTGCTTAAAGTCTTTACTGTGGGAAACAACTACTATTCCATTAAGCACTGAGAATAACAATTGATTAAACACAAAGATGAAATAATGAGACTATTGATTTCAGTATGTTAGTTATATATATAAAACAACATATTTTCATATTTATTGCAAAATATGCATGTTATGGATATTTGTCGTAGTTTGAGAGTGATCTTTGAGAGTGAGATCTAGTCTTTAAAGGTACATTATTATTTTTTAGATTCAAGATAACACAATTCAACATTTCATGTACATATATTTATTCATTTAGTGATCAGTCATGATAATGTACAATCAGATGGTCATTACTGCAAAAGAAACACCTTCTGGCTGTTATAAGATTGACGCACTCCCGATTACCCCGTTGTATTTTGTGATAATGACCGACTGACTGTACATAATCTCTAACATAATTTTCGATAATAGATGATTGAGTAGGACATTAAAATGTATAGATATAGGATAACAAAGAGCTTGCTTTGTCCATTTGAGCTTTTTTCTACTTTATTTTTTCACCTGTTTATATGTTATTTTTCCATACTTAGTTCCCACCTGCCCAAAGCAGCTCTATCTGACACATACGTAAACACCTCTGTGTAAACTTCAGCATTTTTTATATTCGTATAATAAAATCATCACTCCCATTGTGCATGCATGTCTGTCTCTTTCTCACTGTATATTGTGTAAGCTGAAGAAAGACATTAGGAATTTGCTAGGGGAAAGATTGTTCCTGGAAACATGCTGCTGGCAAAAACATGATCAGCTAAATTCTCCATTGAGATTAACAAATAAGCCTAATTAAAAATAAAACACCATATAAAAGCATTCCAGTGCTATCTAAACTTCCAAAAAGACTGTTTTGTTACATGGTGATTTCCAATAAACCATTTGGCAGATATCACACATAAAAAGCATTACTTTTAAATGTTTAAATATACAAACTCAAGACATTCAAATAAACAAATACCACATATAATTTGCTTTGTTTTCCTTTTCTCTTCCCCTTCCACTCTGATCAAGATTTCTTAATGAAAACATGTAATTACTGAGACAGTGACGGTGCTCCGTTAGATGCCATGGGTCAGATCAATGCCTTCCCAGCCAAGGCAAAAACACAATTACACTGACAGATCTCCCATAAATGTCCAAGAACTACAGCAGATGGTGGACTTAAGAGACGGTGCTTATGGCTGCTTCACAGTGTACTACTAGATTCTAGATTCATCCTCGAATGCATAAAACAGCTCCCACTGCAGGAAATAGCACACTGCAAAAGCTGCACAGCACAGCACAAGGCATTGTAGAACGCCTTGCTGATACCTTCTCTATCCTTTGCACAAAAGAAATTCAGCACCACGGACAGGGAATAACCAGCTCACACTGACTGTATCAGCACTCCGCACTGTATGAAGAAATTGGGCATAAAAAGTCACTCGTCAGACACTGAAACACAACTTTTCTCCTTGCTGGCAGAGTTTAATTCCAGATGAAGAAAGAAAAGTAAAGGAGAGACAAAAGATCTGGTTTGACAGCAGCCTACTCTCTTTTCCCAAGACAAAGCTCTCAGCATGGTGTCAGAGCTGCTTCAAACAGAGATTGAACCTGTGTGACATACAAAACACCAGCCTGTTCTTGCATCAGCTGTACATTTAGAGAAGTTTGCGGTGTGAGGTAAAATTTTCTTATCATTTCCTAAACTAGCAACCACCGTTTATCTTTCAGTCAGGGTTTGTGAGCTGATTTGACAATCAGGTGGATGTGAACCACAGAGAGAGAAGGAAATGGGAAAATAGGAATGCCCTGAAATTTTAATTCTGAGCAACAGAATAAAGAATTTTTTATTTTATTTTTTACTTTAACCAATAAATTCGGACCCACTTTATATTAAGTGGCCTTAACTACTATGTACTTAAATTTAAATGATTAATTTGGTACAATGCACTTATTGTGTACATACATGTTTTTACATTGTACTTATATTTGAAAAATATCTGCACGTAATTACATCTGTAATTAATTTCTGTAATTACATGTATAATTACACGGTTGACACATCCCTCACACCTTAACACACCCTTAAACTTACCCATACCACCAAATCTGTCCCTAACCTTACCTGTTTCCCACCTCAATAGCAGCAAAACAAATTAACAATACAACATGAACACAATAAGTACATGTATTCCTTTTTTGATGTAAGTACATAGTAGTTAAGGCCACTTAATATAAAGTGGGACCAATCCTAATATTACATATATTAACATGCTATACCATTTTGTCATAATAATTGAAAACAAAAAAGAAAGAAAGAAAACACTTCAAAACATTTTAAATTCTAAAAGTCATTTTAGACATCACAGAATTGTAGTCTAAACACAGAACAATATGAAAAAAATAGAAGTTACATTTAAAAGTGTTATAAAATTATTGTTTTTTCAAAGATTAACTTTATCACAGACATTAACACTCACATAATATAAAAAATATGGTAAATGAAAATTAAATATTCTACATTAAATTATCATTGATTATTCACTGAACATCAATACTGTACAATAAACAGTATGGTACAGGTTTGGATATTTTGCATCCTTACTAATAGTGCTGCATGTGATAACAACAAAACAGTCTGATTTCATTCAAATCAAAATTTTTCAACCTAAATACACCACTAAAACAAAACATAAAGATTTGGTGGCAATAGTTAGCAAAAAGCTCTTAAGTAACATTGACTGTTTACCATGTCGAAAGTATACAATACTGTAGTACAGTACTTAATAGGGACTTAATTAGTTCAATAAAACAGGCATATGTTTTAAATTAAAATCTTTTATCCAAAGACATCTTGTGGCTTTTTTTAATTTTTAACTAAATATGTGGTTTCTAAGAAACCTTTCCATTTTCTCTCTGTGTCCCCTACCTGTTTTTTTCAAGCACATTCTTATTATTCCTCTTTTCTTTCTCAAACAAGCAACTTCAATATCGTGAAAGGTTAAAGAGCAAACCACATGCAGTAAATATCACCCAACACAATACCACAGCAATATTGGTCAATATTGAATGGTATCGTCAATATTAGAAAGGCATTTGCCGAGGGTTTATAAAAACAATACCACACCGAATTCTGGTCAAAACTAAACACATCTATATGCAAGGCAGTGCAAACTTTTTCATATTTTTTCTGCTCAGTGATACATTTTGAGTAAGAACAGCTCTGACGACAGCAGAATACTTGAACCATGTCCAAGTTGTCCAGCATTTCAACTAAGTAAAATGACAACTGCCTGCACTGTGGTGTCCCTGAATTTCCCAAGAGGCAGGGTTTTTGACAGCATGTCTGAGCAGACACATTACAGGCGTGACAGCCAGAGGAAAAGGCCACAGTCTCCGGTAAAAATGCAAATGTCAGAGAGCAACGGCACACACCGTTTGCTGACTAATTGCATCCCATTGAAAATTCCGCAGGTACTTTGTGGCTCATTTACGTGTTGGGAACACATTATCCGCTGTGTGGCACATTACATTTTCACATTTATCGCCATATGTCGTGTTCAAAATTCATAACTGGTGTTTTGTTAAATGGCTGTTCTGAGAGCATTTTTCAGAAGTAATTATTAACCTCATAATGATGCCACTTTATGTCAGGAACATTCCCATCAAAAAGAAGTCACACAATAGTATCAAAGAAAGTAACTGCTGGTGAGTTCGATTCCATCAACCATTAAACATAAGCTATCATTTCACATTTGCCCGTTTCTCTCTGTTCATGGCCTCTTGGTTAAATGCCACTTTGTCTTGGCGAGGCACATGAGCACTATGTAGCAGAGCAGCTGACTGCCCCTGCGATCGCATTCACTGCATACAGGATCAGTTGGCCAGGCCGTCTGTGGGATTGGGCGGCAGAAGCGTATAATGAGGGTTACTGGAGTGGCATTGAGAGGATTATCTCTCCTCATACTTTGGACAAAAGCTTTGTGAATTATCACCGAGGAAAGGTGGTTAGGAAGCTGCTCTCTTTGACAAGCAGATCTGGATGCCAGAAGCAGAAATGCCGTTATAAACGTCCAACTGTGTAAATGATGGATGGCCTGTGAGGGATGGAATCTGCCAAGTACAACATTAGCAAAAATAAACAGGGGCAGCGCGATAAGAGCCGAGCCACACTCTGACGTTATCCTCCTTTCACACACGTGTCATTGGACTTTCAGCTCGTCGACTGGCCAATTTCAAGAGAAGCTGGATTGACAGCAAAACCCTTTTGTGAGCAGCTAAAACATTCAGGCACACACTTTTGTACTTTAGACGTTCCATTACTTTAATGTTTACTGTAGCTCTTTGAAACAGGATAATGTGTTCAGATGGCTCTGAGTGGAGGTTTGTAATTGCATTGCATGCAATCAGAGGATAAATTATGGAACAAGACCATGAGAATGAGGAAATAAAAATGACAAACTTCAAATCGTGGGATGACTGAATTTCGACACTCATAAATATTCAACTTCATCTCTTTCCAGGTTTGGTTTTATTCAAGGGTTTTACATTATGATGCCAAAGAGGGTATTTTTCTCCCTTATGCAATGCTGCGTAACTAGGTTAAGCCAGCTTATGCATGGTGAATAGGTGTATCTAACTGATGCCCTCCCATGGACACTCAGGGGACTGGGGACTGCAGAGGATGCAATAAGAATGCTGCACATATTCTCTGCTTCCTCTCCTACAGGTCTGCGAGTGACCTGACAAGAGTCTTTCGCAGATTGACTGTGTCAATATCATGCAATCTCTGACAAATTTCACACTGTTATTTACTAGATTCCAGCACATCAAGGTCTGGTTTGAAACACTTTGTTCTTTCAGATCTTGCCTGAAGCATACTATAAGCACATGGATAAAGTGCTGTGTGTGTACATGCTATGTAGAGGCCAAAATCTGCATGTTGGCTACTCAGAATGGTACAGTTTGCAGAACTTGGCTTAGTTTAGCACCTTTTATTGAATTCATGTTTTTTTTTTTTCAAGGAAGGCTAATCCAGAAGCATAATCATTATACACTGATTTAACATGATGTCTTACAATAATAATTGCAACACTGAAATCTAAGAATAAATATATGCACAGATCTGTCTTCGCCTTTTTGTGTGATAGATCATTAAAAAGTACATCCATAGACATGGTCGATAGTCCCCAAGCTTTTACATGTGTCGACCTTACCTTGGTCCATAAAACCATTCAATAAGTCCCAATAAAGACAATCTACTCAATTTGAAAATACAGATTCAACAAAGCACTCAACAGTTATACAATAACTGCAGTATCTCTATTGCTGAAGGACCATTTTCAGTTAAATAAAAAATATTTCTGAAGTTTTCAATGCAAACGAGTTAAAAGCCAAGACCTCACACCCTGCATTCATATGTATAATTTGCGTCACGTTTACCAACATCGCAAAGTCTGGAAACAGAAGTGGATCCTTTTTCCTCTAATGTAAATCTATGTATTTTAGATAAATAAAACTGTGATATAAAAATACTCATTTACAACATTGCTGGCTGCTCTTGTAAAGGCACTTTAAAAAATCTGAACGAGAGATTTCCTCCAGAGCAACTTGAGGGAAAACCGTACCATCGTACATCCCATGAATCCTTTTTCCATCTTACCATTTTCATTTTGGATGTGCAGCCTTATATCTGACATGTCTTAGAACTGATATGACCTCTCCAGCATATCAATGTAATCCATCTTTGTTTTGAGTCTAGCCCTCAGCTCAGGGTAATCACTTTGGGTCTGATTAGGACATACTGTCCTTGTCCCTGTGGTGGTTGTGATCATTTGCTTTTGTCTGGCATCCTGTTTGGCATGTGGATACTCTGAGGGAGGGTGTGTGTGTCTGTCAGGCAGGTTGCTAAACTGGGATGTTGTGCCAAAAAGACTGTCCACTAATCCCACCTTGGGAGTGGGACCTTGGCTATCAATGACAGTCGGGCAGAGTATTCCGTTTTCGTGGAAGCTGGAAATGTCACCACACGGTGCACCGACAGTGACAATAGTGTTAATAGGGGAGCTGGAGATCGCCATGGTCCACTCCTTCTCCTTCTCCACCAGCGTTCTGTAGTGCGATCTGCTCTCATTTGTCTCAGAGAATGGATGCTTCTGCCCTGACTCCTCCTGTCCGCTTTTGTAAATGGGGTTGCTGCACATGTGCGAGGAGGGAGCACCGATGCTATCGTACACGTGATTGGAAGGAGGAGTCTCTGGTAAGGTGGGTGGCTGCTCTGTAAATATGCCACATTCCATCTGAATGCCAGCCAGGCCCACTTCCCCTTGCTTCCTAAAGGGTAGCTTATTGCGCTTTTTAAGAGCATATGCGCAAAGAGCCGCAGCAGCAAAGAAGGCAGACACGAACAGAACCAGCAGGCTGAGAATGAGAACGGAGAGGGGTATAGCACCTTTTGGCGGGTGCAGCCCCACCTCAGGATACGTGGTGATAAGATCACAATCTGTTTCGGCAGGAGACAGCGTGGACTGTCGGAGCTCAGGGCAAATCACTTCAGAATTCAGAGAGCGTAAATCTTTTCCTGAGACCTGCTCGGGGGTCTTACACACCACTTCTCCGACTATGACCACTAAGCTCAGCGTGTCCAGCCACTCTTTGAGAGGGATGATGTCACAGGAGCAGTCCCAGGGGTTCTGATTCAGGTCGATCTGGACGACAGCATGCAGGTGTTCCAGAACGCCGCTGACAGGGAGGCAATGAAAGTAGTTGTTCCGCAGGTTCAGGCGTGTCAGCGAGGTACCTGCGAATGCGCCCACAGGCAATGTTCGCAGGAGGTTGTTGTTGAGAAAAACTAGCTGCAGGGAGGGCATTAAACTAAAGGCAGCCGGCTGGATTTCTCGTATTTCATTGTACTCAAAATACAAATACTCAAGGCTGTGCAAGCCATGGAACATATCAAGAGTTAACTTCAGAATGTTATTACCGTTCAGGTAAAGGCTTCTCAAATTAGGGAGATTAACAAAAGCCCCCTCTTGCACGTAAAATATTTGATTGTTTCCTAAGTGCAATAAATCAAGACTGGAAAAATTCCAAAA
Organism: Carassius carassius; assembly: GCF_963082965.1. NCBI lineage: Eukaryota > Metazoa > Chordata > Actinopteri > Cypriniformes > Cyprinidae > Carassius > Carassius carassius. The sequence goes on along the minus strand of NC_081774.1, from coordinate 10,603,902 downwards.
ATCAGACTTATAAATTCTCTGAATGAGATTTCCACTCAAATAAAGCTTCTTAGCGTTCAAGGGTCGAGGCATTAACTCAGAAATGTTGCGAAACCCATTTTCCTTACAATTGACTGTCAAGCCAAGGTCATTAATATGCAAGTTACAGGTACATCCAATGGGGCAAATGATTGGTATAGGTGGCCTTGTCTGGTATCCGGCTACAGGTGGCTGATTAGGGAACACGCTGCGTGGTGTTGGTGGTGTCTTTGAGGGCCTGGGTCTTTTTGTTGGCTTTGGGGGTCTTTCTCTTTGTTCCACAGAGGAAACAGTGTTTTGATTGGGGGACACTATAGACGACGGCTTTGTAGGCCTCGCCCTCCCCGTGTAGAATGGTAAGTGGAGAATCCCTATAATTGACTCAATCTCAGCTTCATTCAATAAGGGACAAAGTTCACTGCGTTTGATTTCTCTGAGGTCCTTTCCGTGGAGGTGGAAAGGATACTCGCATGTGATCTCACCAACAACTGCAGTGTATGGAATCCGCTCCAGCCAGGCTTGGAGCTGGATGATATCGCAGACACAGTTCCAAGGGTTCTCCTCCAACTGGATCTCCATGAGACTGCGGCCGATATATTCCAAAATCCCTTTATAAGTCAACGTCTTTAGTCGGTTGCCTCTTAAGTCAAGGTGCGTGAGAGAGACAGATCTGAAAAGAAATGCCGGCAGCATGGGTATTAAATTGTCATTAAGAATGAGCACTCTGAGTCTGTGTAGATTTCGGAATGCCCCACTGTCTATTCTCTTGATAACATTATAGTCGGCCTGAAGGTATTCTAAACTCTCCAGTCCGAGAAATGTGTCATTCCGGAACACTTCCAGTTTGTTTTCGTGAAGGTACAACCTCTTCAGGGAGCTCAAACCATTGAAAGCCCCAACATGGATATCCTGCAGGGCATTATTGCCCAGATTAATGGCCACTGCATTGTTCAAGTGCAGAAAGCTGTTGAAGTAGAGCTTCCGTAAAGAGTTTTTCTGCAGGTAGAGCTTAAATGGTCTAAGCCATGACTGTGAGACTTGGCTAATATTTGTAAATCCTTTGCTGTCACAATGAACATGAAACAAGCCTTCCTTCACTTCGCAGTAACAGGGCTCAAAGCAAGGCTCGTCTATTTCTTCTGAATCATCAAGTAGTGGGATAGGAGTCGTCCATCCAAGTGCAATTGTGCTTAGCAGTGTAACCCACAACATGCTTTCACCAAAAGCTGGCAAGTGCATAGCCTCAAGAGCTCCTTCACTGCACTGAAAAAAATACAACAGTTTTAGTGGTGTGAACAGAGAGGATGATGAACACTGCTCAATACAAATGATGTTGACTTTTGACAAGTTGGTCGTGATATGACTGTAGAATAGGGGAGGTTATCATCTATACAGTATGACAGAGCAGAATGCAGCTCGGCTGCTTTGACTGCAGTTTTTTTCTGCAAACAATATACTCAAAATATAGAATAAGGCTTCAATAACCAATGTCAGCAAATGCACTAGAGCTTAATATTGACTTAAAAGAATGCCTGCTGCATTTGTTAAAGTGATATTGAGAAGAAGCAAAATATGACCTAATCCATTTAAAGGCATCATGGTTCTCTAGAGGTTTCGCTTTAGTTTCTAAATCAGCTAATGACTCCGGAATATCAATTTGACCTCCATGGAAAATATTTCTTTCTCCCCTCCTCTAGGAGCACCTATTAGCTAATGTGCACAGCAGGGCTCTTAGGAATGTGATGTTAATAAGACCTAGGTTCTATTGATTGCTGAAGGAGTATATGTCCATACAGGTCATTGAAATAATGTAGCGACCTCGGGCCGCCACTAATGCATGCAAAGCATTTTATTGCGAGCAAAATCTTTAGGGTAACAGAAATCATTATTTTGCAGTTGCTGTACTTTGAGGTAAAGTATGATTTTAAAAAAAATATAGATATAGATATAAAAAAAAATCATATTAATATTTTGCAACAACACGAGATAAATAAATATTTGTAAGACAAAGTTAAACTGAAATTCAGCCATTGCTCTCTTCGGCAGAACAGACCAAAATATCAGATCCAGTTTTGAACAGAGTATGCAATACTGACATATAAGGAAACCATTCAAGCACTGCATGAAAAAGCTGAACTTATGGAAGCTGAACACGATGTTCATTAGCTAACCAAGAGCGATTCACGCCATTATATTACGCTGTCAGAGACATAATTAACACATAATGATAATCCAATGCGCTAAAATGTATTCTATTAGCATTCCCCTTTGTCTGCCTTTACCACCGCCCGCGTCCGGATCCATTTCAGAGGCATTAACTGAGCAGAAATGTGCGCTACTCACTCAGGTTACTGCAGTGGAATTAAAAGAGCGGAAGATGGACCACTTTAAATGATGCTGCTTCTTGCCATGTCACCACCGTTGAACCGTTCTTCTTCTTATCCTCTCCGCCTCTCTCGTGGTGGAGGCAAATAGGAGAGCCGAAAACGTGACAGGACTGCAATGTCTCAGAAAGGTTTGCTTTAGGATGCAGGTCCGCTCCCCTGTCGAGCGCTCAACAGTGAAGACAGCGAAGGCTACAGTTCAGCACCACTGTGAGGACTGATGATGAGCGAGATATTAGTACATTTCGGTTAGAAACAGTATGGAAAACTAAACCGCTTCAAGTACGCAAGTTGGCATGGAAATAAATCACAGGATGGCGCTGCCTCGGACTTCGGTTTCCAAGTCAAATCTATTGTACCGAGCGCGCTCGCAGCCCTGCTATGAAACGCTTCAAATATGTGAAGATGATGAGAATAATATGAACGCAGCAGCCGGCGCGCAACACACCGTTTCAGGTTCAGCGGGGCTTTTTTTACGCTCGCTCTCCTGAGACACGTTTGTTGGATTTGCGTTGATTTACGAAAGAAAGTAGTTGAGATTGTTTGTACCCGTAATGCGTAACGCGGGTTGTTTACTTTTTTGTGTTACAACATTGTCGTTTTATTAAATAATACTGTAACTGTTCCCAGAGCGACTGGGCTTCTTGGGTTACTTATCCATCATCCTTCACGGTATTAGGACCCTAACAATTTAATGAAACCTTATTTCGGTTACCATGGAAACATAGTGCCATCTGCTATTGCACAACAATGTGGTGCTTCATGGGCATGTTGCTTATTTTGGAACAGAGAATGAACAATGTTGACTTGATGCCCACTTTTGCTGATTTCTCATATGGCATTTCTCATTAATCTTATAAATCATCAGTTAATTACTTCATAATGAGTTTGTCATTTGACAGTGATATGCATAGAGAAATAAATGAGATTTCTCATTAGATCATTTCGGTTTATTGTGGAACACACCACCTTCATGCTTCATTTTGAGCATTAAGTACTAAATTCCTCACATATATCCAAGTAATATTCTAAACACATGAGCATATCGACTTTACTTTTCCCTTTATTGCGAATTTCCCACAGGTAACAGAGAATCTGAGCTAAAGCTATTTAATACTCTGTCTCAGCAGCTCTCTGTGCCTTTGAGCATTAAACCATTTTCCTGAAGATCCTTAAAATAAAATCTTTAATGCCGTCACACACACAGATCAGTGCTACAGATCTGAAGATGTTCCAGTGAATTAGCTAGTGACAGCAGCTTCCCTTCTCTTCTAAAGCCTGTTAAAGGTGATTAAAGCAGTGTTTCTCCATCAAATTGCTGCAAGAGTATTTACCCGTGCCCTTTGAAGAGGAAAAAAGCTGGAAAAATACAAACAAACAAATCATTAGGAATTCTGGGGTTGAAATTATAATAAGGCTTTACATGACTTTTGTTCGCTATATATGGTGCTGGACATCCATTGTTCTGCAGCCATCACATAGCTAGGAGGAAGAAAGCACCGTGATTGACAAGATAGTAATGGGGTCCAGAAACCCAGACGTCTCAGAAAACTGATGTCAGATTCTGCTCTAAAGCATATTTCAACCACCTTCAAAGAAACAATTCAATCTCCCTTCCATAATGGTATAATAGCCATGCCATACTTTTCACTTACTGATCAGTTTAAGCAAGTAATTGTGTGTATTAATATTATTACAAAAGATTAGCTTTGTTTGAAGAATGATTATATTAAGGATGCACATGATTTTCACCACCTTTGACTAATTAACAAATCACTTCAAGCACTCTCATTCAATTATAAATCCCCCTCACATGAAACCAACAAAACCAAATGTCTCAATTTGCAACAACTGAAGAGACACAATTAGCAGTGCAATTTTTCCAGCAAAAAAAATTCACGAGATGTTATCTGGTGGTCAGGCCATTTGAAGCTCATTTAGCCTGAAGCTGGTCATTAATTACCCAGAAGATGAAGAGCGTCGCTGCCACTGAGGTGCTGGAGAGGGGGGTATCTGGATCCACAGGTGCTGTTACTATTTAGTTAGGCACACCTCGTGGATACCACAGAGCAATGACCCCTCTCCGCAAACACACGGACCACCACTAAGGATGGCCAGCCTTGAGCGATAACCAGTGTTAAGCTAATTAAACTACCCTCCCATTTTTATTAGGATATAAATCAGATGCCATGGGAATCTGTCCTTTGGAGTCCCCATGTAAACTCCTGATGGATTAAGTGCAGTGGATGAAATTTACAAAATAATCAGCCTAGCAACAAGACAAACACTGCCGCAATGTTACTGTAATATTAACACATTAATACTCGTGCTCTGAAAAAAATAGCACTGCTTGAGTTACCGGATATACAGTGTTGCCATGGACGACGGCAAATAGTAGGAAATATCTGACTCTGAATGATGTGACTGAATCTTGAGTAAAATCATGTTTTCATAAAACCATTCAGGGCCATTCAATATAGGGTGACTTTAAGTAAAGTAGGACACAATAGCTTAATTATCTATATATTATGTGTATGTAAATCCATTAAAAATCAGCATTCATTTCTAATACAGAATGACACTTATATATCCATAAAACATTATTTAAAGATCCACTTTATTTGTATTCTTTCTAAATATCTAAATCTGGTGTTATATTAATCATTTTGAATTTGAAATTATTTTGCTTGGAATTATTTATTTTTTCACTGACATACTTTTATTATCCTTGGCATAAATAAATGTTTGCACGAGGGCTTTTTCAGTCTCATTTGTTTTCCTGTTCGAGTGCTTTTCTGGCCTAGCATTTCCTTGTCAAAAGCATCTTGTTAAAAATTTAAACACACCAGACCTAAACTCAAAATGTTGTGACACAGCATTTCGCAAAACAGGAGTAGTGCTCCAAGGGAAATCACCTCTTATCATGTGAAGCATCATACTTGAGATGCTAAAAGATTACATCAAAGCAGCAACACTAAATGAAGCAGAAAGTATGCCATGACGAGCGCTCCCCCTACTGGCGGAGACCGTCTCACTCATCCACTACTAAACAATGCAAGCGTGTTCACGGGCATGTAATACCCACACAGGATTATACAGGGAAGGAATCCAATGATTATGATTATCTCCACTTGAGAGCCTTCCAATTATAAAATATAGAAACAATTAACCAGAATTAAATTACTAAGCACAGATTACCTGTTCTAAACATCAGCAAATAAGAACCTTGCAAGAAAACCATCTATTCCTTTCATCCACAGCAGAACTCATTAAACACATTAGCTATGACTTAAGCATGGTCTTATCCACAGCAGCAGTAATGTGATATGCGACTGAAAACACTGAGTTAGCACTTAATAGTATTATAACGACAGCTCAGCATTCTATACTGTTCCACATCTGGCTGTCTTGGATGCAGTATTTATCAGTCTCCCTTCACATGGGATGTTGGTAATTAATTAGAAATGAATAAAGATTCAAAAGAACACTTAAGCTGTGTCTGTGCATATCAGTTTACTGAATATTCAATACAGGCTGGTCAGCAATCTAAGATATAATAAAACCAAATAAAATAAAAAGCCTTGTTCTAAATTACTAAATAGCCAGAAATATGTATGTATCTGAGGTATTTAATCACAATTCCTGAAATCAGATTTTTTTTATATATTTTTTTTTACTAATTTTTCTGTCAATTATATTACATGTAAAACTTAAAAGAGTTAATATTGACTTTGACAAATATATTGCCATGGTATATGGTAGTATCTTAAGACAGTCTTATCATTACAGCTTTTCTAAAGGTCATATATGAAGTCATACATGTGTTTGGGAGGTTGGTGGATAACGTCCATATTTTTTTTTTTTTTTTTTTGTATGTATATTACTAAGGGAAGGGGTATATTTAAGTTTCCATGAGATCATCTTCAGTTATATATTTTGTAAATGTCTTACCAATCCTGTACATAATTTTCTTCAGGATGATTTATCTGGGATCAGTTCCAAAATCAATGTTGATACACGCTTATACGTAACTCTTAAATAATATATATTATATATATATATATATATATATATATATATATATATATATATATATATATATATATATATATATATATATATATATATATATATATATATATATATATATATATATATATATATATATTATATCCTAATATAGTCTCAGGCATTTACTAAAAGACAGTCAGGTAATATAGACAAGGCGTCATTACACAATTCTGCCGCTAATTTAGTAAACGGTTCACAACATAAACTTGTGAATTGCTGAGACAGATAAAACAGCATCATGTATAGCAATGATTTTGGCCAATCAGAGAGTTGCGTTTTTCTACGCCTGTGACATTTGACCAATTACAACTCTTCTTGTTGCATAGATGCTGAGTGCTGTAAAGTTCGGCTGACCCACCCTAAGGATAGCAGGTATGAGAATGCGATGAAACTTGGTAAACTTTGTTAAATAATGTGATGGACTCATCGGGCTTGGGCATATCATGTTTTAGATAAATTATCTAATGTCGTTTGTTATCCATAGCAAGGTTGAGCGCTTTTGGTTTATATTAAATTGTGTCACTATGTAGCAGATTAGCTTCATTGTAGCATAGTGGTGATGATACAAATATATATTGTACAAATATCTGTCTCTGAAGTGAAAATATTCTTTCACCAAAAGCCCGATTCCTTCTGTCATTCAAGATAGATTACATAATGTATGTATTTTTAAGGTCACCCTGTTTCTAATATGAGTATCGTTTCTTTTAGACTGATAAAGTCAGTATTACTCTGTTCGAAGCTGCGCGTGCGTTTCCCGTTTTGTAGCACGGTCATAACCCGCCCCTTTCACCTCAACTCCAGTGCTAAAGTAGCATCATTGCTCAAGATGCCACAGACAAACAAGTTCAAGAGTGCTGCATCCAGCAGTGCTGCTCAGTCTGCTGGTCCAGACCGGGGAGAAGCCCTCAGAGACCCCAACGCACCTCCAGGGGACAGTGGTGGAGAGGACAACCAGGGAGACCCTCAAATTGTTAAATCTCCCAGTGACCCCAAACAATACAGGTATACAAGTCCACATGTACAGATTTTAAACGCCGATAACTAGGTACTATTGTTCAGCTTCTGCCTTATTCTTAAAGTAACAAGTCACTGCTTCTAAAAGATCATTTTACAGTATGAATGATACAGTATGTTGGCACTTAAGGCCAGGAGTTAACAGAAATATGAGATCACACGAGTAAAACACAAGCTCTGGTTGCATCTCTTGAGTGTGTAACACAACACTGCATGCAAGTGCTGACGACTAAACCAGCTAACAGATTTTTTTATTTTATTTTTTCTCTTTTTGTCCAGATACATTGAGCTGAGTAGTGGACTGAGGGCTCTGCTGATCTCTGATCTGAGTGGTTTAGATGGGAAAACTGAAGATGAGGATGATAAAGATTCAGAAGAGGAGGAGGAGGAAGAAGAGGAGGCAGCAAGAGAGGAAGAGGAGGGAGACTCAGGGGAAGGAACGGATGAGGAATGTGAAGAAGAAGGGGACAGTCAAGATAGCGACTTTGAAGAGCTTGACGAGGACGACGACAGGAAGAAGAAAAAGGGATCTGAAAAACAGGTTTGTGTCTTGCTGTCTAGCGATTCAGACACTGATACTGGTTGTTTTATTTTTTTTGTTTGTTTTTTTTAGTTGAACCTATATATTAAAGCATTTCTTTGAACTCACCTATTTTTCAAACCGTAATAATTCAATATCCCTGTGAAATGACTTCTCGAATCTTTTGGTCTGCTTAAACACAGCCCCTTTCTTACAATCGACTTAAAACTCAAATTCAGCTCTTCATTCATCCTGACAACAACTGATGGATAGTCCCCACTAAAAAATGTTTTTATATTATTTTATAACAATTCAGATCTGTCACTACGTGTTCAATCGTAACTTGAAGAATAAATGCTATGTCAGCTGATATTACAGATTTGTGTGTTAAGTTATCTTTATCAGTATTGGATATTTTATTATGGATTTGTTTTTTACATTTTTTACATTTAATTTAATGGCACTGTTACATGTAATATTTAGCCAATCTCAAATGAATATCCATTTCCTGTTACTGTACACTATAATGTTTTGATGCCTAGATTCACTTGTAGCATTTAAAATGACTTATATTAGTTTGTAGTGTTTTTCTTAGAGTAATTCAAAGCTATTTTATCTGTTATGATCAATAATATGGCATTAAATTGGCCATTACATAAAAATATCAGCTAAAGTGTGTTATAGTATTTGTATTTCAGCACAGTTTAATGTATTTTTTATTTTTTCTGAAATAAGTCTGCAGCGGCCCTTTGTATTGGGGTAGGAAGTTTCAGTGACCCTAATGACCTACCTGGCCTTGCACACTTTCTGGAACACAGTAAGTCACACATGCATTTGTTTTGCCATTACTGTATTCAATAATGCTTTATTCTCAATGATAATGTTTAACTCAAACGTACCTCTCTACTTCCCAGTGGTGTTCATGGGCAGTGAAAAGTACCCTTCTGAAAATGGCTTTGATGCATTCCTTAAAAAACATGGCGGCAGTGATAATGCTTCCACTGATTGTGAGAGAACCATTTTCCAATTTGACGTCCAGAGAAAACGCTTCAAAGAAGCCCTTGACAGGTGAAGCAGCTCTTAAAGATGTGATCTTATCACATCACATCACATCACCTCTTATCCTGTCCAGAATACTTAACGCAATCCTGTTGAGTATTTATCTAACCAAAGGCATTGAAATAAAAGCAAATGCGATTATATGTTTTTAACCTTTGGTTGTACATAACCTTTAAAATAATGTGATCGTCTCTTTTTAATGTTTTCTCAGATGGGCTCAATTTTTCATCTGTCCTCTTATGATTGAAGACGCCATCGACCGAGAGGTTGAGGCTGTGGACAGTGGTGAGTAAAGCATTTATATTACAGATTAAAATATTGTTGATAGCTCAACTGTGCAGTTTAACAGCCTGATGTTTTTTTGTTTGCTACAGAATATCAGCTTGCTAAGCCTTCAGACTCTCACCGTAAGGAAATGCTCTTTGGCAGCCTAGCAAAGCCCAACCATCCCATGAGCAAGTTCTGCTGGGGTAAGTCAAACACGTTGAAAGCTGCTTTAGAGTAGCTCCTGGGTTTATTCTAAAGTTGCTTTTTTTTGATGGTCTTGTGATTTGTTTTTAAGGTAATGCACAGACCCTGAAGACTGAGCCTAAGGAAAAGAATATCAATGTTTACAAGCGGCTCCGTGAGTTTTGGAAGAGATACTACTCTGCCCACTATATGACCTTAGCTGTGCAGTCTAAAGGTAGGTACAGTATGCAGGACTTAACTTTATTATGGAATTTCTAATAGAAGATGATCCTAAAATCTCTTCTGCTTCAACCTTCACAGAGAGTCTTGACACCCTTGAGGAATGGGTTAGAGAAATCTTCAGTCAGGTACCCAACAAGTAAGCTCAACCAAAGCCCTTTTTCAAAATTTGTAAAATGTGATAATATAAATGTATTTAAAGAGTTTCTCAATGCCATTCAGTGGACAGCCGAAACCTGATTTTTCAGACCAGTTGAGCCCCTTTGAAACACCTGCTTTCAACAAACTTTACCGAGGTATGCCGTAGAACTTACTGCTCAAGTGAGGTTTAACGAAACTCTAGAACTCACTATTAATATTCAGTTTGTTATTTGTTGCAGTGGTACCTGTTAGAAAAGTACATGCCCTCACCATCACATGGGCTCTACCACCTCAAGAGAAGTACTACAGGTAAACCAGTCATGATTGCACTCTGTGAGGCTCCTTTTTATATATATATATATATATATATATATATATATATAAGAAGTGATCTACAGTAAGTTTCAGTCATTTTTACTGACCTGTATTCAAAACAACATCTTTCAAAAGTGCTGTTAAAAACACATCCGCAGTATACAATATATCCACATCTTTAGCCATTTCACTCGGACTTTACATATCAATTTTATTGGTCTTTATTGGAATGCCAATATTATTTATTTTTATAATACGATGCTTAACCGACGCTCTTTATGTTGGTCCTCAGGGTAAAGCCTCTGCATTACATTGCTTGGCTGATTGGCCATGAGGGAACTGGAAGTATCCTGTCCATGCTTAGGAGGAAGTAAGTCCTTTCTCTCCTGATTTGGCTTTAATAAATGACAAGCTGGTTCTACTTTCATTGTAACTAATCTGTACAAGCAGCATAAATTTTGCACTAACTCCAGAAACTGAAATCGAATCTCTTTCTCTCGCTCTAGGTGCTGGGCTCTTGCTTTGTTTGGAGGAAACAGTGAAACTGGTTTTGATCAGAACACCACCTATTCAATATTTAGTATCTCCATCACTCTTACTGATGAGGGCTTCCAGAACTTCTATGAGGTCTGCATGGGTCACCAGTCTAGACATTGCATTGTTTTACATTTCTTTGATCCTACACTACTAGTGCATGTCCAAATTATGCAGTACAGTATCTTAATATCCTTAAGATATTATATTGTTTTCACACTTAATGTCATTATAGAAATATGGGGGAAGCTGAGAAACTAACAGCTTTGCTAAATGTGTGTAAAATAGGATTACAAAGCCTCTGAGGCACAAACACACCCCTTTGCCATCCTAAATTATAACAGACACGTTGCTATAAAGTTTAGCCCCACTAATCTGGATGGTTTTCTTCATTCAGGTTGCTCACCTGGTCTTCCAGTACTTGAAAATGCTTCAGACCCTTGGGCCCCAACAGAGGTAGGTCCTTGATGTGAAGTGTTTATCTCGAGAAGGATAATTGCAGAACTTTACACATACACTACATTAAATAATGTAGCTTGAAAGATACCACAAAAAGTTTGCTTCTCTTTGGCAGAATATATGAAGAAATTCAAAAGATTGAGGCCAATGAATTCCACTATCAGGAGCAGGTAAGGTTATTTGTCAGCCTATGAGTGCTTAGCTGTTCCTCACCAACAATGGAGTGTTTTTGTATTTCCAGCTTTTAGAAATAATTAAAAAGAGATGTATAGGAGTATTTGTTTGTAGACACTGCACTCACAGTGATGCTTTTACAGACTGATGCTATTGAATATGTGGAGGACATCTGTGAAAACATGCAGCTGTTCCCAAAAGAGGACTTCTTGACAGGAGACCAGCTAATGTTTGAGTTCAAACCAGAGGTACTTGCCCATCACATGCAGCACTGAATTTAGATTTTTGGGTACACATTTGTGTGAAAACAGTAATTGTGATTTTTTTTTTTCTCTCTCTCTCTCTCACTCTTAGGTGATCTCTGCTGCACTAAACCTCCTCACCCCAGAGAAGGCAAACTTGCTCCTTTTGTCCCCCGAGCATGAAGGCCAGTGCCCGCTCAGGGAAAAGTGGTTTGGGACCCAGTACAGTGTAGAGGGTTTGTACAATTTTTTTTTTCCAGTTAAAAAGTACCATATTCAGGATCAGAAGTAAAAAAAAAAAAAAAAATAATAAAAATTGGTGTCTTAGAATCTGTGTCCGTATTAGATTACTCTGGAAGTGAAAGTGAGAAGCTAGTGTTGAATTATTAGAAAATTGTGGATTAACTAATTTAAAAAAGATTTTCTAAAAGGTTTTTAACCACACAATTATACATTTAATAATTTTAAAACAAGTAGCGGTGGTGACAGTTTAAAGTGGAGAATTTGCTGTAGATTATGAGTCCTTGTAGCCAATGCAGCTGTAGAAGGATAACTGATGCCAAAATTAAGAAGTACTTTGGTTCTGTAGGAATATGTTTGTTTTGAACATAATAACTGCAGGAAATGATAGCTGATATTAGTATACTAGTAGATTGAGATTGTTGTTACTCAAAAAATAAATTTGAGTCTAAGCACAACAAGCAGTTTCCTATTGCTTAAGTAAAAAAAAAAAAGCTATTTCTGAAGCTGACATGTTTATTGAATTATATTATTTCCTTTTTCAAATCTACTTGAAATGTATTCATAATTAATCTTAGGTTTATCTCAAGTGATTAAGGAAATAGCATTAAGCATGTTCCTCTATATTGTGCAGCTCTGGAGACACAAGCACTTGTTTGAACCATGTATTTTTTTTTTCCTTAAAGACATACAGCAGCACTGGAGAGAGCTTTGGGCTGGAGATTTCGATTTAAACCCAAGCCTTCACCTGCCTGCTGAAAATAAGTTCATCGGTGGGTGTCTTCAGTTGATGTATTTTAATGCTGTTGCTATGTACTGTATCTGTAGCTTGTTTCAAGACTGTTTGCAATTATTCTTTTGTCTCTTTTCTCCTCCAGCCACTGATTTCACCCTCAAAACCTCTGACTGTCCAGACACAGAGTACCCTGTCAGAATAATGAACAATGACAGAGGGTGTTTGTGGTATAAGAAGGACAACAAGTTCAAGATCCCCAAAGGTGTCGTTGTATTTTTCTCTACACTCAATATATATCATGTCTCCGATGTCCAATAGCAAAATAGATTGAGTGGGAACTAATGAACCTCTGTGCTCAATTACCAGCTCACACTTCTGTTTTCTCTCTTTTCCTACAGCGTACGTGCGGTTCCACCTCATATCACCAGTGGTTCAGAAGTCTCCAAAAAAGTAAGCTGAAAATCATGTCAATTAGGGGTGTAACGGTACGTGTATTCGTACTGGACCGTTTCGGTACAGGGCTTTCGGTACGGTGCACGTGTGTACCGAATGACCGAATATAATATTTTGTGTCCGGAACAAAGGTAAATTTTCGTGTTTCCAAACACCCTGACAGGGTACTCTGTGTCAGGTCTCCAAACGAACATATTAAGTGGCGGAAGTCTCCGCGTTCAGCGCAAATCCCGCCCTGCAGCTGATTCTAAGGCCGGCAACACACTGGCTGCATGGCGTTTCTGCTGCGTGTCAATTGCGTGACGGCTGCTTCGTGTTTTCTGTGTCTTTACACACCAGAATCGTGCCTGACACGGCGCTGGCGCGCTGCTGCTACTGTAGGTGACAAAGCGGGAGACCGCCGACAGACCAGGATCTTGTCTTCACGACAACAATATCTATACTTCATGTTGAGAATAAATATAAAGCCTACTGATAAAGGACACCGTCAACAGTATTGACGGCAAAATAGACTATGTTTGACAGGTGCAATATGCCAGTGTGCCACCGGCCTAAGGTTTTCAAAAGGCATCACGCGAGTGTGAACATCACTACAACTAGGAAAAAAAACAATTGTAATTCAAACGCAGCTCCCGTCGGCATTTAAACAGACCTTTGCTCTTGATTCCGATCGGTCCAATGCAATAACGAAATCTGAGCAGGTCTAAAAACTGAAACTGTTCATACTGCACTTTACACTTTGGAAAAGTTATATATATTTTTTAAATATGAGCAGGCCTACAAGCTGGGATTGGTAATGCTGCACTGTAATTATAGTTATTTATTTATATTTTAAATTATATTTTATTATATGATATTGGTTTGAGACTGAGAGTTTTATTTAGTGGAGAACTTTGCAGCAGTATTTTATTTCTTATTCTTTTTTTATTTTATATATATTTTATTTAAAAATATTTTTAAAAAAGTGTAAACATTGTTAAAAAAAGTTTATAGTAATAAACAACCTGCAGTTTAATGTTTGCATTTCTTTCACTTACTGTACCGAAAATGAACCGAACTGTGACTTTAAAACCGAGGTACGTACCGAACCGTGATGTTTGCGTACCGTTACACCCCTAATGTCAGTACATACAGTCATTCCAGCTGATCTTGTAAATGCTGAAGCCATGGAAAGCCCATCTAGCCATTAGTGTGTCTGCTCAGGTCTTAGGAATCACTATCTCTAGTTCATATTCTTGTTCATCCATTTACCTTTCCATCTGATATTCTCTTTGTTCTTTCATCTCACCTCCACTTAGCCTGGTGCTTTTTGACCTGTTTGTGAATATCCTGGTGCATAACTTGGCGGAGCCAGCCTACGAAGCTGATGTAGCCCAGCTAGAATATAAATTGGTTGCAGGAGAGCATGGTCTTGTCATCAAGGTTAAAGGTTTCAACCACAAACTGCCGGTAATTAACAGGCACAAATCAGATCATATGAAGAAATTGGTGTCTTTTTTTTATTTGTATTTTTTATTTATATTTTTATTATTTTTTGCAGTTGCTGTTCAACCTGATTGTGGATTATCTCGCTGATTTCTCCGCTGCTCCTGATGTATTCAGCATGTTTGCAGAGCAGTTAAAGAAAACCTACTTTAACATCCTCATCAAGCCTGAGAAGCTTGGAAAGTGTGTCTTTAAATTTGCCTTCAGTCCACCTACACTTTATATATGCCTGTAGCCCCCCCCATAAGTAGTGACATCATACACAAGCGCTCTTATCAAAAGTTTTTTGCTTTTTTTTTTTTTTCGTTTTTTTATTTTATTTAGAAAATACCAATCAGATGGACTAATTCAAGTCGATTTTTAGTGTTTTTACAGTGCCAATCTATTGTGTGCAACATTCAAGCATGTGACATTTGTTTCTTGCAATTGTGATTTAGTGTGAATACACTTTTGCCACCTTAAAACATCTGTGTAAATACACTTGTATATACACTAACTTCCATAAGTTTTAGGTCAATAAGATTTGTTTTTAATGTTTTTTATATAAGTCTTTGCTCACCAAGGCTGCATTTATAAAAATACAGAAAAGTACAATAATATTGTGAAATATTAGTAAAATAAAAAAAATACAGTTTCATAATTTATTGTACTCCTGTGATGGCAAAGATAAATTTTCAGCTGTCACGTGATCCTTCAGAGGTCATTCTAAAATGCTGATTTGGTGCTCAAGAAATGTCGTAATTGTGAATCTTAAAAAAAAAATTCCTTCATCCTTGCTGAATGAAAGTCTAAATTAAATTACATAAAGAAAAACTTACTGACCTCAGACTTTTGATTTGTAGCGTTTGGATGCCGCTTGTCGAGCAATGTTGTGTCAAAACTGAACTAGGATAGGCGAAATGAAGCATAATATAATTGGCTTGGAACACCATGATGGGTTCCTCCGCAACCCCCGCAGTCCCTTATGCCAGAGTCTTTATTACTACCGTATTTTTCGGACTATAAGTGGCACCTAAGTATAAATCGCATCAGTCCAAAAATACGTCATGACGAGGAAAAAACATATATAAGTCGCACCGGACTATAAGTCGCATTTATTTAGAACCAACAACCAAGAGAAAACATTACCGTCTACAGCCGCGAGAGGGCTGTAATGTTTTCTCTTGGTTCATTTCTCCCGGTTCATGTCATATTAATTTTGATATATAAGTCGCACCTGACTAGAAGTCGCAGGACCAGCCAAACTATGAAAAAAAAGTGCGACTTATAGTCCGGAAAATACGGTATATATCTTTTCAATGAAAAAAAAATGCATGCTTTTCCACTCATTACTCTCTTGTCTGTCTCTATGTGTCTCCTCAGAGACGTGAGGCTTCTGATTCTAGAGCACTCCCGCTGGTCAATCATTCAGAAGTACCAGGCTGTGCTGGATGGGCTCAGTGTGGATGAGCTCATGGAGTTTGTAGGCAGCTTCAAGTCAGAGCTATATGCTGAAGGACTAGTGCAGGGAAACTTCACTAGCACTGTGAGTATACACTATACACTGATTTGTTTTTCAAAGAACACTCCAGGCTCAAAATATCCCACAAATGCTGCTGATAGAGCTTACTGCGTATTAATGTTTACTTAGAATATTAGGTAATGCTTGTATAAGTAAAAAAGCTTTTAAGTTTACTGTGTATAACTGCAGTTGTTCTATTATGAAATATAAAGATCTTTTGAATTTTATTTTATTTTTTTGAATCTGTAGGAATCCATGGGATTTTTGCAGTATGTTACGAAGTAAGCACTTTTTTTTACCAGCTTATTTTGTGTAGCACCTTCACTATTTTTAAAAAAACTGAATCAGATTCACTCTGATTTTCACTCTGATCACTTTTTTTTGTTTGTTTTTTTTCCACTTTCAGCAAATTGCAATTCAAGAAGCTGTCAGTAGAGGTCCCTGTTCTCTTCAGAGTGGTAGAGCTTCCTCAGAAGCATCATCTCTGCAAAGTGAAGTCTCTCAACAAGGGAGATGCAAACTCTGAGGTCACTGTGTATTACCAGGTAAAACTTGTTCAGTGGTTTAGATCAAACATATAGGCATATTTACTTTTTATATATTGCATTCCTAAAAAAGCAGTGGTTGTCCCTAATATTGTTTTGGTATTTCTTTTGATAGTCCGGTCCTAAGAACCTACGTGACCACACTCTTATGGAGCTACTAGTGGTGAGAATGAGTTTTGGTTGCTGACTTCATAATGACGGGGGTATAGATTACAGTAAACGTTATTGTGGCTTTATCTATGTATAAAAAAAGTATAAGAACAGCTGCCCCAGGGTTTTTTTATAAGCAATAAAGTCAGTCCCTCTTGCCAGATTCAAAAGAAGTTCTCAGATATTGCTCTCTAGGGCGCTGAGCACACACATCTGCATGGCCATAAGCTCAACTCATCCACTTTACTTTATACTGAAGACTGACTTTGGATGCTGTCCAGTTCTCTGTCTTTCTCAGCAGTTGCTTTAAAACACTCTAAAAGGTTGAGCTGGCTCTCATTGTAAAGTGTAATGTGCTGTTCTAAAAGTTCAACGATTTATTTATTTTTGCTGGTGAATCGCTGCTGATAACAGCTTTTGGAACGACAAATGTCTATAACTGGTTTTGTCTCTTCTTTTTTTTAAGTTTTTTTTTTTGTCTGCATATTAAACTAAAACTTCATTAAAGAAACACCAAAAACATTTAATATAAATTTTAAAAACCATTGGCTAATTATTCAGAAATT
Organism: Carassius carassius; assembly: GCF_963082965.1. Lineage (NCBI taxonomy): Eukaryota > Metazoa > Chordata > Actinopteri > Cypriniformes > Cyprinidae > Carassius > Carassius carassius. The sequence goes on along the minus strand of NC_081774.1, from coordinate 10,586,602 downwards.
TGCCTTATATCAGTTAAATACAATATCCGACTTCTGTGCAGTTCTAATGCTATGACAACTTATGTTTTCTCATTGTTGCTCCTGTTGTAGATGCACATGGAGGAGCCATGCTTTGACTTCCTCCGAACCAAAGAGACGCTGGGGTAAGTCTGTGGCACAGAGACAACATTAAGACATTATCTTGCTCCAGTTGCTGGTTTTAATTAGTTGTACTCCATCTGTTTTCACAGATATCATGTCTACCCAACCTGTAGAAACACATCAGGTGTTCTTGGATTCTCAGTCACAGTGGAGACTCAGGCCACCAAGTTCAAGTGAGCTCTCACTGTGCTTTTTGGTTGCAGTTCACTGCTGCATCAGAATTATCTGATTTATGTGCTGCAGCTGCTGCCTCTTGACTTCAGAATCATAATTAACCTTTATCTCCACCTCTATCTTGACTAAATTGGAGTGTTACTTTACACTGATTGGCTCTCTTTATTATTTCTGACATGAAATACAGACTACACTTAATGTTAACAATACATCCAGGTATTTACAACATGCATAACATTTTATTGCTTTATAAAAGTCTGTCTTATGAAATGCTGTGTTAATATATATCAGGGTTACCACTGTAATAAATATAAGGGAATTGTGACTTACTTTCTACAATTCATATACCCCCCAAAAAAGTCTTATAAGTTCTTGGAAATTAATGTAGTTTAAATTTTTAACAAATTACTTTTGTTCTAAAGTATTTCTTTAGGTAGAAACATTTATATTACATGATTTTCTTTTTTATTATTTGGAATCAGTAAGTTCCTGAAAAGAGTATGACAGATTACACAAATTGTAAGCAGCATGACTGTGTACAATATTTGTAATAATAATAAATGTATCAGGTGATCATGTGACACTGAATACTGGAGTAATGGCTGATGGAAATTCTGCTTAACAAAAATTATGTATTTAAATTAAATGTATTTTTTATCAAATAAATGGTTTTGGTGAGCATGAGCCTTCTTTCAATATCAGTTTTAATGGTAGTGTAGGTCAGGAAGTGTGGGAACCCTGGTATGTTCCCACAGTAGTGCACTGTAAAAGTATTTCCTATTGTGTTCAGTTCGCTGCATGCTGCAAAAATGACTTCCACACATAGAAAATTATGGTAACTGTTAATCTGAGCTCTAATTGAGGTTAGATTGTGCAAAAACTCTTTTTCTTTTCTCTTTTCTGAACTCTTTTTCTGCATTCTAGCACTGAGCTCGTGGAGACAAAGATTGAGGAGTTTCTGGTGAGCTTTGGAGAAAAGATGAACAGCTTGAGTGATGAGGCTTTTAAGACGCAGGTGACTGCTCTCGTCAAGCTGAAGGGTTGCGAAGACACCCATCTCGGCGAGGAGGTCGACAGGAACTGGACAGAGGTGGTCACGCAGCAATACGTCTTCGACAGACTCAGCCGAGAGGTGAGAAGCCCTGTTGCACATGGGCAAAGTCTGACAGTTCAGCAATGTGTTAATGATGAATTGTGGGAATCTACTTGGACATAGTCATATTTTTTCTGCTTGTACAACAGATTGATGCTCTGAAACTTATGACCAAGGCTGAACTCGTGAACTGGTTCATGGAGCACTGGGGTCAAGAAAACAGGAAGCTCAGTGTACATGTAAGTTTACCGAAACATCGCTCGCTCACTTGAGATTCATCTCTGCATTGAATCGAATTATTGAGAGTTGCTTTTTAAAAATTCTTCCTGCCCTTTTTTTTTTTACTCCATTTTCTTCAATTAATACCCCTTAATATGTCTCTCTCTCTATATATATATATATAGGTATAGATATCTATATATCTGTATAGATATCTATATATCTGTATAGATATCTATATATCTGTATAGATCCAGTCCCTGCTGACCAAAATCTGGCATCTTTCTCCATTCATATAAATTTTTTTGTAAAGCATACTTTATATATATATATACAGTACAGACCAAAAGTTTGGACACACCTTCTCATTCAAAGAGTTTTCTTTATTTTCATGACAATGAAAATTGTAGAGTCACACTGAAGGCATCAAAACTATGAATTAACACATGTGGAATTATATACATAACATAAAAGTGTGAAACAACTGAAAATATGTCATATTCTAGATTCTTCAAAGTAGCCACCTTTTGCTTTGATTACTGCTTTGCACACTCTTGGCATTCTCTTGATGAGCTTCAAGAGGTAGTCACCTGAAATGGTCTTCCAACAGTCTTGAAGGAGTTCCCCGAGAGATGCTTAGCACTTGTTTGGCCCTTTTGCCTTCTGTCTGCGGTCCAGCTCACCCCTAAACCATCTCGATTGGGTTCAGGTCCGGTGACTGTGGAGGCCAGGTCATCTGGCGCAGCACCCCATCACTCTCCTTCTTGGTCAAATAGCCCTTACACAGCCTGGAGGTGTGTTTGGGGTCATTGTCCTGTTGAAAAATAAATGGTCCAACTAAACGCAAACCGGATGGAATAGCATGCCGCTGCAAGATGCTGTGGTAGCCATGCTGGTTCAGTATGCCTTCAATTTTGAATAAATCCCCAACAGTGTCACCCGCAAAGCACCCCCACACCATCACACCTCCTCCTCCTCCATGCTTCACGGTGGGAACCAGGCATGTAGAGTCCATCCGTTCACCTTTTCTGCATCGCACAAAGACACGATGGTTGGAACCAAAGATCTCAAATTTGGACTCATCAGACCAAAGCAAAGTTTTCCACTGGTCTAATGTCCATTCCTTGTGTTCTTTAGCCCAAACCAGTCTCTTCTGCTTGTTGCCTTTCTTTAGCAGTGGTTTCCTAGCAGATATTCTACCATGAAGGCCTGATTCACTAACGCATTCTCATCCCAAGGCGTCATATACTGACACTCTTGACATTTCGTCAACATCCTACGCATATGGCACCCTCTAGCGTCAATATGAGACACAGATTATAGGTTAGGGTTAGGGTTAGACCGCTAGGAGGCGCCTTCTGGCCCATTTTTATATGCTTCTAATATTGACGCTAGAGGGTGCCATGTGCGTAGGATGTTGACGAAATGTCAAGAGTGTCACTATATGACGCCTTGGGATGAGAACAGGCTGGATTCACGCAGTCTCCTCTTAACAGTTGTTCTAGAGATGTGTCTGCTGCTAGAACTCCGTGTGCCATTGACCTGGTCTCTAATCTGAGCTGCTGTTAACCTGCGATTTCTGAGGCTGGTGACGCAGATGAACTTATCCTCCGCAGCAGAGGTGACTCTTGGTCTTCCTTTCCTGGGGTGGTCCACATGTGAGCCAGTTTCTTTGTAGCGCTTGATGGTTTTTGTGACTGCACTTGGGGACACTTTCAAAGTTTTCCCAATTTTTCGGACTGACTGACCTTCATGTCTTAAAGTAATGATGGCCACTCGTTTTCCTGTACTTAGCTGCTTTTTTCTTGCCATTATACAAATTCTAGCAGTCTATTCAGTAGGACTATCAGCTGTGTATCCACCTGACTTCTGCACAACACAACTGATGGTCCCAACCCCATTTATAAGGCAAGAAATCACACTTATTAAACCTGACAGGGCACACCTGTGAAGTGAAAACCATTTCAGGTGACTACCTCTTGAAGCTCATCAAGAAAATGCCAAGAGTGTGCAAAGCAGTAATCAAAGCAAAAGGTGGCTACTTTGAAGAATCTAGAATATGACATATTTTCAGTTGTTTCACACTTTTTTGTTATGTATATAATTCCACATGTGTTAATTCATAGTTTTGATTTCTTCAGTGTGACTACAATTTTCATAGTCATGAAAATAAAGAAAACTCTTTGAATGAGAAGGTGTGTCCAAACGTTTGGTCTGTACTGTATATATATATATTCACTTAAAACTTTGATATTACAGTAGATATTTATGTAGCTGTGATCTTTTTTTTTTATCGTAATAGATGAACTTATGGCATTATTCATGTATTTTCATATATTCAAATTAACCTGCTTACCTTTTAACTGACATTAGTCTGCTAAGTATCTTTTTTAACTATTTCAATTATTAATATTATCTTTCAGTGTTTTTATTTCTTTTTGTGGATTTTATTTTTTAAAGAACTAGTTTCCTTTGTGTAATGCACGTTTGTTCATATTTTATTTAGTGAATATACTATTTTAGATGCCAGCCTGAATGATGAATGGTTTCTTTTCAGGTTGTTGGTTATGGAGTAGAAGAAAACGATCCTCCTAGTGAAGAAGAGTCGGCCGCTGGAAAGGAAGAGGAGGAAGGCAGTAAGATGTCATTATATGGGGAGGTTTCCAAACTCACCTTCCTTCCTGCTTCCACTTTACTGGCCTCAGCAACTACCATTACAGACATCCAGGCCTTCACTTCCACCCTCAATCTATACCCTTACCACAAGATTCTTAAATAAACAAAGCATTGACTCACTCTGCCAGATGGCACACAAGCACACACCCCCTACCTCCATCTTTCATCCTTTCTTCTCATCTACTCTGTCATACTTGAGCAAGGATGAGCAGGGGCCGGCGGTCTCCCGATGCTCTCGTATTTGAGAAACAAGCTTCAGCCATGTGTGCATTCATATAATGAGCCCTGCTGTTGAAATGACATTGCTGTGAATGTAGTGTGTTTGTGTGTGCGGGCGGGCGGGCGGGTGGGCATGGACTGGACTCAGATTGGGGGTCATCATAAACATGACTTAGAACATAAACATGACTTTAAACTACTCAGAATTGTGTATTTTATCAATAGGTCTGTGGTGTTAAGTTTGTACTAATAAATTTATAATGTTCTGACACCGTGCTGAAAAGTATGCTATATATTTGAATGAAAATGCTTTTTATGTAGCCAGTTGATGATGCTTGATGCTGAGGATGTGTAATGGTGCTCAGAGGTGAGCATTTGAGCGTGCAAGACCAAAATTATGCTTCTCTCACTCTTTCTCTATAGCATCATTCTGCATTTGGAAGAACTTCAACCTGAAAAACAGAGCAATGGCTAATATCACTGCTTAAATTCAGAATGTGCAAATTTATATTTATTAAAGCACAGTGAAGCTAATAATGGACTGCATTTGAACATCATCTCTTTCATAAATCACCATTTAATTGTTTAAAAATTAAAACAAACATGGAATCAAAATGTACACTATTTACTAGATACACCGTTCTGGTTTTGTTGTACGTGATTCATTGGTGCATGTAATTCTGAATACCAAAATATTTGTATTCATAGTCTTATATGAAAATGTAATTTTATTTATTTTTCTTTGTCGCTGAAGCATTTTTTTCTTTTCAGCTGACGTCATAGAGTACGCATACTGGTTATCCTCACTCCTCCAATCGCCTTGCTCCGTTCTGGTGCTAATATTTTTATTTATTATTATTAATTATTCCCGCATCTTCGGAGCCATGGCGAAAGAAACTCGAGTGTTAAATGTAAGTTTGCTGTCTGTGTCAAATGAGAGAAAATACATTTCATAATGTATGGATCATATTAGGAATGCAAGGAGGCTTGCTAATGTAACCAGTGTACGTTAGCCAGATTTCCGATCAAAATGACTCTTACGAGACTTTTCTTTTAATGAATAGTTCAAAAACACGAATTTTAATTGAATCATAATCTGATACACTGAACTGCAAATGATAATTATTTTATTTTGTCCGTAACGAATTGAAGAAAGTTATCAGTTGCACAACTGACTGACAACGTTTGATTAAAGACACATTTATTTATTGTAAAAAAAATAATAATAATAATAAAAGGAATATTTTAACAACATTCAAAATATGTGCAATATATTATAAAATGTAGGCTATCGTATAAAATGCAATGGGGGTGGACATGATTCTACCACTGCACCAACGAAATTCTAGAAAACATGTAGGCCTAAAATAAAAATCCAATAAGCTAGTTGAATATCCTGTTTTATTTGATTACAAAAGTAAAATGTGTTGAAAATAATGTTTCATGTTGAGTGACAAAAATGTGCCATTTACAATAGAATAGCAAAATATTATAATCATGTAAACTGCAATGTTAGGTGTAATTACTGTAATTTAATTACTTTTCCTTTGAAAAAGTAAAGTAAGGGATTACTCTTATTTTTTTCTGTAATTTAATTACTCATACTTCTTATGTAATTGAACTTAATACTGTGTATTGTATATACCCTTCTAACTTTAAACACTTTGGTGAGTTTAATAAGAATATTGGTAACACTTTAGTGTCCAATTCTCACTATTAATTAGTTGGTTATTAGCATGTATATTACTAGGATATTGGCTGTTTATTATTACTTTAAAAACACGTATTAATGTCTTGTTGTGCAAGACTTTATTCCAAATCCTTAATCCTACCCAATTCTTAAACTTAACAACTACTTTAAATATTAATAAGCAGTGATTAGAAGTATTGAGGCAAAGGTCATAGTTAATAGTTAGGTAATAGTGAGAATTGGACTCTAACCCAAAATGTGACCAGAATAATTTATGTAGTTATCTGTTATTTATTTGAAAGTATATGTGGAAGTCGTGGCCTAGTGGTTAGAGAGTTTGACTCCTAACCCTAGGGTTGTGGGTTTGAGTCTCGGGCCAGCAATACCATGACTGAGGTGCCCTTGAGCAAGGCACTGAACCCCGAACTGCTCCCCGGGCGCTGCAGCAAAAATGTCTGCCCACTGCTCCGGGTGTGTGTTCACTACTGTGTGTGTGCGTGCACTTTGGATAGGTTAAATGCAGAGCACAAATTCTGAGTATGGGTCACCATACTTGGCTGAGTGTCAACGTCACTTTGAAGAATTAAAAGAACGTCCCATTTTTTTGAGTAACTTACCCAACACTGGTGAACTGTACATGGATGTGATTTATACCGAATGTGATTTTAAAAAGCATGCCCTCAACTCTCCAAAGGTGACCTTACATTCAGCTGTAAATACGTTGAGAATTGTCACAGTGCCAACACTTACCAGGCACCACATGGAGTTGGCATTGTGTTCTCCTTGTCCAGGCAGGAGGCACATAGCAGCACACAGCAAGAGAGTTGATCTCTTTGTACTCCAGAATAGCTCTTTTCCTCTCACCACCCCGCCTTTCATTGTTCTGATCCTGCTGTCCTGAAGCGCTCTGTAGAGGTGCGGTACACTGGCTAGAGTTTCATCAGTCTGCTGAAAGCTGCACAGTTTAAGAGGGATCACATTATAAATATTTAGACTGTCTTGGCATTCACTGGCTGCCTTTTGTAGTTAGACGATTAGAAATCTCACTCCTGCAGGGTGTCTTAATTGATGATCTGCATAAATGGGAGGAGTTGTAAGAAAGGAAACGGGTGGATAATATGAATAAATAAGGCAGATATATTTGAACAGTCCTCCTCCTGCTCTACAGGGAGTTCTCTCAGCTTTACTCATGGAGCTGTGAGTCTCGCTGCTCTTACAGATCATGTTAAATATAAGAAGGACATAAATTATGTGCCTTCCAGGCAGCAAAGCACAGGGAATGAAACAAGGGCTTCTGTAAGACAGGTTAATTGTTTCTGGCCTTTCGATACTGAGATAATGGCGTCTAATGCTAGATTCAAACAGCCTAATTTAATTCATTTAATAACAGATAAATTTGTAGTTGTAATTATAACTTTGTGTGTGTGTGTGTGTGTGTGTGTGTGTGTGTGTGTGTGTGTGTGTGTGTGTGTGTGTGTGTGTGGAACTGCTCTGTTATGAATTTAAAAAGCTGAACATCATCATCAGTGCTTGGTGGTAAGTGATTACATGTCATTTGGATTACGGAATCAGATTCCAAAGATGTTCTTGTAATTAGATTATATTACATTCATACAGTAACTTTTTTATTGATTACTTGTTAAAATGACACTGTGTGTGTAATATGGTTTAGCTTTGAATATTCACAATGTAGCATGGCCATGTAAATGTCACGTAAATTAGTATGCAGTCCATTCTTTTAAATTTGGAAACAAAAGTAACTCTCAGTCAATTATACCATGTTAATACTTTACACAGTATTAAAAGTTAAAACTTTTCACAGTTCTCTGATATCAGTTAATGGTCACTGACATGCAGGTCAACAAATAAAATATCTAAAATGTGGAAATTTAATTATTTGATTAATTTTCATGTTTAAATGCATTTCATGATGTTCATAACAAAGAATGGAATATATTTAATTTCTCTTTGATCTTTATGACACTAACCCCATTTAAATCTATAAAAAATTGGGGTCTATAAACTCTACAAATGTCTACAAAATATATATTTGTAATATTTGTATACTGTTACATGTTTTAAAAGTTTTGTTTAAGACCTTGACATGCTTATCGAGGTGGCATTTTAATTAAATAATTTCTTCACGTCTAAAGACAGTGTAATGCAGTCAGGAAGGAGGGAATGGCATTCCCGTGTCGTGTGTAATATTTAATTAGAAAGATGTCAAATAACAAGTATGGAAGCTTTGCACTAAAGCACTTTCCCTACATTACATTCAGTGCCACAGATGAGTTGAGCAGGCTCTTAATCTCCTTCATACAGCTTTGTTACAGATACCCTCTGTTGGTACTATTCTAATTTATGCAACAAATCCCTGCTAGCCCTCATAATTAAATCTGTCAATGATGTGGCACCTTGCTGTGTGTGTGAGCACACATGAATGTGCATGCATGCATATAAGAGAGGAAGAGTCTGTGATGGGATTTGCATATGTGCATGTGATTGTGTATTAATTTATGTCAAACGTCATTAATCTTTCCACATTTTGCGTGTTGCCAAAAACAAATTGAGAAATACTTAAAGGGACAGTTCAGTTTTGTTCAGTCATGTAATATGAAATATGCAATAAAGAATCAGTAGACCATTACGCTCTGTAAACAAATGTTTTTTAAAAAGTACATTTTGAAGATCTATCTGCCAGTTTCTTGCAACAACACTGATACATGAAAAAGTCTGTTACTTCTTCTTAATGCATAATTTATATAAAGTAGTTAATTTGGCTTGGATATGTTATTATAAATAATAATATTGTTGTTGTTTTATATATATATATATATATATATATATATATATATAGTTATAGTTATTTTGAGATAGATAAATAGCTACAGCATGAAGAATGTATTATGTAAATTTTCAAGAGTCAACTGTCAGTTTTAAAAATAAATGTAATAAAAAAATTAGGTGTTCTTAGGTTGCCACCAACCAAATGGTTTGCAGTCTATTTTACTTTTATGTAATCAATCGATTCTTTTAAACTATGATTTCATTCAAGCTTCCTAATTTCTTGACTATTATAAACTCACAAGCACGTTTCTAAAAGATAAAGCCATGTGTCGTGAACGCTGTCACTTTTCTCTCTATATTCTGTGGACAGTGGTCATGTGAAACATGACGCACGCTCATAGGCTGACGCTTTGCTCTCCTTTAACGTCTGTAAAGGTGTGGGTTCATTTCCTGACCCTTTCCGCGCGTGCAGCATCATCTCCTCGCAGGCTGTTGCATCCTCCCGAGGGACCGTCGGCGCTCTTCACAGCCTGCACATTACATACCGGTCTCTGAATTGCAATCTGTGTAATGCCACTCATTCATTTGCGAGCTCGGATGTGTTATATTGTTTCTCACAGCATACTCGCGGCTGTTCGCAGGGATACTACGGAATTACAGCCGCGAGAAATGATAATGTGACAGCCATCCGTTCAGACAGATAATAAAAGCTCGCTGTGCAGTGGACTCAGAATTTCTGCTAACGAAGCAAAGCCTCAGACGAGCCTTTCCATACAGTAGTGTTCACTACTGACAAGCATCAGTCCTTTGGAATAATATTCTACACGCTGCATTACAAACATTCTGGGAGGAGGAGAAGCTGGTTTTAAGGTAACTGAAATGTCCTTTTATGCACGTGTGCTGAAATGGTCTGATTTTGATTTTGCAGTGTAATGGAAGTGTTTAAGGGCCAGTTCAGTCAGTAAATGTGTCTGGTTATGGATCCTGGTGTTTGCTCTTTGCATGAATAATAATAAAAAATCTCACACACATATAGTAGTAAGTAGCTAAGCATGCAGCAGCCATGAAAAAGGAGGCCACTTTACAGAACCATAGGATACAATACATTTATGGAAGTGGGAGAATCCAAAAATATGTTGATGCTGGCACCAGTTTTTATTATTTTATTAGCCTATATAGTCTATACACACACACACACACAGTGTGGTTAAACTATCCTGGATTAAGATATTTATTTAAAAAAAAAATCTATACAATAACTGATTAAATGTTCTATTTATATAAAGTAGTTAAACAATCCTGGATTAAGATATTTAAGTTGCATGTAATTTAATTGTATACTTTTTTTTTTATCTATCTCTGTGTTTATACATAACGGGCTAATTCAGCCAGATTGATCAAAGAGATAGATAGATAGATAGATAGATAGATAGATAGATAGATAGATAGATAGATAGATAGATAGATAGATAGAACATTTTTGTGATGGTTGAGCATGATAGTAGTCATATAATTCACACAGAGCTGTTGCTTTTGGCAAAAAAAGTAATGTTTTCCTCAGGGGGAAAGCATATGTTTTCTGTTTCTAGCAGACATGACACATACACAGATGCTGTTTTAGTAGAGACATGATTTCTAGGCCAGTGATGATCTATCTGCCAAGGGGGCCTGGCGTGTTTGGAGCACTTTTTCAACTGTTTGTTTTGCTGGATTAACATGGCAAGCTCTCCAGCAGTGTGCTCTTGGCAGATGTCCTGCTTGAGGGAGCATGTTTGTTTGAGTCAAGCTACGGTAAACCACGCAGTCTGAAGTTTTCAAAGCCTCACTGTGAGTTGCCTTGACAGGGGAGAGCCCATCAAGGTCTTTTCTGGGAACAATTCTTGTCTGTTGCAAGAAATGCAGTTGAAAGCTAAAGGACGATGACAAGTGTACATGAACATGACGTAATACTACTATGGTTAAAGGGAAAATGGTGGAAGATTGTTAGTTGTTTACTGTAGTATTTAGAGGAATACTTCCAAATAACCAAAATATATCCAAAAATGAAAGTGAAAAACTGCATGTTTGTATAAGAAAGAAATCAATCAAGGCATTTTAACTTCAAACTATCAGATCTGGCCAAAATATGAGTCCAAATTCCATAACACCTGCTCCAGTGAAAAGTAAATCCTCTGTCCTCTCACATTAAAATCCACTGATTTATTAGTTTAGAACTGTTTTGGATAGTTTTTACTTATAAACATTGCTTGAGTTGTGCATATTTCACTCCTGATTGAGACAAGATTACTTTTTCCCTGCAAAGCAATATTTTGGATAAAGGTACTCGCACTTAGCTGGAAGCAAAGGTTTAAAGTAAAAAGCAATGATCGATTTGTTTATTACAGACACACAACTTTTCACAATATGTTAACTGATGAACTGGAGTCATGTGAATAACTTATGGATTATTGTGATGTTTTTATCAGCTTTTTGGATTCTCATTCCAACGGCAGCCATTCAGCGCAGAGGATCTATTGGTAAGAAAGTGTTGTAATGCTAAATTTCTCCAAATCCGTTCCGATGAAGAAACAAACTCATCTACATTTTGGATGATTTTTGGGTGAACGTATCCTTTAACAGGACTGTAAACTTCCATAGACAATAAAGGAGACATATGACCCCTAATGTTCAGATTAGATGGCGATTAAGTTGGTTTTCCAATGCCAAAATTCTAATGCTATAAATTGACAGGATTGCATTTATTCTTTTTATCAAAAAAAAAACGAATGATGATATTCGTCTTCTCTCTGTTCATTTTTTAAATCTATGCAACTGCCCCAGATTTCGACATAAATATATTCTCTCCATACACAGCAGAGATGAGTGCTTTTTGAAGAGAATGGGGTGAAAAATCCTTCCTTCACTACCTACCTAAATGGCCCGGTGATGGAAAAATATTGTTACAGGAATGATATTTGAATAATTGAAAAGGGCCGACTTAAAATTCCAGGCTTGCCTTGATTTCAAGTGCAAAGTTAGAGGCTTCCTCGCCGAAATATTCATGCCATTATTTAAGAGTGGAAAAAACAGGGGAAGGGATTCATTCGAAAATGATCCGAGCTCCTGCCTCTCCATTTCACAGAGCGAGAACCGACTCTCATGGCTGTGGAGAAGAGATTCATTTTAATAATGAAGAAGGACGTTCACCTTACTATCTCCCCACACCGTTGTTATAAGTGACATCATAGATCAGGCCGACAAGCTGTGTCAAGAGAAGCCTCTCAGCATTGTGATTGCGGCGGTTTCTGTTTGTTGCTGACTTATGTAATACACATCAAAAACAAATTACAATGTGTTTATGGTGAACAGAGCACTGAGTCATCTGCTTAGTATTGCTTGAGCTATCTAAAGTGAGAGCTTTAATACTTTGTTTGATATAAAACTAGTTTGATATAAAACTATTTTTGCCAATATTAATTCAGTTTTTATGCCACAGTACTGTTAAATCAACTATTACTTAAAACTATGTCTTGCTATTATTATTTTTTAGCAATTATCATCTCCGAACACAAACAGATATTTATATAATATTTATGGAATAAAAACTAATATTTAAATATGTGGCCCTGGACCACAAAACCAGTCATAAGTCGCACAGGTATATTTGTAGCAACTGCCAAAAATACATTGTATTGGTCCAAATTATCGATTTTTCTTTAATGCCAAAACTCATTAGGATGTTAAATAAAGATCATGTTCCATGAAGATATTTTGTAAATCTCCTGCCATAAATATATCAAAACTTAATTTTGGATTAGTTATATGCATTGCTAAGAACTTCATTTGGACTACTTTGAAGGCGATTTTCTCAATATTATGATTGAGTGTGTGTGTGTCAAATAAGTTTTTAAAAATCTGTTCTATTTTTATTCTATTATTATAAAAGTTTTAGTTGAGTCTTTTAGTCTTCTTTACTCTAGCATTTGTACGCAGATTGTCTGTCTGTCCCCCTAAACCATGAGCCTCATGTCCATCAAAATTATATATTTTTTAATTACCCCACAATTTTTTATTGTCTCCTTTTGTGCTTTAAATAAACGCCAGTGAGTTAAGTGAGGTAGCGGCAATTGCTGAATAAGAACCCAGTCAGCAGCTGCTTTATAGCCTGACATCTGAAGCTGTCTCTTGATTTGTCCTTGGGGCAGGATGTGTATGCTGGCCGTCCATAAATCAGGCAACAGAAACCCGCTGGCATAAACAGGCCCAGCTTGAGAAAGAAGCTAAAACTAAAGCTGCAACATTATAGGTCTGGGGGTTTCATTTGAGCATTTAAGTGTTAGAGGTTTCATTTTAGATTTCATTTCATCATGAACACTCTAAAATTTTGTGTTTTTATTCCATTTTGATTCTTGATAAAGGGAAGTGGAAAATAGAATAAGAAATTGAAGCATAGCTCTATTTCAATCAATCCAGGAGACATTAAAGTTGAATAACCCAAATCTTTAAAGTTGATAATGGTGAAATTAGTAAAATGAAGGGGGCCTGAGAAGAAGCTCTCTCTGGTGATCAGTTTCTCAACCATCTCCAAAACTATGACTGTCATTGTATTTGATATGATTTAGGTCAGTCACTACTGTGATTCCTTTAAACAGTTCCTTAAATATCTCTCAATGACTGTGTCAGAGCCCATTGAGCTGATCTGAGTGCTTCTATACATCAGGTAGTGTTTAATATATGCATGTATGGTGTTTCTTACAACTGTCAGTTAGTTACTTGATATTATTAACTGTCACTTATGCAAACAACTTACAAGACAGTTTTCCTAGAGCAATCTGGTGTTAAAGGGATAGTTCACTCAAAAATATATATTATTTATTCCTATTTTCTCATCCCCTAATGTCTTCAGTGGAAAATAAGAGAAGATACGTATATTGAAAAATGTCTCAGTCATTTTTAATCCATAAAATCAGTGGGGTCCAATATTTATTTATTTGTAAAATTCATACAGGGTTCAAATGACATGAAGGTGTGTAAATGATGGCGAAATGTTCATTTATTTGACAGATAGAATCAGTTATGGCATGTTACATTGGGAAGTCGTGGCCTAATGGTTAGAGAGTCGGACTCAAAATTGAAGGGTTGTGAGTTCGAGTCTTGAACCCCCAACTGCTCCCTGGACGCCGCAGCATAAATGGCTGCCCACTGCTCTGGGTGTGTGTTCACAGTGTGTGTGTGTGTTCACTGCTCTGTGAGTGTGCACTTCGGATGGGTTAAATGCAGAGCATGAATTCTGAGTATGGGTCACCATACTTGACTGAATGTTTCTTCACTTCACTTCACACATTTACATTTAGCAGACGCTTTTATCCAAAGTGACTTACAAATGAGGACAATGGAAGCAATCAAAATCAACAAAAGAGAAATGATTCGCAAGTGCTATAACAAGTCTCAGTCAGCTTAAAATAGAACATGCAGCAAGTTTTTTTTTTATAATAATATAATAAATAAAAAACGATAGAATAGAAAAAGAATAGAGGAGCTAGTGTTAGTTTTTTTTAAAGAAAACAAGCAGTAAATGAATAGAGTGCAAGTCTGAAAGGGGCCCTTTTTTTGGAAGAATAAAATTATTGTAGAGTAGAGATTGCTCGAGTTAGAGGGTCAAATAAAGATGGGAGAGATGTGTTTTTAGCTGATTCTTGAAGATGGGAAGGAGGATTCAGCTGCTCGGATTGAGCTGGGGAGGTCATTCCACCACTTTTTTTTTATTTAAAAGTCTGAAAGCAATTTTGTGCCTCTTTGGGATGGCACAATAAAGCAACATTCACTTGGAGAATGCAAGCTTCTAGAGAGCACATAAGTCTGAAGTAATTAATTTAGGTGAAGGGTTGTAGAAACAGTGGTTGGGTTTTATGCAAACATCAATGGCTTAAATTTTTTGTGAGCAGCTATTGGTAGCCAGTGCAAATTGATAAACAGAGGTTCGACGTAGGCGTGGGCCGGCATGAGATTTTGACTTTATGATAACCTTAAGCAAAAATATCACAGTTTCACTGTATCACAGTATTATTGTTACATCTCTGAAATGTGTTATTTTTAAATGACTGGGTAAAAAATAAAAAAAAATTCCCGCTGGACACAGTATGTTTTGTTTTTATTTTTTTTATTTACGTTTATTTGAATAGGGACAAGTATGTTACATAAACTCATGTTACATACAACATTTTAGCCGAAGCTAATTCTCAATGTTCGTCCCTAATGGGCCTTTACATAAAATCAAACAATACATTGGTAAAATAAACATAATAATAATACAGTGTAACACACTAATGCAATTGTAGAGTTGTGGCACTATCACTTTAAATATCAGTGTTCATGTTAACATTACTATGGTGACCCCTGTTGGATGAAGCCGGTAACATAAATAAAGTCAGTCTAGTGTCTACACTCACACGAGTTACATGTGTATTACTGACACTCTACATGGTGTCAGAAGTGGCTGATAATGGCTCAAGGACTCCGTCGTATCGATCCGCTAGTTTTTGACAACAACATTGCCGACAACTGGCGGAAATTTGAGAAAGAATGGATAATCTACTGCAACGCAGGACTGTCGGATAAATCGAAGAAAGTTCAAGCTTACACGCTACTGAACCTAGCTGGCCCGGAGGCTGTTGAAAAGTTGGAATCCTTTGTGTATGGAGAGGGGGAAAGTCACGAAGAACCAGAGACTCTACTGGTAAAGTTTGCTGAATTATGTTTGCCAGCGAAAAACATCATTATGGACAGGCATGTTTTTAACACCACTAGTCAGGGAACCGGTGAGTCTATTCAGGCGTATGTCTCCACTCTGAAAATACTGGCGAAGAAATGCGATTTTGGCGCACTCCGTGATGAATTGATCAGGGATCGTATCGTCTGTGGAATACAGAGCGACACCCTCCGCAAACAACTATTACGTGAAAAGAATCTCACCCTTGAACTGGCAGTTAGCATTAGCATGCTCCATGAACAGTCGGAGAAAAGCTCTAAGGAACTTCATAAGGAAGCTGAAGTGTGCTCAATTCAGAAGGCTCGCTGTGGCAATTGTAATGGCCAACACTCACCTGACCGCAGCAAATGCTTTGCTCTCAACAAGACATGCAATAACTGTGGAAAACTTAATCACTTTGCTAGGTGTTGTCGCTCTGCACCAGCGCAGGCCACAGTTCCCCCAAAGCCCCCACTCCATACAAAAGAAGAGAAATGGGTAGAGTAAATGAATTGACCACTGAACCAGACAATCAAATGGTTGATACTTTCTACTGTGACACAATACTCACACCGGCACAGAAGGGGGAAATCTTCGCCACGCTCGCAATGAAGAACGGAAATGGACAACTGAAGGTAAAAGTGGACACTGGTGCCAAATGTAATGTGCTGCCCAGAAAACTGCTGCATGCAGTTGACCACACAGTGCATGTGGATCCAAATGAAAAAGTCAATCTAGTGGCTTATGGAGGTGAGTCAATCAAAACTGATGGCACTGTAACACTGCATTGTACACAGGGACAGTTCAAGTTTCATGTGGTCAATAGGGATGTAAAACCCATACTGGGACTACAAGACAGTATTGCTATTGGTCTCATACATCTCGGACCTGACGTCCACATGCTGCAACAAGAAGCTCCAGAAATACTGGAGTACAAAGACCTTTTTGACACTAATGTCATAGGTAAATTACCTGTGATATATCATATGAGACTAGATGACACTGTTGCCCCCACAATATGTGCTCCCCGCAGGATCCCCATTGCCATGAAAGATAAGGTCAAGGCGGAGCTGGACCGAATGACTGCCCTTGGTTTAATTATACCAGAAAACGACGCAACAGAATGGGTGTCTGCCATGGTGGCAGCGAAAAAAAAAGATGGAACAGTGCGACTTTGCATCGACCCAGTGCATCTAAACCGGGCCCTCCTCAGACCCCGTCATCCACTCAAATCAATTGACCAAATCATTGCGGACATGCCCGGTGCAAAAATATTTAGCATCTTAGATGCCAAGTGTGGGTTTTGGCAAATACCCCTTGACCGCGCATCCTCCAAGCTCACAACATTCATGTCACCTCATGGCCGATATAGGTTCTTGAGCATGCCATACGGCATATGCACAGGCAGTGAGGTCTTCCAAAATGTGATGGAACAGTTATTTGCTGGACAACCTTGCGAGATCGTGGTCGATGACATCCTCATCTGGGGACACACATTATTAGAACATGATGAACGCCTAACACAGGTTTTGAACAGGATCCGTGCCATCAACCTAAAGCTCAATCCTGACAAGTGCAGATTCAGAGTCAACTGTGTACACTATGTAGGACACCTGTTAACCGCTGATGGTAAAGCCGTCTGCGAGATGGAGAAGCCACAGGACAAACAGGCTTTACAGCAGTTTCTGGGCATGACAAACTATCTATCCAAATTCATCTCCCAGTACAGTGACATGACTGGCCCTCTGAGACAGCTGATACACCACGACGTGGAGTGGCACTGGCATGACGCCCATGATGCGGCTTTCAGCAAACTGAAGCAGACACTGACTAATCCCCCTGTGCTGCAATTTTTTGACACATCAAAGCCAGTGGTTATATCAGCAGACGCCTCCCAACACGGTCTGGGGGCGGTGTGCCTCCAAGACGGGAGGCCGGTGGCATTCGCATCACGTGCCCTCACACAAACTGTTAAGTTTATTTTCATCTCATCTGGAAGAAAGGGGATGTAGAGTTGTGGCACTATCACTTTAAATATCAGTGTTCATGTTAACATCACTATGGTGAGCCCTGTTGGATGAAGCGGGTAACATAAATAAAGTCAGTCTAGTGTCTACACTCACACGAGTTACATGTGTATTACTGACACTCTACAGCAATGAACAGTCAGTGGTCACAATTCTGACCACTAATTAAAGAGTCTTTAAGTTTATATTTGAAGAGAACCCAGTTTGACTCTCCTTTCAGTTCAGTGGTTAAACAATTCCAGGCTCTAGTGCCTTGTACAGAGAAAGCTGATTGTCCAAATGAAGTTTTACATTTCGGGATCTGACAGTTCCCATTCTGAGCTCCTCTAGTCCTTGAACCCACAGCGCTAAGAGAAACTATGCACTCACTCAAGACCTGTGGGGCTTGCTGATTTAAACATTTATGCATCAGCTTCAACAGAGAAAATTTAATGAAATTTGCAAAAGATAAAATATTTAAATTCCTCAGACTAACACAATGATGTGACCTAATGGGTTTCCTATCTAAGACTTAAACCGCTCTGTTATAAATCATTTGAAGTGGCTTAACTGTAGTTACAGTAGCCTGTGACCATGAGCAGATGCAGTAACTCATATGCGAGAAGATCATGGCGTGCATGAAAGTGTGAGCAGCATGGAACGGTAGGTAATCCCTGATCAATCTGAATGTATAAAGATTTACTTTGACTACTCGACAGATTTTTTTAATGTGACTGTCAAATTGAAGTTGAGAGTCTAGTACAAGGCCCAGGTATTTGACCTCTGATACCTGTTGGATCTTTTGCCCCATTATTCGTAAATTTAGTTCTTCCGATATGGACTTGAATCTTGAGGCAAAGCAAACAGACAAAGTCTTTTTAAAATTCAATGTTAGACCTGCATTTTGAAACCACACCGCCACAGTTTGCAGGTGTTTTGCCAGTTCATCAGAAACTGCATGCACATTTTTCCCACGCACATAAACCACTGCATCGTCTGCGTACATCTGAAATCCTGCTGTAGGACATGAGTCTGGCAGATCATTAATATACAGTGTAAAGAGCAAGGGCCCAAGAATGGACCCTTGCGGTACTCCTGTATTAATTTTTAAGAATGTAGACATTTCATTATTGACCACCACACACTGATCTCTCTGTTCAAGATATGATTTAAACCACTGTAAAGTTAATGTTGTGAAGTTAAAGTTTGACAGTTTATTAATAAGGATGTCATGATTTAGTGTATCAAACGCCTTTTTGAGATCCAAAAAGACGGCGCCAACAATTTCTCCTCTATCTATTGCAAATTTGAGTTGTTCCATAAAGAAGCAGTTTGCGGTTTCGGTGGAGTATTGAGGACGGAAGCCAAATTGTAATGGGTGTAAAATGTTATTTGATTGTATAAACGCCATAAGCTGACCGTACACAATTTTTTCTAACACCTTTGAAAATATAGGTAAGATGCTTACAGGCCGATAATTGCATGCCTGGTCAGGTGTTCCTGACTTAAATAATGGCATAACTTTTGCCTGTTTCCAAGGTGTAGGAAATTGTCCGCTCTGAATAGACAAATTGATCAGGTGTGTCAGCGGCTTTACAAAAGTGTTTTTATTTCGTTTCAAAAAGACAGTATTTATGTGAAAAAGATCCTTACTATAGCTATTGTTAATTAAATGTATTGCTTCAAGCACTTTTGCTTCATTGGTCTGCTGAAGTGAGAATGAAGAGTATTGTTTTATTAATTGATGATTAGTGAATTTTAGTTGCTGTTCTACATTAACTTGTTGCACCAGTTCTTCCACTGATGAAACAAAAAACTTATTAAATTCCAGTGCTATTTGTTTACTGTCCCTAATCTGCCTACCTCCAATTCTAAGCTCATGGATGTTCTTTGATTTGCCTGACGGTTTCACAATACCATTTATTTGCTTCCACATTATAAGAGGGCTTCCCTTGGCTTCTGTTATTGTTGTAATGTAATACTCCGCTTTTGCTTTTCTTATATTTTTAGTGACTCGATTTCTAAGACTTTTAAAAATATTTATATCACTACTTAATTTGGTTTTAACAGATTTTTTCAGAGCCAAATCTCTTTCCTTCATTAATGTTTTCAACTCCTCATTAATCCAAGGTAGTGTTCTCTTTTTCAAATGCTTTTGCTTTTTAAGAAATTTAGAAATGATCCGTTCAACCTTGTTCATCACCTCTTTACAGCAGCTATTCACATCATCATTGTCTAAAGTTGAGCTCCAGTCAAGAGCATCTAATTCACTATCGATAGCAGGAAAATCACGCTTTTAAATGGTCAGTATATTTGATTGTGTTTTGTTTATATTTAACAGACGTTTTTTTGATAATTTTCGGGCAACGAAAATCATGTTATGGTCTGATAAACCAGTTAGAAAATTATATGATTTCAAAACCCGATCCTCCTTATTCGAAAAAATTAGGTCTATTTGTGTCCTAGAAGATTTTGAGATCCTTGTGGCACCCTTGGTTATTTGGGTGAAATCAAATTTAGTCATTAAGGTTTTGAGTTTTTTCCTTTTACCAGCATTAGACCAGTCTATATTAAAATCACCTAGTACAATTACTTCGGACTTTTATATGCCACCAATTTCATCAATTTACTCAACTCATCATAAAATACATCTTTAAAAGAGGGAGGATTATATAAAACCACAATTTTAAAATGCATACTTAATGATAATGTGATTTCAACACAGATATATTCAATATTTAATTCATGATCAAAAGTGACTTCTGTGCCTGTCATATAATCTCTTAAATAAAGTGCCACTCCTCCTCCTCTTCCAGTTTTCCTGTCATTTCTATAACATTTATAACCTGGGATATCAATTAAACCAGTTTGAATCCCACTATGAAGCCATGTTTCACTCAGACCTAAAAAGTGTAAAGTCCATTAACAGTGATTTAACCTCATCATGCTTTGGCAACAGGCTCCTAATGTTCAAATGCGCCCCGAAAATGCCCTTTGGTTTACTTTTGCTGTCCCATAAAATTTTCGAACGGTTCACAGTGGAAAAAAACGTACTCGGTTACTAAACGTAACCTCGGTTCTCTCTAGAAGAGCGAACGAGTACTGCGTCTTAGCTAAGACGCTACGGGAAAAGTCTCTTTTCACGAAATACTGAAGCAAAAAATTATCCTTAATTTTGTATTTTTGTAAAGCGCATTTGCAGCAGTACACAGCCATAGGCGAGACGGCTCGTTCGCTCATTGGCTTGTTCTGCGGCAACTGCACAGCCTATCGAGCGCGGGCCGTCACGCCCTTCTTGCCACTTCCCGCCGAAACGGGTGTGGCCCAACCTATAAAAGGAGCTCGAAAATGCTGACTCACCTGATTTATTTCATCGCCTAAGCGAACCAGAGTGAATTGTGCGCACGGCAGAGAACGCAGTACTCGTTCGCTCTTCTAGAGAGAACCGAGGTTACGTTTAGTAACCGAGTACGTTCTCTTACGAGAGCTCTCTCGTACTGCGTCTTAAAAAAAAAGCTCTCCGTCCTATATCTAGCAGCATCCATAGATGCTGCAATATGACATCACACAGCCGAGGCAAGGCCTGACCAATGTGGCAATGCGGGTCTTACGCAATACTGCCCATATAACAGTCGGCAGCGCATAACGCTCGTGAACTCAAAATTCCCCTCAGGGCCCTGATTCGACTATACCGACAACAGCCTTGCTTGCAAGGCGGGGACTTCCAGGTTATAGAACCTGATAAATGTAGACGGCGAGGCCCAACCTGCCGCCATACATATATCCTGCAAGGAGATCCCAGTAGACCACGCCCATGACGAGGCGACGCCTCTTGTGGAGTGTGCTCTGACGCCCAACGGGCACTGAAGGCCCCTGGAAGCATAAGCTAACGCTATGGCGTCAACTATCCATCTGGATAGAGTCTGTCTCGAAACAGCCATTCCCTTGGAACGTCCACCGAACGAGACAAACAGCTGCTCCGTCTGCCGAAAGGCAGCAGAGCGAGACACATAAGCTCTTAAAACCCTGACAGGGCAAAGAAGACTCGAGTCTCCATCCTCCCCTGACACCGGCAGGGCAGACAGGGCAATAACCTGAGCCCGAAACGGTGTGTTGAGGGATTTCGGCACATAACCGTGCCTAGGTTTGAGTATGACCCTTGAGTCATTGGGCCCAAACTCCAAGCACGACTGGCTCACCGAGAGCGCATGCAAATCACCCACACGCTTCACAGAAGCGAGAGCCAACAAGAATACTGTCTTGAACGACACATGCTGAAGGCTAACCGATTGGATAGGCTCAAAAGGGGGACCCTTCAAGGCCTCCAAAACCGCCGCGAGGTCCCACATAGGGACTGACGGAGGTCTGGGAGGATTCAGCCTCCTAGCTCCTCTGAGGAACCGGATGACTAAATCGTTCCTTCCTATTGACTGACCGGTTTTCTGACCATTTCAGAAAATGCAGCGATGGCCGCCACATAAACTTTGAGCGTGGATGGGGCTCTGCCCTTATCCAACAGCTCCTGTAGGAAGGAGAGGACCTCCGTCACCTCACAACTAAGGGGTGAATAACCTCGAGCTGTGCACCAGCTGGAGAACACCGACCACTTCGAGGCATACAGACGTCGTGTCGATGGAGCTCTAGCCTGAGTGATGGTATTTAGCACTCCCACTGCGAGATCAGCGGGTAACCGTTGAGCGCCCACACATGGAGGGACCACAACTCCGGTTGAGGGTGCCAAATCGAGCCCCTGGCCTGCGAGAGGAGGTCCCTCCTCAACGGTACCGGCCACGGGGCGACATCTGCTAACCACATCAAATCTGGGAACCATGGTTGGTTCTTCCAAAGAGGTGCTACAAGCAGTATTGAACATCTCGTTTCTCTCACCCGCTCTATCACCTGCGGAAGGAGGGAGACGGGAGGGAACGCATAAAGCGGGCAGCACGGCCATCTCCGTGACAGTGCTCTTTCGTTCTTGGAAAAGAACGCAGGGCAGTGAGCGTTTTCGTGGGACGCAAAGAGGTCCACCTCCGCCATGCCAAATCTCTCCCACAACAGCCGGACTGTTTGCGGGTGTAGAGACCATTCGCCCGTAGGAACATTGCCTCTGGACAGCCTCTGGACCCAGATTCTGCAGTCCAGGCACATGCACTGCTCTCAGCGAGCGCACGTTGCGCTGAGCCCAAACCAGGAGGCGTTCCGTCAGCCTGCACAGGTTTCGGGACCCGAGACCGCCCTGGCGATTTATGTAGGACACCATGGACATGTTGTCCGAACGGACTACGACGTGGTGATCCTTGATATGGGGACAAAAGCGCGTCAGCGCGTTCTCCACTGCCAGCATTTCCAGGCAGTTGATATGATGGAGCTTTTCCCATTCTGACCATAGGCCAAAGGACGGTCTGCCTTCGAGCAGCGCTCCCCATCCCGAAGTGGAGGCGTCCGTCGACACCATTTTCACACTGGGGGAAGTCCCCAGGCTTACACCTGATCGGTACCAGCCGTTCGCTGTCCAAGGTGCTAGAGCCGCAACACAGCTCTGATCGACCTTGAAATGCAGCCGGCCAGACGCCCACGCTCTGTGCGGCACCCGAGCCTTCAGCCAGAACTGCAGGGGGCGCATGCGGAGCAGGCCCAGCCGCAGAACCGGAGATGCTGAGGCCATGAGACCCAGCATCTTTTGACAGTGTTTGAGCGACACGGTCGCACCGCAGCGGAAAGAACTCGCTGCGCGCTGAATGCCCATCGCGCGCTGTGGTGACAGCCGCGCCGTCATGGAACACGAGTTCAGAACTATACCCAGAAACAGGATCGTCTGACTGGGGTTCAGCGAACTCTTCGCCCAATTGACACTGAGGCCGAGCTTCTCGAGGTGATCGAGTAAAACGGCCCTGTGGTCCACGAGCTCCGCTCGTGATCGGGCCAGAACCAGCCAGTCGTCCAAATAATTCAGCACTCGTATGTCTCAGAGTCTGAGAGGAGCGAGCGCTGCATCCATGCACGTCGTAAACGTACCAGGAGCCACGGAGGACTGTAAACTGGTATGCCTGGCCCTCGAAGGCGAATCTCAAATATCGCCTGTGGTTTGACGCTATCTGTATTTGAAAATACGCGTCCCTCAGATCTATTGACATGAACCAGTCCCCTCTGCGAATCTGCGCGAGGAGTTTTCTGGTCGTAAGCATTTTGAAACTGCGTTTCATCAATGCCTTGTTCAGCTGTCTTAGATCCAGTATGGGCCTGAGACCCCCGTCTCTCTTGGGCACCAAAAAGTATCTGCTGTACAGCCCCCCCCCCCTCGCTTTGAGCTTGAGACACATGCTCTACAGCCCCTTTGCTCAACAGTTTTAATATTTCGGCCCAAAGTATGTGTGCTACTTCTGTTTTGACCGTAGTTTCGACGCGCGCTGAAAAGCGTGGAGGGCGTCGAAAAAAAAACTGTAGCGAGTAGCCTCTCTTTATAATGCCTAGCACCCAATCCGAAACCCCTGGAAGTGCTGACCATGCATCTGCATGAATGGCTAAGGGCTGGATGCGAAGCGCGCTCTGTTGACCGGGCAACGGCGGCGCTCGGGTGTGCTGCGCATTTGAGGCGGGGAGCGCGCTGATCACAGCGGGAAGATCGCTCCTCCTCGACCCCGTCCCGGCGCTTAACCGACTGGGGGAAGGCTGAGCAGGTCCCGTGGGACTCGATATGTCTGCGAGTAACTGTGGGCTGCATATGTGCACATTTACCACTTTCAACTCGCTGTCTGCCTGTGCAGAGCATACATGCACGGGCCTCGTTTTTACAGAAGCCACGCGCCGTATGTGACATAGTGTATGTGGGCACTGGGGAGTGGGCACGTTTACTATGCGGCGCGCTCGACCGATCTGTGTCGATCTTATGTGTGCAAGCCCTGTGTGCAGGGCTGTGCTTACATGTGGAGATGGGCACTGAGGAGTGGGCATTGTCACTGCATTTATAGCACCATCGGCCGTGGCCGGACGAGCGTGCACGGGTTTTGTTTTTTACAGAAACCACATGACGCATGTGACATAGTAATTGTGGGCACTGAGGGGTGGGCACGCTTACTATGCAGTGTGCGCGATCGACTTGAGTCGCTTTTATGGGCGCAGGCCCTGTGTGCAGGGCTGTGCTTACATGTGGAGATGGGCACTGAGGAGTGGGCATCGTCACTACATTTATAGCACCATCGGCCGTGGCCGGACGAACGTGCACGGGTTTCGTTTTTACAGAAACCACATGACGCGTGTGACATAGTGATTGTGGGCACTGAGGAGTGGGCACGTCTACTATGTAGTGCGCGTGAGCGACTTGAGTCGCTTTTATGGGCGCGAGCCCTGTGTGAAGGGCTGTGCTTATATGTGGAGATGGGCACTGAGTAGTGGGCATCGTCACTACATTTATAATGTCAAAAGCATTGGATAGATCCAGCAATATAAGTACTGAAGAGTTGGAATCTGCTCTTGCCAGTCTTAGGGCTTCAACAACTGAGAGCAAGGCAGTCTCAGTTGAATGTCCACTTCTGAAACGAGACTGGTTGCTGTCGAGGAGGTTGTTCTGTGTGAGAAAGGAAGAGACTTGGTTGAACACAGTGTTTTTGCAATGAAAGGCAGAAGAGAAACCAGTCTGTAGTTCTCTAAAAGAGATGGGTTAAGTGTGGGTTTCTTAAGTAGTGGGGTTATACAAGACTATAATGTTAATGATATCCCATGTTAATGAGAGTTGTATCCCACAATGATATGAAAGAAGTATTATTATTCATTTGTTTCCTGTTCTAATCTAAAAGTCTGGGAACAATCCACAGTTTTTAAAAAAGAAAGAAAAACAACAAAGTGACCCGTGATAACAAAAATACATTAATATAAAACCTCTGACTTTCAAATTCTACTTTCAGCTCCCAAAGAGAAACTGAACATGATCACTCTAAATCCTTCAAGAAAGCAGCCCAGAGAATTCTCCACAGTGAAGAAGGATTATGAGAAAAATTATGCTGAATGGGGTTTGATCTCTTTCTCTTTTTCTTCTCTTATTATGCCCAGTGGTTTAAGTGTATGTTATAAAGGCTAGAACTGCAATTAGAGTAAATGAAAGTTCGGACTGTTCTAGTAATGGCCCTTAGGGCTGTCCATAAAGAGTGCATCTCAGCTCTTTGCAGTTGTTTTCTATTAGCGCCACGCTGATCACACCAATTAGACTGTTGAGGGAAATTAGCTGTATAATATTCAGACAGTGTTCAACACATCAGAACTTGTCAAACAGGGTTAGTTTAGTGCTAGTCATTTATATTTAGCATTTTCTAAACCATGGGACATTTATTTTGTCCTGTTTAGCTTGTTCAGTGACATGAACCATCTTGCTGCCACTTTAAATAGTGATATATGAGGTTATTTACACTGAGAAAACAACACTGCCACACTGAAAAGACCACCGTAGTTGCTCACCAGCATACTGTATTTTAATTCTGATGCTGGTGCCCAGCATAGAATGCTGATTTTTGATTTTCCTACCAAGCATCTTAGCTTTACCAACACAACTACCATGAAATAAACAAGCTTGGAAATTCATATTGCAGACTGGTCTTTTTAGCAGGTTTTCCTTTCTAGCATTAGCTTAGCTAATCTTTAGCGTTTTATTAATGCTCTTTTTTGTTTATGGTGGTCTTCAGTTTGCAATGAGCACATGATGACACTTATCAGAACTTCCCTCTGAGGAGTTTTGGACATCTAGGACTTTGGAGACATTCATGTGACTGATGTCTTCACACTAGATGCTAAATTAAGTTCAGTGTTGTTTTGCTGTCATGTTTGATGAGATTTGACTTTTCTTTTCACACTGCAGACATATTTGTGTCGTAAACATGTGGAACGCCCACAGCTTTATTGGGCCTGGTGTGCAGTCGGAAAGATAAGAGGTCAGACAGAGCTGCCAGATAAAAAGTCCATAACTTTTCTGGAGCAAAGTCAGGGAGGACACATGCCACACTCTACCAGAGCTCTTGAGGGGAAGTGTCATCATGTGCTCCTTTAAAAGAAGCAGAGGGGAAGCTAAGGAAGTAAGAAGAGTCTTATTTTTGGCAAGGAGAGAAATAGAGAAATTAGACAAGAAAACTGAGCAGGTGAGGGGAAGTGAGCAGGTGGTGATCAGTTCTGAAGATCTAAATATGTCTTTGTTATATAATATTATATCTTAAATGTTTGGTTCAGTAAGATTTCGTTTAAATGGCACCTATTATGAAATTATAAACTTTTATTATTGTTTAAACAAATGTGTGTTGGCAGTGTTTGAACATGACCAACCTATAATAATAAAAATCCACACACTCTTGTCGGTGCCAATAGCCTAGTGGGCAAGCCAAGTGTGTCGACATATAGTGCTGTTGCACTATCGGTGTCCCGAGTTAGAATCCCAGCTTGACAGTGGCGGATCTGGAGATTTTTTCCTGGGGTGGCAAAAGGGTGGCATGAAGTTTCAGGAGGGGGGCCATGGACATTATTCATAATTTAAAATGCTACGGCTTTCACTGAATGTGTTTTTTTTCTCTACACTGCATTACATGGAGTGGGAGTCAAATCTGTTTAGTTTTTGAATGGTGTGGGTCTTAATTTGTGAATTGTGGACTCTTTCTCTGTGTAATCAGTGAGCTAAACTAACGTTAGACCCTTATCAGACCTGACGATCATAGAAAAATTCAATGAGACAACAAAGTATTGCAGATGTAAATAACGTAACAGTGTGGTTGCGGCAGGGTTAATTGTCTGCTTATGGACTTTTTCGACTTTGTGTCAAACTTATCTCTAAACAAACTGCTAACTGCTTATCAACCTCTCTTCTCCGAGACACTGCATACCGCAGACAGACGCACTTTGCAGCCTGCCCAAGCTGCTGCCACAGACTGGTGAAATTTCGCGGGGGTCGCTGCCGTGCTAGTGATGGGAGAACAGGGGCAACACCCCGTAGATCCGCCTTTGCAGCTTGAGGACCTTTCCCGATGTAAATAATTCATATAATGTTAAATATCATGCCAGAGCTGATAAGTATAGCGAGCTGAGTGGAGCGAGCTGAGTGGAGCTTGTCGAGTGAATATCTCACACACATCACTGGAAAGTTTATACAGCTGCATCTCAATGAATTAGAATGTCATGAAAGAGTTATTTTATTTCATTTCAATCAGCTTACCATCTCAAAACACCTGCAAAGGTTTCCTGAGCTTTCAAAATGGTCTATCAGTTTGGTTCACTAAGCTACACAATCATGGGAAAGACTGCTGATCTGACAGTTGTCCAGAAGACAATCATTGACACCCTTCACAAGGAGGGTAAGCCACAAACATTCATTCATTGCCAAAGAAGCTGGCTGTTCACAGAGTGCTGTATCCAAGCATGTTAACAGAAAGTTAAGTGGAAGGAAAAAGTGTGGGAGAAAAAGATGCACAACCAACCGAGAGAACCGCAGCCTTATTAGGATTGTCAAGCAAAATAGATTCAAAAATTTGAGTGACTTCACAAGGAATAGACTGAGGTTCGGGTCAAGGCATACAGACGTGCCAAGGAATTTGGCTACAGTTGTCGTATTTCTCTTGTTAAGCCACTCCTGAACCACAGACAACGGCAGAGGCATCTTACCTGGGCTAAGGAGAAGAAGAACTGGACTGTTGCCCAGTTGTCCAAAGTCCTCTTTTCAGATGAGAGCAAGTTCTGTATTTCATTTGGAAACCAAGGTCCTATAGTCTGGAGAAAGGGTGGTGAAGCTCATAGCTCAAGTTGCTTGAAGTCCATGTTAAGCTTCCACAGTCTGTGATGATTTTGGGGTGCAATGTCATCTGCTGGTGTTGGTCCCCATTGTGTTTTTTGAAAACCATAGTCACTGCACCCGTTTACCAAGACATTTTAGAGCACTTCATGCTTCCTTCTGCTGACCAGCTTTTTGAAGACGCTGATTTCATTTTCCAGCAAGATTTGGCACCTGCCCACACTGCCAAAATCAGCAAAAGTTGGTTAAATGACCATGGTGTTGTTGTGCATGACTGGCCAGCAAACTCACCAGACCTGAACCCCATATAGAATCTAATGGGTATTGAAAATGAGAAACAAGAGACCAAAAAATGCAGATGAGCTGAAGGCCACTTTCAAAGAAACCTGGGATCCATACCACCTCAGCAGTGCCACAAACTGATGACCTCCATGCCACGCTGAGTTGAGGCAGTAATTAAAGCAAAAGGAGCCCCTACCAAGTACTGACTACATGTACAGTAAATTAACATACTTTCCAGAAGGCCAACAATTAACAGTACAGTGCACGTGGCGCAAATTACATCACCAAAACAGCACGGACGTACTCATATAATGTATAATGAGTGGTTCCCTGCATTATTTTAGGAAAATATTTTATGATTACAGTATGCACCTTTAAAATTAACAGTGAGAGTAACAAAAGCTTATACAATACATTTTAACTGGTATAATTAAGTGTGGAAATACCTGAAGGAAATGTTTGCTAACTGGAGCTTTTATTATGCCACAGTCGACCGCTTCCGCTCCTTACGGTTGTGCGTATGTGAAAAAAGAAAAAGAAAAGCAGCCTGTTTTATCACACTAGATACATTTGAAAGTTCTGTTACAATGCTACTCAGTGTGGTCCTCACCTGTCTAATAAAACGCACAACATATTAAAGCGTCTTTGGTGTTTCCATGTTTTCTACAAAAATGTTTTTTCTTCTACAAAACAAGACGGGAAATCAAGTGTCAATAACGTAATTGACAGCTGACACAATGACACTAAAATTGCTTATTTCTCTGGATTTAAACATTCTTCAGAACATTTGGGATAATGTAAGTTCACAAGTCAGCAAAATATATAACAGTGTTCTAATGGTTTTGGATATATTAATTAAAAAATCTTGCATTTTGTGCCTTTCATACACAGATCTAATATAAACATGCAATCTTTACACATAACCAACTGTGTTTTTTAACACATGTTTTGCTTGCATGTTTTTCTATAAACGTGTTTGTGTTTGACAGTTTAAGTGCAATAAGACATGACAGGTGCTTTTTGTGCGTTTGCTTCAGATGTGTGTGCTCAGAAAATGGTATATCCAATGGTATCTCACGACCAATTCATACGTATTTTACGAGGTGGCTAATTCGTACGACCTCACTCATTCAATTTTGTAACAGGTAAGTTTAGGGGCGGGGTAAGGTGTAGGTCATTCTTACAAATTCATACAAATTGTGCAACTCATAAAATATGTATGATTTAGCAAAAATTAGCTACCTCATAAAATATGTATGAATTGCTGTGAGATTGGGCTGGTATATCAGAATTTTAAAGTGAAAAGGATTTAAACTCATGATTTTAGCGATAGACATGATAACCAAACAGAAGTTTTTTGGCAGAGTATCAGCAGTGCGAGTTGTAATGGCACAGCCATATTCTGGAAAAGGTGCGGAGAGCAGCAGTTAATTTGCATTTAAAGACACATGCATACTTCCACTCAAAATAGTCATTTTCAAAATGATGTAATAGATCCCTTACGAAAGGAAAATATATTTACCAATATATTTCTTAAAATATATTGTGATATATTGTAATATATTATTTTCCCTTTTTATTTTCTAATATATTGTATATTTGAATACATTTAATAATATATTGATGATACATATATTGCAAAATATACAAATGATTGCCGCTTTCAATATATTGCAATATATTGGAAAAAATAAATATTAAATCCCATATGCCTAATATATTACATTATATTTTCCAATATACTGCAATATATTTTTGTTTCATAAGGGTAATCTGTGGAGTATTTTGAGCTAAAGCTTCATAGACACATTTTGGGCACACCTGAGACTTATATTAGGCCTACATCTTTTAAAAAGGAGCATAATAAGCATAAAGTGATAAAAAAGTATAATGTTACAAAAATTTCAAAAATCATTTCAACTTTCTTTTCATCGAAGAATCCTGAATTTTTCTAAAAAATATTAACAAGCACAATTTTTCAACATTAATAATAATAATAGGTTATTCTGGAGGACCAAATCAGCATATTAGAATGATTTCTGAAGGACAATGTGGCACTGATAATTCAGCTTGTATCATCACAGGAATCAATTATATTTAAAAATATATAGAATGGATGAAGGAGAAGGGTGCTGGGGTATTTGGGCAGAAGTGGGTCAGCAGCCCTAGGTACCATGGCAACGGAGATATACGAGCATCTGTCCATTGATCTGCAGACTCATTGGTGTAATAGAGTGAGCCAGGTGATAAACGAGCATGCTGACAAGGTCTGCGCCAGGTCACACTTCCTTTTGCAGCACATCTCCGTCGACATCTCCTCACATGCCTGCATAATATACATGGGATGGTCATCTCACATTATGCACATTCCATGAATAAATAAAGGAAAACATACAACAAACAATCTCTCAAACATATTTGGGGGACGGGGAAGCCGTCACAGCTTGTGATTCTGAGCTAAACTCAAAAACACTGAAATGTAATCTGCCAAGTGAATGGTATGGTAGTTCTATTATCACAGTGTTCATTGCACCCAGTGGTGGCTTTAACTTTTTAGTGTGAATAATTGATTATCCATTTACAAAAAATCTCTCCAGGGACTTGAGGACCAATTTAATGCATAGCTCAATTTAATGGTTCTCCTTTTTTGCTTCAGTGTACACTGCAGTGTGGTTTTATCTGTAATATGGTTGTGGAGTATGTAAGGTCAGACACACATTGGGTGTAAAAAGAAAAAGACAAACCACATGTAGTTAAAAAAAAAGGTATTTCTCTATAATTTGGCTGTAGGAAAAGAAGTCAAATCTAGCTTTCAGTTAAAAGATCACCTGATCACCTTAATGGTAAAATCTTCACAGGGTTGAATTCATAGTAGCATAATTTTCTTACTAGTGATGTGAAGTTCTGTTCATTTTACAGATCTTTGAATCTTGTTTGGCAAACTGTAACAATCTGCATTGAAGTCATTTTGTTTGTTTGAGCAGTAAAGTTAGAAGTAATTTACACATTTAAAGTAAAATGTTACATTTTCTATAGCAAAATTCCTCCAAAAGAATCCACGTTCACGAGTGTTGCTTATGCAGTTTCCACAAGACCAGTGAACAAAAAAAAATTGGACCAAAAAACTTAAGGAGGTTACAGAGTCTGTGTGGCTTTAATGTGTCAAATAAATGAAGGGTTATGCATGAGCATGAAAATGAACAGATTCTCATAGAAAACTCGTGTCACAAAATAAACTAAATGTGTTTGAAAGACCCATCATTAATTCTTTTACATATGATTTTGGAAGCACTTAGCATGTTAGGGGCCATTCACACAGGAAACGGAAAAATGTGCAACGTGAACAGTGGAATAGGAGAAAAAACAGGTCTTGATATTTCGTTTCTACAAGTTTAACTTATTTTAACTTGAACAGCACAAACTTGAAACTTGACATAAAAGACATAAACGTGGTCATATTAGACAAGACTATTAAGTAGGCTTATCATTTATGGGTAAATAAGGTGCAAAGATGTACCTTTTAGCTTTTTTGTATCTCATGGTTCATCCCCAGTGACACCTTTTGCACCTTTTTTAGTGTACAAACACGGTTAGCTGCATCTTGCATCTATAGTGTTTGAATTGAAAATAACAAAGGACATTGTTTTCATACCTTGCAGTGTTTGTTTTGTTGCAATTACATACATTAGATTAGATACAAATACATTTTGTGTCTATACATTTATTTATTTAATTAATGGCTGACAGCATTTATGTATTACGTAAGCTTGGCAGCCTTTTTTTTTTCATTTTGGCCTATCCTCGTTCTAGTAGATAACAGAAAATAGCTGCATTGGGGTGTTGCCAAGATGATCACCAAGTGAACGGACTTTGGATTTTGGGATTGTGTGCAGAAATGGCATTACTTTAATATTAAATTTCACAGTTCAGTATCGCCACAAATTAGCACATCAAAATACTCGGATAAACACAAACATTCTCCAATTGCCACCCGTCCTTGTTATTCAAAGGGTTCTTAGTGTACTTACAGTGACCATCAGCTGCATGTAATTGTCCAAACGTCTACCAGTGGTCCATTGCTGTCCGTGTTGCCATGATAGAGGGGTTTGACCTCCAGCAGCCCACTGAAAGATCCTACATCCATACTTTCTTAGAGTTTAACTGCTGGCAAGCAACACAGGAGACAGAAACACACTGCTTGGCCACATTCCAGGGAGAATAGATGGCACATTGCTTTTAACAGCATTAGTATTCCACCATTTCTGTATATAATTTAGTGCTTTTACTCTGAGAAAATGGAAAGGAAGAGGACTTGTGATGGGTTTTTGAACCAGATTTTGAAAAGATGAGCCTGTGTTCTGTTTAAGGGGACATTAATTATTTAATATTTCATTAGTTTCAACTGTATTTTAAGTCCTCTATAGTAATGTTGCTTTTAAGTTTATAAATTTTTTCTCACTGGTTTTCATATAGTACTTTATGTCAGGCTTCAAACAAAAAAGTTAGGATAATATTCTCTTCATATTGTCCACCATGTTTGCTCTCTCTGTTCGACCATTTTCTGCCATTGGCTTCTATTACATTATCCTTGATTACATCTTTATTGCCTTGAATTATGATCTTGGTATCAAGATCTGTAAAGATTTTGAAATGTCTCCAAACTTAATGTATGCTTACAATCTTTGTAGATGTCAAAATCTCATTAACACATTATTCTTAGTTGAATAAATTTAAAAAATGTAATGTGTATCTCTGTGGTTCCATACAAGTAGAGCTGTGCTGTGGTAATATGTGCATATCTTATATTGTACTGCCTCCTTCTGGACGGAATTGTTATTGTTGCTGTTATACTATTGCTGAAACAGATTTTTTTCCAAAAAATCTACCATTCACATCACGTTTCACTTCTTCTGTGATATCCAGAAACTGTACAGCTGAGTATCTGCAACCCATGAGCCGTGTGTCAGGAGAAGCAGCAGTACAAACTCTCTGTGGCCTGTCGTCCTCTCTGCTCTTTTCTAATGTAAGTGCACTGAGCACAATCCATCAACATGTTTTTGTGTTGTCAACTGTTTTTAGTATCTGTCTGTTTTTGCATATGGAAATGAAGTTTCAGTGAGACAGTTGATTCCCTCTCTTTTTTTCTCAGGGTTTGATGGAGATCTGGTCGGATGACAGCTGGAACTGTTGTCATAACCGGAGGAATTCTCGCAACAGTGATACTACTGTGTATCATTGCAGTGCTTTGTTACTGTAGACTCCAGGTAAGCATTGCATTTACATTTCATTGCAGGGTTAAGGAGCCATCCACAAAGAACATGTTTTTCGCATTAAAGCAGAAGGTCTATGAACCTTATTTACTGATTATCACTATGAGTCACTATTCTAAAAACCCAAAGAAAATTCCTGAATGTCGAATTAGGAACCATTCACACAGTACAGGGTTTTGAATTTAATAACAAATGACGTATGGCTGATGAATTGGAAACAAACTGCAAAATCTCAAGATGTGTTTTTTAAAACTTAAACTTGAGCACCATGTTTTTTTTAGATCAAATATGTACGTCTATTTACATTGAAAACAATAGAAAAGCAGTGCAGTGAAATGCAAAAACGTGATGTGTGTGAATGACCCAAAACTGATTGATCTGTTTAGTCTGTTGTTCTAAAACTCACAAAAAATAGCACTTTTATGAATTCCCTTTAAGAATTTCTAATGGGGTTTCAGATTTAAAATTACATATCTTTTAAGATTACCAAAATGTTTTCAGAATTCACACTTATGATTTGATTTGACTTTATATGTAAAAGTCTCTTCGAGTAGTGCTAACCACAGATCCTGTTTTATCAATATACTATGACCCCTAGTAAAAAAAGTAATGTATTTAAAATACATTTATTTCATACTATGTATAGTTAAAATCTATTAAAATATTTACAGACATTTCGTTTGAGACTTTATTTGGAGTACTACTTGTGCACAATGCACATTTCTCAATATTAAGTCTAAAATTTGTTTTAACTTCGCTGTTGATGAGGACTGGATGATTTCTGAATAATATAGGTATCTAAATACAAGAGATTTAAAATGTACTGAAGTATACTGCAATAGTTCCACTTTAGCATAGTCAGATGTACTTAAAAATACCTTTAGGTAGACTTTAGCACTACTTACGCATAATTAAAGTGTATTAAGTACAAAATTAGTTGCAAACATTAAAGGGATAGTTCACCCAAAAAATTTTAATCTGATGTTAATCTGCTTACTCTCCATTTAGACAAAAAGGTTCTTCTATGGCATCGCGAAGCACCTTTATTTTTAACAGTGTACCAACACAAAGATTTTTAACTAAAACCATTGCAGTCTGTCTGTCCTACAATGGAAGTGAATGGGAATCATGGCTTTGAAAGTAAAAAAAAACACACGCAAAAAAACTAATTAAACCCTGCGGTGTGTGTAAAGACACAAACCGAACAGTATTTATATAGTTATTTTTACCTCTGATTCACCGCAATGTCCGAACTGTCCTGAGTAGGTTCTATTTCTCAAATGGATCCTTGACACTCTATCTACTATCTCAATTAGGAGTGTCAATAGTCCATTTGAGAGATATGTGGCGGTAATGCACTTATAAGTCTGCGATCCGCCGTAAAACCAGAAGAAGAAGTCATGAGCCGACTGTTGAGAATGCACTCAGGACTGTTTCAGACATTGTGTTGAATCAGAGGTAAAAAACAATGATCATTTTGTCTTTACCCATCAGTGTATTGTCACGAGTCGCAGGGTTTAATTTGGTTTTGTGTATGTTTTTTTTACTCTCAAAGCCATGTTTTTTTTACTTCCATTCACTTCCATCATAAGACTGACAGACTACAATGGTTTGAGTTAAAAAATCTTTGTTTGTGTTCTACTGAAGAAACAAAAGTAACGTTGGATTCCCTGGGGGTGAGCAGATAAACATCAAATTTTCATTTTTGGGTGAACTATCCCTTTAAGTATACCAATTCAGCATACTAAAAATAAAACTTCAGGGTATTTGAAGCAAATACATTTTTAAATATACTTAGCATGAAATAAATGTATTTCAAATACATTTTAGTATATTTATTTTTCACTAAGCTCAGTTTTAGCTACTTGTTGAGTTAAAAATGACCTCATGACTGAACAGCTCTATTATTTAAATAACTAAAATCCATTGCAGAACCATTCCGTACTCAAAAAGGTTCTGTGTGTTACTCAACAATTTGAGGAAGATCTGTGTTGAATGCCCAGTGTCTAATCTAATTTCCTCTGTATATCAAACCGTCCCTCCATCCTAGTATTACTGCTGTAAGAGGAATGAGTCAGAAGGGGAGGCAGGCTCGGTCGGAGATCCTCAGCCACAGTTCGCCTGCAATGCATGCAGCGCTCCGGGGGTGGACGGGGCGGCCGTCACACCTCTCTCGCTGCCCTACGACCCCACTTCGTCTCACAGCTACTGTCCGACTTGCTCACCCTACTACCTCCGTGGCACGGATGAGATGCGGAATGGCGGTGAACGCCTGTCTTACATGCCCACTCACTATGAGAACCATGGGGCCACTGCCCTTGGTCTGGCCGCCATGTACGGTCCTGTGCTGAGCCATCGCAGTACGCCAGACTTATACACCAATACACGAGCCATCAGCACTGACGTCTGACATTCACAGACCTGGAGATGGACCCAGGGACAGAGCTGCCTCTGTGAATGAGAACAACTGGGGCAGTTACATGTCCACATGCCAAGAGTTAAAAAGACCTACAGGATGCCATGTTATTCTTCCACGCAGGTCTAAGGCCATCTTTAGTCTTCCATTGTCTTTTGTTTTACCTGCTGTTTACATCTTCTTCTCGCACATCCATCCCTTTTGTGCTTTGAGGACCATGTGTTATATGACATGAAGTGTTTGTGGAGTATTTGGCCTTTTTAATTTAACTTTTAAAGGTTTATGCAAATAGGTTGTTTTATATATCTGGACAAGACAGAGATAAAGCATATATATTATAGTCAGAAAATCGAAATGGAGCAACCCAAGGAAGCTTTTTAGGCTCATCTCAAGTATTTTGTTGTTTATTGTGACATAAAAGGCAAACGTTCCACACAAATTTTTAATAACTTTAAAAAAAAACTAAATATCCCCTGATATACTGAATCTTTGTCTTTGAAAAACTTATTTTAGGATGAGAAATTAACCAAAATGTGATTGTCTTCATGTATGTTGAACTGTTGGGAAAATGATAAATGAATAACTGATGATTATTATATTGGTCAGTATATTTGAATATATATGTCACATTAACTAAAATTCACAATGGCACAGAGTTATCAGATAATACTGAGGTTGGATTTTAAATGTTAATTCCCACTTTTTTGTCCATATCCACTACAGACTACAATTAAGAGCTTTTTAAAGGAGCATTTTCAGACATGTCTGATGGCATATCATTTTCAAATTTATATGCAGCATTTTCAGAAATCTTCTGAGGCACTGAGAGGAAATGACTGGAAAATATTGAAAACATTTCATTATCTTGACCCTGTTTGTATGATATTATGGCAGTGGAAATGATACTTATCTACTACGATAACGATAGTTTCCTTGTCTTTGCAAATGTGTTTATGTAAATTATTATATTTTCTCACATACTTGTTTCAGTAGCCATTGGTTTATGAATTGTGCATTCTGATGTCTGTATTCACTCTCTCTGAAGCACTGTTTGCTAGTAACTGGATCATATTACACATCACAGGATGACACTTCTCTTTTAAGTATATAAGGGGAAAAAATATTTAAGTATATAAGTCTATGGTTTAAAATACTGAGGAAATAAAAGAGTAGCCTATTGTCCACATATTTCACTGAATGCTTTTGAATATAAATGAAGCTGTGATGAGTGGGGCGGGGCAGAGAGACGTGGGAACAGAGCGAGGCCGGTGGAGTGATTGGAAATGAGCGACACCTGCTCGACCCACCGGTCTCGAGTCCCACGGAGGAGATGGAAGGATATAAAACTGGAGCGACGACAGTGAAGGAGGAGAGAGGACCAGGCCTGGGTTTTAGTTTGTGTTTTGTTTTTATTTGTGCGCGTCAATTGTCCGTGAGGGGCTGATGCACTGTTTTGTGTTTATTTTGATCATTAAAATATCATTTGATTGTCCGCCGGTTCCCGCCTCCTTCTTCCCGATGATTATGAAGGTTTAATTCGTTACAGAAGCATTTATAAATGCCTGTAGACTTTTATAAAATTGGTCAATTGTGATCAGAGTAATAAAAGCCATTTCACATCGATACAAATACATTTACATAAAGATCAGATTATTTCAATGATTGAAATGTTTCCTGTCAAGTCTATATCTATATCTGTATCTAAAACTTGAATACCAATGCTATATTCTTCTATATTCCTATTCATGGAGATGCTTTGGCACTGTGGATTAAGTAAAACCATAAAAAACTGGTTGTCAAATGTTTTAAAAAACATTTTCACTTTTACTCCCCAGTTCACTGAACAAATGCTGACATTTTGTGATAACATGCCCCAACTGCACATCATATATAGGGTATGTATTTCAACAAAAGTTAAGTTAAGTACAAAGTTTACTCTGAATGCCATTGTGCCTTTTTGTGTTCACTTATTTACTGAACAGCTACAGTAGCAAAATATGATGATAGTGTTATTCTAGCTTAGACAGAATCAATAGCAAAAACATTTAAAGGGGTTTTGAAGCAAGTATATGAAATTAACATTTATTAACACAAAGAAATTGAGGTCAGTAAGTTTATTTTATTATTATTATTTTGTTATTTTTTTTCACCAAGGCTGCAACTATTTGAAAAAAAAAGTAATTTTGTAAAATATATATATACATAATTTATACCTGTGATTGTAAAGCTAGATTTTCAACAGCCATAATCGTGATACTTTTTAATCAATAGAAACTTCAAAAGGACTGCACTTATTTGAAACAGATTTTTCCAAACAATGTAAATGTTTTACTCTCAGTTTTGATCAATTTGATATATGCTTATTTAATAAAATGATTAATTTCTACAAAAGAATCTTACTGACAAACCTCTGAATGTACAGAGCCACTGCTTGAGGAAACACATTTTCTTTACTTATCTTACAATTTTCTATTTGTAGCCTGTTCTTTCACTTTTGCATCTTAAAGTGCTGCATTTGGGAGTGCCAAGAAGGGCTGGGGCTGCATTCTCTCTGTGTATTGTGTTAAACTACTTGAAGGACCAGTTTAAGATCTCGTTAAAAAAATAGCTGTTTCATGCATTTCATTTGCATTGCAGTTCAGCAAATGTAAAGAATTTCACTCTCAGCATGATGAAGCTTTCCTCTGAGTATTCATCCATAATAAGCAGCACACTCAACACACGAATGAGAGAGTCACTCTCCCTGGAGAAAGTTGTGTGTTTGTTTGCTTCACAGGATCATGACGAAACCTGAAGACTGAGACGTGGTGCCTCCTCCAGTACAAGAACCTTTGAACACCATGACACTTTGCTTCTTGTCTTTATTGCTCTCTTCTCTTCCCTTCTTTCAATTATTAATAACATCCTCCCCCACTTTTGTTCACTTTTGTCTCCTTCTCTTTCCCCCTTATTAGCTTGGCTTTGTTCAGGCTGATGAGCACAACAGATTATCTCTGTATAACAGACAAAGAAGCAAACATAATTTTACAAGAAACCAGTGCTTTTTAACCAGTTTTGCATTATGCATTATGCTTCCCTGAAACTGCAGTGAGATGTTTAAAAAACAGTTCACAGCCTCCATCTATCCTGCTGAACATACAGCGGCCAGATATAAGCAGCTTAAGGAATGGAGGAATGTACTGGCACCTGCTTGTCCCAGGAAAACCACAGTGTTTTTGTGTAAGAGGCGAACTACAGGATTACAGCAAGAATTTCAATTTCACAGTCTTTAGCCCTGAGCTTGAACACGCAGGCAGGCTAGCAAAGTCAAAAATATATTTATTTCAGGTCCTGCTTGTGTTGGATTAATCATTTTAATAATATTTAACTGACTTCTGCTGTGAGCAATGAGGAAATTGTGTGTGGAAATTATTATTGTAAGGAGAATAGGAGCAGTTGAAAGCTTTTTGGTACCTGCTTATTAGGTAAGTGAAGATACAGGGGACAAAAGGTGGACTGAAACGAATCCCCTCCCATAGTCTTGCGTTGGGGCAGGGCTTACGTTGAGACAGACAGTTAAAGACTGAGTCTTGTCAAACCTGTTGTCATTTCTCCAGACAAGTTTAGCTGCCTGCTTTGAGTTTAGAGATCGCTTGCATTCTACTCACCTGCCAAAATGATGGAAGAAGTGTCTATTGCTGTGGCCTATGATGCCCATATTTTTGACCAGATGTCAGAGGAGGAGATTCTGGCTAGTCTAGTAGTGGAGACTCTACCAAAGCAAGTGGTAAGTTCAGCAGCCTTTGACCTCTGATGTTTGTCACGTTGATTCAAACCTGACATGCTGGAATTTTTAAGGCGTAGCACTATAGCATGTTTTGATTCAAATCTCTCTACAGCAATGTTGAAATATTACTGCAATCAATATTACTTGTAATCATTTATTTTTAGCGATCGTATACTCCTTGGTACTTATAAGAACATATACATTATATATCATTTATGATAAATACATGATGTACAAAATAAATTTTTTTAGCATTTTATCATGAATGTATCAATTTACATAATTGACATAATAATATATGTGTGTGTGTGTGTGTGTGTGTGTGTGTGTGTGTGTGTGTGTGTGTGTGTGTGTGTGTGTGTGTGTGTGTGTGTGTGTAAAATAAATTGTCTACCTTATTGTTATATATATAAATGTAATAAATTAAATTAAATAAATTTATGCAATAAATATATATATATATATGAATGCTGTTCATGCTGTATATATATATATATATATATATATATATATATATATATATATATATATATATATATATATATATTAGTGTACTTATAAATTAATAAAAAATTCTTATAAAATTTCAAGAAATAAAGCTCATATCAATTCTGAAATCATAACCGTATAATATGTTACAGTACATTCATTTCATGCATTTAGGAATTGCACACCTGATATGATCTGAAACGTCTTTGAATCTTCTTTTTGAACAGGTTACCTCTAAAAAGCCAAAATTAAGAGATAACCAAGTGCAGCCAGAAGACCCACTCGACAGGTACGAGGTAAGATAACACACCCTGGCAAAAACAAAAGCTTCTGTCTTCTTCCACAACACAAGTCTTTCAACATTTACGCCTTGTGAAAATTGCATAATCATGCATTGGATTTGAGATCTTTGGAAAAAAAGGATGCTTTCTCTTTCCAGAGAGAAAACCATAAGCTTCAGGAGACCAGTTTGCGCCTGGAGCAGGAGAATGATGACCTTGCACAAAAACTCGTCACCAGCAAGATTGAGCTGAGGAATGCTCTAGATCAGGTCTGTCAAATTATCACGAGTCATACATGTCATACGCAACAGGCCAGTTCATCTTCTGTTTTATTTGCTGTGTATGTTTAGATATTGCTGTGTTTTTCAGACCGAGGACCAGGTGGATGAATTAACCAAAGAGCTTTTGAAAACCAAACAGCTTCTGATGATTACAGAGGAGGAGAAAAAGGGAAAGGAGGAGGAGGCTTCACAGGTGAGCTTTCATGTCACTGATGTCCACAGTCAAGTGTTTGGATAACCTCTGGCCTTGTGTAAAACACTGATGTGTTCAACAGCTGAAAGAGATGTTTAGGAAAGAGCTGGACAAAGCAGAAGCAGACATTAAGAGATCAAACAACATCATTGCCGACTACAAGCAGGTAAACATGGAACTAGATCTCTACACATTCAATAAACATTAATAAATTTAATGCTAACATTCAACCCAATTTCTTGCATCCTTTAGATTTGCTCTCAGCTGAATGCTAAGCTTGAAAACCAGAAGGCTCAAGCAGACAAAGAGCTGGCAGTTGTCAAGGTAAGAATCAAAGGACCTTGACCTTAACCATGTAAGTAGCATGATATTTAATGATACATGTAACTATTTCAGAGCAAGATGCTGGAGTGTGAGCAGTGCAGACACATCTTTAGTATGGATGGATCAATTCAGCTGTGCTCTGAAAATAAAGAAAGCAGTGTTCAGGATGAAGTCAAAGCCTCTCTCAGAGAACAAGTCCAGGAGTTAGAGAAAGAGCTGGCTCAGACCAAGCTACAAATGGTGGAGTCTGAATGCAAGATACAGGTAAGGCAAAATGATCTTTTTGTTATTATTAACACTGTATGGAATTATTTCTTAATTAACCAAGAAAAGCAATATTAGAAGTTTTCTTAAAATAAATTAAATGAAATAATTAGAGGTGGAAACCCTTTTTTTATCCATTACATAAAAAGTAAAAATAATTACTGTATAAATATAAAAAACTCTATAATAAGGTTCAATTTTTTAAATATTTGTTAATGTATCAGATATCATAAACTAATAACAAGATTATACAGCATTTATTAGACTACCTGCATGTTATTTTCTGCATATAATACATTTTTTACATTTCAAGTTGTATAAATTTACAGTAGTTTGTATGTTATGAATAACATGACTCAACACTCTCAGAAAAAGAAAGATACAAAAAATGTCAACAGGGTGATACATTTTCAAAAGCAGCACCCTTAAACAGTGCATTGTGTACCTTCAAGGTACATACAGTATCAGTACCTGAAGTGTTAGAAATACCTTAATGGTAAATATTTGAAAAGGTAAAGCCACAATGAATACCTTTATTACTGTTCTGAGAGTGAACAATGAGCCAAAGTAAATTTATTAACAAAGATAAATGCTGTTTATGATACCTAATCTATTAATCTACCTAATCTCATGATACCTTATCTATTACTTTATATAAAAGGTGCAGGAAGCAATTTTCAGATACATTATTCATATTTGAAATGATTAAAACAAACTCCCGCCCCTAAACTAACAAACATGCTACATGCAACAGGCAAGACAATCAACTAACCCCCCCACCCCCAAATAATGACTGGACACACCCCTTGCTGGTGATTGGCTACAATGGTTTAGGTGCTCTCTGATCCACTTTTCTCAGAAATCACTTACTGCACCTTTAATGAATTGAAGCTTATTATGTGTTATTAATGTGTCTTATCAACGACTTTAGATTTATACTACAGAATGTATTTCACTTTTTCATCATTTATCTGTCATCTTGATTTCTTAAGGAGTTGGAACACCAAAATACAGTTCTGACGAGTGAACTTCAGGCAGCTAAAAACACG
Organism: Carassius carassius; assembly: GCF_963082965.1. Lineage (NCBI taxonomy): Eukaryota > Metazoa > Chordata > Actinopteri > Cypriniformes > Cyprinidae > Carassius > Carassius carassius. The sequence goes on along the minus strand of NC_081774.1, from coordinate 10,543,499 downwards.
TGGCTCAGAAAAACTCTGGGCTCTTTCAGGACAGCTGCCAGCGGCCATCAGAACTCATCTCAAACAGATCCTGCCTGGAGCCCCGCTCATAACCCCCACTCCAGCTGGGTCACCAGAAGGCTCTCCTGGGCACATCGAGAAGGGAGAGCAGCCAAAGTATGAAAAGGTTAAGCATACTGGTGGAGAAGAAAAGTATTCAGTAAGAGCACTCCTGAAATGATTCTCACAAATTATGAGAATGCTATTCCCTCAAACAAGCGGATATTATAGATCCGTATGGTTGCAAACACTGGGAATGAGAGGATTCTCAAAGGATAGGTGACAGCGGGAAACAATATCTGCCCTTCTAGAGATGAGTGCAAGAGATCAGTTGCTCTTAAGGCAATCTCACATGAAGACTATATGAAGTTTTTGTATTACTGCGTTCAAGCATAATGTATTACAAAAATCATCACTATTATAAGTGATTTGCCAGTTAACCTACAAATTGTGTTTGATGTGGTAACTTCTAAGTGAAACGGTTTCTTATTGAGGTTCACCAAATCCACCTAACTAATAGGTTACATCAATAGAATATTTCTGAGGGTTAGATCAGGTACTAATTTTAAGGTAATAATTTAAGGTAACAGTTGTCTTTTATGGTCCACTGTTGGTACTGTACAATGTGAATGCATTTCTTTCATTATCTTTTTCAACTAATAAACTTAATGAAGTAAGGACAACTATCAATGTAACTGCATTAGGGCCTTTATTTTAATTCAGGACTATTAATTGTTCACTCAAACTGACAATAAAGCTTTGAATATATTAGCCATCTGGTTACATGTTTTGGATTACACATACTTTGCATGTTCAGAGCAGAGCAACAGAAGAAATCAACGGACCTCATAACACAAAAATAGAGATGAGCATGTCACCTAAAACAATGTAAACATGTACAATGAAAGAAATTATACTAATATATAAATTAATAGCCTTTAGGTCAGACAGGGAAATAAAGCTAATCTCTACTCTTCTGCATTGTAAAGATCATCAAAAAAGCCCTCAGCCGCTCTGAGCATCTGCACCACAGCATTTAGAAGCAGTATGTCAGTTTGAGGGTCTATTTCCAGTTCTTGGCAGTAGTTTTTCACTGGGACCACAGCAGACAGAGACACTCCAAGCTGAGTGCTAACCTCCTGCATCTGTCAAAAGACAGTGCATCAGAAATACTGAAGAACAATATGTGAAACAAAATAGTGCAGAATATTGCCTAAGTCATATATTAATTTGTACCATTTTGTTGATATAGTGGCTCTGGTAGACATTTTTCAGGTCTTCCGCCACTAAGGGACAGGCCTCATCCACCTTAGTCAGCAGAACCAGCTGAGGAATACCTGAAGTACAGAACAAGACATTACTCTGTACGTTATCAAATCCCAGAGACTGCATTGCTATCCTGTGGGTGATTTAGCCCTAGTGGGTAAATATTTATGCTAATATAGTAGTACACTCAAACCCCATAAGAGATGCTCTTGGCCAAGGGACTTATAGGGACAGTCCATCTAAAAAAAAAAAATCTTTACTTATGTCATTCCAAACCTGTAAGCAGTTCTTTCTTCTGCTGAACACATAAGAAGATATATTGAAGAATGTTGATAACCAAACCTTTTGTTGTTGTTGTTGTCTACAGTGGAAGACAAAGGGAACTGAAATGGTTTAGTTACCGGTATTCCTCGAAATATCTTTGGGTTCCACTGAAGAAAGTTAGTCATACGGATATGGAAAGACATAAGGTTGACTAAATGAAAACATAATTTTCATTTTAGGTAGCCTATCCCTTTAAACTCAGGCTGCTCTTGTAATAAGTGTACTGTAAATTGAATATCCATAATGTAAATGACACAATAAACCCATGTCACTTTATCAATTTAATTCATTCAAATCTGCTTCGTTACTGTTAATATCTCACCCAGCTGGTTGGTTTTCCTTCGAAAAACTGCAAACTTGTCGACCATTCTGTCAGAGAGGAGCTTGACTTTGCTGATGTCCATCACATACACCACACAGTGAATCCTGTCCTTCAAGCCAGGAGATTTATTGAAATGAGGGGAGTCAGGCTGTATAGGCATTGATGGGTTGAACTGAGAAAGAAACATGTAGAATATCTTTAAATAATTAAGATGTGAGACAGAAAATATTGAATTAAAAATGCAATTAATTACAATGAATGTAAAGCCCTTAAATATTTAATTAATGTAATTAACTAGTAAAACATCTATAACATTGATCAGCCTTTACCTAAAGTTCTCACCTGATACCTGTCTTGAATGTGGCCCTTCAAAATGCTGGCAAAATCATCTACGTCCAGACCGGTGTTCACACCCTCCTCCAGACCCATCGAGTCACACAGAGAGAAGGGAACATGGCTGACACTGCTGCCTGGCTTGATGTAGTAGGTACGAAACTACATGGCACAGACATACGTTTCGAGTTCATACAGAAACTTTGTATAACTAATACTTTGCACAATATTTCACTCCAAAAAACATCAGAAGTGGACAAATCATGTGTACCTGAGTAGTCAAACTGGTGCCAGCAGTACCAGTGTTGGCCTGCATGCTCACGTAACCCTTGAACACAGAGTTGATGGAGTTGAAGAAGCTTGATTTCCCAGCACCAACAGGACCCACCAGTAGAATCCGAGCCTGTTTGACTGAGCTAACAGAAGGCTTCCAGCCAGAGATGGTGCTTAATAGCACCTTCCTTCTACTAAAAACATTATCATTTTTATTTATTTTTTTCATTTTTCAGCATTTTTTTAAGTAAATGAAAACAGAAAGAAGTAACAGAAGTAACATCTAAACTATTACAGGAGAGAGTGATTTTGGTTTACTTTACTCACTCAGAGTTCCACTGCACATTTCTCCATGGTTTCTCCATGAGTCCTCCACAGTCTGGTGAGAATCCAAACCAGATCACAAGTTATTCACACCACCATTTGTGAAAGTGTATTAATCTCTTAACTATTATCTGAGAAGTAGCCCAAAGCAATACAAACCTTCCACTCTGTACACCTCACATTCTGTCATCTGCAAGTCATTTCCATGCATCTTCTGTGGATCGAATTGGTATGTTCCTGGATTACTGTAGACGGTGGCTGAGTTATTGTAAAGAAAAATCAAAGACTCAAAGTATGGACCATTGTCACAGAAAGAAAACTGAGGATTTCCACTGACCACACGCAGAGGATCTTCCTTTATTTCTTTGTCATTTAAGCTAAAGAGAAAAGCTTTGTCATCCAAAATATTTTGTCCTGTCTGTGCAAAATTTTTGCAAGTGAAAGCTCCAAAAACATATCCAGACTTATTGTAAGCTACAATGACAGTTGGTCCCTGCATATTGCACTTTTGGTGAAATGTAGTGGCATTGTATCCATGCACACTGGCTTTGAACAGCAGGCTGAGGTTGACATGGTTGAATAATGAGCAGAGCTTCTTCTTCTGCCATTCTTTCAAGCTGGATGTCACTGTGCTCATAATGATCTGAAAAACATTCAATAAACATGTTTAAATCATGCTGTTATGATTTCAATTTAAAAGTATTTTGAAAAATATGTAACTACACATAGGCTACAGTAAAGTACAATGTATAGATGTTTTCCTGCCTCCAGCCAAGTTCATTTGAAAGAATTAGTAAGTAAAGTTGGCTAATTATATTAAACATGCAAAAGAAATGTATAAATTTAAATCAGCACACCTTGGTACAAGACGTCTTATTCGTCTTCTTTCTTTCGCTCAGTCGGGTAACTGCACACCAAAAGATATGACTTTCCTTTTAACAGAAACGAAACTTCCGTCGTACGTCATAAAAATAATACGTCATATGAGTGGCGGCGCAGGATTGCTTGGTGTCAGGTTACAGAAAATCGTTTTACGGTGTAAAATCGTTTCTAGATTAAATATACAGATTTACTTAATATCCAAAGTCACAACTGTGTATGTGACATTTGTATCCCAATTCCCAAATGTTTTATGGTGAACCTTGAAATGCCTGACTTTTTCCACAAACCCCGCCCTGCAGTCGGTCTCATTGGTCAACTGTCATGGACTCACCTGCCAAGCTCAGTCCGGTTATCATGGGTGGGTAGTTTCCATCACGTCAAATACTAATACTATAAAATGTCTTTATCTGAACCTAAATAGAACCTCATAAGTGACTTACTTGAAATGCTAAAATTAGGCAGCAACCACTGATCTACGTTACACTACACCGGACATTGTTAAGCTAATGTAGCTACTCTTAATATGCATAAAAAATACACTGCACACATATGTATTTGGTAAAACAGTTAGATTTAGATTAATTCTATCAACTTTATCTACCATATATGCTGGTTGTTTTCAGTAATTATGTCTCTATGCATTTTGTGTTTATCTTATACTGGCAAAGAATCAGCATAGCATTTACAATGACATTTTAATGTTTTAATTCATATCATTCATATTACATATACGCATACACACTTTCCTCTATGTGAGTGTACTGTAGCAATACATGGATTCAAAATTATTTTGCACCCCACAAATTGACCAGTCTTTTTACAGAGCTGAATTAAGAAGATGCATTTAAAAAATAAATTAATAAAGGCCAGTATGCCCTACAGCAATCAGTATTTAACAGAAACACAGTATATATACGGTAGATATTAGAGCCTCTGCACTGCAGTTACAAGTTACTGTGTACTTGGTATGTCCAGCAGTTGGCACTTCAACCAAACATAACATTTCCAAATGGGATGAACTAAAATATCTGTTTCATGCCATCATATTTCTACAGATTTCATAGGGATATTCTACTATAGTGCACTGCATTCATACAATATTTGTGTGACTAAGTGAATAGATACTGGTCCCCAAACAGTCAAAGGGACTGGGAAATGGCTTAAATGCCATCCTTTAAGAGCAACCCAAAACAAAGTAAATCTCAAAGTATAAAAATAGCTCTCTTTGTAATCATGTTGTGTGACCTGATCTGTATGGACAATTGAAATAGAAATATATGTGCCATCCTCAATCCAACCTCTACAGGCACTGCTAATTTATTTGTCTGTCTGAATGACTGTTTTTAGTGTTCTTCATGCACAGGTATAATGTGGCAATGCAATTTGAACTCTGGGCTATGTTAAAGTCTGCAGTATTTAATTAAGACTATTTTTGCAAATTGGGAATCTAGTAAATACTCTTATTAATAATGAACCAGTGCAGTTATATTTCTAGAGTAAATACATCTATAGGTGTTGATTTAATACTTGTGATTTTACTGTGTATGTTAGGCCTTAGCCTCCTGCTAAGGAATTTTTCACAAACACAATATTATAAATCATCTGCAGAGAACAACCAAATCTACAGTGGTAAAAATGCATATGTGTGACTTTAAATAAGCATGGGATACACAAATGTTAAACACAAAAAAACATTACTGTCCATCTAGCAGAACTCTACTTTACAAGCGGGGAAAGTCTCCTCCTGCATAGCCACAGTACTGTTACTGCCTAGGACTGTAATTCCCATTTGCTGTTGTTTTTCTTGGGTTTCCCGGTACCACTCATGCATCATCGGTGATTCAAACGTGGGAATCAGGGTCACCTGGAAGATGATAGAGACTAAGTGTGTGACAGTATTCCCTTAAAATTGGTAGATTTTAAAGGTGCATTAACTCTGCATTTAACTTGCATTTTTATATATTAACCACAGATGGTGATAAAGAGACCAGAGTTCTGTAGTGCATCTAAACTGAATTCTGTCACATGTATATACTCATACATACCGGCACGTCATCAGGCCATACAGATTTTCCCTCTAATAATGCATCCAAAATGGACTTCATCAAGCCTTCCTTGGGTGTGTCATCCCCACTTATTATGTAACAAGACGATCGCAGGCGGCAAAAAAACTCAACATCAATAGTTGAAGCTGCATAGCTTGATGGAAAGTAAGCCAGGTCCAAGTATATGGAAGTGCCAACTTTGCTACCTGCTGATGAATCAAGACACAAGTCAGTGCTAAATAAATATATACTTGCATACAAAAATGAACAATATAAGATCAGTTTAGACCTGTTGTGGATCTTTTAGAAGTGGAGCCTGTGCTACGACTAGCCATTATGTCTCCTGCTGAGCTGCTTCTCGAACCACTAACAGAAGTACCCTGACTTCCAGCTCTGGTTTTGGTGCCTTGTGTTGAAACACTAGAAGATGTCCTCTGTGTAACTCCTGAAGCTTTTCTGCCTTTTGTTGCAGACTTTACACTGCTAACAGGATCAGGCATACAGGCACCAGGCTGAGGGGGAAGAGGAGGTAAGTCTTTCACAGGTGCGGGTGGGGGATCATTTGGCAAAGGGTGATTTCCTCGGTAAGTATTCAAACCATCGTTTAGGTTCTGCGTTTGCAGCTGGACACCACCTTCTTCATCAGAATCCAGAAGTCCGTCTACTGAAATAGATGGGCAATCCTCTAAACCCGGATGTACATCTGAGTCTGTTGCCATTGGGAAATAATCACTGCTAGAAGTAAGAGGAGTCTCCTGAGCTGGATGAGTAGCCTTATTACCTGAACATGAAGGTGGAAGGGGTTTAGCTGCATCTTGGGAGTGGTCACTATCATCAGAAAGGTTCAACGGGCTGGTGTTACTAAAACCTGGTGAGACTGGATCCTCTTGATCCCCAACTGGTTTGAAATGTTTGAACTCACATGGAGAGACCAAGCAGAGGTCAACATCGTGGGTAGTATCAAACAATTGACCCTGAGGTCCGGGCGGACACCCATCTGGGCCATCATGAGGTGCCCTCTGAGTGTGAGGCTTCTTTAAAGACAAAGACATCCCTACCTTGAAATCAGAACTTACATGGTGTCCATTGGAATAGGATGTTTCGTCTTCATTGGTGGACTCGCTCACCGTTGGCAGCACTTGTTCAAAAGACATTGACAATGACTCATCAACCTCAGTTGACTGCGGTGAACTTACTTCCGCTGGCATTGAGTGAGTGGTGGTAACAGTGGGAGATATGTCAGGCATTATATCTTTAAAAGAGCTAAGAGACAGAAAGCTAGAATGCTTCTCTCTGGAAGAAGTTGAGATGCTCTCTTGGTTACTTTTAGGGCACCCAGACTCTGAAAACTTGGATAATCCCATTTGTTGGCTCTCTGAACCCAGACACATCTTAACCCCAAAGCTACTATGATCTTTTGAGGCCCATGTCTCTTCAGGTGACAAGTGATAAGGAGTATGGCCAGCACTATTTGGTCCTGATCTAGGAGATGTTAGCTCTAACGTCTTTTCATCAGGACTGACACAAACTTCTTCAGGCCCATTTGTTGAAAGATTATCTTTCAAAGCCCCTTCAAGCAAAGTATATTCAGTGGGAGTGAGGTCTAAATTCACACAGCGCTCATTTTTTATTTTGACAGAGGGTCTTGCAGATGCTGCAGCCTTGCTAGAGTCTACTATGCTACTACACTGAGACTGCACACTACCCATTGAGACATTTTTCAGGTTCCCAGAGTCAACAGTTTGCTTTTCCACAAGTAATTCATGTTGCTCTTGATCCATTTCCAGAAATGCTGATGTCATATCTTCTGGTGAAGACAAAGAGCAATTTACATCTTCTGAGTCTGTTGACAACTTCTGATTTTGCTGTTCCTTGTTAGATTTAAAGTTTTTAGCTTTGTGCTCAGCCTGTTTGTTCAAAGTTGCTTCATTTTTTACATTACTGGGCTTATTTGAGTTCAGTAATCCAGTGGAGGTTTTCTTGATATCTTTCCCAAGAGACTTTCTCTCTTCGGTTTTGCTATCTAACTTTGGTCTTCTCATCGAAGAATCCTTGCTACCTAACATTTTTTTATGTCCATTTTCTTGTTTCTTTGAGTCGGATATGTTTGTTTTTCCATTGGTTCTGTCCTTCAAAGACTCTTTTCTTGTTACTTGTCTTGAGGGTTTATGTTTCACATTGCTTTCTACTGATTTCAGCTTTTCTTCACTTTTTGGATCATTTCCATTTATGCCTTTGGTTTTTAGTTCTAGATCTCCATGAAGAGCTTTGTCTTTTGAAGCACCATTGCTTAGTCTGGATTCATTTTTGTCAGATTTGGGACTATCCTGACTGTCTGCAACTTTTGGATTCTTTTCTGATTTTGATGTTTCAAAATCTTTGGAGCATACTACAGGCCGCTTTAGAAACTCTAGATGCTTCAGTCTTTCCAGACCATCCATTATCTTCCCTTGTGGTGTAGAGCCAGGGAAGAGGACTCTGATGATTTTCTCCATTGGGTTAGCAGGATGCCAAACAAGCAAAGCACATATAGAGACCGAAGAGGTTAGGTGACCATCTAAACTCTTTGATTTGGAACTATTATCTGGCCAGTTATTCATGAAAGACTCTACTTCTTTGCTACGTTTGACTGGATTTAGGATGTAAAGTTCAAGACATCCCACTCCCATTTTTTGGAAGAGAATAACTGGTTCTATGGAGCCACTTGAAGTGCGTAAAAGTGGTTCTGGTGAGATCTTTAGTTTTTCCAAATGCTGTAAAATGAGTGCTGCTAGATCACTGCTTCGTAGTATATTAGGATCACCATGAAGTTTTTTAAGTCTGGTAGGGGCATTGAGGAAAACCACACCAAGCTCTGGAGAGATTAGATTCTTTGCCCATTGCTCCTTTTCCTGTGAGTCAGTTTTATTTTCCTCAAGCTCTGCGACCTTCCTCTCCAACAGGCTGTTAACTCCTGGCAGGTTGTCTGTTCCAATATGTGTAAGCAACACTGAGTCAACACGGTCCAAATGCCTGACAAGCTTCCAGAAACAAGAGCGTGGATCTGCTCCTCCATTGACCAAAACATTGAAGCCATTGACAGCAAAAAAAGCACAGTCGCCTCTCCCGCCTGGAAAAACATAACAGCAAGGACGGCAAAGCTTGAGAAATCCCACTGTCCCAGGAGGCTCTAAGAGGTCAAATGGAGACTGTGGCTCTGAGGACTCAAAAAGGTGGTCCGTGAACTCCTGAAGGCCCCCCATTTTGGGAAGTACCATTAGAGGATTCACCTTAATATCAATAATGTCATGTATGTTGTGCTTTCCTAGCACAAAGGTTTTCCATTTGCCAGTTTTAGGGCAGCTTAAGGTGAGGTTTGCTTTGCCATGTATGCCAACAGAATTTGAAAGAGCTTGAATCTGTTGGAAATGTACAGAAACAAGGCATGAATTCAAATATATGAACAAAAATGTTTTTAAAAACTATTATATTACTGTACAACAGAATCATTTGTAGTGCTCAGAAAATATATATTATAAACAAAGACGGACAGTTTTAAGTTAAACAGTTAAAAAATCATTAAAAATATTGGAATACACATTTACAGTCCGACAAACCTCTTCATCTGAAAAGATATGGGTGAAATCATTTGGAGTGAACTGGCCCGTGTGCAGAACCAGATCACCGGAGTCCTCAAGAGACTGTCCTGTGAGCACCAGCAATTTGTGTCGAGGTGTGGATGATATCAAGCTGTGGATCTGAATTCCAAAAAATATTTATAAACTATGAAAATATTCAAGTATATATTTAACTATTTAAAAAATATATATACATATTATATTTAAATTAAATTTCAATCTGTTTTTACTGTAAAAATGTGCCTCTAAAAATGATTACAAAATGATACACAAATTCATCTCAAAATTTGAGATTAATCAGTTTCAAAAATATAAATTGGATATTGTGTCTAATATTGCCAAGGCACTGTATAATTTTAGCCCTAACATATGTAACGTGACCCTTGTCATTAATTGATTTACATGTAATACAAACAAATGCAATTTAAGAGCATAAGACTTTCAGTCACACACCTCAGAGTAGAGAAACCCTTCAGATGGATTTATTACAACTTTAATGTCCAGTACATCTGAACTGAAATGAAATGTCTTCTGACCTATGATGCGGTTGTTGGGAGACAGACAAATTTAAAAAGGGAACTAATTAGAATAAGTATACAAATATGTCATACATATGTGCATTTTTCAATAGCAAACATTAATGCATTGCTAATCTACTAATAAAAAGGAATGCACAATAAGTTAAATCAACTACATTTGCACTGAATTTTAAAGTGGAACATTCTACAGTGCAAGAACTTAAATATTTAGATATACCAGAATCTTTGTAAATCATCCCTTCAAAGTGTTCTGATACTGACAGTCAGATCTCAACCAGAGTTTTGCAAATGTAAACAGTTTCTCTGAGTATTAGAGCTCCAAACCTCTATATAATTTGTCAGCAAAATTCACTTTCAATACTGCAACAGAATGTTCCAGAACTGTTTTCCACAGCAGCCAAAGTCTGAACAATTGGTAGAAAGCACTTCCTTCCTTCTTTCTGCTGTCTACTGAAATAACAACCTACAACCTTTACTGAATAATAGAAGCTGTACAGAAGCTGCAACTGTGTGCAGTTTAGACAGTTCTCATTACACAATATAAATATTAAAATGATAATAAATAAATGATACTCTCCCAGTTAAAAAGCATATTTCTGTATGGCTGTATTTATTGGGTTCCTACATGTAAACTAAGCAAGAAACAGAAGCATATTAGCACCATTAGCATATTCTGAATAGTCTAATGCAAGGCTATTCAAATCTTGCCCTGGAGGGCCCGTGCACTGCAGAGTTTAGCTCCAACCCTGATCAAACCCACCAACCTGTGATTTTCTAATGATCCCAAAGACATTGATTAACAGGCTCAGGTGTGTTTGATTAGGGTTGGAGCTAAACTCTACAGTGCACGGGCCCTCCAGGGCAAGATTTGAATAGCCCTGATCTAATGCATACATGCTTGTTTTCTTCTTTTCTTGTGTTTGCATGACCCATAATTCTTTGAGACTAAAAAAAGTGTTAAAAGTGTTGCCTACTGTACTTGAAGCTCATGTCAATCACTGCAAACCCAAAAGAAGGTGACCCTTACCTCTTATGTCTTTGGATTGATAAGAGGAATGCTGAGAAACAAAGAGTTTCAGCTGCTTATCCAAATTACACACTGTGAGGTCCACATCCCATGCACGGATACCTGTGTTAAGGCGATGCAAATATATGTAAAATTTAATATAACTCAATACATCAAAATGTGTGCTAATGTATTTTTGACACTTGATGTACTGGGTTTATTGCAAAAACAAGAAATGTTGATTGAAATGAACTGCTTTATATGCCCCCCAGAGCAAAAGCACTGCAGTCAGCATGTAACTGAAACAAAATGTGAGACACAATTTGGCTTTCAGAGACAAATGAGATGGTTGGCTGACTATCTCTCAAAAAAAGCCTCGTTTTGTGGCACTGGTCTCTGTACTCATGAAATATAAAAGCCTCTGAACAGCATGTTCTCATCACTTATGACCAAAAAAAGAAGCCCACTCATCACTGCTAGGACTGAAATAAGAAAACATCTAACATTGTTGGTATAAATAGCAGCTAAATCAGGTATATTTCATGGTATGGCTAGGAAGGGGTGGACTGACAATAAACTAAAGCAATATTGTAATATTCTAAGTAAAATTTAAAACCTGGCAAATTGCTCCTGTGTGAGGCAAAACCTAAATTAAAAAAGAAAAATTCTCTCCATATTTGCTTTTATTTCATTTTTCTGTGAACATTTAATCATCTTTCTTTGTAGACAAATTTCCATTTTTGCCTGATCACTCCCATGGAGACAAGCTCTTACAGTGTTTCGATTGCCCACACATCTGTCAATATCTGCCATGTTGTTAAAGCCTTCTGTAGTCACAATAAAATGGTACCCAAAAAGTCACTTTTCTGTTACTGTTATTGAAATCTGTTAGACTGTCTTGCAGGAAAATCCATGTTAAGCTAGTAGCTGTGTTTTGTAGCATGTAGCTGGTTTTTCGCTGGTGTAAAATGATTATTAATTGGCTAGCTTAGACCAGCGAGACACCATTGTTTAAAAAAAACAGCTAGTTAAAGGTAGAATTCTCATCAGGTTAATGATGGCCACTAAAGTTACATGCAAGCAAAAACCGATCTCTGAGGTGGGTGTAAACCATAGGGTGTAAACATGCGCAGTGTCTAAACTGTTGGGCACCCTGAAGAACACGTCAAACGACTTAAAATATTTCTATATAATCACTAATCAACAAGTAAAGCAAATAATGTAGTTAAGCATACTAGAGGGCTGATGCACAACGAGGCTATTTTTGATGTTTACTATCTGGATGCTAAAACACTGCAGTGCAGAGAACAGCTGCACGAATATTCCCAGAGCATGGTATTATTGCTTTAAACTACATACAGTAACGTTACGTAGGAAATATTGCGGAACTATATTGTGTAAATAATAATAATAAATGAAAATAATACAATTGATCATTTATTGCTGAAGATGAGAGATGCTGTCTGGCGCAATAAGTAAGACTGTGATTGTGTTTCATCTCAATTCACCAGGCAATCGGTGAATCTATCAAAGAATTAAATATCCAGAATGCTCGCAACCTGTTCCATACGAGATATAGTGGTAATCTCTAATGTAATATGATAACGGCATTTATTAACGGTGTTGTTATGAATTTCTTCTAAATCAACATTTGTAAAAAAGCAATACCTCGTTCAATCTCCACCACAATATAGTCCAGTATATGCGGTCTATATAGCGCACCGATTACAATCAACATCGAGTATTTGTCATTGCTGAATCCAGGATGGGCTGTCAAGTCCTCCGATTCCATCGCTGCCGTTAGACCCGACGCCATGTTGGAAAGTTATTCTTATGATGTAATACACAAACAATCGCGCATTATTGAAGGAACAGGCGGATACTTTGAATGGAACTGAAGCTGACCAATCGAAGTCAGTATTCAGACCGCCTTGTTGCATGCCTTGTTAAGGAATGCATTTGTCAATCAAAAAAACAATAATTAAATATATATATATATTGATATATATATATAACAAGTAAGCCATTCAGTAGATCATGCCTTTATTTTACATTTCCGTGCATTTACACGGCAGTAATATTTAAAAATGAAGTAAAAGGCAACACGGCATCAGGAGTAGGCTAATCATCAACAACTAAGTGGAAAAATGCAGTGAACTTATAATTTTACTTAAAAATCACAGCCTACAAGAGAATGAAGTCACATAATTATGATTAAAACAATTTCTACATAAAAAGCAGTTGTTTATTCTTTAACTTCTCAATAACCTCTTGCAGTGCCTCCATCTTTAAATCCATTTCTTGAGATTATTCAAGATGATTGGTTCTTCTCGTTTCTTTTCCCAGTGTTCCATCATGAAAGAAAGGGAAAAAATACGTAACTCACCAAATTGTTCTAATCCTGTGTTTTTGTGGTATTCTCCAAAGAGTGACGGTCAAGTGAGTCATCACAGCTTTTGAGAATGAAGGACAGGGCAGAAGCAGCAGCAATAAGGATGATCCATCCACTAACCATGATGCTGAAAGTTTCCTTGGTCTCCACAGCAGAATATGGTGTGTGGTCTCATAGTGTGATGAAGAGCTGCTTTTTATTAATAGATTCAATATCACCTGCCGCTGAATTCATGATGACGACCCTCAGTGACACATTAAGCTCATGCAAGGACATATTCCCATGTTTCTAGTAGTTTATGAGGGAAAAGATCAGCAGAATGACTGATATTGCAGACGCAGTTTGTATTCTAACTCAGAGTGACCATGTATTCTGTATGCTTATGCCTATGTTTGTATTATGTTATAAACCACAGGTTTCCTTTTACAGACTCAGGGACCCCACCCAAAATTTCAGAAAACCCATGAACCCCAAAAAGCTAAATTTTTTCAGTAACAGTGTACAATAATTTTCATAAATACCATAAGCATTTTACAACCCGAATTCCGGAAAAGTTGGGACGTTTTTTAAATTTAAATAAAATGAAAACTAAAAGACTTTCAAATCACATGAGCCAATATTTTATTCACAATAGAACATAGATAACATAGCAAATGTTTAAAATGAGAAAGTTTACAATTTTATGCACAAAATGAGCTCATTTCAATTTTGATTTCTGCTACAGGTCTCAAAATAGTTGGGACGGGGCATGTTTACCATGGTGTAGCATCTCCTTTTCTTTTCAAAACAGTTTGAAGACGTCTGGGCATTGAGGCTATGAGTTGCTGGAGTTTTGCTGTTGGAATTTGGTCCCATTCTTGCCTTATATAGATTTCCAGCTGGTGAAGAGTTCGTGGTCGTCTTTGACGTATTTTTCGTTTAATGATGCGCCAAATGTTCTCTATAGGTGAAAGATCTGGACTGCAGGCAGGCCAGGTTAGCACCCGGACTCTTCTACGACGAAGCCATGCTGTTGTTATAGCTGCAGTATGTGGTTTTGCATTGTCCTGCTGAAATAAACAAGGCCTTCCCTGAAATAGACGTTGTTTGGAGGGAAGCATATGTTGCTCTAAAACCTTTATATACCTTTCAGCATTCACAGAGCCTTCCAAAACATGCAAGCTGCCCATACCGTATGCACTTCTGCACCCCCATACCATCAGAGATGCTGGCTTTTGAACTGAACGCTGATAACATGCTGGAAGGTCTCCCTCCTCTTTAGCCTGGAGGACACGGCGTCCGTGATTTCCAACAAGAATGTCAAATTTGGACTCGTCTGACCATAAAACACTATTCCACTTTGAAATAGTCCATTTTAAATGAGCCTTGGCCCACAGGACACGACGGCGCTTCTGGACCATGTTCACATATGGCTTCCTTTTTGCATGATAGAGCTTTAGTTGGCATCTGCTGATGGCACGGCGGATTGTGTTTACCGACAGTGGTTTCTGAAAGTATTCCTGGGCCCATTTAGTAATGTCATTGACACAATCATGCCGATGAGTGATGCAGTGTCGTCTGAGAGCCCGAAGACAACGGGCATCCAATAAAGGTCTCCGGCCTTGTCCATTACGCACAGAGATTTCTCCAGTTTCTCTGAATCTTTTGATGATGTTATGCACTGTAGATGATGAGATTTGCAAAGCCTTTGCAATTTGACGTTGAGGAACATTGTTTTTAAAGTTTTTTACGCAGTCTTTCACAGATTGGAGAGCCTCTGCCCATCTTTACTTCTGAGAGACTCTGCTTCTCTAAGACAAAGCTTTTATAGCTAATCATGTTACAGACCTGATATCAATTAACTTAATTAATCACTAGATGTTCTCCCAGCTGAATCTTTTCAAAACTGCTTGCTTTTTTAGCCATTTGTTGCCCCCGTGCCAACTTTTTTGAGACCTGTAGCAGGCATTAAATTTTAAATGAGCTAATTAAGTGGATAAAAGTGTAAAATTTCTCAGTTTAAACATTTGCTATGTTATCTATTTTCTATTGTGAATAAAATATTGGCTCATGTGATTTGAAATTCCTTTAGTTTTCATTTTATTAAAATTTAAAAAACGTCCCAACTTTTCCGGAATTCGGGTTGTACATAGTATAGGCCTATTTATTAGTAGAGGTCATATAGTTTGAAAACTATAAGAACATTTTATTTGTTGTTCATGTTTTTACATCTATATGCTGTTCTGTTATGTTTGTAGTGTTATTTTATTTCTTAGTTGTTACTTTTTAAAGAAACTTCTATATATTTAGTTTTAGCCTTTATCAGTGCAATACCCTCCCACACCAGCAGAGGTTGACAAACCTCTGAATAAAATAAACAACTGGGTGGCTCTTTGGGCTGATAATCTAAGTAAATCATTTAAAAACATATTTTCATTACCATTTTTAAATTAATCAACTGAAATCAAAATATAAGTTACTCAAGATATGTAACAGACATTCCGGGGGATTGCATGGTCTGGATGATTGCGAGTCAATCCAATATTGGCACTGATCTGGCAAGGAGGAACAGAAGATTGGGGGCATGTATGAAGAGTAACCAGGGTCAGTGGCTTTTCTTCATGTACTAATGAGAAAACCTGTATGGCACAGACCCAAAGGCAATAGATGTCTGGGGTGACAAAACAGTGATGAAGTAATTCTAGCCTAATTCAGAAAATTAGAAATAAAACTTTCATTTTAATCCCACGTTATTTCTTAAACTAATCACTAAGTACATGTAATATTGGACAGTATGTATATATAATGATAATGTAGGTATGTGTATGTATATATCACAAACATGCACACACATATTTAGAAAGCAAAGCACATTGAAATGCTTAAGCTACATTATTTATTTATTTACATAGGCCAGATGTTGTTTGCAAAACATAAGAAATAGCTTAAGTATAGATTTAAAAAGTCAGAATAACTCTCAAATATTTTAATCAAGTGTGTGAATGTTGATATTATATAAAAACTGAGAAATATCAAATTGCAAATTTATATTGTGTAGCCTACATGAACTACGATAATTTCTTAAGTAAAGTTATTTATTGCTTTACTATTTTATAATGGCTACTAACGTGAGACAGTCGGAGGACTTGTTGACTTACTTTTACGATCATTCTATGGAGCGAGGTCTTTTTACAAAACTGAAGAGCTATTAGCCGACTCTGCTTGCAAGACCATATTAAAGTCACTTGATAAAGGATTAAGATAATTAACACGTTATCAACAGTTGATTCATGGTCCTACAAATTTTGTCAAACTAATTTTATTCAACTGATGTAATCATGACAGCTCTGATTGAGCAGATTATTATCATGCAAAATTATTTCCCTCTAACAATCAGGTAATCCCCTCCGTGTTTCGTTTCACAGCTCTCCTTTATTTTGATGTAACGTTACGCTGGCACATTATCATTAACATAACATTAAAGCTGAACAGTTAAAGAGAGAGTATGATATCTAATAATTAACATCGAAACCAACTAAGTGTGTGTAATTTTATTGTAGTTATTAGTTTTGATGTAATCACTGAATGAGTACCTTCGTGATCATCTAGTTTCTGAGATCCACGCATATCCACGCATGTTCCTGTCCTCGTGCTCAGGCCTCCACGAGAAGGTAAATATCTCGCCACCAGATGGAGCCCTGGACAAAGATTACAGTAACAGGGGCTATCACTGTTTAATAAATGCCTTTCAAAATAGTTCTGAAAATTGGATGACTTTTGCATCAACCAATTAATTAGGCAAACATTAATAAATGTGTATTTTTTTCATTTGAGTCAATATATGCTGATTGTTAAGTAATGCATTTTAGCATGTAGCAGTCTCACGTAGCCTAAATAAATTCATATTATGATGCATTATTTTTTACTAATTATTTAATGTGCAAACAGCGTCTTTTGCAAATACATATATCCTATATAAAATTGTGAGATTGACAGAAATGTCAACTGCAAAATAAACAATAAATAAATAAATGGTAAAGAAAATGCATGCACAAATAATATAGCTCTATATTCTTATATGATCATATATTTGTTATCTTTTAAAAGGTGCACAATATTTAAAAACTCAAAGGGTACTTCGTGTAGGCTGGGTTGCAGTTGACAAAAACAAACAAAAAAACAGGATTACGGGATTTCATTATGAAGAATAGACCCTTGATCGTTCGTTCCTTAGCCTACACAAAGACAATTTCAGTTGACACAATAGACTACTTCACACAATAGGAGACTGCATAGAAACCTCCGAGGCCAGTTAGCGTGAGGTTTCGGCTGCAGTTTCAACCACGCCTACTACACTACTCCTGCTTTAAAAACACCGGCTCTCACAGCTTCAAGTCAAACACGATTCGAGACAGTGACAAAGAAAGAGGTATCTGAGCAGTGCGAGAGAGAAGCCACTCGAAATCTCTGTGGATTACTACTGCCGTCAAAGATCGCCGTATTCACTGGAATTATAGCCTATTATTTTGAGGAAATTTCGATTTCTGGATTATAATATAATTTAATGACAAACATGACTCTAGAAGAAGTTGTTGGATGCAACACCACTGACAGAAAGTAAGTTAACGTTACTTGTTTGTTTTTTAGCATTTCAAAAGAATGAGTCTCAAAAAATATTTGTTTTCATTTTTAAGGGGTTTCGAAAAGTTAAAACTGATTTATTATTTTTCTTTAAAGAATGGAGACTGTAAGTGAAGCTCTTGAAGAGCTGCTAGTAGCTGCACAACGACAGAACTGTCTGACAGTAGGAGTCTACGAGTCTGCACAGCTCATGAATGTGTAAGTATTGTATTCAGTCTACAATATAATTCAGTGATATGCATTAGACCAAACTGCAAAAACCTAAGTGCATATTAAATGAAAAGCATTTATTGATTTGTATAGGGATCCAGACAGCGTGGTCCTCTGCGTTTTAGCGACCGATGAGGAGGACGAGAATGATGTTGCGCTTCAGATCCACTTCACGCTCATCCAAGCCTTCTGTTGCGACATCGACATCAACATCGTGCGCGTCTCCGGCATGAAGCGTCTGGCACAGGTCCTCGGGGAGCCGCTCTCCACTGACAGCAACGCGAACGAACCAAGAGACCTCCACTGCATACTTGTAACTGTAAGTATTAATTCTCATATTACAAATACACGTAGCCTATAACATTTGGGAGAGGGGTGCAGTTTGTTCATATAGCATTTGTCGTCGTTAGCCACCTTTGAACTTTTTAAACAAAATATAAGGGTTTTTTTTGGGGGGGGGGGGGGTCGTATGTAGCCTAAATAGCCTATATATTCGAATGAAGAATGACCGTTTTGCCAAACGTTTTCAAAAAATGTAAGGTTGCTTACAGTTTATATTCACGAGCTTATAGCAGTATGTACAGTGACTGACTTTAGTGGAAATGTTTTAAAACTCACTGGAATTGTATTTATACTATTCATAAAGACCTGTTGTAGGCTACTTGTAAGACACCCACTCTCCCACCCCCACCGTAATTCACACCCTTAACACAAAATGGGTTAACAAGCTATTGTCAAACAAGATATGGTATACTAATCATATTTCATTCCTTCTCATAGAACCCACAAGCCGAGCATCTCAAGCTGAATGAAGTGGGGAGTTACTGTAAGGAAAGCCGTTGCAGGAACCAGTGGGTGGCCTCCATTGCCCTGCAAGAGCGTTGAGGTGTCATGCACTGAAATGTGCTGAAGAGAACCAGGACATTGATGTCGTCCTTCAACCGTCGAGAGGACATACTCATCAATTCAAGGGGACTGTCTAAAAGTCCATTACGAAGCTTCCACCTCCATGATTATGGAATTCTAAGTGTCAGAGGATACTAGAAATATTCGTCCACGTTCCTCATATTGCATGATCGGTGGTGTCGCCCTTTGGAGGGACCAAATGAGCACCAGGGTGGTCGGTGGACTGTGATGCAGCAAGGATGATGGGGGATCCGGACCGTGCGGATGGCTGCACCTTGCACTTCACGTGGGGAGAGAATGAATAACACATGACTCCGACCTGACAATATTGTGATGGGTCTATACAGGAAAAGAAGCTCTGTCTTAAAAAGAGACTGCTATTTAAGGACTGAACTGTCTTAGTTTTTATTTATGCATAACACTGATGTAATTCACGACAAATAATATATTTGGTTATTTATACATTTACAAATGTTTACTTTTTTTCTTATGAAATAAATGTTATGCTTAATGATTTAAAACGAACAGTCTGTGTTGTGTTTTTTATGCCAGATTTAAAAACAGCGTGCAACTTGGACATTATAAAAACTGTCACATGTGCTGACATGAGATCAGTTCAGAGCTCATAACAAAAACAAATTACTTAAACATATTCTTGCTTCCTCATAGTCAAGTATTATCATTTCATGTTATTTTAAGCACAACAATAAGGAAGAAAGGGACTTAAATTGTTCTGTGGGACAACAGACAGTTCTGATTAAGAGTAAAGAAATATTATTACCAAGAAGATAGCTGTTCACATATTGAAACCTGTTTTTCCCCCTCCGGGATCATAAATCATGCAGCCTAGATGCAGCACAATGTGTACAAATAAAAGAGGCTCCTTATCTGTTTCTCAAACACGGGTTTGTTTGCAAGAGGTGCAAAATGTACATGAGGGCAAAACACTGTAGATAGACATTCTGCACTTGCTTTTTAATATCTTCCTGCATAAAAGGATGAAAGAACAACTACCACCAGACAAATCACTACAAACTCATAAAATGCTTAGCAATTCTGTTTCACTGATTGATTCCAATACTGCCAGTCAGGCGAAGAACAAAGTGGCCAAAATATGCACGTAATTTTGCACTTATGTGACACAGATCTGTTATACATAATGTAAATAGCACAAATCATATGGAATCAGATTTTTTTTATGCTGATTTTTGTCACTTCAATATTTGGTTCTAAATCAGATACAAGTCGAATGTTTTATAATGCAACCTCAGTATGAATAGTCATATCAGAATACATGACTTTTGCGTCACTCTCTAGATCAACATTCACCTGAAACCTGAGCTGACAGGATTCACTCCTAAGAGTTTACATACTTATAGTATTCATTTTTTTTTTACTCGATTAATACTGAAGACAGGTAGTCATAGGATGCGACACTGAGGTGTAAGTTTTACAGTAGCAACTCCATACAAGCAAAACTTAAAAAAAAACTGCTCTCTTTTTTCTCAAACTTGTCTTCATCCTTCTTATCACCTGCACACAAATTACCTGGCTTCCATGGTACATCACTTCATAAATTCTTCCATGTTTAATTTCATATTACAGCATACTTGTGCCGTCTTGTTATTATTGTTTTGTGCGTGCAGTTTAGTTTGGGACTTTGTCCAATTCACACTTGAATCTAATATTGTCCACATTTTAAAAATTATGAGAACAGCCAAACAAATCAGAACTGAGCATTAAGCTTTGCAGTATGAACATGGTAAGAATCATATAATGATATTTCTTTCAAAAGAACAATCAGTGTCTTTATAGACTTGTCATGAAAACATGCACAAACATCCTATTAGTCACACACTCGTGCTGTTCTTCAGAAGACCAAAAAATAGCTTGATCACTCTGACTTCAGTGACCTTTTCTTTGGTGACTGTGAAAGGTCAGGCTGCCTGCAGGCCACAGAAAACATGCACGAGGAGTCTGCTGTGATGATTGTCTCATTAACTTTGCAGACAGTGAAGCAGATGGGATGAAAGATTCTGCCCTTACTGCACGTGTTAGACCCCACATCTTCAAGACTATAGGTGTGCTCTGATTTCCTACAAGACCGATTGACTCACACCATATTCCCTTAAACTCCAGCTAATACGTCTGGAGATGATTCCACAACTTTAGCAATATGAAGTGAATAATATCATACGGATGACTCAGAGACGTCTACATCTGCACAGGCTGAGTATCAGTCTTTTCTTGAGAAAATATCATGCCATACAGAAGGGTTTGAAAGGCATGTCTGTATTTTCACAGGGAGCCATGTTCTCACATGTGGCAGTGTTTACAGTTTTCTTGTGCCAAAAAAATGTTCACTTACTGAACGAGAGGTTAAAAAACAAAACAATGGCACAATTCAAGAACGCTGATGAGAAAAAAGTTAGTGAGCAATAATCCCCCACTTTACGAAGTCATCAACAGGGGCCATTGTTTGGGAGGGTTAGATCAGTTAACAACTGACAGATATATTTGTATCTTCATTGTAAAAGCCCGAGAGAAAACAGTGTTTTCTGCCCCAAGGCTCTCGTACGTGCACAAAGCCGACGTTGACAGGCTCCTCTGCAGACAGACATGACTAAAGCATGGTGCGAATCCTGGGCGGCTGCTGGGCTAAGCTGCGCACTTCAGGGCTGTGCTGACGTCAAGCCGGAGGGAGAAAATAGAAGAAAAACAGGAACAGAAGGCTCTTATTTCCATGGCAGCAATAGCACAGCCCTTTCACAACGATACTCGCTATACTGAGGTAACAGCCACTGCTATGAATAGTCTGGCTGCACGTTCTATTCTTAGACTGAGCTATATTTGAGCATGTCACTGACTCAAATATTCACTGAAAAGCAAAAAGTGGAGCATTGTGGGGTTTTGACATCAGACATAAACATTATAGTCTAAATCTGAACACAGCACATTAGAATTATGATGTGTGTTTATTCATAGGTCAGGCTATTCATGAAATGAAGAAAATCATAGGCTGATCAACAGGTTTAAAGATTATTTCCCATATTTATTTCAACAGAAAATATAAAGAGCTTTATAAATAAACACAGTATATGTTGTACAATATAATGCAGAAGAAAACATACTGTAGATCAGTGTTGAAAGTAACAAATGTACTGTACAGACGTGAATTTACTTTTTCTTCAGCCTGAGGTTTATTTGTTACATTTTTTAATGTGAAAAGGCTTTTATATTTGTTATAAATAGAACTTCTTATATTAAAAACAATCAAGCCCTGCTCGTATTTAAAATTAACATAACGCATTACTTTCCATAAAAAGTAACTAAGTAATTAGTTACTTTTTTAGAGAGTAGCGCAACATTGTAATGCATTACTTTTAAAAGTAACTTTCCCCAACACTGCTGTAGATATTATTTAGAATTAAGAATTTGTTCCCACAACTTAATTTGTGGCCATGTTTTATAAATTTGTTCCGTTGTTTTAGTGCACTACCCGCACTTTTACTAGTTTTTTGAAGTGAACTGAAATGTGTGTTGGCTGAGTGTAGACAACCACCTAATGATAAAAATCCACCCAGTGTTTGTCAAATCTAGCTGATATGAGGGGCCTGTCTGTCCTCCCATGATCATTTGATTGACAGTAGCATTTCAGCACAGACTGGACTGGAGACCCGTCCTGACTCAGCTGTTACAGTCCGCCATTGTTTCACCACCGGAGTAGATGTAGACAAGAATGACTCCTAAGCGATTGAGGATTTCTGATGTTGGATGTAATAATGAGCATAGCAGTCATCATTTACTCCTGACATCTGAACCACTGAAGACATAGTGGATTACGTATGTTTTTGAAGGGATCTACATAAATGTTCGCACAAATAATTTGTGTTCCAGCTTCACTAACAGAAGAAGTGAGAATTTTTTAATGAATCTTTGCAAATCAACTTTTCTAATAATGTGCTAATTAGCAAGTTTCAGGATGAATGCAGCAAAAAGTAAACAGTCCGTCAGAGAGCGGCTTGGAATAGAGGGGCGGGGTCAGCAGAGCTCATTTGCATTTAAAGGAAAATGCTACAAAACAGCTTGATCTGAAAAGAGCTGTTTTTGAAAGGGTAAAAGGTTGTCGTTTTACACTACCACTGAGAAATTTTAACCAAACTAAGTTACAGACTTTTCATTAAGACCCTAAAGAATCATATCAACTTGTGGAAAATGGGCATCCAATGATCCCTTGAAGTCATTTCACTTAAATGATAGCCATGTTAATTAATTCCCTTCATGTTTTTAAGCACACCCAAAAATGAAAATATGCACAAAAAAAGGGTACTCACCCTCAGGCCATACTAGATGTGGATGAGTTTCTTTATCGGAACAGATTTGGAGAAAAATGTACAGTAGCATTACATCACTTGCTCACCAATGGATCCTCTGCAGTGAATGGGTGCCATCAGAATGAGAGTCCAAACAGCTGATAAAAACATCACAATAATTCACAAGTATATATGTATAGGAAAAACAAGTATATGTATGGGAAATTATATATACAATAAAGCATTTATACAAGAAATATTGGATAGAACCATTCAAGATGGTGACTATGATTACCTGCCAAGGGACTGCGGATGAAAACTAGCCATTGGATAAATTCGGTACAATGCATGAAATGGAAACATTTATGTTAAATTGTAGATGTTCCCTTTTCAAATAAATTTGAATAATAGTAATAAGATGTATGAAGGATTTTAATCTATTGCTCAGAAAATATACTTGTCAAACATAAAACATAACAGATTCAAATGTGCCATGCATAACTGATAACTGGGGTCAGAACGAGTGTCATGTGCACCCTCTCTTTCTGACACACTAATGAGTTCATGTGCTCTGCTGAGCCAAGGTCAGGGGGCGAGAAAAATAAGACCCTCTCATCACTGCGTTCATTATGCAGTCCACTTTTGTGCAACAGCAAACAAAGCAGTCACATGACTTTTAATGTCTGCACGTAAATTCAATTAGTTCTGACTGAATGTTAAGGTCTGTTTAACAATAGCCTAAAACAGAACTTCACATTTGTACAATTTATATTTTATTTAAAAGTGCATTAATATAACATTTACCTATATAAGTGTTCTTAAGCAGAGATAGTGGCCATATGGGAACTAAACAAACCTAAACTCCTAAAATAAACGCGAGGTTTTGCAATGATGCCATAGATTAACCATTTTTGTTTCCCCAAAGTACCTTTGAATGAACAGTTCCTAAAAGATCCTACAAGATTTCTTAGTATTAATAATCTAAAGAACATTTTGTCCAATGGAAAGATTCCATAGATGTTAAAGGTTCTTCATGGAATACCAATTAAGAACAGTGATTTTTAAGACACTTATTTTAGACAATACAGGTAAAGACAACAGGTATCAACTGATAAAGAGTAGAACTTGCATCACATATCATTAACCATTAAATCCTAATGGTGCATCAATCCACCCACCCTTCTCCTTGACGCAATGGGACCTTGTTTGCAAACACTGGGCCAGTCCCATGATAAATAAACTCATGAGTGTATCATACACAGCTTTACAGCCCACATTTCCTGTTGTCACCACAGCATGTTTCCTTTCTACGACACTGGAGATGAATGGTCTGCAAATATGGAAGAAGAATAGCAACCGAAAAAGAATAGCAACACACCACATACATGGATGTTCTGTGACTGAAGGGAGCCACATTAAAATCAATATAAATTGCTCTCTTTAATTGACAAAAACAAGGTTATATCATACCGACGCCAAAAGGTGTATCGTCAAGATCATAACTTGTCAATTAGAGCCTACTTCAAAGAACTTTTCCATTCTGGGGTGAATATTGTATATAATTTGCTAGGTTAATTATTGTCTGTATTGTGTGTATAGACAGAATGGTGCTGTATTTTATGACTGCTTATTTTCTGCGCCGAAAATACCTTGATAAGAGCACTCAGTGGTTTTCTTCACTTCCTCTAAAGTCTCTCACTCAGGAAACACCATATCTGTCTGAGTGAGGGTTACCGGTGGTAAAAGAGATTCATTCATTAGTCACTCTGTGCCTTTAAACTGAAGCTGAGAACACGTTTGACTCCCTCCTGTGACTGATTGATTAGCAGAAGTTACGTGCACTGGAGCCAGTGGGAAGTCAGGCACACACCCGTCAGGCCTGAGCCTGTAATCTGACAGCACACGCTGCACAAACACAATGCCACACACAAAGCCCTGATCAGATGAAGTGGGTTGCAAAAGTGGGACAACTTAATTTAGTGCCCACCTCACCAAGACACAGATAATGTTTATCAGCTTTAATCAATGTCACAAGCTGTTTGCATTCTCTAAATGCAAGACCTCAACAAACCAACCTGTTTTTTACTTTTAGTTGTATTGCACTTCAACTAATAAGCAGATCTAACTTAGGTGTTGCCCGAAACAAATCAATCATGCAAACATTTCTAAAGCCACGTATCACACTCATATGTAAAAGTAATTATTAGGCTCCTGTTTCCTCTGCAGAAATCAATCAGTCTGGGGGCAATCATCAGTGGCGGAGAGAGACGACAGCTAATGCCAAACCTAACATTTCTGCAGGGCTCAGGGTCAGAACCACAGTGGCAGAAAGGAAAGCAGTCACAGGTTTTAAGAACTAGTCAAAATACAGTGCACAAAAGCTGTAATTATAGGCAAAATTAAAGATTTTTTATCTCCAAACCTGTTATAATTGTTAGACTTTTAATCAGATCTGTAGTGCAATGCACTGATTATTGTGCATTGTAATGCATCTGTTATGTATTGTTAGATCTGGATCATAGCATACACTTGCATTAATTTATGCTTCTCAGTCTGAAAACATTTTATGCCAATATTCATGAGTATGACTTTAAATTTCAACTAACCTTTCCCTTGCTCAGGGTTAAATGAATATTGTTACTTGCCCAGATTACACTGCAAGAGAGAGAGAGAGAGAGAGAGAGATGGTAAAATGCTAAAGTAGAAGCTTGGCACTGATTTTATTTGGAAGAAAATGACAAGTGTAAGTAAAAAATCGTATTCATAGAGGCTAAAAATATATTTAAAAATATATATTTTTATAAAATACGATGGAATACTAACTTTGTATTATGTAACATAAAGTTAAGAATTGTAAAGTATAGAAAATTATGTTGCTAAAATTATATCCCATAGTTGTAATATTGCTGCATGATTTTTTTTCTCTCAAAATGTAACAGAATTTTTTTGTGTAAAAAATGAATTTGATTTATCACACATTTTGTATATAAAAAAATAATAATATGAAATGCATTTACATCTGCTTATTTAGCTGTTAGCAAACCTATTTTATCTCTTTCTTGTCTTCTTTAAGCACTGAGTCAAAGGCCACCTGATCATTTTAGGTCATCAAAGGTCATCTTATTCAGTGAGTCTCTCCAAAAGTCTAAGTGTGCAGGTCATTTTACCAGTGCTTTCTAAGGAAAGCTAAACAAGAGGGTGGCTTAACTTTCGCGTCCTGCTGTTGAGTTGCTCTGAATCATCTCTAAACCAACTGGAAGTGCAAGGGTCAATGTTTTTATAAAACAGTCCAATAATGGTAAACAAACAGGCAGACAGATGCGTGCAAACATACATTATACAATACCATTCCATTAATGCTATTTTGAGGGTGGAGTAGAATCATGTTTACAGTGTTTTGATATTGTTTGATACAAGTACAAACCCGCAGTTCCAGAAGAGAGACACTAAATACTGTTCAAGCGAAGTTTCTTTTCTGCAACGGCTCATTCAGACAACAGTCTGTTCAATAACCAGAGTGACTCAATTCCAGAAATCAACCGTGAGTAACAACTAAAACTTTTTTTCACCCAGCTGAGAATGGGTTGAAAAGCATATTTACAATGTTCACAGCAGGACGTCTGAACCTCCCTGACTTGCTGGCTCGCAGCCAGGCGTCTGTGTGTATCGGTGTCTGGGAGACTGCATGATCCACAACGGTTACAGCCCTGATCAAGCAGTCATCACAGCAACTCAACAAACCTTCAACAGCCCCAGCTAACTGTCTAAGTCCAGCAGACTCCAGCTAACTGTCTGGCTATGCAGGTAGTTTCTGCACTCAAGAGACAAATTAGGCAAACAGGCTAGTAATAATTGTAGAGCTTACTGTCTGTTATTTTGCTGTCTGTCTAGTGCATGTGCAAATACAGGCAGAATATGAGAATTACTTTGTGTTGTATCTTGCAATTATACTGACATCCCACAACACAGTGTTCCATTTAAAGATGCCAGGAGATGAAAAACTATAAAAAATATCTTATAAAGCTTGACTGAATGTACCCAATGATATATTATGTGCCTACAGATTGGTTGTGCTCTAGTACAGAGGTGTCTCTCTTTTCAAAATGGCAAAAACAAGCAGAAAACAGTATTACAGCTAAAGAGACAACCAAATTACAGAGTTGTTTCTCTTTGTCTGAGCTACGTAGGCACTTTTTGGCAATATCATTACAAAATAAACAATCTGAGTAATTAGCCACTCCTCGCATTTGGACTTTATTATTTTTTTCAGCAGTCATTAGTCTTCAGTGTCACATGATCCTTCAGAAATCATTCTGAATTGGTGTTCAATAAACATTTCTTATTATTAGCAATGTTGAAAACAGTTGTGATTCTTTGATTAAAAAAAATGTAAAAAAAAACAAAACAGCTTTTACCGACTCATTACCTAACCCATAATTTGGAAGGGTAGTATAAATATATCATATGCACTCTACTTATCAATTGACTATTGTTACTGAAAATGCAGGCATATTGCAACTTCACTGTAAGTCCAGGGAGTCTCCAAATGTACACTCAGCAGTGCAAGCACTTTTTCCAGAAACGGTCGCTAATATTACGTCATTCATAGAGCTAACAGGAAGTTGGCTTTGCATGCTGAGCTGAAAAGAGTTCCAGATAAACTGCGACAATGCACAGAAAGAGGGAAGTGGCTCTTCTTGTTTCTTTTGTACGAGAGGTTAATCCTGCGCTGAATACAGATGGCTGGGGGTGACAAAACCTGGCTCAGCATGGCACTCCACTGCAAAGAACCTTCATTAGTCAGTTACTGGCTGCACGAATTTAAATTCAATGCATCTAGGTTAAAGAAATGCTTCAAACTAAACCTGAATACTAGATCTAACACTGCTAGAGATCTTCAAAGGTACACTTCAAAGACAGAATGCATTGCTTTGGTAGTAAATACTCTAAAGTAAGAAAGAGAAAAAGGAAAAGAAAGACGGAAACCCGAGGTCAGAATTCCACACCACACTGTCAAGCGTTGCATTCTATGCATTCCACATTCCAAAGTTCACTGCAGGAGGCCGGTTTACAGTACTGACTACAACCTCAAGAAGTAACTGCTTGATATGCAACTGCACAAGTCATATTGCCTCCAGAAGTTGGTGCAACGTGTTCAGCATTCCTGTCATGCATTAGATGACTTTAACAATGCTAATTGTCTAATTTTATGAGTATAGATGTCTTTATTTAATTCAATCTTAAAGGCTCCCAAAGCCTTGATAATTGTCTTGTCATTTGGCTCTTTGCCCCAGGTGTGTCGGATCTGCCTATTTTTCAGTGATAATATTAGCAGGACTGCAGTAAATGATTGCATTTAGAAGGACTTGTTTCACTTGTTGACTTGTTCTGAAGTGGCTTAATACATGCAAAGTGACCAAACACACCCTCATACTGCAAGCAAATCATAAATCCAGCATGAACCACACATTTGATCCTAAGGTTTTTAAAGTTCAGTGTAAAATCTCAAAAAATAATTTACTTACCTTCATGTCACCCAAAGCTGTATGGACCAATTCTCTCTATCAACTAGCTATTAGCTATGACTTTTGCCTCAATAAACTCATAATTACTGTAGATTAATAGTAAGGTCATTATTAAGTTTAGGTATTGGGTAGGATTAGGGTTGTAGAATATGGTCATGCAGAATTGTAACTAGGCCTACTAAAAGTAAAAACAGCTAATATGCCAGTAATATGCATGCTAAAAAGCAACTAGCTAATAGTGAGAACTGGTCCCTAAACTAAAGTGTTGCTTTATTTCTATTAATTTATTTTCTTATTTAATGTTTTGAAAAATGTCTCAGTTGTTTCTCTTTCTTTCTTTTTTCACAGACAGATCCATTGCTTTTTATTATGTGGACAAAAACAGTTTTCCTCAAGAAGCAGTTTTCAAAATATCTTATTTTGTGTTCTACAGAGAAGGTTTGGAATGAAATAAAGGTGAGTAAATGATGAAAAAAACTTTTTAGGTGAAAATATTAACTATGTCTTGCCGTACGACAGTTAATTTACCATCGTATATCAGTAATCCATAGACATGAACAAAGGAAGTGTCACCACAAAACAGATGTACAGCCATTTAAATGCATGAAGTATCACGTTAAGACGTTTTCAAGTATTTCCGTTTGTACATTCTTATAATTCTTCATACATTCCATTGATGTGGTTGACAAACTCAGTTTCTAGACACATGTTGTTACATGTCTTACTGGCACATAATTGTTAACTGTTATCCATATATGGGTGTCATTCATAACAGAAACTTCCTGGTATTTCATTGTCTATGTAAATAATTGACTACTCAGGATGATGGACATACTTTATCTCTCCGTCTTTTCAAATCATGCTGTAAATCTGACATGAGCTTCAGAAGAACTGCCATCTTTGTTTTAGACCATACTTATTGGAGATAATTTAAAGCATACTTGATTATTGCAGAGATTATGAAAGTGCCCTTTGCGGACAGATGGAATCCAGTGTAGAAGATTGTTGGTTATTGAGCAGGAAGAAGGTGTAATGTGAGTCAGTGTCAGCAGGGGAGTCCTCATTATCTGAAGCCCACCTAATCTGCAATGAGAAGGTTTATAGATCGTTTATGTAACCTTCCATGTGCAGCTACTGATGATAAGCGAAGTCTACAAGTAATACTGGAATTATGCTTCCACAGCTCTAACATGACTCAAAGGAAGGTGTTTTTATTTTTTTGCACTTTTAAAGCACAGCACCATTTAGCCATTTGTTAGCAACTGACTTTTTAATCAATGGTAAAAGATTTAAAAAATTCACAAAGGGCTATAACTGATGTATTTTTTTATTTTGCAGAATTAAGCATGAAATTGTCTTGAATTTGTGTTGTTTTCAGAGATTTATTTATAAATAGCATTTAACTAAAAACCCATTTTTTTTTAAATCCATTGACGATGGACCAAGAAAGTGCTAAAATGCTAACTTGCTTCTGGGTGTTGGCCTACAAAAATACATCATCCCTGCAGCACTCTATTGTACACTCTGATTATTTTATTTTAATTTATTTGTATTTTTTGTTGGTTTTGTTTTGTTAGCCAATAGTGGTATAATACAACAGTGGATGGCTGACAGGTCATCATGTGATCAAATATGTTGGGCCCCTATAGGGTGACCCACTTTATGTAAAATAAAAATAAAAATAAAAAAAGCCTTTTAAAGCTTTTATAGTACATAATTGTACTAAAAGTATAGTTTTTGAAGGATTTTTTTAGTAATTTATTTTAAATGTGAAAAATACTCTCATAACACTATTACTGTCATTATGTACAAAATAGATGCAGATTATATTAACACATCTGACAGCACTGATGCATTGTTTAAAGGGCTAGTTTACTCCAAAATAAAAATGATCTCATCTACTGACTCTCATCTCGTTCCAAATGGCTTTTTTGTTTCTACAAAACATGAAATAAGATATTCTGAAAAATGTAAAACAATGATAAAAAATAAATAAAAAACATGCCCTCACTGTATTGACAAAAACCACTGAAATATTTATTTAAATATATTCTTCTGTGTTGCACAAAAGAAAGAAAATCACACAGGTTTGGACCTTCAAAGACAGAATAAACATTTTTGTGTGCTGTAAGTGTGCTTATAATTAAATTTCACATTGACATTTTCTGCACAGAAGTAGCATTACAGAAGTAGCATCTTTTATAAAGTCAAGGTAAGGTAAAACCTTTTTTTTCCAAAGGATTACTATGAAGATGAGAAAATGAGTTTGTAAGGGAGGATGTGTCTGCATGCCAACTAGAGTAAGGCCTATTGTGAAAAAAGATGATAAAAACATACTGAACTTGAGGAGAAACAGCAAGCAAATCTAAATTCCAGAGCTTTTGTTTCCAGCATCTACCCATGCCCATCCTTTACTAATGACTTTAGTAATGCATGACTAGTTAAGGCTGCAGAGGATAGTAGTCCATCCGGAGGAGCCAGGGCAGGACTGCGATGGGTGCCAGAAGTGTATTTTTGTCACGAGACTAAATGGATTTTACAGGGAGTGTCAGAATGCACAATGTCAAATATTCATAACACGTCTTCTATAGGAAACTGTAGGTGGAGGTGGAATGTGGCATGACAGAAAGCAACAATATTCCTCTTTCAGTCTCCCCCTCATCCTGTCTCATCTGCCCCCTCCAAAATCAGGTTTGTGCAGGACACACGACGGGCTCGGGGAATGTCTGCTTTGATCACCTGATAGTGTGATAGTAGTGTATTGTGTGTAGGCTGACGTAAAGCCATTCAAAATACCTCCACCGATAAAATCATGCAGAATGCTGACCGAATGATTAAGTCATGCTGTACAACTGTTCACTTATCCACATAGCACGAGGAAACACTAACACACACTGTACGGTCTGCTAGTTGCAATGAAAGTATGAATCATCATCACACTCTATACTGTCCATACACA
The DNA here is from genome assembly GCF_963082965.1 of Carassius carassius. NCBI lineage: Eukaryota > Metazoa > Chordata > Actinopteri > Cypriniformes > Cyprinidae > Carassius > Carassius carassius. The sequence continues at coordinate 10,511,604 of NC_081774.1, read as the reverse complement.
TGGCAACTGTTCGAGGGATGTTGCCAGGCAACATTACTGAACGTTTGCAGTGAGACACAGGACGTCTGTGCACTGCTGAGGCTGCTAGTGCTGTTGCCCAATGCACAATCCCTTCTGTAAAGTGTATTTTTGCATTGGATAGGAATTTTCCGATATTAAAAGTATGGCCAATATCAATAAGCTTAGAATTATTTTAATATTAATGGATGATAGACAAATAGATGACATGAGAAACATGCATAAATTATTTTGTCAACAAAATAAATAAAAAAATTGTAATTCATCCTATAAATTAATTTAGACATTACACGATTATAATGTATAATATGAAAAATTGACATAAAAGTTTTTTCATTACATTCTTAAATAAATCTAAAGATCTTTAAATGAGTGTTAGATGACAGCAAAAATAAAATATCCAATATCAACCAATACATACAATATAAAGTATATTAAATAAAAAATGTAACTAATTTAAAAAATAACTTTTGGTAGTACTTTAGTCAAAGCCTTTATGTATAATGCATTATAAAAGTAGTTTAAATGCATTGATTATGCCTTGTAAATCACCTTATAATGCATTGCATCTCATGAATAACTGTAACCACTTTATGACACTTATCAATTCATTGTTACACTAGGCGTTTTAAATTTGTTTATAATTACAACAAGATATTGTGTACAATGCACATAATGAATAATTATAATGCATTTTACACTTTAATAATAATAATGAATTATACATAAAGGCTTTAAGTGTTACCAAACTTTATATTTCTCAAAAAAGTCAACATAAAATATAATAAAACAATATAGAAAACAATTATTTTATATCGTTATGTTTCACATGAATAGATAAAGAGACATCTTTCATGGATACAGTATTGATATATAATACATCTTTAGCATTGTACCTCAATATAAATATGCAATTAGACTGTACATAATCAAATATTTCTAAGGATTTTTACTAATTTTGTTGTTGACACTGAATCAAGACACAATATTTTCCAAAACATGTTCTAAAAATTCTTAAATGTCAAAAAAGTTACACAATCCTCTGCTTGACTGCAACTTTGTTTTGCTCTGTTTTGGACACCAAGACAATTTTTCCAGCATCTGCAGCGCAGTAATAGTAAACAAGGCAAGCATGCATACACTTGCACATGCTCACAGATCAGTCTTAAGCTCTTAAGACGTTAAGTATTGCTTTGCAACTGCGTGTTAATGATACAGACTCTATCCTAGCAAACCAACACCTTTGCAGTGTGCAAAACAACAACAGTTGATGGCGGTCACTGTCATTTTTCAGCCACAAAAACACTGTCTGTTCATCATAATCCCGCTTGTATTTTTCGGGCCCCCCCCTGCTGTTTTCTCTTCAGAAAGATCAGCTATTTTTGCATGGATGTTTAGTCACCTGCAGCTGATTACAAGAGTAAATGCGTGCCAAATCAAAACAAAGGACCATGTTTCCATAGTTGACCTCAAGCACACTTTTTTCTTTCTCTCTCTCTGTGTCCTTTGGTTGTCAATGTCTGCACACACACACACTACACTTATGTAACATCCCCAGTTTCATGTACCACCCTGAGCTCTGTTGTCCTCCCCTGAAAAGAGCATCTGAGTTGGGAGGTGTTTTGGCCCTGCCCAGCACTTTCCTTTAATGTGTATCTGACACATGCTCGGACTCCACTCCCTCCATCCTCACATGTCAGGGCAGAATACTATGAGAACACCGTCACACTCACTCACATGCTGCTCCAGTTTGTTTACATCTACTGGCTGCTGGTTGGCTGAGTCACTTTGGCTTTTTTTAAACACTCAAGACTGCTCCAATTTCACTTTTGCACTGTTTATTTTCTTTCGTGTCTGTTTTAAAAAAGATATATGTGCATTGGTGTAAATATGACCTACCAAATCTGGTGCTCAAAAACGGAGATCTGCAGAGTTGTTGTACAGATGGCTGTCATCAGGAATATTTGTGCAAGCCAGTATTATGTAAGATCTATTCCAAAAGGTGCATAGCATGAATAAGATGAAAAAGCATTGCAAAACATGTGCACTTAAAGCTGAAGTGTGCAGGTTTTTTGTTGCTGTTGTTGTTGTTTTTTTATGTTAAGATTAAAGATAAACCAATTATCGGTTTGACCAATATACTTTTCACAGATACTTCAATAGGTTCACAACAATGTATCAACAAAAAGCATCATCATATATTATATATTCAAGCTACATTATCACAGAAATAGTTGACGTAATATTTGAGCTAAATGATTATTATAATTAGTGCTGTTAAACAATTAAATGAATACAAAATAAAAGTTTGTTTACATGTGTGTGTGCTAGATATATTTTTATGTATATATAAATACAGATGCATGTATATATTTCAGAAAAATAGGTTGTTTATGAATTAAATGTATTTATTTATAATATACATTTTATTAACATAAATGTTAAATATTGTAATGTAAATATTTTCAATATATAAACTGTATGTGTTTATGTATTTATACATAATAAATATACAGAGAACACATATTATGCAAACAACTTTTGCATAACGTTTGTGTAACATTACAACATTTTTGAATGTGATTAATCACGATTAATCGTTTGACAGCACTAATTATTCATATTAAAATATTTGTAAATAATGTTCATATTGCAGTGGTCTAATAATTAAACCATGCAGAAAAACAAATCAGTATCTTAAGTACATATATATATATATATATATGTGTGTGTGTGTACACATAATATTTTTATTATTACAGTCAAGCACATAGCTATAATAAACATATTGGCATCAATGCAGAGTAACATTTTGTCTTTATTTTATTTCATCTACTTTTTCCGATATCATCATTTTTAAACAGCAATATCCACAAAATATTAACAGTGTGCAAGAAAACATGATTTATGGCACATCCGAGAAGAACAATTACAAAAAATAGATATATTTCTTCATAATCAAGGCAGAAAGATACATATGCATACACAGGAAAAAACACAAAGTAATGGCACAGGCTGAGATTGAAATCTACTGGCTAAGGACTCAGCTACAGATATTACCCACACAAAGCCTAAATCTCACCTCTCATGGTCATGAAAGAGCTCAATGGTGTCTGAAGTAGAACAACGTTTGGGAACGAGGAATTGAGGTTAAGGTATCACGGCCTCCTCAGCACCGTAAGTGTTCTCGCTGAGCGAATTAGAAATGGACACACTCCCTCGTCCTGACAACAGGTCTCACTCGCCGCTAAATGATTGCAGAGTCTAATTAAACCCAAGAGCGGGGGAGATTTTAGCATACTTCGGGTAAACGCTATACTTTGGCGCACAGTGTATCCCAACACTGTGAGTCAAGAAGGTGGAGAACTCAAGCTAACTTAGCTTAGCTGACTTTCACAGTGTTTGCCCCAGTGTAATACCATCAAACGTGGTACAGCAAGTTTGTTTGGTGGCTGGTCAAAAAACGTTTGTAGTGCTAGCTTTATTTTAGCACTAGCTTGGCGCATTTGAGCACTTCGCCTTCTGGATACATCCTAATGTGGACCACTAAGTGACTCTTCCTTTGCAATGGAAAAGTGAGAGTTTCTAACTTAACACTTGAATGGATTCAAACATAATCCTTTCTTTTTTATAGAATACGGTTCTTTATCTCTTGAATTGTCCATCTTTCTTCAGTTAATTTGAAATAAATAAGCCACTACACTGCTCAGGCTTAACAGGAAGTGATGTCGCTGGAGCAGCTTTGTCCACTGATGGGCAGCAGCGTGATTTTGTCGATCGCTGGATGAGTCAGAGCACTCGTGACCCCCACAGGTCTTAGTCATTCTTAATACAGGAGCTGATGACAGCATCCCGTGGGCCGTGAGGAGCACAGGCCCCCTCTGTCCCACTACGAGTCCCTATTTTCCAGCATTGGAAGTAGGACAATGGGGGAATTCTGTTTTTAGCACTCAGCTGAATACTGTGAGTGACTGTTTGGAGACAAAACCATCACTCCATAAGATTGTGCATCATGTGCTGGGTGCACATGGGACATTCAGAGTTGTGGCTTGACCTTGCCCCTCATCTTTTGCATGTGACTGCTCAGGCTGAGGGCCTGTTGCATAACACTGCACATCCTGCCCTTTAGATAGACTAAACAACCCAGACCACCTCGTGAAACGTGCCTCGAACAACGCCTTAAGCACCTTGCGTGGGCATTGTGTCAACAATCCATTTCACATTCCCTCGCAGGGAGCAGGTCACCTAGTCACATGTACAAGCACTGGAGCCATCCATCAATTCCTTCGCTCGCATCTTTTGCCTCGCCTTAAAGAGGACAAACTGAATGGTTAAATATGAATGATGGAAGAAACGGAAATATTACACAAAGATTACAAAAAGATAAAACATCCACAAAAAAAGAGAAAAAAAAGAAAGAATGCACTTTAGTTATCAAACACCGTACAGTATCATACTCAATGACCAGATTCCATGTTTCCATAGAAAGAAGAAATTGGAACAAACAAATCCAAACAGCTATTCTCAAAGTTAACACCTCTGAACATATCCAAAAGAAAGTTTATACATTTTTTTTCCTTCTGTGTGGATTTTACAATCAAGTTTGGTTTCAGAGAAAAGAAAAAAAATAATAAAATTGGCCTTTGCAAGGGCTCCGACTTTAAAATGACTCAATTTTATGGGGCGTGTCCGAGCCTCTGCTTTATTAGGATCATAAATATTCATCATGATTTCATATATTTGATACCTCAAATGTTGTTTTTTTTTTTTTTTTTTTTTAATTAATACCTAAAATAATAAGCCTCATTTTTTTTCATACCGAACTGCACTTTAGGAGGGGACTGAGAAAGATATTTTTAGGTAAATACATTTTCAGTGTTGTATAAAATTATTCCTTTATAACTTAATGTTTGAGGATTCTGAAATATAGTATAAACACTAGAAAAAAAACAAAGCCTAATGAGCCTTTTTTTTTAATCGATGAAAAGAAAAACTACAGCTCAAAAAACAGACTGAAAAGAGAGAGAGAAAAAGTAAAAATAGTGGCAACTCTGGTTAATGTCTTGAATCCCTTTGTAAAACATGAAATGTGCTGTTTTAATAAAAGGTAAGCATACCTGGATTCAATTTTGGCCATACAAATCTAAGATGAACCTTTAGCTTGCAGATTCGACATAACAATGCAGGGTTAATACCGAACAAGCGTTTACCACAGTGTGACTGGGCTAGCCAGCTAGTCAGTCGGCATAATCATGACTGTCTTCCTCTACTCTCCACCATCACCTATGGTAACAAGGTCAGCTGCTGCACTGAAAAACATGCTGGAGTATCTCTCGGTGTAATCTTTTGAAATAGTTTGCTGAAATTCGAAATCTGCCACCTCCAGTTAAGTACGTCTATATGCATGAATTTAGACAGGCGTGCTGTGCAGATTCATTCATATAGATTCACTCAACGCCGGGCTACATGACGCTAGGAATTCAGATATCGGCCCTTTTTATTTTTACCGAGAGTGTGGCATTTTATTCTCTGGAAAATACTGTGGGTCCCAGGTAAAAAGAAGAGTTGGACTGAATTGCCCATTGACTAGGGATGGGCAGCGGTTAGACTGGGACTGGGAGAGCTGGCCTAGACAGAGTAGCTATAGAATAATGCAAGGCTTCTTGTCTTTGAAAGGATTCTCGGAGGTGGGAACCCCCACCAGCAGAGGGTCACTGCGGGCATGCTGCTCACAGTAACTCATCAGGTCTGCAGCAGCCTTAGACACCTGGGAAAACAACAGAGAGAGAAATGGTGATACAGAGAGAGAAAATCGGTTCATTGGTTACCATATGCAATAAAAAAACTGTAAATATTTTCATTATATGCAATTTTACTGTAAAACACTATCAAAATCAAATTTGTACATCAGGGCATTTTGTGTTACATTTTCTCTTATCTAGTTAATGTTTACTGCATTATTTTCATGGAGGGTTAGAAAGCGCTCAGATTGATCAAAAATATCTTAAAGGTCTTACGGGTTTGGAACGACCTGAAGGGGAGTAATTAATTACAGAATTTTCATTTTTGGGTGAACTATTCCTTTAAGGTAAAATCTAGGTTTAAGTTTATAGTCATGGCGACATTATATCACTTTATGTACTATATGTGGTAACTCTTTATTTTAAGGTGTTATTGTTACAAGTTACATGTACTTACTATTATAATAACAACAAATTATGAATAATTACATGCAAGTTACCCTAAGCCAAACCCTAATCCTAACCCCAGCCATATACTAAGTACGTGTAGTTAATAATTAATATTACTCAGTACTCAAATAAATAATTACACTGTAACAAGGACACCTTAAAACAAAGTGTAACCCTATACGGATGTAAGGTGTAAAACAAACCGTAATACCGTCATAGTGTCACAATACCGTCACAAACACAGCTGTTTTTTTTTTTTTTACATAAAATTTAACAGGATTATTCAAACTGTTTTCCTCATACAACCGCCATGCTTCCATCTTGATTAAAAAGAAAATAAACATTGCTTTATAGAGAGCATGTTACACAGAATAATGAAATCTTGTGTACCTTAATACGTTCGAAGCCTGCCTCGATCCTCAGCTGCTCCACCAGCTTCCTTGCCTGGGCTATGTTATTAGTCGTCGACATTCTCTGCCATCGGTTATCGTGCCAAGTAAAAGGAGAAAATTCTACAACAAAACAAAAATGCAGCAAGATTAAAACGGAAGCAGAATTTAATGCATATACAGTATCACATATAGACAATTTAAGTGATAAATGAGATAAAATACTTCTTGATGTGCTGTCAAACTCACTACATGTACCCTTAGACGACATTAACCCCTGTCACACAAACGGTCTTTACTGGTAAATTACTGGAGTGCTGTAGAAGTCTTAATATTTAGAATCTCTCTTATTTCCAATCCATGGACATAAACAGTTGATAAAAACAGGTTTAGAACGACATAAGGGCGAGAACACTGAATTTGTATTTTTGAGTGAACGAATCCTTTACAATCGTGCCTGATAAAAGTCAGGTCTCCACAATAGTTTTAGATATATAAATAATATACATCTAAATCTAAATATCTGTCTGACTGCTCTGACCACACAACTACCCAGCAACATCAGTTCAGACCACCCACTTCAGGAGGCCCATCAATCAGACTAACGGTACAACTAAAAACAGGTGCGTCTGTCCTCTGAGGCTAAACACAGCAGCTTATCTTCTCCCTCCTTGTTTTAGGACCAAGTGTTCTTGCAAACAAAATGTGTGGGGACAGACGGGCACACACTCATAAAATAAAAAAGGGTTAACAAAACTGAAAACATTTCTATCGTGATTTTGAAGAATGCTTTTCAACATTGCGGTCCAAAACCCTGGAACACAACTAAATTTCATTGTAAGGATATCTTTTTTAAATATGATCTTTTGTGTTGAACAGAAAACCTAAAGTCTGGTTTGGAACAACATGAAGGTGATTCCTTTACTTTAATAGCTTCATCGCATAAACCGTTTTGACAGTGACATGTCAGGAGATTTGCTCATCGCAAGTCTTTCATACAAGTGCATCCTCCAAAGGGTCATTTTAAGAACCACTTAGCAGCACCAAGTAAATTGTAATATCAGCACGCCCACAGAGAGGTGACTATCAAAGCAACCGCAGAAACGCAGGAAACACTGGAGGCAGTGAAAGGTTTGGTTCTTTCTAGAGACAAACACGCTCCTTGTAAGCCCCTCTCCCTTTTCTCCGCACGTGGGCTCTCTCAAACCAGCGCTGCACCCCTGGCATTCCAGGACGTTCCTAGAAGGGGCCGTAGTTCTAAACATATGTTGCTTAGTGCCTGGGCTTTGTCTTCTCACAGCAAACACAGTCTCTTTCACAGATCCGTGTGCTGCGTTCCAGGAAATGGGCACAGCAGCCCTGCATACATAATTGCAGAACTCTAGAATACATTGGCATATTCATTCAAACATACAGGTCTCATAAAGGACGATGTCTCTCTACACAGTTTTTTCCAACCACATCTTCCTTTCTGCAAAAAAGAAAACCCTCACAGGAAAACTGCAAGATTTGGATAGACAGAGCCATAGTGTGTAGTATAGGCTCCATGTAGGCTGCTGGGATTTAATCTCATCTACTGAAAAACAGTACATTTTACATGCACAAAAGTGAGACACGTAGCTGGTGTATTTGGGTCTGGACAAGAATTTTCCAACTGATTTTTGCAGTTTGCAACTAGAAGTGTGCTTGATAATTGTGAATCAGCAGAGATGCATCATACTTCTACCACTACAACAAACAGCCTACTTTGCAAACAAATTTGAATACTGCACAAGTGCAGATTAAAACAAGGTGGTGCATTACAGAAAGTGTTTATATGTGCAGTTATTATCAATCTACAGCAGGTTTTGTGCATTATCCATGCACAGTCTTCATCTCATCTGTGTAATCAAATATTTGAAGGAAGAAATGCATGATCAACAAGCAATCGCATTATCAAGATTTGTTCGTTTGACTTCACATGTGATTACCCTTATGCAAAAGAAGTGTTCTTAATTGAATTCTGTAATGCACTTCTAGTGCACTTCAAATCTAGTATATTAAAATCTAATATAGTATATTAAAGTACATTTAAAAAGTTGTACTTACAGAGAATCCAATAATGAAATGGCATCTTAAGTGTAATTAAAGAGAATTCATTTTCATGATTTTGTTTCTTATAAAGTACAGTTTGCAAATGAAACATTTTAAGAGTATATTTTAAATCACTGTTTAAATCATTCATCTGTTATGCTTTAAAACTGTACTCGTATTTGGATGTGTAGATTAACTTTTAATTTTAATTGCAGTGTGTTTTTTATATTGCAGTTATATTTAAATTAATAATACATTGGAACTTATATTAAAAATACTTAATTGCGGTTTCATCATTACAAATCTGTAATATTAAAATTTACACAAGGTATAAGCTTCAACAGAAATGTGACGTACTGAAGCCTACCTTAAATGTTGTCATTACATTTGGCAGTACAATTTAATCATATTTGAAAGGCAATTTTAAAAAATCATTAAACATCTGACGTTAGGGGGTCAAAAACACTCAGTTCAAAAGTTCACTGCATTTAATATAAATAGAACTTTAATATATCTTAATTTAATTGCAATTGACATGCAATTTAGGAGTTTGAAAACAGTAGTATATTGTTTTAAAGCATATTTATAGAATACATACTCTTTTTTTTAATTTATTTTATTTTTTTAGTTTGTTAAAGTATACTTTTTCACAAGGGGTTGTGTGCTGCTCACACGTGCATTTATGAAGATTTTACGACATGCTTACTCTACAAAAAGTGGATTCAAAAATCTGAGAGGTTTAGACCATGTCACAAAGCACCACAGAGTGTGCCGAACTCCCTCTGGATCTTTATTTTCTCTTCAGAGTCAGTGAGGATTATTAACCCTTATCCAAGAATTACACAGGTTTACATGCAATCACATCTTGCTCCTTCACATAACTGTGTGGTCTGCAGCGCCGAGGAGAGTCTCCAAAACAGGTGTCTCTTTCTCCACTCTGTGGTATTCTGATCCAGTGAAAAAGAGGAGGAGGAAGGGGGCACTGGAAAACTGCACCCCACCCTTTAGTCTCTGTGCCCTATTTTAAGCCACATTGAGCTTTTTCATATTCACCAGCAATTAAAAACTACAAAAAAATACAAAGCGAATAGATGAGTCTTTTTTGTCAGCATAAAACTTTAAAAAATGCTACAAAAACATGTGATGATACCTAATGTGTTAAAAAACTCAATTTGCTACCAGTAAATGCAACTAACAGACCACACAACAATCAAACATTCTTCCCATACTTTTTTTTTTTTTTTACTTCTGACTGCTTTGGTATGTCTCTGAAGCATCTAAAGGGCATTGATAAATTCAGGATGCAGCATGTAAACAGTGGTCAAGTGAGAATGTGAAGTATGCAACATTCTGTTTGGTCACAAGTCTGCTCTGATATGTGCAGCTTTGTAGGCAGACCTTTTTTCTTAAGTTCAAAGTGAGGCAGCAGTTCCCGTCAGCTTTCCAATCAAGCGCCAGCATTAAATCAAAAAGCCCCTGCCTCTAACAGACACCTGGTGGCAACGTGCCGACTCGCACAGTAATCTCACAAGCCTCCAGATGCTTCCTACATTCCCACTGTCTGAGCTCTCAGTGGGAATACCGTATATGACTGTTCTAAACCAGCAGTGTGAGGAAGGAAAAGAGGGGGGAGAGAGAGAGAGAGAGAGAGAGAGAGAGGAAAACAGAGAGTTCTGGCCATCAACAGCCCATCAAGCCTGTCCAGGAAAGATCATCACATAAGCAACTTCCAATGAAATCTGAGTCTGGTGATTCTTTAGGCGACTGGAATTTGTGCTTGCTCATTATAGAAGCTTGTGAATTTTAAGAAGATTTTAGAAGCGAAAAGTATGCTTAAAGTAAATTATGTCAACATTCAGGAGTGAATACACAAGTCCTAAAAGCCAGCTAACCACAAACTATTCAAAGTTGAAAGTAAGTGGCATATCTCTACTAAGAAAAAGCAGCAACATCAAAACATGTTTTGGCTTAGCATTGTGTCCATTTTAACGCAGCAACATTGGGACAACAAGTAGCATGAGGTTAAGGCATGACTGTATTGTTTTTTAATCCAGCTGCAGACAGAGAGTGTGCAAAACATTCATTATTTTTCTAATTCCTGAGTTCATTATAAGTTCACAGAGTTGCAATGCCACCGTGACTCCAAATGATCAACATGACTACGTTCCCCACCTTTCCTTGTTCCTGACAGACTCAGTCAAATGCTGCAGAGCTTCTTAAAAGAATCAGAAACTGAAAACAGCTACAAACTTGATCAGCAGCACGCTGAAATGCCAGAAGTGTTTTCTTCGGCTTACAGGATTTTCCAGCAAAACAGCACACTCGAAGTGGGAGGGGAATGAGGGGCATGGAAGGAAAACGAAAGGAAATGAATGGGATTTTTCATCTCCCAGCTGAGATCATGTGACAAAGTGTTTGTTGTCACGTCAGCATACATGAGCACACAGGGGACACAGAACGTTCCTGTGCCTCTGTCTGTGTGTGAGGGTGTGACCGGTGGAGAGACACTGAGACAGACAGACTCATGACCAGGCAGACAGATAAAAAGACATAGGGACAAATGACTGAAGTGGGTGGAAACTCTTTGGTCAAGCTTATACAACGTGTTCCCTGCAGAACCATTACTAATAGAGTTCTGGCAAACACACGCGGCATGCAAAAACACAAAGACCTTGTAAAAATTAGCATTATGGGACTGTTTTCTTTACAAAATGTCCCTAGCACTAATATGGTGAGCTTACAGTTTAATTATGATGATGGTGATGATGATATTGACGTTAGGGACCGGCACAAAGTCGCCAACACCCCACTGAAACATTTGATCAGACAGGTGGAGCTGGCATTGCCGGTGTGTGCATCACTCCGTGGTACCTACACAACCCTGTCAAAACTTGTTTAACATAAACGCAGACAAAAAAGGGATTTGAAAAGATCTGAACAGCTCAAGTCGAGCCACTTTATGATAATAACATTAAATGATCTTCGAGTGAAAAAGGACTAAGGAATGTGTTTAACAGTTGGAGGAATTGTAGGAATGTTGTCCTATGCAATTTATGTTGAATGTTACATGAAGCTATTGTGACCACAAATCCTGTTTTCACAACACATGTAAGCCATAAATACTCTTAATGGGATCCTAATGCAACATGCAACACGCTATAAAACAGGAATCTTCTACCTTCTTAGATCTCCTTGGTGTACAGAGAGCAAAAAAAAAAAACTGACTGTTGCATTTTAAGGCTGATCTATAATGACTTGCATTTGTTTGACATTAAAAAAAAGTAAAAAGCCATATACATTACATTTTAATGTTAAATTAAAACTTTTGGGATTTGTCTCTTATGCTCATTAAGTAAGCATTTATTGGAAATATTATTACAACTTAAATTAATGCATTTTAAAATGTAATTTATTTTTGTGATGGCAAAGCTGAATATTCAGCAGCCATAACTCCAGTCTTCAGTGTCACATGATCCGTTGGAAATTCTAGTATGCTGCTTTGGTGCTCTTAATAATCTTCTCATTATGATGATGTTTGCAAATTTAGATTTTCTTTTCAGGATTCTTTGATTAATATAAATTTCGGGAAAATGTTTGAAGTCAAACTTTTTAATATAATACCTCTTATAATATTATAATACTTAATTTATTCTGCCCTTGCTGAGATGACAGAAAAAGATTGAGCCTATTAATTTTAATTTCTTTAAAAAAATCTTGCTGACCTCAAACATTTTGCATGATAGTATACATATAATGTATTTTAACACATTTATTGTAAAAAAATAAATATAACAATAATCTAATATGGAAAGGACAATTAAACGTATCACAACTTTAATTTCTTAGCTTGAAGTTTAATTTAACATAACATTGTAATTTTATTTAATGGACTTTCAGAATTTCAATCATTTGCAATAAGAGCAATGATTAAAAAATAAAACAAAAATTAGAAACCTGCACATTTTCTTAGATCAGCAGAAGTTCAATGGAAATAAACAAAACTAAAAGAGCAAGTCCATATATATGAAAAACCAACCAACATGCATTGTTGCTTTGTTGCTTTTCAACATGCTTTTTTCAAATAGTATTTACAATCTGCAAACAGAACTTGTATGCAAAAGACATGCAAACTGACAACCATTGACACTTTACAGTAAAAGGTTCACTCTGTCAGCAACAGATACTGAAAATAGGGGAAAGGTTAAAAGTGCACAACAGACCCGTCAACAGACAATGCCAAAAAAGCAAAGAAACTTGTTTCCCTACTGCCTTAAGAGGAGCAACCTATTTTGCACACTCTGCAGAGGCTGGGGTGAGGTTAAAAAGGCGGGCAGGAGGAAAATTGAATGAGAACCTTGCACCTAAAAAGCCTGGTATGAAGGTGACAGGACAGGAAGTGCATCTAGTCAAAACACAAAAGAGCATGTGTGGGAGAGCCTTACCCTCTACGGATCTACTTCATAGGTGACTTTTCTTCAGTCATGGATGTAAAGAAAACGGAAGCATAAACTGTGTTTCTGCAATGACAAAACATTTATGTTGCCAGAAAACCGGATCTAGAAAACCTCTGAGAACCTCTGCGTGTCTCAGGAAGGTGCATGAGCTGATAAACATCAGCAAAACAAACTGCTGCGTATTGCCCTCTTCCTATTCTGAGAATTGAGTATTTACGAGACGGAACAAATCAACAGCCTTTTACTGATTCACTGAGCTCCAGGAGAACGTAAGTCGGTCAGATCCTTTGTGATTGAGAGAGTCTAGAAGTGGGAGATTTGGTTCACTCACCGGGTCACTCACACAAACATGTGGTTCCAGCATAATGTGCGTGCATATTGGACACAAACAAGGCCTTTGAGGCTAGAATCAGAGCCAGGTGCTTGGCACTTAACAATTGTGATCAGGCAGTAAACAAGCATACAGGGCAGAGCAGAGAAAAGTGACTAACAGGCCTCTTTCACAACAACCGACTTCCTCCCCCGGATCCCTTCCATATAAGGTCAAAGGAAGCTGAACAGACGGAAATGGGGAACTCCTAAGGGGTGCAACGCAGCTTCCAGTAAGTATGAGTGGCACTTATCTTGGGGATTCTGAGTCGATGCGTCTATTGCCTAATATAGCATTCTGTCTGTTTTTCTGCTCCTTGGAGTGAGTAGCCGTTTTCACTGGAAAGTTTGCAGCATGTTGTTCAAACGTTCCACATGTATCATTCTGAGCGGTGGAGAATGGAGATGTGTGGTGGAAACATTAGCCATGTTTTCCACAATCTCCTTCAGTGATGTGCCAGCAACGGAGACACTGTGTTTGGACTGCAAGAGTCTGAGATGAGACACTGTGGTTGGTTCTGTTCTTGTGGGAATGTACATGCGTGGAGGTTGGGAGATATTTGAGATGACGCGGGAAATGTCTTTTCAAGGCAGCCAGTGACGCAAGAGCAGAGTGCATGTCTTCCCTCGTTTGCCCTCTGATAAAACTACAGCACTGTCCATTTCTAGCTTAAAGTCACCATGAAATCAAAATGGACAACATTAGTATTTTTATGAAAGACTGCAGTGTTTTATTTATAAATCATTTATTTGTGCACATAAATAAATATATATATATATATATATATATATATATATATATATATATACAACCCGAATTCCGGAAAAGTTGGGACGTTTTTTAAATTTGAATAAAATGAAAACTAAAAGACTTTCAAATCACATGAGCCAATATTTTATTCACAATAGAACATAGATAACATAGCAAATGTTTAAACTGAGAAAGTTTACAATTTTATGCACAAAATGAGCTCATTTCAATTTTGATTTCTGCTACAGGTCTCAAAATAGTTGGGACGGGGCATGTTTACCATGGTGTAGCATCTCCTTTTCTTTTCAAAACAGTTTGAAGACGTCTGGGCATTGAGGCTATGAGTTGCTGGAGTTTTGCTGTTGGAATTTGGTCCCATTCTTGCCTTATATAGATTTCCAGCTGGTGAAGAGTTCGTGGTCGTCTTTGACGTATTTTTCGTTTAATGATGCGCCAAATGTTCTCTATAGGTGAAAGATCTGGACTGCAGGCAGGCCAGGTTAGCACCCGGACTCTTCTACGACGAAGCCATGCTGTTGTTATAGCTGCAGTATGTGGTTTTGCATTGTCCTGCTGAAATAAACAAGGCCTTCCCTGAAATAGACGTTGTTTGGAGGGAAGCATATGTTGCTCTAAAACCTTTATATACCTTTCAGCATTCACAGAGCCTTCCAAAACATGCAAGCTGCCCATACCGTATGCACTTATGCACCCCCATACCATCAGAGATGCTGGCTTTTGAACTGAACGCTGATAACATGCTGGAAGGTCTCCCTCCTCTTTAGCCCGGAGGACACGGTGTCCGTGATTTCCAACACGAATGTCAAATTTGGACTCGTCTGAACATAAAACACTATTCCACTTTGAAATAGTTCATTTTAAATGAGCCTTGGCCCACAGGACACGACAGCGCTTCTGGACCATGTTCACATATGGCTTCCTTTTTGCATGATAGAGCTTTAGTTGGCATCTGCTGATGGCACGGCGGATTGTGTTTACCGACAGTGGTTTCTGAAAGTATTCCTGGGCCCATATAGTAATGTCATTGACACAATCATGCCGATGAGTGATGCAGTGTCGTCTGAGAGCCCGAAGACCACGGGCATCCAATAAAGGTCTCCGGCCTTGTCCCTTATGCACAGAGATTTCTCCAGTTTCTCTGAATCTTTTGATGATGTTATGCAGTGTAGATGATGAGATTTGCAAAGCCTTTGCAATTTGACGTTGAGGAACATTGTTTTTAAAGTTTTCCACAATTTTTTTACGCAGTCTTTCACAGATTGGAGAGCCTCTGCCCATCTTTACTTCTGAGAGACTCTGCTTCTCTAGGACAAAGCTTTTATAGCTAATCATGTTACAGACCTGATATCAATTAACTTAATTAATCACAAGATGTTCTCCCAGCTTAATCTTTCCAAAACTGCTTGCTTTTTTAGCCATTTGTTGCCCCCGTGCCAACTTTTTTGAGACCTGTAGCAGGCATTAAATTTTAAATGAGCTAATTAAGTGGATAAAAGTGTAAAATTTCTCAGTTTAAACATTTGCTACGTTATCTATGTTCTATTGTGAATAAAATATTGGCTCATGTGATTTGAAATTCCTTTAGTTTTCATTTTATTAAAATTAAAAAAACGTCCCAACTTTTCCGGAATTCGGGTTGTATATATATATATATATATATATATATATATATATATTCTTCATTACTGATCATGATAATTTGATAGTTGTTTAAAATAACTGAATGAGATACTTTAGAAATACATAAAGAATGCAATCATAAAGAATTTGCATTATTTCTATTTAAATATACTGGAATAAATTAGCAATGCACAGTATTAAAATTGTCCAATACTGACAAGTGGATAAATATTTTCATGTTATGGTCAATAACTGATAAATGGCAGATATTAATTCTAAACTATTTGTCTGAATACATTACCACCCAAACCTTAAAAAATGAACTAGATTGTTTTAAATGTTACAAGTGAATTTAAGCATCATAACCTTATAACGTAAAGTATGAAAATGGATATTAATTTTGTTATTAAAATATTGTTTTTTCAAAGATTCAATTTAAGTTAGGGTAACGTTAATGTTAACTATTGTTAACTAAAAAAATATATTTTTCAGTAATTGAAATAAAACTTAAATATACTGAAATAAATTAAAACAAGAAAAACTGAGAAAAATGTACTGGTAATGTAATTACCATTATCTATACAGAAATATAAAAAGAATCAAAATAAAATAATAAGAAAAATATTAGCATATATTTAATAATAAAATAACACTGGTCTTAATAAGTATGCACAGTTTAATATATGTCTATATGTGTCTAATTTCTACTGATAAAATAAATCAATAATTAGGACCAATAACCGATATGGAAGAAGGAACCTAAGATACCTAAGATAAAAGTGTGGCAGAACACCTGCAAAAGGATTAGTACACTTTAGAATGACTATCCAAACTGTTCAAGGCTGCAAGCAAGGCCAGTGATCTTTGATCCAGAGTCTTGTATTCTTACTGGGAAACCCATCCTCTTTCTAAATCTGATATTAGCTGCAGGAAGTGACAACGTGCTGTTGTGCATTGCTACAGAGCCCGTCTATCTCTCCAAACAGCACACTAGATGACCTCTGTGCAACCTCTGTGACATCTGACAAGTGGCATAATTCTGCTGACACCCTCCTCCGCTGACTGCTTTGCTGCTTTACTCGAATCTGCAGCCCATGACGCACATTATACGCATCTCCTCCAAGCTCTATACACACAAACAAGAAACATAAGCATGGTTCAACAGGCAGTTCACCTCATGTTCTGCATTCCTTCTTCAAATATAAATACAGATCTCTTCCAATGACTACGGCATGGTCATGAGAGAACAAACAAAACAAAAAACTTTATTGCATTTTGACCCACTTGTAGCAATGGAAGCTGCAATGAAGCCACTGATGGAAAGTGTTCTCCTAATGTAAACATGCACTGGGGATTTAAGCACCTATGATTTTTATGTAAGCTTACTGAAGATGAAATATTTTAGAAACCGTTGAGGCCAATCCAATGCCAGTAGAGCCCACAAATTAAAAAGGTGACTTGACAACTAACTGTAATAAATACACATAAGCACTAAACCTACCAGACTAAAACAAAAATGTAAATTAAGTTCAATAGAAATATACTAAACTAATAAAAAGGACATAGCAACATAGCTACATAACTATAAAAATTAAAAGTTAATTAAAAATATTAATAAATAATATAAAAGCATATACTGTATTTTCCAAAAAATTAAAAAGCTGCACTGTGAATAAAAAAAAAAAACATTCTATTTATTCCAGAAAATATGGTATATAACACTAATCTAACACTGATCTGCAGATTGCACCTAACATAAAAATTCCTTCACTTAGACTTTATTATTGGGTTAGCGGAGTTCATCGTTTTTGTAAAATATCCATTTCATGCATATGTATACAGACCAACAAAAGGCACAGTTCCCATTCAAGGGTAACTGATTAATTTATCTGTTGAGTATAATTCACACAATGATTAAAATGCCTCCCCTTGGGTAGAACAAGTCATTATTGTACGAGAGAGACGTTTTTAACTGAAGCAAATGGAATCAATTGCACATGACTTGTAATGGAAACAAATCTTGATAATTAATATGACAGGAGTGAAGGCAGCTTTATTAAAGTGAAAATTCACTAATGTCACACAGTTTTATAAATGGTGACCAAGGGGGAGAAAGAACGAGACGCTATGTTCAGAGTCGGTCTGCGGTCGCTCTCAGCATCTGCCGTCACCTAAAACAGCAGGGCATTTGAGAGATATACGGCAGGGCGTTTCACACCTCTGCCGTGAAACTGTGGAAAGCAGGCGGTTCACATGCATGGCAGAGGGTTTCTGACCTGGTCGTTGCTGGACTCCTGCTGAGAAGGGCTGCTGCAGATATCAGCTGCACGGGTGTCAAACCTCACTCCTGCTTTCCCAAACAAGCCACCCTCACTGAAAAGAGTCTACTTCTCTACCACAATAGAGATAATAGGTCTGTTTACATGTGAAGGCTGCTAATGGAAAGGCTGCAAAGATGATCCAATCAGATATGCTATCGGGACAGGTGACTTAGTGCAAAGTGTTTTTTATTGTTGTTGTTGCGGTGAAATGGAGGCAGTCAGGAAAACTTCCTGTAAATGGTAAAAAAAAAAAACAAATAAAAAAATCAATACACTTCTTGCATGCAACACATTTCCTTGACCTGAAAAAAGTAAACAAATGAGAGACTGTCTTTGAGCTTCCTCTATTGCAGGACTACCTGTAAAGGCCTGATCAGGTGCCAAGAGTGCTGTTGTTTTTTTAAAAGCATCATACCGACCAATTCTGTCATAAATAACACATCCTTTTTCCAACGTGGTTATGTTTTGCATTGATCAGACTAAATTAACTACAAAAAGATCACGATAACTTGATAGGCTTGATTAAAAAGATAAAATAGGAATAATTAGAAATAATTTTGAAATAACATTTCAGCTTGTTTTGAATGTGTAAAGCCATCATAAAGAATTTGCATTAGTTTAAACAGGAATATTTGAATAATAAAATTAATACTTTTAAATTATTTAAAAAAAATAAGTTTAACTTAAATAATGCATGCACGCTGTAATTTTTACAAATAAATTGAAATGCAAATTCTATAATCAAGAACACAATATCAATGTTAGAAATAAAAAATCATTATCATGCAACCTTAGATCAAACCGAAACCCATGAAAACTGGTTTTCCTTGGCTTGAGCAGTTATGAACATTAAACCTTTGGCCTTGGTTTGCAGAACAGGACTCAGTGTTGGGAAGCCACACCTCTTCTCTTAAATCTTCCCCATGCTGAGGACGTTTACGGAGTGTGGAAAGGCACTAAAATTAGGTCAGTGCTCCGGGAGCTTAACCTACTTGCTAAAGTACAAGTGGAAAACTGTATTTATCAGACAGCCTAGTCCACGCCAAGACTATTATCGGAATATCTGCCAAGCCTTTGAGGGTATTGAAAAGAAAAGCAGAATAATTAGTCATTTCATAAAAGAGAGGCAGGCATTAGAGACTGTTGTTTCAAGTGTTTGGCTGTAGGACTGAAAAGTGTTTTGTGTGTTGGTGGCAAAACAGCCAGGTGTCAGCTGCAGCACCCTGTTCCCGTGATTGCGCTCTGGGAGGGGAAAAAGCAGCCAGGATCCCCCGTCTAGTCATGGGAAGGGTCAACTTGTGTCAGACTTGACTCAAAGACTCAAAGTTGAGTCTTGGGTGCCAGCGGTCACCGTTTAGCCAACACAATATCTTCCACTGCATGACTAGCCTCAGCACATCTGCACCGTTTTTAAACACCCCATGAGAAATAATGCTTGAATGTTAACTATTCATAAAAGCATCTATGATGACCTTTAACCTCCTTTACAAATTCTTACTGCTGAGAAATTTTCCTAAAAGACACAGTAAAGATTAAATTTAGCTTTCCAGTCATAGATTCATCTGTGCTTGATGAATTATTCTTATAGTGCATTGTTATAGTGCTAACAGTACATACAGTATACTGCTTTTTTTTCTTTTTTTTAAGGTAAGTGAAATAAAGAATTGTTTTTATTTTAATATTTAACATAATATTTTTTCCACAGTACATTTTTAACATCCATTATTATTTTGTTGTATGTTATTATATATGAAATATGAATTACATATAAATTAATGTTATATTTATACTCTCATTTTATATGCACACAAATGTATTAATATACAATAAAAGCAAAATGACTTTAGTTATTTTATAAAAAATTAAAATTACACTTTTTATACAAATGTCTTCAAATGTCAACTCTACAAAGCCTGATCCAATAATACGAAGAAAATATAAACAAATAAATAAATAACAGTGGATATCACTTTCAGTTAATTGGCCATGCTAGCAATAGAAGGTTAAGTCAAGAACATTGCACTAAGGGATACAGTAATCCACACTGTGTCCTCGGGTTACTGCACATTTTGTCATCCAGGCATGCTATGCATACAGAAACTTTGCATACCATGCACAGTAAACATACTGTGGAACGAGCTGTATAGTAGTATGCAATTCCACACATACTCTAAGCTCGTAACATGCAGCCACAATGCAAAACAGTGCAGAATTCCCAAGAACACTGAAACACTAACAAACAGCCTGTGTTTGGATATCAGCTGACTTTCACGTTATACAGCTGGTTTAGTCGGAAAGATGAGAGAATGATCATGACCTTTGAGTTCATTGATGTTGAAGCAGATCCAGGTACTAAAGGTTTAGAAAGCAGGACAGACAGTAGCTTACTGCTAGTATACCAGAAAAAAAGCTCAGAACACTGATTATGTTATCAGATCAGCCAGAACATGGCATGAATAAAAGAATTAAATGTTTGTTATGTTCCAGATCTAATCAACTTTTAACATTCAGTGTGCAACTCAAATCAAACAAAAACTGGATAAGCTTTAGTTTTCCAAGGAAGAATCATTAAAATTCCAATAAGAGGAATGTTACAAATAAAGCAGCATTCCTGCAACGCTTCGGTAGTTCACTAGAACTTACAGCCATTCAAACCATTCAAAACATGCGTCTACCCTCTAACCATCAGTCTAGCACAGATATGGATGAAACTTTCATGCAAATATATAATGGCAATGCAAACAGAGACCAGGGCAAGTGGGAAATATTTCATTATGTTCCAAAAGTATTTGCTGCAACACTTTATTGGAATACAAGCATACTGCTTATTATACATTGTGTTGTTTTTTTTTTACATTTTCCAGCAATACATGTTTTATAAAAAATATAATTTAAATAATAATTATATGTCTAATAATAATATAATAATTATATGTTTGTTATTAATTGTTATTATCATTATATAATTATATATTTTATTTATTATTATTATTTGACACAATGTATTTGATTATGAATACTGTTGGCTCTGTAACAAATTGCTTATGTTCCTCTACTGTTGTTTTAGGTAAATGCACAGAATGTAATTTAAATGCAAATGTAATAATATAATTAACAGTATAGACAGTATATAAATCTTAATATTAATAATTCAACTTCAAGAGTCTCTGCAAACATGCATAGCCTACTAAAACTGAATTAAATAAGATACTATATAAGAGGAGGAGGAGTGATGGAGGCGGCAGTGCGCAAGTAGTCAATGTGCAATGCACTGAACCCCCAGCTGCGAAGCATGAGCTGGAGTGGGCTGCACACACACACACACACACACCCTCCGCACATGTAGGTGAGAGTGGGAGACTGATCTATATGCTGGGGAGTATGCGAGCACAGCACAGGGAAAGGCAGAAGGAGGGAGTGCATCAGCAACCGTTACTCACTTTCTCCCACGTGACATTCCTCTTTCAACGACAAAAACGAAAGCGAGCAAAGAGCAGCAGGAATGTGGCCAACAGTCGAGCTGAATAGGGATTTCTGAATGCTGAGGAGCTCGTGAAGAGACAGTGGCGAAAATAAAGTTTTTTTAATGCCACCGAGTCCACATCACACACATGAATCATTATTTTTGGATAAACTGCTGTTTGTGCTTGCATCTCCAGCCCTTGTCTTAGATGCAAGCATAATATATAGCACGCGGCTACATTTTCCTGCCATGTGGATCTTCAGGGAAATGATTTAAGCTGTTACAAGACAAGTGCAATCCCAGGAGATCTACTGTCTCTGTGAGGAAGGGCAGATGTTTATGCAACAACTACTGGCGCCTGTCATGTACCTGAGGAATACGAAATGATGTGAATGTCAGTTAGTCGAAATGTTTCATCCATTCTGCTGCGAACTGGAAAAAAGCTGCTGACTCATATTTTGAAAAGCTCACTACACAAATAGCATAGTCATCATGACCCAGGCACTTTTGAAGCTTCTATCTTGCCAAGCCTTTCATAACACCTCCAGCTTTTTCACAACAGAGAGTAAAAGACTTAAGTGTGGGGTACTGAACTACAGACCACACATCCATCTGTTGAATAACAACCTTCTTTAGCTTGCAAAGGATCACAAAATCTACCACATTCTGTAGCTATTTTCAGCACTGCCTTTTTCATATTTTTAGCATTTGAAAGGCTAAAATTAAAATGTGTCAGGCTATTTCAGCAGAAGATGTCACATATGTAATATGTTACACTTGGAATTATCCAACAGCTTAGTGTTTAGTCTGAAAGTCAGTGCAAGACATTCATTATAATCTATCACTCACTGACAGGCTTCTAGTCAGCGTATGGCAAAAACAGAATGACCACAGTCCCTACAGTATATTTGCTGTCATTCTCAAAAAATATCTCTAGATAAAACCAGACTGAAAAATTCAGACTGAAATATCGGATGGTGTTTTCCCTAAAGCATGTTTTTCCAAACAGGACCCCATACTTTCCCCTTACCCACAGTCTGTGAGTCAGTCAGCTGACGCAAGGCAGCAGGAATCTGGACTGGGGTTTCATCCCGTCTAGACTGAGCAGAATGTAACTGGAGACAGAAACGCAGTGGAAAATAAAAGCAGAGCCTCTGCAGTGAAGTCCTATACTGCCACTCTGTGGTGTAGCAAACATATGGCACTTACATATGACTACCGGCTACTATACTACTATATGACTACTATACACTTTAGATGTATTTATGCTGTATAATAGTAACATATTCAAATATCAAATGGTGGTTAACTTTGACTTTACAACTGCAAATGTACTGCAAATATTTCCAAGATGTTAAGTCAAATTTATTATACAGGCCTAAATTATATATTTTTTATTTAAGCATAACATTATAAGGAAATAAAACATTTCAGTCAATTTTCAGTGTTTGGTGTGTCCCCTTTTCTTCCATTTCAAATTATTTCCAGCTTTAAATCAGGTCTCAGACTCTTGGACTCCACTATATGAATACAGAAAACTGTGTATGTGTCCATGCTGTAGTGTGACATTTTCTGCATTCTTAAAATTCCAAAAATATTCATTTTAAATATTCCATGTAGTAAGAACAGACCTATTAGGTCTTTTATCTTTAGACAATATAGGACTGCTGTAACTAGAAGTTAATCCAAAGCAAAAAGTCCATTGAAAACTCCTATAAAACGGTTAGTGTGTGTGTGTGTGTGTGTGTGTGTGTGTGTGTGTGTGTGTGTGTGTGTGTGTGTGTGTGTGTGTGTGTGTGTGTGTGTACACACCTGCTTTAGTGTTTCACTTTATGGCTTCGTCTAGAACAAATAAACCAATATAGTTATAAAGGACTTCTAGAAATACTACATTAGCATGTATAAACTACCAAAAAACTAGTATCATTAACATTACAATAAAAAATGATGATAGATAGATTCTCCTTTCGTTGTTTGACTTCTAGACAAATCAAACAGAATCTGAATCCCTATGTTTAATCAAATGTGCAAATAGCATGTCTATTACAAACAATATGCAATTTACAAGCAAGTACACATCACATAAACTGTCTATCAGCAATGAACCACAAGGAGGCCTCATCTGTCTCCATTAACAAAACTGAACTGTGGACCTGGGTGGTTGCTATGGATACAGCTCAATGCAGGCTGCAGAGAGTATGTGCATGAATCAGAGGAATATTGTTACTTTGACACCCTCATGTGGTCAAAAGTGGTCATGCTCCATCAGATAACCTGCAGGCCTGAATGATTCCCTGCCAGCTGGAGTACAAACATCTGCATTCATATTCAGATCAGTATAACTTGTATTTGGACTTGTCTTACCTGGATGCTGGAGAGGCTGGAGACTAAAACTGGCTCAGGGACCTGCAGGCAACTTCACTTGTCTAGAACACACAAACAAAAGGCACAAATCATTTATCAGAACAAGTAAACATCCAAGCAATGTGGTATTTACCTATTTGAGTGGTTCCAGCATAGTAAAATTACTTTTTATCAATGAATAAAAGTAGCCTATTTTAATTTAAAAGTGACATAACAATAAACCAAAAAAATTCACAATTAAAACACTGTTTAATGATATATATATATATATATATATATGAATTGTCAACTATATATAATATGTCATAAAGTCCACAAAGGATCAGGCAGTGATATATTAGGGAAAAAACAATAAATTTGTTCACAAGGGGGCAGTGAACTGATGCAAGGACACTAACATAATTCATATAATAGAGATTAGGTCAGAATTAGCATTATTGCAATCTTAATCTACTTTCAGTAGCTATGCAGAATTAATCTGCCCCACCACCATCTGTGAGGTTTTGTTTTTATCCCCCTCTAATCGTGACATGGAAATATGCTCAGACAGGCTTTAACCAAGCAAGTGTACACATACTGTAAATTCCAGCCTGTTTTCACTTGGGTCACTGAAAACCTTTACTCTTGCCCTTTGCAACTATTAATACCATTTAATGTTTGAAAAGCATTGACATTTTATTACACCACTACAGCATTATGATAAAAAAAGACATGAAAAATATACAAGCTTAATAGACTTTTGTATTAATTGTTAAACATTTCACAATAAATCAATCCTATAAATATGCAACACCGCATTAAAAATAAAATAACCAACATATTTATAGTCTAATCATAACTGGCAGCAGTTTTTGTCATACCAAGTTGTACACGAGACGGTGAAATAATGTGCATTACAGCTATAACCATTATTCATGTTGTCAAAACAAACATTTCCAACCAGGCAAACCAGAGTATAATGAGAGAGAGAAATCAAAATCTATGAATAATTAATCTCATCTTATTCAGTGGAACTTGGAGTATGATCCTATCCAAGCAAAACAAAGTGGCCACCTTCCACATTTCCACAACCATCTGTTACTGTATTCAGAAAATGTAAGTACTTTTTGATTATTTTTAATTAGGGTTCCTATGGAATTAGTGAGTGGAGTGAGCTGGTTCTGTAATTAGTGCACAGGAGCAGGTCCAGATGTAATTATATTCATGTCCCTGGATGCATTCACACTGGAAAAATACAGCTCGCTTCAACCCATCTGATTAACTTGAGATAATTGATTTTAAATACTTTATGATTGGTGATTCAACAATATATATATAATCAATATTTATATACACTACAAAATGTCTAAATTAGATAGGCTAAGTATATCTATATCCACTATCTACACACACACACACTACTAAAATACATATACAAAATAGACTTTCACAAAGCATGAGGGTTGAATAAAAACAAAGCCAATATGGAAACATGCTTTTATATTGTTATGTTTGTATATACGAGGGAGGGGGAGGAGGTACTTGCACCTGCACTAGACAATGTGACATATAACAGATGTGTAGTAGCATATGTCAGGTGAGTATACAGTACACAGCATTACGCACATCTACAGGACATGACATGGCAGGTTGGACTTCTGTAGCAAATCTAACCCAACCCAGAGCACTGTGTGCTAGCAAACTGTGAATACTGTGGCTCAGTACGGTAATGTTGCCAAAACCATGATAATGGCTCGTCATCAGGTCACTTTCTATAATAGGTAAACAGGAGCGATCCATCAGCTCACCAAATGTAGTACTTTCCATCAAATACTTCATTGCTGAATTTACTTGCTCTTTCTGTTTAGAAGGAACCTGGTTATTTAAAACCACTCAGAGGTTTCCCAATAAAGGAGAACTATGACAACAAAAATGAAACTTCTTGGCATGCATAACGAAATGCACATTAAAATACAACAGACCATTAGAGAAGTGCTGAGTGTAAAAATATGATTTTCTTTAGGTAACAAGCGACAAACTCAAAGTCTTTCAAGAGTTCTGTTGTATTGTT
This sequence comes from Carassius carassius, assembly GCF_963082965.1. Taxonomy (NCBI): domain Eukaryota; kingdom Metazoa; phylum Chordata; class Actinopteri; order Cypriniformes; family Cyprinidae; genus Carassius; species Carassius carassius. The sequence continues at coordinate 10,485,520 of NC_081774.1, read as the reverse complement.
CAAAAAAAAAAACTACAAAACTATAAATTCTAAACAAAAACTTTATATTTAATACTATAATAAAATAAATTACTATTAAATATACTAACAAAATAAGTGTTAATAATATGAACAAAAATAAATAAAATAATATACTACTAAACTACCATAATATATCATTAGTTCAATATATATATATATATATATATATATATATATATATATATATATATATATATATATATATATATATATATCTTGACACTATCCAAATGTAACTAAACATTACCAGTACCACCCATACTAAGTAACTAGATGATTTTTGGCATATCCACCTTTATTGTAATAGTCTTGCAAAAGGAGGATAAATATGCTCCCCAATCAAGTCTGGTTCATCTCAAGGATTTCCCCCGTTCATCTAAACATTATAGAGTTTTCTGTTCCTTTGCCCCAGTGGGTTGTTCACTAGATATTTTGTAGAGCCACTATGAACCGAGATCTATGGTAAAACATACATATTTATTTTATATATTTATATATATATATATATATATTCATTTTCTATAAAAAGTAAATGGCTTGTTAACTAGGCACAAGCCTGTAGCTAAACTCCAACTTGTAAGGAAATTTTGATTGTAAGGAAAAGCAGGCCTGTGGAAGTTGATATTTGTGCTGTTTGGGAGTTTTTGAGCTTTTTCAAGATCAGAGCTATGTTACTGCATTCAGACAACATTTTATCATGACATCGTCACAATAAATCAGCCCAAAACGAAGCAGAAGTGCAGTCAGTTCCAGATCTGCTATAACGCAGAGCATTTCGCTCCAGAGCTCTGGTGCTGTTGGTAGGCCCTGCTCACACTGATGGAAAGACAATGCGGGCATTTTGACGAACGGTACGCTGTGTGCGCCTCCCTGCCTATAGCTCTGAAGACTCCATCAAACGATGTATACACGGTCCAAGCCAACAGTGACCCGGCGCTTTAAATATCAGCCACAGTATAAGATCAAATATAAGGCGTAAAGGTGTTGACAGGAGGCGCAGGAAAGCTGCTGCTGCTTCTCGCCTGTTAAGCGTTAGTTTGAGCCAGAGAGTGAAGCTTGATTCACGCAAACACACAAATGCCAATCTTGGCCTCGCATTTTTTTTCTCCAAAGCAGGCATATAAAATATACAATCTACTACGTTACTGATAAGAAGCCCACTCCCCATCCCACCCACCGGACAAGGCTCGGAAAATTCAAGTGGTTTCGGATTCGTGACACCGGTGGAGTGGAGTGGAGCGCCTAACGCAAACGAACCGAAAAACACAGGCGTTTCTGCAAAGCAAACGGATGCTCGGTTACAAACCAGAAGGAAGGAAGAAAATAAGAGCTTGTTGTATACTCACCTCGTCCACAGTGATAGTGGATAATTTAAAGGGCCAGGTTCGCGCAGATTGTTACCCCCCCTACCAAACGAACACCACCCCCTCCGTGCACCAGTGTTCACCCAGTCAGTCCCCCCACCACTGGTGACAGCGTTCTCGCACACAAACTTGCTTTTCTCTCCTGGGAAAAAACCGAGTCGGTTCTGAGTCAAATAAGGCGGCTCTTCGTTAAAATCGAAAACCAATCAGTTTCGCCAGCTCTGCCCTCTCAACTCTCATCGGGTGCCAACGGGTTTGGTTGCGTCTGTCGGTGAGTTGTTTCGCTGCTCGATGGGATTTTTGAATTTTTGAGCTGTCGAGCGGTCGAAAAAGCAGGTTTTACGCAGAGGTTCATCGACCAAGTCTTCATAAGCAACACATTTGGGCGAACCTAACCCGAGCCCGTCTTGCACCGCAGTGTGCAGTAACTCATGCTGACCCAAGAGGGCGCTGGTGCACAATGTCTGCTCACACCGACAACACATCTGCAAACACGGTGCTATGGAAGAAGGGCGACATCAGAACAAAATATTCTTCTTATTTTGTTAACGGATTTTTTTCTGTGCACTTTAAAGCAGAAAACAATTGTGTATGTTCTGCTTTCTGGCAGCATTATTTAAACACTTTTTCCAGTTTAAACGTTGTTTAATCTTTCATTTGATAGGCCTATTTGGTTTAATTTGACTAGTTATATATCTCTTTTTTATTTTTCTTTACGTTCCAAGTTCTATGCTTCACATTTATTCATTTGAACTAACTGATATCTGTTGTTAGTATTTTTTATTATCAGATACTAGTATATAATCCAATACTTTTTCAGTTTCACTAGTATGCCTATGCCTGACAATTGATTATAGTACCAGTAGCATAAGAATACTAGGAGACAAAGTTTTATTCCAGCACTATAGCATTTATGCATTTAGCCCCCTTTTAAGTTTTTTGAATAGCTGTTGGCTAAACCAGTATTTATTAATTAGACACCTAGTGCTAGGCTACTAGTTCATAGTGACTAGTCATTAAAGAAAAGGTATTTCCTGCTCCATAGATAATATTTATTTCTAGTTATCTTAAGCTTATCTATTCCAGTACTTTTTATTGGATACTTGTATCTATCCCAGTTGTTGTTGGAATAAGTAGGCCTACTAGCAATTAGTAAACTATCATTGTAGTTACTGGTAAAGATTACTGAAGATTATACTATTGGATTACTTAATAGAAATTATTAATTAAGTTCTTGTAACAATATAAAAATAGATAATTATGAATAATAATGTAATCTAAAAACACAGATTTAAAATATACCACTTGGTGGCATTGTAAATGGAAATTGTATAAAAATCTGTATGACTTTCCACTGCAAAATATTTTAAAAAGGTACTTTTGAAGAATGTTGGTAACCACACAGTTCTGGTTACCACTGACTTCCGTTCCAAGATTTCTCAAAAAACAGTTCTCAAAATATCATTGTTTGTTTGTTTGTTTTATTGTTTGTTTCACAGAAGAAAGTCATGCATGTTCATAACAACATCAAACTGAATAAATAATGACAAAATGTTCATTTTGAGTGGACTGTCTTTTTAAATTTCTTCTCTCAATGTAGTTCAACTGTGCTATTCTATTGGTATTATTTTTGCATACACACCTGCAAATACAGGCTTTAGCGGGAAGTGTTCTGCTTCTCTGAGTAAACCCTAGGTATGAGTTAGATGCTGTAAGTGGATCTGTACCTCCAGGCAAATATGGCACTTGGCACCAGATCAGATTGATCCAGCCTTAATCATAAAGCCCTCCGGTTCTCATCTGAAATGGGTCTTTCAAATCTTTAAAAATGCAGGTAATTTGTGCCCTGTGGCAGTTATAAAGACATAGTTATTATTTAGTGAGGCAGCTAACAGTCTAGTGGACTGTTAATCTAACATAATACCTTTATAAGCACAGTGGGGGTTTGTTTTCCATTCACTGTAAGTCCAAAAAGACAAACAGTTTTCTAAGCCACATGAAATTTTAAACTAAAAACAATTATGAAATACATAAAAACTCTTTACCTATATTTGTTTGCTTTGAGACACTCTATTCTTTTATTCAAGGACTATGCGGACGATTTGCCTTTTCTTTCTGCCTCACTTCACGGCCTCCCTGAGGAGCCCCAGGATTCTCATTGTGCCTTTGGATTCACAATGGTCCCAAATGATCTGTGCTAACATTTGACTTGGCACAGCACAGTTGCATTATTTTTACAGTGTGATGTATTTATAGTAAATGGGGATGGAAAATAATTTTAATGCATTAGCGTTATGTCTTCTGGAACATGAGATTTTGCTTATGGCATAGTATTTTCTGTATCATTTTTTCTCATGCTTTGAAGTCACAGATCTCTGTGCTCTCCTCTCTCTCAGATAGCAGCGGTCCATCTAACAGTCTGCATGGAAACTGCAATACTGCTGAGAAAGGAATGAGGTGGTGCAGTTGTTGGGAGGCGGGGGGGGGCAAAGAAAGAAAGAGAGAGAAGAGAATGAAGCAGTGGATCACAGTCACGAGAGAATTGATTCATGCAGGTTTCCCAGCAGCCATGTTTTGCTCTTTGCTGCTAGTTTGATTCTCAAAACATTATAGTGAAGCTTCTGATCCAACCTGCCATGGGTCAGCCGAAAGTGTAGCGTTCCTAATCATGTTGCCATGGAAACCAGTTTTAGCAAATGGGACTACAAACAGATGTTTTGAGAGGGGAAACAGACAGACTTTTTGCTTTCATTTTTTTATTATGAAAATCAATTAGCAGATTTATTAGAGAATATTTGCAGGTATATCTATACATATATATTAGTAGTTATTTTCCTTCATTTTGGATGCGTGAGCACAGCATACCAAGTCTTAGGAAAACTATTGCTAAAGGACATATCATACACAGTAGTAGCTAATAGCTATAATAATAAAAAAGAAAAACATTAGTAAAATATTGAACAAAAAAGAAAATAATAAAATGCTGAGTTGAAAAGTCACTTCACAGTTTTGTTGCTTGCCTTCATGCTGGCTAAACATCAAGTGGGACCATGCGTAGTTTGAATTATGAAATAGAGGTCATCATTTACATAAGTTTCACAGTACATTCCATTACCCTTAGGCATTTAAAGTGCTCACTGTGTAAACCAGATTTAAGATACCAACTGTAAAATGCATGAAGATAATCCAGATGTACACAAAAGCCCCCTGCGATTCCAACCAAACACATGAAGAGCTTTGGATGGAATTGTGTCCATGTCTGTAGGCTCATCTGACAAGAGTCAGTGATGATTCCTTTACAGTCATATTCTTTACATACAATTTACAAATATTTACAATAAAATGTGCATGATATGTGTTCAAAAAATGATTTTATACACAGAACTGATGGGCATTGGCATTGTGGACGCAAGTCAACCGAAAGGCCACTCTACAGAGAGCGCAGACTTCCCATGCATGGAAAATGCAAGACGCTCTGCAGTTTTCCTTTCATGCAGCTTTCAGAGTCTGATGGTATCAGCAGTGTGACTCATACGCCAGTTGAGTGGGCTTTATAGAGATTGGACACGTAGATTCAGGTATAACGGGTTCGAATACAGTCATGATAGATGGATGAGGCGTTGTTCTGAATTTAGCAAATTACAAAGCCATAAATCAGCAGAACTCTGCAAAGTGATAAAAGAGGAGATTTTTATCCTGATATGACTGCATAAACCATGCAGAGCAGAACTGCTGTCACCAGTAGGGAGGTGGTAAATTATAGCACCATTTTAAGGGGATGAATGTGTTGGTGGGGCATCCAGGGAACTAATATTAAAATATTAATCATATAAATCAATCAGAGGCAACAGGCTGAGTCATAATATTAACTGACAGCGAACCAGAAACTATAAATGACTGATGATATTGTTTTCTGTTCTATTGCAATGCTTGTCACAGTATATCATTAGTATATATTATAGCTGCTGTTTAAAGGGGGTGGGATATAATACTCTTCTACTTATTTATTATGTTAGTTTTCTACCTGCGCTAAAATAATTGTGTGAAATGTTATCATTCATATCTGAGTGTTTAATACCCTTCTTTTTAATTTAATTAAGTTGCTTTTTACCACAGGATTATAATATGTCACCAAAAATGCTTAATTTACAAGTCTAACAAAATAAACCATATGAATTTCGGTCTTATTTGTATTAGTTTTCTGAAATGTTGTTATGTAAAGCTTTTTTTTTCTCATTTCTGGTGTACCCTGTTTAAACACTAGCAAACCAGCATAACATGGAAAAACAATGTTGTCAGATCTGTAATGCACGACCTGAAAACATATTAAAGGAGCTTTTTCTCACATCAGTGTACAAAGGCAATCAGCTGGTTGGATAAAAATATAATGCTATACAATCAAGGCCCTTTGAAGCAAGAGATTTCTTTTGTCAAAGGCTGATTTGCAGTGTGATTGCATTCTCTTACAGAAACTGAAACAGGTTGGTGGTGTTCCTATAAGGGTCACTGAGAACACAAAAACTCCTGTAATGGCTGGTGATGTAAATGTTTGGTTTCTTTATACTAAAACTATTATAACTTCGGGCGACCATATTATATATACTCTTTGATGTTCACATTAGTCTCTACAACTAGGGTAGATGACTTGCTTCCTCAATTTAGTTTTGCTGCCAAAATGCACCTCCTGCAATGCATTCATTTCCTGATTGACTACATTTGTTATTGTCTCAGATGAACAGTTATAAAATATGAGCAGTTCATCCTGAGAAACATAAAAAAGAAGAGAGAGATTCTGGCTCACTCTAAATTATTAGGGAGGCCAGATGTGTCTAAATTTTGAGCAGCTGAACACAAGAGATGATGATTGTGCTGATGATTACATAAACATTTGTGCATCTGCATGAAATATGCAGAGTCTATATGCTTTCAGATTTTTGATCTGCCTTTATGTTACTGCAGGTAATAATTTTACAAAGCATTTTATGTTTCTCTGGTATTTTGCTAATGTTTAACAAAATCATTGTCCTAATTATTGGTTGGTATTTTTTAAGATATAAGGACATGCAAAAGTAATCCTCAAAAAGTTATGAGGACGACAAATAAAAGTGGATTCTACACAACCTGTAATAAAGTATTAAAGGGTGGTTTGACTATATTGTTATATAGTCTCATACTGATGCTACTTACTCAACATTTGTTAAATATATGAAACAAAAGTTTAGTTGTCATTATGCAAAGTCTTATGTCTGGATACCATCTCAAGGCCGATACGAAGCCTGACTGCTTTATTCAATAAAAATAAAGTTTGCATCATGAACTCAAAAAGGGCTGTTTAGCAAGCGATTGCTGTCTGAATTTTTCTAAGACGTGAGAGATTTCTGTAATAAAAACAGAGAAGGCAATATGAAAGGGCCAGTGCTTATTAAGGCCAAAGACTGTGGTGAAGGATGAAATTTAAGCTGTCAGTGTAAAATCCTTGTTATCGGAAATAGGCATGAAATGTCAAATAACACCATTTCCATTCACCCCCCCCCCCCCCCCCCCAGGTCCTTTACTTTGTTATTTTATCACTCTATCAGTTCCTTTCCTTTGTTATTTTATCACTCTATCTCTCTGTGTTATCTCACCATGTCTCTAACAAGCGCTCTACATGATGCTGCATTTCCCTTTCAGCTTGCCAGCCCTGCTTTGCTTCCCAGAACGCTTGCCATCGATGTTCAAACTCATGTTTCTCTTCTTTTCTAAGTTGAGAAGCTCCTGGAAAAGCTCAGTGACATTGTGGTTAGTCTTAGCCGAGGTCTCCATGAAAGCACACTTCCAGATCTTGGACTGGGCCTCTCCATCCTCGGTCTTCACTTCCCGTTGAGTCTCATCGCTCTTGTTTCCAACAAGCATGATGGGGATGTTCTCTACGTTGCCTTTGATAGCAAGTATCTGCTGGTATATGGGCTTTAATTCTTCCAGGGATTGCTTACTAGTGATGGAGTAGACCAGGATGAATGCGTGCCCTTTGGAGATGGACAGACGCTGCATGGCAGGAAACTGGTGGCTGCCGGTTGTGTCTGTGATCTGCAGGGTGCAGACGCTCTTGTCACAGCTGATCACCTGCCGGTATGTGTCCTCCACCGTCGGGATGTAGGTGTCCCGAAAAGTGCCTTTCACAAAACGGAGCACCAGGGAGCTCTTCCCCACACCCCCTGCTCCAAACACCACCACACGGTAGTCGTTGCTCTGCTCAGGCATCTTGGGCCTTCAGCTGTGCCACTCGCTTTCTAGACCTAATAGAGGAAAAAAGAAACATTTAGATGACTGTGAATTTTACAAGGGCTTTTGAACATTTTCATTCCAAGTACCACCAAATTTACCCCTCAAATAATTTTGGGGTAGAATCAGAAATCAGAGTTAGATTAATACCAAGTAAAAAGTTAACTGAATAGAACTTGAAATACTGAAGTAGAAAAACTGAAAAGTAAAATACGCTCCAAGCTTCACTCCCGAATGTTTTTTTAGAGTGTATAAGGACCGTCTTCCTGAAGACTATATATTTTAATGTACCCATTTATTTTAAGATTAATTAAATTGATTCATATTAAAACAAACATCTTCTATTATTATTATTCCTGAGTATTTTTCTCAGGATCCTATGTTTATGTTCAGTTATTTAACTTTAATGGCAATGAATATGTTCTTTTCACTGACATTAAAGTGAAATAACTGAACATAAACAAGGGAGCCTGAGAAAAATGCTCATTTTAATTTGGAAAAAGATTTCAGACGGTACCTAGAGGCTTTTGTATCTGAACTCTTCATATATAACATGTGACCCTGGATTACAAAACCAGTCTTAAGTCGCTGGGGTATATTTTTAGCAATAGGCAAAAAAACGTTGTATGGGTCAAAATTATCGATTTTTCTTTTATGCCAAAAATCATTAGGATATTAAGTAAATATCATGTTCCATTAAGATATTTAGTAAATTTCCTACCATAAATATTTCAAAACTTAATTTTTGATTAGTAAAACGCATTGCCAAGAATTCATTTGGACAAATTTAATGGCAATTTTCAATTTAGATTGTTTTACACCCTCAGATTCCAGATTTACAAATAGTTGTATCTTGGATAAATACTGTCCGATCCTATTGTTTGTTTATTCAGATTTCAGAGGATGTATAAATCTCAATTTCGAAAAATTGACACTTAAGACTGGTTTTGTGGTCCAGGGAACATATAAATGTAACATATTTGACAAAACAATTGTACTGTATTATATTGTCAAAATAATTTTTTTAAATAGTATTTTTAACATTTTTATTTAAAATATTCTTTATTTACTTATTAACTTAAACCTTATTAAGGATTTAAAAATCCTCAGTAAAACTTTTTTAACTTGCACTTTCTTTTTTGGTTACTTCTTTCCCCCCAAAACCTTTAGCTTATTTATTTAAAATAAATAAAATATTAAATATAAATTATTTATTTAACATATTCATAACAGTTTTCCCCTTTAGCTAGTGAAGTAGACAGGTTTTTCTTTTTTCCACAAAACTACACAAATATTTGTTTTATTATTATTTTTTTTAAATCACCAAGGCTCTCAACACAATAAAATACTGTAACTGTATATAATCTCAGGATTTATGACCAAGGTAAATGTGTTAAAAAATTTATAATCACATTTATTAATATTTTAAAAGTGAATATTTTCATTTTAAAAAGCCTAAAAAAAGAAAATCATGAATGTTTTTTTCCAAAAATACTTCCCGCAAATCCTCTAGCATCCACTTGTGACCCCTCATTGTAAAATGCCAAAGTACATTGTTAAGCATGACACACAGGACAGGAATGATTGAAAGCAAAATAAAAATTCATCAATCACCAAACATGCTGGTGAATGAATGCTTGGTTCTATTTCTCACAATGAGAAGCCATGTCCGCTATGAAACCTCACGCCTCAAAAAATAAAAATAAATAAATAAATAAATAAATATAAATACTTAAACATCACATTTATTCTGACTGGCTGTGAATGTGTCATGTCACACAGTGTGTTCAATACATACACACTGTGTGACCGGAAACACTTCATCACATATCCTATTTAAATCCATTATGCTTTAAACATTTATCATGATCATAATTTATTTACTGGATATTTATCTAATTCAAAATTATAGGTATGATCCACAAACACGTTTAGAGATATTTTGCTTCTAGACAGGACTCAAGTGGCTTTTCTAAAGAAAGAGACATGAGCCTTGTCATCCATCATGCTATTATGAAATCACAATGCAACTCATCATAATGTATCTGTGCTTTGCCCTCAGACACTCTCTTGCTTTCGCTGCAGTTTATAGCAGTGCATTATTTATTGCCTCAGAGCCAAAACAATAATTCTAAACAGTTTTCTGCCCCTGAGCACACTAGCATTCAGATTGAAGCACTATGTATCAATCTGAAAGTAAAAGAGGTTTTAGATTTTTTTAAATACACTTTTATATGTGCAATTTAATGTTCACATGAATAATTTAGTCCAGACACAGACCATATCCGTCAGAGAACCATAAACATAAAACACACATCGAATTGTGTATAGATTATGCAGAAGCAAGCAAGAAAACAACTTCCAGACTTTAGACCGATTTCAACTTCAGTAGTCAATACCTCAATTTACACCAACAGATGAGGGATACTGAAAGACACCTCCAATGAAACTACCACAGTTCTATCGAAGTTTCTGCTGAACTTGCATCACATATACTATTCCTACGATGGCAGACATGACAGACATTATTTGTCTCAGATACCTTAAGCTGATTATAATACAACTTGATTCAAAGCTATTGTGATTGTTTATTTCATTAGTACTGGTAATTTTGGCATTTGCTCAATGATACAGTGTCTGTGCTAGTCTTTTTAAAGTGATGTATGTGCACACTTATAAAAATAAAGGCTAGATAATTGACATCTAAGTTTTCACCCAACAAATAGAAAATTTTGATAAATTTAGCATTACATCACTTGCTCACCTATGGATCCTCTGCAGTGAATGGGTGCCGTCAAAATTAGAGTCCGAACATCTGATAAAAATAATAATCCCCAAATAATCCACATGTCTCCATTCCATTAATTTACATCTGGTGAAGCTGAAAGCTGTTTGTAATAAACAAATCCATAATTAAGACATTTTAACTTTAAACAGTTGCTTCCGGTCAAAATACAAGTCCATAATCGACAATATGCATCGTTTTCTACAAAGTCCCACCTTCTGACAAATGCAGCCTTCTCTGATTGGCCAATTGACACAGTGCATTGTGATTGGCATTCTTTCTTTGCGTGTACATCTGCATGGCATTACGCAAATATTTCCACATCGTGATGTAGAGATGGGGCCGTGTTTGAATGAGCCGTTATAGGGGGGCGTGGCAGAGTCTTAACTTTGATAAAGAATATCTCTTTGGATTTGAGACTTTAGTCTTTGCAACTTTACTGATCTCCTTCATGCACCAAGAGCTTGTAACACTCCAAAGAGAAAGAAAAAACTTAAATCGCATCATAAGACCCCTTTAATGCAAAATCCAGAGTTTTGAAAGTTGGACAGCCTATTACAAGTAATTACTTCTTGTCTCTCAAAGCTGGCTTGCTTCATATTTTCATCCAGCTTTGTGACACCAGGCTACTTGCACTCAGGGCTTAAAGTGCAGCGACATACTTGGCAGGGTGCAGCAATCCCAAGAAGCCCTGGTGTTTCTCCCCCTCTTTCTCACACTCTGCGCGATGTCAAATCAATGAGCAGAGGACACTGAGCCTTTGATCAATGCTAGTGTCTGCGGATTTCAGGCCTCTGACAGGCTTGTGCCCCCCTCTCGCTCCTCTTAAGGTGTCACACTTGTTTCTGTGCTGTGATTGATGTCAGTCTCCCTTAGAGTGCTGTGTTATCTATTCTATAAGTCCTTCGCGGAAGGGCCGGAGAGCCACTGAGCTTATTAATGCTGTTACAGCATCTCGTTACTCTAGCCAAACTCTATTATAGATTAAGTTTGGCACGAGGAGAGATTATAATGCATGTCCCTCATTCAAGGTTCTCCCAAGCTCTCTCACTGCAATGTGCTGATGCAGCCAGATTTGGGAATGACCTTGCTTTTACTGAAGTGAATGTGGAATATATCACTCAGACATTAGGATTCGAAAGGTAATGTTTGCTGAATAGCACACAGGCGCTGTGACTCATACTCTTAAACAATCACAGTAAATGGAAGTGAGGGGTCAGTATGCTGGCGATTTTGTTTCCAAACCACACACTTCAGGACCATGCACACAAAAGTCGGAAAAAACAGTATATGGACAAATGACCCTATTTGCTTTTTGTGAGCTTATTGTGAGAAAATCATTGGTGCATGTTATTCCAAACAAATTAAAAGTTCTACGTAGTCTTGAATCGATATGTAATAATTTGCTGTTGTTTTGAACAACTTTCCTTTTCTGCTGATATCACACTGGCCTCGCTGGATAATGTTTACTAATAGCTAAAGGATTATTTAGGAGCTATTTCAATAAACTGACATTCGGTCTGGGCAAGCGATCAAGTTTACCCTCTTCTTGTTAGATGCTGTGACTACACTTTCTAGATACAAAAAGCATCTTTCTTAAGCATCTTTCATTTGTATGAATTATTATTTAAATCACATACATTCACTTCTAAATGTCACATTATAAAATAACAAATTGTGAACAAGGGTTCAAATTGGTGAATTTGAATTCAATTAGGAACGGAAGTAGCAAGCAAGATTCAGAATCGCAGTTTGTAAAGAAGAAAAAATGTTACAAAGGAGAATTCAAACAAACTAATTTTTTTATTATGTTTTATTTTTATAGGAATTATAATATTTACAACCAATCACTGACTTTTTCCTATAGCTGAATTATGTGTCTAAAAATATTAGTGCACACTAACTAGTTTTTGAAGCGATAATTACATATTTTGGGTGAGTTACTACATTTATTAGACATGCAGTAGAATTGTGACGTAACAAGTGACAATTGCACTTACAGTTTAGAGAACGTTAAGAGTGTTTCAGAAAGCAGGCCAAACTGAGAGAGAAAACTGTAAAAGAAATTCACACTGTAGATAGATAGATTTCAGTTTTTCTACTTGAAAATGTTCACATTTAATTCCTTGTTCTACTTGCCAATTCTTCAGAGTTATGATGTTTACTAGCAATTTCTGAGTAAAACATTTGTTTGCACAATATTTTTTTCAGTGTAGATAGACAGACAGATAGACAGCAATAGAATGACTGATAGCTGCATCTAGCTGTTTTGAAGCGTGTGAAGAGCCCTTTGAAATGAATCACTGCATTGGATTCCATAGGACACCCATCAAGCCGAATCCACTAGCCTGAGTCTGCTCTAATCTGAGTCAGAAGCTATGCAGCATAATATACTCTCTAAAGAGTGACTTTTTCTTTATCAGTCAAACCAGGCTTTCACTCTGCCATAACTGGCAGTTCCATTGTCATATCCCCATGGATACATACTGTATAGTCTACTGACAAAAAAGGGAATTTCTGTTCAGAAATTACTCTTATCCTGTGGGAATCAGATATGCCTTACTTTACTGCATACTAAAGACACTGACAGGTCCGTGTTCTGGGAAATCAAACTTGAGTAAGTGTTGGTTACTGCATGTGCAGACTGAAAGAGAAAGGGAGAGTGGGACAAATAGGAAGAGGGAGGGGTACGGAAATGGAAAAATAGCCTTGGTGCCATTAAGTGCATGACTTAATATTATGTCATTATCTATTTCTTGCGGTGCAAATAAAAGCTAAGCAGACTAGGTTTTGTAGCTGTGATCAAAATTGATATTTCTAAACAAAAACCAAGTTAAACAACAAGAGGGCAAACAGATCGATGAGTGTATATACGTGTTTTGTTTGGTTGCAGTTCAGATATAATATCCAGATGCACTGCAATCATGAAGAAATTTAATTTAGAAGAGTTTTTTCTTACTGAATACAAAGAATTTAAAGGGATAGTTCACCAAGAAATGAAAATTCTGCCATCATTTATTTATTCATCTTCTTGTGCTTGACTTTTCTTCTATGAATTCTGAATTTACATATTACAGTTCTGTTTGTTAGTTTGTTTGTTGTATTTAAAAAAATAACACAGGGATGACACGGGGGTGTATAAAAAATGACAAAATTGTCATTTTTAGGTGATTTACTTTAATTTAAATATAAAATGTCCATCACTCTATAAAGTTATTATTATCAAGAAATCACTGCTGGGTCTTTATGCCACAGATGTGTGTTTGTGTATCATAGTGTTTACAGTATAGCAGCTAAAAATTTATAAATATCCTATAAATATCCAACCTATAAATATCCCATATACCATCTGCCATCTCTCTGAGCCAAATATTGCTGGATTAGGCCCAGACTCGCTCATTCAGCTGTGCAGGGGCATAAGAAAATGCTGCCTAGATCTAAAACGTAGTTATAAATAAATACTGGCCTAACTAAATCTAACACATAGTTGATTTTATTAATTAATCATTGTATTTTTTTATACAATATACATATATACTGACGGCAAAATTAACCTTATAGAGCATATTTAATAAACACTTGACATGCTAGATTTCAAAGGAATAGTGCACCTAAAAAAATGCAATTATGTCATCTGTCAACTGTTTTTGTTTATGCAATAGAATAGTCAGTAAAGTTCAAAATAACACTGGAACCAACATCTTTAAAATATATTTTCTTCTTTTTTTTATGTGTATTACACAGAAGAAAGAAAGTCATAAAAGAAAGACATTATGGGCAAGTAATAATCACAGAATTTTCTCTTTTTGCGTGAATTATATTAATAATAAAGGATTTTAATATGCAAAAAACAGTTTTGCAGAAAGACTGAATAACGGTAATCATTAAAATCATTTAAAAGTAACAACAAGCAACTATCAAAAATGTCATATGTTAACAATATACCTCACACCATATTGGCACTTTCCAACCTCATCATCTCAGAACAAATGAATATACATGACAGCTTCAGCGGACTAGCTTATTGCTCTGTTGCATTTACCTTACCATAAGTGTTCTGTAGTTTTACTGTCCCTGCCAGCATTTGAAGAAACCTCTCTCTTGCTCTTGTTGATCAGTCCGTCAAACAGATTGCTCCTCTGTGGACTGGGCTTAGAGGCTAATCATTGCGCTTTACCTCATCTGCCTGCTGGATGTGCTTCCAGTGACCCAATTCAAAGGATTTAAAACTCCCAGCATGCATCCATGCCACAAAGCAAAGCTTCGGAGCTGAGGGACAGAGTGCATGAAGGTCTGATATATTAGCTCAGAGATCATGTCAGATCTTTGAACTAGATAAAGACCACTGTAAATTGCAGTTTATCTTGAGATAATAGAAATGTTTTTTTTGTGCTTGATCCCTTATACTGGCCTACGCACTGGCAGATAACCTGCATCTTAAAACCTTAATACTTAGATTTACATTTTAAGATTATGCTCAGCTATTACAATGCCTTGGGGTGTAAGGAGCTAAATCAAATGCATGGATTGTCCTCCACAAATTAACTTGATTGATTTACTATCATTTGCAAATGACTGAAGGTTTGCTGCCTGAGAACTTGAACATGCGTGTGGTCGAAGGCTGGTCCGGTTGCTTAGTACCTTTTTTCCATTAGCTGCTACACCTCAAATCAATTGTTAATAACATTGCAGCTCTATAGGCAGGAATTTTCTCGGCTTAACTGGTGAGGTTATGTGGGTGGTAAATGTGTATGTGTTTATATACTTAATCAGTTAATCTCAAATGAGCATGCTTATTAAATTCATCATAAGCATTTCATAAATTTTGCGGGATAATTGCAGTCTTTATGAGAATGAGAACTTGATCTCCCTTTGAGCTAAATCTGTCTTCCAGGTAAACTTTTAATATATTTAAAAAACAAATTAGTTAACAGATTTAGACAGTTTTCTTAACATGGTGTGTAAATCAGATAATATGATCTGACATTGATACTTTTAGCAAGTTATATTTGCTGATACCTCAAAACATGCTGTGTTACATTTGCGTTTTGATTAGATTCAGGGGTCTGCAAATGATATAATTAATATTATTTGACTTTTTACATAACCAGTTACATAAATGACAAATGTACCTAAAATATAACATGAATATTTAATTGAACTCCCGTAAAATTGCAAATCCAGTATCCCAACTGGGACATTTACACAAAATATATACTTACATTTTTTAATTAATTTAAAAACATAATGATATCATTAATCACCTGATGGCAGCTCATTATTGGCTTGTGCAATGAGAAAAGCAATGACATCAGTCAAAGAACTCTTTCAGTCTCAAAAATGTGCAAATCTAGTATCAACTCCAGTTGCTGAAAAAAAAATGCATTTATATATAAAATTATATATATATATATATATATATATATATATATATATATATATATATATATATTATATTTTAAGCGTTGCATCGTTACATCATTTTGTTTGTCGTTTGATTGATCCATTAATCCATACTGATGTATTGTTTCTCCCCTAATGTCTACAGTTTGCTCTGAAAACAACCATTAATTTCCTTGTTTAAATCACACAGGAGGTTGTGGCAACTAAGTAACATTAGTTTTCTTGGTTATACATTCTGCATCTGTCAGGGAGTGCACATAGAAGCAAAGCCTCATAGTAGTGGACTAAAAGAAGAAAACATCATGTCAAACTGCAATCCAGGCCCAGGCTGTGCTCCTAATTGGCCTGCTCACCATAAACTCTTGCAGGGTTCTCTCAGCCTGAGCTCAGAGTTTTTAGGAGCAGCAGAGACCAATCTGTCACTATAGATTTCTAAGAGAAAAGAACAGGCCTAATATAAAGTAGACTCGCCAGGATAACACCTCAACCCTCAATACAATAATACACTCTTAAAGGTGTCCTCAGTACCCTATACCCTTATAGTGCTAGGGGGGACATAAAGTGCACTCATTTAATCCCACAATGCAACTTAAAGGTGAAACGAACATACACTCAACAGCTAGCCCCTAAGGTTGGGGTTCTCAGCTCTGGCCATTGAGGTAAATTTTTCTTGCTCCAACTCTAATCAAACACACTTTAACAAGCTAATGAAGGTCTTCAGGATTATTAGAAAGTTACAGGTATTATGTTTGATCAAGGTTGGACCTTAAGTGGACATAGAGGGCAAGAGTTGATAACCCCTGTGCTAAAGAATACCCAACCACTGTGAAAGCGCTGCCGAATGAAATCTTGCACCTTGCAAGAAGATGGTCTCCATAGCAGCTCTGGTGATGTGCTGTTTCTATGTGTATTTATGCTTTAATTTGAAAGAAAACAGCGCATCCTTGTGGTGCGGCTGATACAGAAGAGCATACGCAGCATACAGTGATGTTGAGAGACACATGAGGAGACTGTTGACAAAGGAATTGTTGAATAAAGTGTAAATTTTGTTTTATTCACAGACAAAAGTATTCTCGTTGCTTCATAACGTTGCGGTTGAACCACTGATGGCAGATGCTTTTCATACTTTTTTTGGACCTTGACAGTGTTATCTTCTTGTCAGTCTATGGGACAGTCTTCCAGTTTTCATCCAAAATATCTAAAAATTGTGTTCCGAAGACGAACGAAGCTTTTATAGGCTTGGAACAACATGAGGGTTGGTGATTAATGACTAAATTTGAATTTTGGGGTGGAGTATCCTTTTAAGCTTTTTTTTCTACACCTACTACTTAAGTTGTCATCTCACCTTATTGCACATAACATTTACAGCTCTTTTTTTTTTCAAATGTACAGCTTATTTATCTGCAAAACTTTTTAATTAGCAAATAATGACTGAGTGCACATTTAATTAATAAAGGCCAGATGAGGTGAGGATGTCTAAAAAGGCTTTAACATTACTACTATTACTACTTCTGTTACTAATAAAAGCATAGGCTACTGGAGAAGTGCTTCCCCGCTTTCTCATTCAGCTCTTTCCAGCATTCTATTATTGTCTCTGGTGCAATACTAAAAACTGATGCACGTCTATGAATTAGTCTCCATTTAAATTGCTGGATTACAGTCCATTATGAGCGCAGCCTGCTGCATCATCTTCCGCAACAAGACCATGAGGGTCATGCATTGGCTCTGTACAAAGAAATATTATTATACTAATGCACCCAAGAGGACGTCAGCAGCGCGCGGATCCTCTTTCTCAATGTTCACATTGCACAACCAAATCAGACCCTTTAGCCCACTATTGCTATAGGCTACGTCCAGACGTTTAATGATGCAAAGTGACATGAATATAGCCTATATACATTTCAATTTAAATGGATGGCAGATCTGCTGGTTTACTGTTTGTCGCACACACTCGTGCGTTTATGAAACATTGAAAATGAAAATGAATATAGGCTACTATGTAAAAGCCCTAGTGCGTGTAAATGGAAATCACCAAGACTGCAGGCAGTTTGCACTAGTGTATCTTATACATTTTATATCATCATGAGGCCGAATGTTGGACACACACAGGAGTAAACTATGAGTTCAGCGTCACATATCATACGCAGTCACAGCCCGTTTCATTCATAAAGAAGCGACTCTCCATAGCACCGGTGGTGCGGCGATTCACATGCCTAGATAGGCTAAGTAGCCTAAAGCCAGATTTTATGTAGATTCGTGCTCAATATTTTTTCATTTGTTTTTACAGCACATGCCATCATGACAGTGCATCTAACGATTTCCACACAAACCGAAAATGCTGCAAGGATTCAGCATTCAAAGTTTAAATGAAAACTGTTTAACGCTTGTCCGGGTTGCTTAAGCTGTGCTATGTAAAAAAATAAAAATAAAAAGACACAATATATCAAAGGCACTTCATGAATGAATTGCTTTCAAACGTCGGCGCGCGATTCGACTCACCTACCTGAACTTAACGTTTCCCGCGTGACTGATCTCTTTGAATGACAGGACAGATGAATGGCAGCCTGCGCTAATAAGGTACTAAAGCATTTTAGACTAATAATGAAAACGTGATAGAGTCCAATCTCGACGGCAGTGCTCTCTCTCCCTCTCGCTGTATCGCACTCACACACACACACACACACACACACACACCCCTCCTCAGAATATCCACTTGCTTCAGAAGAAGGTGGGAAATGTTTAACATATTGCCTTTGGTGGACAAAGTAACAGAAGCACCTACCAATACAGTGCAGTCTCTCATTTTACTGAATTATAATACAAGCTACTCCTAAAATTCAGTACAAACCTAAGATTATTTAACATTTAAAGCACTGAAACTCAAAATGTTAGATATTTCCTAATATAAAAAGCCCAAATATAAAAATGTAAACATAAAATGTATAAAAATGCAAATAATTGTAAATGATTGCATTAAAAATATTTGTATACATTTTAAAACATTTAAATAAATATATTTAAAAATAAATTGTATAACATTTTTAAATACATTTAAATAAGTAAAAAATGTTAAGGAATACAATTAAAATGAACATTTTAATAAATACTAAATCTAAATAGACTTTTTTATAAATAAACATACATTCAAAATAAACATTGAAAATAAATTTATTTTAAAATACATAGAAAATAACTTTAAAAATGCATTTAAACAAACATAAAAATAAATAAAAATAGCAATTTAAAAAATAAAAACAACAATTAAAAATGTAAATTAACACTGAAAATGTAAATAAACACATTTAAATAAACATTTAAACTAAGGTAATTCATTTAATTTTTTTTTTCAAATACAGCGTCAAAATCTAAAAATTAACAAACCATTGAGGTTCCTCAGACTGCAACTATGGCAGAACTACTTTAAACGTGCCTCAAATATTGTGTACTCAAGATATTTCATTATATATGTTAAGTGTCTTGAATAGAGGTTTTCCAGAGGGTCCAGGCAGTGTGAAAAAAATCTAAGGGATCCCCTAATGGTGTCTCAAGTACATTTTAATTTTTACAGTGTTTTGTGCTCCTTCTCTCTGAACCTGGGGATGCTTTGGCTGTTGCTAACAAAGCAGATAGAAGAATGTTAGTCCCTGTCACAGACTGAATCTTCGTGTTGAATCTTAGTGGAAGATGGTGATAATGGAGTTCCTTGCGGCAATTCCATTTTCTTCGTCTGGCAGGCAGCTAGAGTTGGGAAGGGTGGCCCATAATAATCTCAGTTTAATACAATAATCTTTCAGAAAGCACATTCCCGTAGCTGCCTGAGTATTGTGTATAATACTTAACAGTTATTGGTATCAAACAGCACAATTACACAGTATCAAACAAAGACCTCACCAAGTAAAGAACTCAGACCAGCAAGCATTACATCTGTATAAACTAACACTGGGGGTTCATTAATCATGCATACTCTTTTCATGTGGAGAGATGGAGGCGGTAGACAACCAAATATAATCAGAACAGACAGGCTGGGGTGTACAGTTTGATAATAGCTTGCAGGAAGCAGGAGGCCAGTCCGCAAACAGCATGTGGATATTAGTCACCTCATAATAATGTCTGCCTTTATATTCAGTACTCTCCCATGCTTTTATGTCTTTCCCTTTCAATTTGAAATAAATTAAATTGTGAAAAGCCATGTGAAATACTAAGCAACAACAACACAAACAAAAATTTTGTTAGGCTTTACAGCGGATGATTTAGTAGCCTAAGCGATTTGTTTATTTCTAGGGGGTATTCATACATTTACTTTTAGGATATTCTACAGTGGGCAACGCTATTTTTATGCATTTCAGCTTCTCTCTACAGTACAATGTGATTAACTAATTAAAGATTCTGATTTATTCTTGCTCTTGACAGATAACATCAGATGTCACATTAAATCAGTGGTACAGTTTGTCTCCCTCTTCCTTTAAGAATCAGTACTACATTGTCAAAAATGGATAGAGTATTGGCAACACTATGTATACATTAATACTTTCATTTCAAGATGTTGTTCATTTCTTGCTGGAACTTTCTCCCTTTTGATTATCCCTTGCCTGGCCAATTATCTCAAAAAGTTCAAAGACAACCAATACTGATCCTGCTCTTAAAAAATCTAAGTGTTGTGTATGAATAAAATGCTTCAACATTATAACCATGGCTCATATCTCAGTGAACACAGTTTACTTGCTACTGTAACAGGTGCACTGAGAATGACATCTCCACTTCCATTCACATAGTCCTCTTATAATAAAAAGGTAACCTGAGAACGCTGTTCCACTAGAGCTCCGCTTTTAACATGATTAAACAATCATTCACACCCTTGTTTACTTCTTGCTCTGAGTCCCAGTGGTACACTTTAACTCCCACTTGCACTACAACTGTTGCCTCACTTGAACAAATATTGCATATACTGAGTGTCATTGCCTAATTAAACACTGTACACACTCTGTGTTAAGGCAGATACTTGACCTCTGTATTTGCACATATGGTCTTGCATATTAATATCCAAATGCAAACACTCTAAAAAGGTTCAGTGTTGATCTTCTTATTTTGCACCATCAGATCCCAAATTTTCAAATAGTTCTATATCAGCCAAATATTGTCATATCTTAAGAAACCATGCATCGATGGAAAGCTTTTAAGATACTGATCCTTATGATTGGTTTTGTGGTCCAGGGTCACACACACACACATATATACAGTGTTGGGTAGGTTACTTTGGAAATGTAATAGGTTACAGATTACAAGTTACCTTGTTTAAAATGTAATAGTAGTGTAACTTTTTCAATTACTTTATTAAAGTAATGTAACTAATTACTTTTGAGTACTTTTTGATTACTTTTCTAAATTTGTGAAAATTAAAGAATAATAAATAAAAGCATATACATCAACTTAAATACAGTTATCTAATAAGCATGTGACGTATTCTGTGTACTAAACTCCTGAAACATTGGTGTTTTTTTTAAACTGCTGTCTCTTTGTATATGATGATAGTTTTCTCAAAATAAGTAAAATGCTCATGAAGTGACACAGAACAGTTCTAGAAATGATGTTTATGTGCTCGTGTACTCCTATATTGAGATGGCAGAGGTTGAAAACACTGCAAGCTTCAGTAGGCCTATGTGTAGAAAATGAAACCATGTCTTTGCCATTAATTTACAGGAGGGGCGGACTGGGAAAAAAAAATCAGACTGGAAAATTCAAACTCATACAAAAAAATTCATGGACAAAACTATTTTTTGTATGGACCTGACATAAAAAAAAGGTTTAAATCTTTAATTAGGGGACATGCAAAATAATTAAAAGTTCTCTCCTGAACTGCACCTTCACTTCCATTTTTCTCTTCAGTCTTTTTATTTTGCCCTGTTATCCATCTCTCTCATGACTTTAATACTCAAGATTGAACAAAACTATACTTTACAATACAATACTCTACAATACCACAATATCTTTATAGAAAAATCCTAATACTGTACACGAGTCTTGTTTGTGTTTTTCCCTTACAAAAATTAACCATGCTTTTATTAGCCTATATAAAAGTAAAATAACCTTGTTTTGTTTTTTTGCAAATGGATTTGTATTTATTTTTAAATAAATACATTTGTAAAATAATTTTACATTTTTTGTTACCACAGTTAAACAATAGTAACCATTTTCTCTCGATTTATAGTTAAATATTAAAATTTTAATTTTCGTAAGGGTTGTGTTGTTGTCCGTCAGTAGCTCCCCCTAAACCTATAAAAAAAAATCTGAATTTTTTTTCCGATAAATTCCTACTGTAACATTACAACAGATAATAATGATGTCCTTTATATAGTATTTTGAGAGATGACTGATGAGCAAATTAAATAAATATTGATTAAATAAATAAAAAAACAAAGACAAAAAAGCATCTTTACAGATGAAACTGACCTAAAACCCTGAACAGTAGTTCTGCTTCTCTGCTCCAGCAATCCTCTCTCTCTCTCTCTCTCTCTCTCTCTCTCTCTCTCTCTCTCTCTCTCTCTCTCTCTCTCTCTCTCTCTCTCTCTCTCTCTCTCTCTCTCTCTCTCTCTCTCTCTCTCTCTCTCTCTCTCTCTCTCTCTCTCTCTCTCTCTCTCTCTCTCTCTCTCTCTCTCTCTCTCTCTCTCTCTCTCTCTGATTACTCTGAGTCTGAATCAAACCGTTTGGCGGAGGCGCGGAGAGCGCGCGAGTCATGACTAACACTTCATGACTTATTAGAGATTTAATTATCAAATGGCGGATTCGCAAATGATCGCTTTAATACATTCGGCAGGCAATTATACAATAATGATATTAAATAGTGGGGCAAAATCGGCTGCCAGGCCACCGGGAATTGTCCCGGTTCTCCCGGTGTCCAGTCCGCACCTGATTTCCACAGACACGCAGAATGTGCAAGTCATATAGGCTATTGCATTTTTGGGGCTTAATATTCACAGACACTAGTCGAGGTCATGTTGTGATTCAAGTGTACTGACCTACTTTTGATTTACTCATCCAAAATGTGGCATATTCCGTCCGCGTTAGCCATTCCGTTCTTATGACTGGATTCTACGAACCAGACTGTATTTCCGCATCCCGGAAATTATTAGGGCGGTATGTCTCAGAATAGTCAGTGCAATTTGGGAAAGAAAACAGTTAAATCTGTATGTGGATGTGTGTAAATATTCAAATGTAATCCCCTTTGTAATCGTTAAAAATTTCATAAGTAACTGTAATTTAATTACTCATTTTTTCGTAGTAACTGTAACTAATTACAGTTACAATAATTTTGTAATTAAATTACGTAACGCCGTTACATGTAACTAGTTACTCCCCAACACTGCATATATATACATTATATATATATATATATATATATATATATATATATATATATATATATATATATATATATATATATGTAATACACACAAAGTTCTGCTGTTTTCATTAATGCTGTAAAGAAACAATCTTCATATCTTGATATAGAACTGTAAGAGACTAAAAAGGATACTGAAACAAACGTTTGAAAACAAACATGTAGTACAGCAGGATGTAATATCCCAGGGTTATCACATTCAAATGTTCATACTATCCACAGCATATGTATTGAGCTTCTTTCTAATGTACAGTATGAAAAAATATTATTTCAAGCATTGCAAATATTTACTGCATGTTTAATTTAAAGGTAAATGGTGCACGGACTCATTTTTTTCATCAATTAGAACATCAAATGACCAAAATAACCACTAACATTACACACTTTTACAATATGCACATCAACACCAAAGTTTGTTAGTGGTTTATTTTAATGAAACTCTTAATAAGTTACATAAATTATTTCAAGACTAGACAATCCAGGCTTCACAAACGTCACATAGTGAATTCCTATCTTATCGACGTTAATCATTCACAAATATGACAATTCAGTTTTTTGCTGAATGTGAGACTTGTGACAGGTGTAATAAAAAGAGCAAAAGTACACATATTATCTATTGTTTCCAAGATTTCCAGTTATAAAGAATGACTGATGAGGCAATGACCTGTTTTCTTTTACAGAACATTGCAGCTTGAGGAAGTAGAAGTCATCTTCTCAGGTTCAGCATACTGAAAGGGTGTAAAATGGTTTCATATTTCTCTGTCTATATGGAAAAAAAATGATTAACATAACAGCTTTGTTGCAAAACAGTTTAACAGCCAAAAGGAAATATTATACGGTGTCTTCTAATACCCATGTAGTGCTTTGTTACCCTAACTCTGTTTAATATTACATTGCTAATACAGAGTTATCCATAGCAAGGCTAATATTGGAATATAAAAACAAAGACCATGTGAAGCTAAAATTGTGCCAGGAGTTTTAGTCAGACAACTTGTTGCACTCAAAAATTTGCACTGCATACCTTTTCTACTCAAATTCCAGTAGAAATGTTTAATGCCCCCAACAACCTTGACTTAAAAATCCAAAATGGCTGCTCAGTGCATCAACAGTAAGTCAAACTGGTCATTTGCACTTCTGTATGTCTGTCTCTAATTAATATGTACTTTATATGTTTTAATGATTGGTACTGCTAACAATAGACGCTTCCATTTTAGTTTTCTGACTTGTGTACTGGAGCAACGGCAACTTGGGTGTGACGCCATTCCTAGCTCCTACATCTGAAACAAATGGTACACAGACAAGGTGAGCCCTCAGACCTAAGCAGTTCATACAATCAACTACTTCCTGTAGATCACTGGAGCCATAAATGGGCCACCTAAGACACCTACACAAAACTGATCCTTCAAAAGTCTGAAGTTCAAGACCATAAATATCAGCATAAATTAACTGTTCAAGCCTAAAAGCACATTACACAAAGGAAGATATGACATGGAAAAGCACACTAATGCACAGTTATCATCCAGAGTCAGCGAATTCAACATCGTATATCAAAACATATGTTGGTCAAGGATAAAACAGATACACTAAAAAGACAAAATTAAATAACTTTTCCTAAGACACAACAAAAAGTTCCAGTTATTGTAAGAAAAACAAACTATTAATACAAATTGGGACAATGTTTATATATTTATTTAATGTTTTTATATTTAAGCATAGATCCTTCCAGTTTAATTTATTAAAAGACAGTGACTTCAACAGTTCTTTCATTGGTCAAAGTGCTAAAATATAGGATGAACAATGAATAGTATCCCAAGAACATTTGTGGACATTTAAGGCCCGTTTTTGGGGTGATTGTGCTGCCTGGCTCAGATGCAGTTAGTGGGTTAGTGACAAACATTATGGCAGCCAAAAATAAAAAGGCAAATGTAAACGAGGCTCTTGGTAAAATGATTCTTTACATCACAACCTTCGAATCATTTCCCTTTATCACTGTTCAACAAAGTGAAGCCTGTTGGAAAAAGGCAGAGGAAAACAGAACTTGAGTTGGATCATGAAGACATCAATGCAAAACTAAATGAATAAGTTAAGTATTACAGAAGACAGAGCCACTAATTTAATAAGAGACTGAAAGTGAACTGATGATGGATTTCTGATGACTGGATGTTATGGTTTACCTTCCTTTGCCACACTCTTGGCCTTTCCACTCAAATCGCTGACAACATTGTCGAATGCTGCTTCATGTTTGAGGAAGAAAGGTCTCACCATACGTGTGTATATGATCTGAGAGCCATTCCAGGAGACCGGAACCATGCACCACAGCAGAAACAGGCACTGAAATACATATATGTCAGCTACACATTTGCTTCCATTGTGTTCAAAAATATGATTTCTATTTCAAATAAATGCTGTTCTTTTCCAAGCTGTTCTATTTTCTATTCAAACGTTCAATTCAATAAACAAACTAAACATGTATCACAGTTAAAAATAAAAAAAATACTAATCAAATATAATATAATATAATATAATATAATATAATATATATATATATATATATATATATATATATATATATATATATATATATATATATATATATATATAACCCGAATTCCGGAAAAGTTGGGACGTTTTTTAAATTTTAATAAAACGAAAACTAAAAGACTTTCAAATCACATGAGCCAATATTTTATTCACAATAGAACATAGATAACATAGCAAATGTTTAAACTGACAAAGTTTACAATTTTATGCACAAAATGAGCTCATTTCAATTTTGATTTCTGCTACAGGTCTCAAAATAGTTGGGACGGGGCATGTTTACCATGGTGTAGCATCTCCTTTTCTTTTCAAAACAGTTTGAAGACGTCTGGGCATTGAGGCTATGAGTTGCTGGAGTTTTGCTGTTGGAATTTGGTCCCATTCTTGCCTTATATAGATTTCCAGCTGCTGAAGAGTTCGTGGTCGTCTTTGACATATTTTTAGTTTAATGATGCGCCAAATGTTCTCTATAGGTGAAAGATCTGGACTGCAGGCAGGCCAGGTTAGCACCCGGACTCTTCTACGACGAAGCCATGCTGTTGTTATAGCTGCAGTATGTGGTTTTGCATTGTCCTGCTGAAATAAACAAGGCCTTCCCTGAAATAGACGTTGTTTGGAGGGAAGCATATTTTGCTCTAAAACCTTTATATACCTTTCAGCATTCACAGAGCCTTCCAAAACATGCAAGCTGCCCATACCGCATGCACTTATGCACCCCCATACCATCAGAGATGCTGGCTTTTGAACTGAACGCTGATAACATGCTGGAAGGTCTCCCTCCTCTTTAGCCCGGAGGACACGGCGTCCGTGATTTCCAACAAGAATGTCAAATTTGGACTCGTCTGACCATAAAACACTATTCCACTTTGAAATAGTCCATTTTAAATGAGCCTTGGCCCACAGGACACGACGGCGCTTCTGGACCATGTTCACATATGGCTTCCTTTTTGCATGATAGAGCTTTAGTTGGCATCTGCTGATGGCACGGCGGATTGTGTTTACCGACTGGTTTCTGAAAGTATTCCTGGGCCCATATAGTAATGTCATTGACACAATCATGCCGATGAGTAATGCAGTGTCGTCTGAGAGCCCGAAGACCACGGGCATCCAATAAAGGTCTCCGGCCTTGTCCCTTACGCACAGAGATTTCTCCAGTTTCTCTGAATCTTTTGATGATGTTATGCACTGTAGATTATGAGATTTGCAAAGCCTTTGCAATTTGACGTTGAGGAACATTGTTTTTAAAGTTTTCCACAATTTTTTTACGCAGTCTTTCACAGATTGGAGAGCCTCTACCCATCTTTACTTCTGAGAGACTCTGCTTCTCTAGGACAAAGCTTTTATAGCTAATCATGTTACAGACCTGATATCAATTAACTTAATTAATCACTAGATGTTCTCCCAGCTGAATCTTTTCAAAACTGCTTGCTTTTTTAGCCATTTGTTGCCCCCGTGCCAACTTTTTTGAGACCTGTAGCAGGCATTAAATTTTAAATGAGCTAATTAAGTGGATAAAAGTGTAAAATTTCTCAGTTTAAACATTTGCTACGTTATCTATGTTCTATTGTGAATAAAATATTGGCTCATGTGATTTGAAATTCCTTGTTTTCATTTTATTAAAATTTAAAAAACGTCCCAACTTTTCCGGAATTCGGGTTGTATATATATATATAGCAGCAAAACTGATTTTAACATTTATAATAAGAAATAGTATTAAAATATCAGATCAGGAGTGATGCCTTTTTAAAATAGAACATTTTAAAAAGTAATATTTCACCATTTCACATATTATTATTTAGTAGCTACTACAGTTTAATGTATTTTAAGTGAAATTAAAAAAAAATCATTAAATTCTTGGTCAGTATAAAAACTACACATTTTGCATCTTTCTTTTGTCTGACATCCATTTCAGGTCTTGGAGTCTCTACTAATGAGCTGAATCATGTGTGTTTGATTAAGGAGAGATGGAAAACAAGTAAAATGAGAACTTAAGAAATATTCATGAAGTACACTTTGGAATATTCTTGCTAGCATCATGGAATTTCACTAAGAAATGTCTTAATCTATTTCTTAAGAAGATTTTTTTGTGAATCCAGCCCCTGTAAACCATTTACCGTTTTTGTGCTCAAACAAAAAAATCATTCTTAATTAGATGCTCGCTATGGCATGATAAGTCCATTACATTTGTAGAGTTTAATGTGGATGTGCTTTTGTGTTCAAACAAAAAAAAAGTGATGTGACATACAGCCAAGTAAGGTGACCCATACTCATAATTCGTACTCTGAATTTAACCCATCCAAAGTGCACACACACACAGCAGTGAACACACACACGGCTCCCGGGGAGCAGTTGGGGGTTCAGTGACTTATCATGCCATAGTGAACATCTAATTAAGAATGATTTTTAATTAGGACAATGAAATTGAGAAAAAAAAGCTAATTTAATTATTTAAAATCAGCTGCTAGTTAATTTGCATAAATTGGCTATAAAGCAGTCAGTAAAATTTAGAACAAGGATCAAAATTGAAAAGAGGCTGGTGTTCGAGTTGGCATATAGTCAGGCATACTAAATATACACTATGCAAAACCTCTCAACATGACCTATATACAAATAAATTTACAGTCCTCCTACAACAAGCTAACATACAGCAAGGTGGATGGTTTCTAAAACAGATCTCCAAAATACACCCAAAGAATAAAATAAATATTTTAATACTAAAACACCTTACCTTCCCAGCATAGTAAAAGGGAAACCAAAAGAGAAAGATATCAGAGAAAAATTCAGCCACACTGAAGAGTCCATAAACCACCCAGTAGATTAGCCATTTGGTGTCGTCATCTTGATTGTTGCTCTCAATGGCTTTGACGCTGCATGAGAAACAGAATAACATGTGAAAACAGGCCAGTCATTGTTGGCTGCTCTTATTATTGTGCTGTGCAAACACATCTGTGCGGTTCTCCAGGTCTAGCATCTGCACCAATATGCATACTAGACATTTGTGAAATTTGACATGTCATGCATACTTACGAGGCATACGCTGGGTATGCAAAACCAATCAAGTTGCAGAGAAGGGAGGCACCATATCCAAATAACAGATAGAGTGACACAATAGATACTGCACCTGCAGAACATAGAGAGACACGTGATCACTGCCATTGTTAAAATGAAGAAGGGCATTTAGGGTGTTTGGTGTCAGGCTGACTTATGTGTTTATATGTGAACATAGGGAAACATGTCTTATGTAGTCCAGCCACTGCAATTCTGCACAGACGCTTGAGAACATAGGCTACTACATGATTAAAAATAACCCTTCTAGCTCTTGGGAGCAGCTAAAAGAAATCAGATATGATAATGGCACTTGATAGATCATTTGCTTGATGCTTTCAATCTAGCAGGTTCTTTTTGTCTTAAAACAAAGAGCTATAACGGATAGGCTAAACAGATGCAAATGTAACAGGGAAACGTCAGATAGCCCTCGGAGTAAAAACTGATCGTGCGGCATCGGTTCTTGTCACACAGACACGCGAAGCAGAGTAGAACTACAGTCGTGGCCAAAAGTTTTGAGAGTTACATAAATATTAGTTTTCAAAAAGTTTGCTGCTAAACTGCTTTTAGATCTTTGTTTCAGTTGTTTCTGTAATGTACTGAAATATAATTACAAGCACTTCATACGTTTCAAAGGCTTTTATCGACAATTACATGAGATTTATGCAAAGAGTCAGTATTTGCAGTGTTGCCCTTCTTTTTCAGGACCTCTGCAATTCGACTGGGCATGCTCTCAATCAACTTCTGGGCCAAATCCTGACTGATAGCAACCCATTCTTTCATAATCACTTCTTGGGGTTTGTCAGAATTAGTGGGTTTTTGTTTGTCCACCCGCCTCTTGACGATTGACCACAAGTTCTCAATGGGATTAAGATCTGGGGAGTTTCCAGGCCATGGACCCAAAATTTCAACATTCTTGTCCCCGAGCCACTTAGTTATCACTTTTGCCTTATGGCACGGTGCTCCATCGTGCTGGAAAATGCATTGTTCCTCACCAAACTGTTGTTGGATTGTTGGAAGAAGTTGCTGTTGGAGGGTGTTTTGGTACCATTCTTTATTCATGGCTGTGTTTTTGGGCAGAATTGTGAGTGAGCCCACTCCCTTGGATGAGAAGCAACCCCACACATGAATGGTGTCAGGATGCTTTAGTGTTGGCATGACACAGGACTGATGGTAGCGCTCACCTTTTCTTCTCCAGACAAGCCTTTTTCCAGATGCCCCAAACAATCGGAAAGGGGCTTCATCGGAGAATATGACTTTGCCCCAGTCCTCAGCAGTCCATTCACTATACTTTCTGCAGAAGATCAATCGGTCCCTGATGTTTTTTTTGGAGAGAAGTGGTTTCTTTGCTGCCCTTCTTGACACCAGGCCATCTTCCAAAAGTCTTGGCCTCACTGTGCGTGCAGATGTGCTCACACCTGCCTGCTGCCATTCCTGAGCAAGCTCTGCACTGGTGGCACTCCGATCCCGCAGCTGAATCCTCTTTAGGAGACGATCCTGGCGCTTGCTGGACTTTCTTGGACGCCCTGAAGCCTACTTTACAAGAATTGAACCTCTTTCCTTGATGTTCTTGATGATCCTATAAATTGTTGATTTATGTGCAATCTTAGTAGCCACAATATCCTTGCCTGTGAAGCCATTTTTATGCAACGCAATGATGGCTGCACGCGTTTCTTTGCAGGTCACCATGGTTAACAATGGAAGAACAA
This sequence comes from Carassius carassius, assembly GCF_963082965.1. Classification (NCBI taxonomy): domain Eukaryota; kingdom Metazoa; phylum Chordata; class Actinopteri; order Cypriniformes; family Cyprinidae; genus Carassius; species Carassius carassius. Next base: position 10,454,995 of record NC_081774.1, on the reverse strand, counting down.
TGATTTCAAGCATCACCCTCCTTTTAAGAGTTTAGAGTTAACAAGACGATCACTGAAATGATCTCAGCAGGTCCTTTAATGACAGCAATGAAATGCAGTGGAAAGGTTTTTTTGGGATTAAGTTAATTTTCATGGCAAAGAAGGACTATGCAATTCATCTCATCACTCTTCATAACATTCTGGAGTATATGCAACTTGCTATTATAAAAACTTAAGCAGCAACTTTTCCAATTTCCAATATTTATGTAATTCTCAAAACTTTTGGCCACGACTGTAATGTTTGATTTTTGGAAGCACTTTGATGAATCGAGTGAACCGATTCTCAAAACCGGATTACTCAACGAAACAAACTGAATCAGCTTCAACTATTCATCGACTCAAGTTATGAAGTGTCGGTTAATAAAATCTTAATGTAAAACTTTAAGAAACAACAAAATGTGTCTACAGTTGAACTTAGAGAATACAATATACCAGGTCATGTCGGGGAACGAGTAATGATATAATTATTAATATCAGCAGAAAGCAAAAGATCCGCTGGATCGTTGTTTTGTTCAGAATCCGCGCTTTAAAAAAAACGATCCGATGACTCGGACTTTCCTTGTCTTATCATTAGCCTATGACTCCCAGAGCCCTTTGCACTCCGTTAGTTACAACATTTAACAGGTCTTTAAGGGTAACACAAACTTAAGTCACGTATTTAAAGAATCAGCTCATACTTTTATTAAGAAAATCAATAGATTAAATTGTAATGTTTACCAAGAAAAACATTTAAACTCACACAAGCCCAACAAAGCCTGGCAGCTGATAGTCAATACAACTTAAATACATAGGTTAATGTATTCCTGACTAAATAATTAAAGATGCTGCTTCCAAACCAAATACTAAAACCAGTCACGTACCTGTTGCAATGTACCGTTTCTGAACTCCAGTTTTTTCCTCTAAAACTGCTAGAAAATCCGTTACCACATTCTTCTGCTTATAAAACGCTTCGTGACGTTCTGTAACACTATTTAACATTTTGTCCTTCCTCGTTTATAGTACAGCAAAAGGTAGTGACCACTGCCAGAGCTGTAAACTAGTTTTCCAAGCCAAGCAAACCCAATCTCCAAGCAAACAGCAGAAAGTTTGTTTCCTTACAGCAGCACAGGACTGGCTCATTACAGGCGGGTCTACGGGGACCAATAGAAACTAATAGCACTGTATGATTCCGCCTCACAGGTGATTACGATTCTGTTGAAATGCTGCGTAAATGTTGCTTTTTGACTGAGAGCACAATAGCTTTGAAGGCAGGAGGCGTTTAGCAGAGCTTTACAGTATTTAGTATGGCTTTCTTTAAAAAAAAAAACCGTGTTGCCTCTCCGTTTACCCTATGGTTTACCCCACTGCAGTCCTGTTTGTAGTCCTATTAGCTGAGTGTCAAAATATAAAATTTCTAAATTAGATTTTAATGTTTAAGGCCAATCCTAAAGGCTGTTTCGCCACGGGTTCCCTCAGGTTAATTGTCATTGTCACTCTCATCAGAAACTTTTTTTTTTTAATTCACGTTTGAGTTTTGTTTGTATTTAGATTTAAAAAAAATCAAAGGGAACCCTTGGCTCCAACTGATTACTTACACAGCCTATTAACTGCTTCAGTGGGCTATATACGATGAAACCATCTTGCTTTACAGAACAATGGAGTCAATCAGGGATAATTTGTTTAAGAGATTAATATCTGGATTTCATTTTACTATATCCTTATTCAACACAAAAGCTTTCAGTGCTGCTAAAACCCATGATGATAATCTACCCAAATGTATTAGTATAATTTTCTTAGTGAATACAATCTTATTGGCAGGTGAAATCTGTTTATTATTATTTATTTATTTATTTTTGGGGATATCTTTCCACCTATACTCTTCACAGCAGTTTATACTATATTTATTAATTGTATCTCCATTTCAGAGCTTATTTTTAGAAATAGTCAAGACATTCAAGGGGACATTCACATTAGTTAGTCTTATTTTAAGGCTTTAAATACTTATTTAAAACCAAACCTTCCCTCAAAATAAGCCTGACACTCTTAAAATGTGTATATATTCTTAAATCAAGATATTTTAAACCAAACCTTTCCCTCAAAATAAGCCTGACACTCTTAAAATATCTATACGTATTCTTAAATCAAGATATTTTTACCAAGAGTATTTAAAACTAACCACAAATAAAACATGAAAAAATACTAGATTTTACTATTTTTGCATTGGTTTCAAGATATTTGTACTACTTGAATCAAGTTAAAATATCTAAATTTACTTCATTTTTTCTTGCTTTAAGATTTTAAGAACTTTTTTATCACAAGTTTTTTTGTCTTATTTCAAGATGTCTTATCAAGTAGAATTTTCTCACCCCATTGGCAGATAATTTTGCTTGATTTTAGTGTTTTTTTTTCTTAATTTAGGTATTATTTTCTTATTTTTGTATGTCAATTTTTTGCAGTGTGGAGAGAGTGATAAGCCAAATGAGTGTCATATATAAGATGTCTCACATTAAGAGGTAATCACTGTGTTTACTGGTACCACCTCACCTCTCCTCACACCCCTGTCTGAGCAGCAGTTTGTAAAAAAAAAATCATAAAATTTTCCATTCAATAATTTGTCAAACTGGTGTTTTATAATACCAGTTCATTCAGCTCTCAGCTAAAGCAGGGTCTTGAGTTATGACAGAAGCAACTATACAACTTATTGATATGAGTGAGATTATCTAAAAAAAAAAAAAGTAATTTTATTATTAATTTAACTCATAATAATAATAATAATAATAATAGAATATAGAATTCTAAAATTTAGATTTTTATTTTTAGTAGGCCTATCCAATATTTATAATAACAAATGCTTTTTAAAGGAATGCTTTTTTTTGTCATATTCTTAAAGGGGTGGTTGACTGTTCTTCTTTCTAGGCTTAATTGTGTTTATGGGGTGCAGTCTAACATGTTTTCTAACATGTTTTCATGCTTCAAATTAAAAATGCATTATTTTTTCCCTTCTCTGACAAACACCTCGATTATTTCCTTTCATTTAAATCCCCTCCCTCAGAAATACGCAATGGGCTGAGATTAGTCAGCTGGCTCAGTGTGTTGTGAATCGCTAAACCGCCTTGAGCAATCTGAACATCCCATCCCTCAAGCTCAGATTGTGCTCCACTTGTAATGATCTGAATGAGAGAGAGAGATGTTTTAGAATATTTTTTTTTTTAACTTTTGGATCCATTATAGACGGTTTCAGCGGTAACAACATAAACAAACGTTACTGCGCATGCGCGCTTCTGCGGACCTAAATTAACTTCCGGTAGACTTCCAAATAGAATCAATAACAACAGCCAAGTCCCTCTAGAGTAGATATTTTTTGATAACAAACAAAATATGTTTGCCGCGTGGGTCAGGCGGACTTAATGAAAATGCAGATTCATTCTTTGCCAGCAGGAGATGTTTTAAAGCATAGACATAAAGCGCGAGAAATAGAGGTTTCCCCAGTAACAGCTGTAAACAAAGCAGAGCTGGTACGCTCACACGCTGCTTTATCAGGCACATGCAAGTCTTCCTTCAGAAATACAGCGATATAAAAACACCTGTGCCTCGTTTTGATATTTAAACATATAAATGTATGGAGTTATTATTATTAAACGTGCATTACGTAACGTTACTCATGTTTATTCAACGAAGCCTTTTTGAAAATCGATCAGTTTTAAAATTGTGGCGAGTCTCCAAAAATAAATAAATGTATGGGAAACACATCCCGCAGCACAACCACCTGACCCCAACTTCATTCTACTCATCACCTTGACTTTAACTGCGTTTGTAGAAGGCACTGCAGCCAGACTGATATACACAACACAGACCGGAAGTTAACTTAGGTCCAGGCGCGTGCGTCCGATGAAACCGTCTATAAGACATTTTTAGAACAGACTAGTTTTCTCTTCCTCTTTTCTACAGCAGCACACCATGGCCTCGCCCCCTTATTTGCGTGTTCCCGGGGGCGGGCTTTATCTTGGGTCCATGATGTAACGGTCCTGGGAACAAGCTCTTTGTAGTCCCTTACCAGCCGTTTTTGTAGGCATTAAACTGCCAGAATTTTCAAATACGATATCTCCGTTTGCATTGAACTTTCAACAATGCAACTTATGCTCAAACAGCAACATTACACACTAACTAACGTTAAAAAAAAAGTGAAATTGGAAACAACAACCCCTTTCATAAAAACGTACCATAGAAGTTTGCTAAGATTTTGACTATGATGATTTGGTCATATGGACATTTGTCCAAATGACACATATTATATACTACAATAAACTATATATTATACTATATATCAATCAACTTTTATTCAAAACACATAGGTCCATAGAGACAACAAAATACAGATATATATATATATATATATATATACATATAAAACAATAAAAAAAATTGTAAGGATGATGCAGACGAGGCTTTTTCATTTTCGACTCCATAAAATTACATCACAGGTGGGCAGTCTACGGTGGAGTGCAGTAGGTTTTGAAGAGTGAGATTTTAACATCAGGTGTGCACATGTGGAATTTATGTGCCAGCATTTTGTCTGCCCATACAGTTTTCCACACTGACGCTGCACATCATCATCATCATCATCATCACAGAGGTCATCTCTTATCACATCTCCCAAATATTTAGTTTTCTTTACAACCTCTAGTGGTTTACCTGCCAATGAGAAAGAAGGATAGACACTATATATAGGCCTAACGATACAGCCTACTAAAATAGTGTGACAATTAGCTATAAATGGCTGTTACATTTTATGTTATATAAAGGGAAATGAATCATTAAACATTTAATGTGTGTCATATTACCTTAAATTACTGTGTAGAAGTTCAATTAAAACAGCACCTAAAAGAAAAAAACATTTAGTTAAACCAACGATGTTAAAATGAGGGACATTATGAACGAAGAGGAACGCCCTCCCCTGGCAAATATTAAAAATGCCAGATGTTTTAAACATTAGCAACTAAAATATGTGTGTAATAAGAAGTTTTTATGAAACCCAGTTAGGATGTGTTTAAAAACGGAAGATTAGTGGCATATTGTCAGATTTGTGATATTGACATTAATCCTACCTAACGTCGATATCAAATATCTGTCAATATGTAGGAACAATTTAACAGATTAACCCCTTGTTTCACAGACAGGGCTTAAGACTAGTCCTAGACTAAAATGTAAGTCTGAGCTGTTTCCACTGAAATAAACTTGCACTGACTGATCTTAAAAATATATCAGTGCCTTTTTAGTTTTAAGATGCACATCGGTAATGTTTTTTTCTAAGCATGTTTATAAAAATTACTTAAATGTCCTAATTGATCTATGGTCTAATCCTGGCTTAGTCTAAGCCCTGTCTGTGAAACCGGGCCTAAATGTAGATAATTTAGTCAAACACATATTCAGGTGTGATTTTCTGGTTTACCGTCATCTAATTATTCTTATTTAATTTTAATACTGATTCTTCACTGGACATTTATTTTATTTTTTTATCAGGCTTTTGTTGTGGTCAGGCTAATCCATTTAATCCTCCGACCAGTATTAACACACCTCTGGAACACACACACTCCCTGAATTTATTTGATTTATAATAGCTGGATGTCTGAATTTATTGAGACTATCACACATCTCCTGACTGCTCACAGTGCCAGCAATGTCAGGCATGTGTTCCCTAACTCTTAAAAAGTCATCAGACCAAATAACAATGGATAACAACACCATGTTGTGCCTGCAGAGTATGTGCTAATTGTCCAGAGGACTTAATCCTCTTTTCACAGAATTACTTTTTTAACTGATCATTAGCACTGCCATTTGGCCAAACGGTGTGACAGTACTCTGTGCCCCATTACTTTGTGTTTAATATCTCTGTATAACTCTTACTGTATAGATTTAGGGCATGTGTGTACATGTTATAGAAAAGCATGTAGAGTTTTTTGCTTGAGTATCTACTACTGCCATAACGTGTGTTTACATACACTCTGAGTTGAGGCTGCCTGTCAAGTCACACTCATGACTAATGACTTTTCAGTGTCTCCATTTCTGTGCTTTACGCAGGGTAAAATGCTGTGACGTCAAAGCAGTTGCAGTGGTTATTTAGGTTCATGATGCAGTCAGTGTATATATCTGCTAATAAATGGATTAGTGTTTGATCGCACTTGAGACACCGCTGCATTTGCCTGTGATGGTCTTCATCATTTCATGAAATCAAGTCTTCATTTGGAGAAATTCCAGCCTCTCAAGTTAAGTCTACGCTAAATCCACATGTTGTGTGTGTCAGCTTCCTATTGAGAAGTCAACAATTTTTGTACGTACACAATGAAAAAGTCCATACAATGTAAAATGAATACTGAAATTTATTTGAATACAAAGATTTAGGCCTACCCATATGCGTCATGCCCATTCAAAGTGAGGGGGCCCATGCCCCCTCATATTTATGAGCCAACTGTGGATTTTAAATGCAGCTTTCAAAAGACAAGGGGGGGGGTTGTTTTTAAAAAGCTATTTATTCCCTTAAAACTTTCAGGGAAAGAATTAATCCACCACAGCACATGTATGTATAATTTATTTATTTTATTTTATTTTTAATCTAAAGGAGTATCTAATATATAACAGATTCCTTCTAAGTCTGAGCTTTAATTTTTTTAGTTTTGAACAAATTTGGAGGAAATTATTTAATCATGGCTTTATTAAAAATGATATGAACTGTCATCTAATGCGTTTTTTCAAGATTCTCTAATTTTGCTAGATGGGCCTGGGTATAACATACTAGTAACTCTTTAAACTTTTTAAAACCTTTTATATGCACCTGGTTTGATTACATAAAACAATGTTTTGGTTTATGTTTAATGTCATTTTAAACTATTTAAAACTAATTAGAGCTGTGGTCTAGTGGTTTGTGCAGGTTCCAGATTTTCTGCTGCTCGTGTCGATTTGAGCCTGTGTCATATCTCTTACTCATTCCTCCCCATATAGCCATTTCATACTTTAAATATTCTTGCAATGTAACCTTTTTTTAAATAAACCATAACTTTTTTAACTCATATTGTTTTGAAACTGACCCCAGACTGACACTGTATTCTAGGATTAGTGCTTCACCACTTTCCACCGTCAATGGCCTCCAGACTCTGACTAGGTTATTTTAATTCCTTGTAATCGTCTCTGACTGTGCTGTTGTGAAGGCATTGGTTTGGATCTATACTTGATTACTTAATCTGTTGTTAGAAAAGGTTTACACAGAAAGGCTCTCGCAACACTTGCTGCCCACACAGGTCATAGCATGGACGAGAACTAGAGCAGCTCAAGCTCATCTTCCCAATGCCATTCCCCTCCGGTGAGCCCCTTGAGAAACATGGTGGAATATTTCAAGAACCTTATCAAGAACTTAATACCTCCAAAGTTTCGTGAATGGGTAAAGGATTACTGCAAAAGGAACGGCTTGCTCACCTTGTCAGTGTTAGCGGTGATGTCGGGTTGTGCGGTGGGATTCACGTTAAGAAGTTTGAACTTGTCAACACAGGTAATGTGGAACATAAAGCTTCAAATTTGGTATTGTTATATCTATTTTGAGTCCCAACATCAGCAGTGGACTGACTATTTTAAATAGAAATTTAAATTGGGGGGGGGGGGTTATTATTAGAACAGAGAGGTTAAAAGTTTGCTCATTTAAAATTCTAATTGTTTGTGGCTTATAAAATGAATGCACTAGCAACTGAAGAAATCTGGTCAGTTTATTCAGTTTATAGAAACTGAATAAAGGAATCTTCTGGATTCAAAACAAGTCGAACTCTATTGGCATGTTGATTTGCAAAGACAATCATTTAGACGCATCACTAAATAATATAAATGTTTACAGGAGTTTACAATAATGCACTTATGAAAATCTATGGCATAAAGCAGTGCACCAGGACAAGTACAGTAGCCACAAAACCAATATTCATGTCTAGCATGATTTTAAAAAGCACTTATTAACATTGTGTGTGCAAAGTTATATAATAATAAACTTGAATTGAAAAATATATCTATTTTTCCACAATATAGTCAAAATTTCCACAATATAGTCAATATAGTTAAAATAAATATACAAATGCATAAAATGTTAAGTACATCAGAAATTCATGTCAAGAACAGCACTGCAGTTGCTAAAATGACAATATAGAAAACAAATAAAACAATGTAACAAGATTTTGTGAAGAAGAATTAATATAAGGGCTTTAACAGTTATTTATCTTTTTAATATAGAGCTGTAACCACATGTGCTGTGAATGGCACTTTGTGTCTTTACAAGCTGAAACACTTTTTGATGACTTTTGCTCTTGAAGCCTGATCAAAATATCACACATACACACATATTTCCCAGCTTATATGTGACATATATATTAAAAACTGTATATATATACTATATATATTAAAAAATCTTAGTGCTGCTACTTGAGGATGTGACATCTGGCTTTTGTTACCCATAAATAAACACCAAAGAGCTTACAAGGTCAGCTAAGGAGAATCACGCATAACTTAGTAAGTCAACTGACATAATTCTCCAGGGATATTACAGAAATAGTAAATATATTGAAAGTAATTCTTGAAGAGTTTAAATGTTTGAAGTGAATTCAAATCTTTCAAAAATCACTTTTTTTTTTCTTTTCCCTCAGGCGAAAATCTACTTTTCTTTTCCTGGAGAACTTCTAATGAGAATGCTGAAAATGTTGATTCTTCCTCTCATCACATCCAGGTAACTACACACCATGTCGCTGCTTTTTAGTTCTTCACTTTCATTCAAGATGTCAGCATTCCTGAGACCAAATTTGGGCTGTATTTGACATTTTGAAAAAAAAAAAAAAAAAAGAATAAAAAAATGGAGAAAAAAAAATACCTTTTTGATAAATAGTGTAATAGTGGATTGTTATAGGTAAGGTATATAGAGTAAAAAAAAATAGTTATTTAAAACATGTTACAAATTATTTAAATGAACTGCAGTCAACCTATATTAAAATAAAGCAATAAGGCCCAAGAAGCCGTGGTTTGCAGTGAATTTTTAACAACTAAGGGGAGTTTTTATACACAAGCGTGCTATAACGTGCTTTAGCGAAGCTATAACGTGCTATCATAAAATGGTTATTCCATATATGTAGCCAGGTTTCACAAAATAAAACAAAGCAAATAAAATTTAACGATATTCATAAAAACAGTATTCTTCCGCCAAACAATAGTTCCTCAGGAACGGTTGAGGTTGCAGCAAACCTGAAACACAAACACTTTCCTCACAGTTTAATGTCTGGCTTGTCTGCTATGGACACCAAAGCCAGTGGACGTCTGGGCCTTCTTACCATCACATATTACTTGTGGACTACCTTCATTGCTGTAATTGTGGGGATTATTCTGGTACTGATCATTCATCCTGGAACCGGCACTGAAAAAGAGGGACATAAAGCCTCCGGAGGGCCAGTGATGACCTCTGCTGATGCCCTGCTTGATTTGATCAGGTAACTTAACAATAATAACCGAAGCTGCCTCATGGTTTTTGACAGAAACAGTATAAGGGGGAGGAGACAGACAACTTGTAGAAATATAAACAGGAAATGGCTGCTGTAGGAAAGGAAGTCCCGCCTTTCAGTTAAAACAGACAATAGCTTATTGGTATAGGTGGCACTTTGTTTCTTTGCTCTGCAAATGGGAATACACATTTGCTAGAGAAACCTGAAAACTACAGTTTCAGAATTTTCTGTCAGATATTGATTATTTCAAACATGTTACCGGTATTTATGTTAGTTTCTCTGTTCAAGCAGAAAGAACTGTACTTTTCATTCATTTCAGTTTTACTGATCAGTCTAAGAAACGTCTTGAACTTACATAACCACTTTCAAGCTGCAGTCAAGCTTTCAAGGCTTAAGCTTCCCTTTTGCTCTATCCTGTCACTGGACAAGGATTGGAATTAGGTATATTTAGAGAGTCACCCACGAGGATGTGAATGACATGGCTTTTCCCGATTGTGAAACATGCTCCTGAGCTCTGGACCAGATTTAATTGGATTGTTGTCAGGGACGCGCCAGTAGAATTTGTACTTTATAAATAAAGCATTAGCTGATAGCCTCTGTCCTCCAATTCTTCGGGCTGAGATAAATCACACTAGCTTTGTGACATAACCTTTCACGATAGTCAAATCAAATGATTCTAGAACAAACAAAGTGTCATTTTTGGCATTTATTGGCCTCATAAAACAGTCTAGTAGTACATACCCAGGACAACTAACCCTTTTGCTAAAAGGTCCAGGATTGTTTTAAATCTGTGGACTTATGTATGACAGATTTTGTGTGTTTTTCCAACAGGAACATGATTCCATCCAATCTGATTGAAGCCACATTTCAGCAGGTGAGAGAAACACATGAAGACCAGAGGAATTAATCATCTAGTGTTTTGTATCTAATCCTAGTCCATCTGTGCTCCTCTGTTTCAGTATAAAACAGAGCTTGTGCCCAATTTTAAAAACAGCGAAAAATCATCGCAAGCCAACTTTGTGTACATCATGCCAGACTATGACAACCCCATGATGGGTCACCCAGTGTTTCTGGAACTCACTCCTCCTCCTGAAATCCACTACAAAATTGTACCAGGGAAAAGCAATGGGATGAACGTGCTAGGAATTGTAATTTTCTCTGCCACTATGGGTGTGTATAGAAGACAACTGTCTTATATTGCACTATGACCCTGCTGAAAAGATCATCTTAGACTAGATTATGCTAGTTACTACTGATTTGGGTTTGTGGTCAATGGTGACAATGGTGACCAGATTTATTTAAATTTAAACAATTTAGATCAACATGTAACTCATCTTCTGAAACATATTAACAAGAACACGTGGAGTGGGACGTAATCCATTGCATCAGGAATAAGACGGATTTGTGATTTTTATATATAAGAAAGACTCTAAATACCATTCAAAAGTTTGGGATATGTAAAAAAAAAAAAAAAAAGGTAGAAGGTCCCTGATATAGATCATGGATTACCAATTGTTTATGTTGCAGCGAGCTGAAAGGCTGTTCATGGGGTTAATACATACGCCTTGCTCAACAAGGGTATATCTATTTGACAAAAAATTTATCCAGTCTTTGGTGTCACAGGATCCTTCAGAAATCATTCTAATATGCCGACTTGCAACAAAAACATACTATTGTTGTTTAAAACAGTTGTGCCATGTAACATTTTTATATTAACCATGCATATATATATTTTTCAATATTCTTTGATGAATAGAAAATGTAAAAAGAATTTATTTGAAATAGAAACTTTATTAAAAAATCGTTACTGACACTTTTGATTACTGTTTAGTCCTTGCTAAATAAAAGTACTAACTAATAATATATATATATACTTGGTTTTTTCTGACTCCCCAGGTCTTCTGCTTGGTAGAATGGGATCCAGAGGTTCACCCCTAGTAAATGTGTGTCTTTGCATTAATGAATGTGTTATGAAGATCATCAATGCTGCTATGTGGTGAGTAGATGTGGATTGGTTCACCCAAAATAAACTAGCTGTGACTAGAGAGTTGTAATTTCAACTATGACAGACATGTTCACTGTAAGACATACTACATAACTACAAAGAAAGACATGCAGACCTGTAAAAGCAGCATGTGTCTGCCAATAAAGCAGAGTCTCAGATCAAAACAAATGAAGAGCCGGCTGTTTCTTTAATACACACTAAAATATGTCAATGTAATAGTTTAAAAGCAGCTCTAAACCTCCTCGTTCTACTAAATGTGGTTGGCAATAGAAAGCTGTTCTGACCTAAGAGAGTCAGGCTAACTGAAGCTGAATGCTGTTTTAGTCAGTCAGTAATGCATTTAAAATTCAGTCAAGTGCTGGCACCTACAATAAGCAAATTATAAATATTTATAGTTTTAACACTCCTGTCTCTTTGTACAGGTACTTCCCATTTGGAATCGTATTTCTGGTTGCTGGGAAGATCCTGGACATGCATGATCCTGTGGTCCTTGCGGAGAAGCTTGGGATGTACTTCATGACGGTTCTGGCGGGACTGTTCGTCCATGGTGTGATTTTGCTGCCGATGTTCTTCTTCCTGTTCACTAGGAAAAACCCCTTTAACTATATCCGTGGCCTCCTCCAGGCTCTGGTTATCGCTTTAGCAACTTCATCCAGGTAAGGAAGCCGGTTTAAACAGCCTTTCAGCTCGCTGAAACATAAACAAATATTAATCCATGATCTATTTCAGGGAATAGTTCCACTAAATCACATAAAATGTAATAACCAAGGTGTTTTTCTTGTGGTGTACCAAGGGATTTTGAATTCTAACATTTCTATTTGTACAATTTGAAATAAGCATCTAATGGTTTTGTTCCTTTTAAAGTAGTTTGTAAATTTAAATAATCCTTTTCTTTCTAGTTCAGCTACTTTGCCCATTACAATGAAGTGCTTACTGGAAAACTGCCACGTGGATCGGAAAATCGCTCGATTTGTACTTCCTGTGGGAGCTACTATCAATATGGATGGCACAGCGCTATATGAAGCAGTGGCAGCCATCTTCATTGCCCAGGTTAATGAGTACGAGCTTGACTTCGGACAACTTGTTACTATTAGGTAAAGCATTTCAGTTACATTCAGAATAATATACATTACCGGTCAAAAGTTTGGAATAGTTAGAATTTAGTTTTTGCTTAATTTATTTGATTTAAAAAAAGTAAGATGGTAATATTGTGAAATATTACAATTTAAAATAACTGTTTTCTATTGTAATGTATTTTAAATGGTCAAGTTTTTCTATGATGGCAAAGCTGAATTTTCAGCAGTCATTTCTCCAGTCTTCAGTGTCACATGATCCCTTAGAAATCATTCTGATGTAAAAATTTAAAGGGATAGTTAACCCAAAAATTCAAATTCAGTCATAAATTACTCACCTTCATGCTGTTCCAAACCCATAGAAACTTCATTCATCATCTGAACACAAAGCAACACCACTACCACTTTCAAGGCCCAGAAAGGTAGTTAGGACATTGTTAAAATAGTCCATCAGTGGTTTCACCATAATGCTATGAAGTTATGAACTGTGAGGTGTCTGTCTTCGACACGTTCATAAGGGTACCAGGATGCATGTGTGTGGTGCTGCTGATGCATGAGGTGCCATTCTGACAATATAAAGTCCATCTTTTATAGTTCATCATCTGCATAAAAATGGCAAGAAATTGCAAGTTTACGAAGACTGTTTTGTCTGCTTGTAAACAAGGCACAGCGCATCTGGGTTCTGGTACTCTCATGAACGCATGGTGAAGACTGACATGGAAGATAAGATTTTTTTTGTTTGTTTGTTTTTTCTTGCAAAAAAAGTGTACATTTATATATTTAACTTTGAACCAATGATGTCACATGGACTATTTTAATTATGTACTACCTTTCTGGACCTTAAATAGGTTAAATACAGTGTCAGAAAGCTCTCAGATTTCATCAAAAATATCTTAATTTGTGTTCCGAAGAGGAACAGAGGTCTTATGTGTTTGGAACAACATGAGGGTTAGTAATTAATGACAGAATTAAAAAAATTTGTGTGAAATAACCCTTTAATACTTTTCCACAAATTAAATTGATTCTAATTTTAAAAATGCTCTTTAAAAACTTTGTGTTAATCAAAGAATCAATTTAATTCCACAAAAAAATCAAATCAAATCAATATTGATAATAAGAAGCATTATAATGATTGAGCATGAAATAAGCATATCAGAATGATTTCTAAAGGATCATGCGACACTGAAGACTGGAGTAATGGCTGCTGAAAATTCAACTTTGCCATCACAGGAATAAATTACATTTTAAAATATACAAAAGAGAAAACATAAACTGTTATTTTAAGCTAGTTACTTTGACCAATAGTGTACAGTAGCTGCATGTACCAATCTTTGACCATCTTTTCTCAGTATCACAGCTACAGCGGCAAGTATCGGAGCAGCTGGAATCCCTCAGGCTGGCCTTGTTACCATGGTTATCGTTCTTACCTCAGTGGGTTTGCCTCCAGATGACATCTCACTTATTGTAGCTATCGACTGGATCCTGTAAATACAATCCACTTAAATACTACAGCATATACACCACAACAAAAGTAGCTTAATGAGCGTCAATCTCATGTATCTTTTTCATTAGGGACCGATTTCGAACAATGATCAATGTTCTTGGAGATGCATTAGCAGCAGGAATCATGGCTCATGTGTGCAGAAAGGACTTCCAGAAAGACATCCAATCCTCAAGCAACTCAGAGAGAGTAAGATATAACCACCATGTACACATTTATATGTCTATATTCCTAATTAGGAAATAAGCTAGTGTTGTACAGTATAGGTCTGTTGCTTACCAGGAACAATAATAGTATCATATTTTTACAGCTGCAATAATATCTGTATGTTGTGTCTTGCAGCGAGATACCATGATATCATTCGGAAACCAAAGCGTGCAGAGCTTTCCCACATCTGAGGTTCCACTTCTGGCAAACAGGGACTACATCTTAGAGGTTGTCGGTGACCAGGTGATCGAGAGGCCGACTGCCTGTTATAACCTTTGCCAAGTCTAACTTTGACAGATGATACCAAGCAGGAGCAGAAGTTGCCTCAACTTCACAAAAACCTTCCCCCTTTTCCTCTACTTTGTGCCATTCTGTCTTTTTACGGTTACCAAAAGTGTCGCCTTTGGTGACCTTGAAAAATTAGAACATTTGGGTGCTTTTGACACCTTAACTTGGGGGTTTTGTAAATTATAAAAACATTTTTTTTTATGTTCATCTTCTAGACTTGCCTTAAAATGCAGCAGTAAATGACAGACCACAATAATACCACCACATCCAAAAGAGAAACCTTACACAAGTAGCAGGTCGACTGGGGCTCCAGATGTGGATCATCAGTTGCCTTGTCATACAGTGTACTGTGACAACAAAATATGATTTGTAATGACTGTAAGAACAGAGATTGTTTTGTGCTTCATTGTGTTCTTTGTGCACAATTCCTCTGTTCAATATATCTGGGATGGCAATTTGATTATCATGTTTGGATAAGTCACTGTACATTACAAATTGTTTGTTTTCTCAATAAAATAAATAAATTAACATTGTGTTATTCATACCGTAAAAGAACTGGAACTACTGGTTACTGGTTTATAATTTAAACCTAAAATGTGTAGAAAATAGTTTAATATGGAAAAGCTTTCTGAAAGTTTTACCCCCTATTCATTTCAGTTCACTAATACCAAGACACAAATTGCCAGATTTGCAGTGATGGCCGATATTTTATTTCACATCTACATGTTAGACAGTAGCTCATAACAGATGTTCACTGTAGAATTAAAAAGTATTTCATTAAAAAATTAAGACACACTCATCAATATCAACACATAAAACCGTACACAGTAAGCTAAATAAATTCCACAATTCAGTAATCTTCCAGTATTTCCTACATAAATTAAGGCTTAAAACAAGCAACCATCCAGTAAATTCTACTTGATATTTCATACAACTGGCATCTCTGTTGACGTGCAGGGTAATCTTTGAAACATCAGGATATCAAAAAAAGATGGACGGGGAGAAGGTTGCTATAATTACTACTAATTATTATGAAATCACTTTTAAATATTGCACATATGCCAAAACGTGCAAAAAAAAGAGAATGCCAAGGTTAAGTGTTTCATATCAAGGACATGTAACCAACAGTGGCTATAAAGCTGCTAATAGGTTCACATGAACCATAAAGTAACATGACACTGGTTGATCCGAGTATAGTAAACTGCTGCTTATTACAAACTTGACGAGATCCAATATAGTGTCACTGTACAAAAACAGACAATTAGGATTAAATGTTAAGTCACTAATAATATAAATATATGCACACACACACACAATACCAACCTTAAGTCTTGTAGCAGAGGGAGCATAAGAACTGTCTGTGCTGAAAATGATCAAAAATCTTACACGAGGTGTCTTGGAAAAGTGGATTTGTCTAACTACAGGAGAACCTATGTGGGGCTTTACAAGCTGCTATCTGGAAGACCTCAGGGGAGTCAAAGCTGGGGGGCATGACTGTACAACTGTAAGACTACGAGTGAGTCTGCTGTCCCGGTTGTAGATTCACCATTGCTCAGCGGTGAGATCTTCAGCTGAAAACCTCTGAAACACATTGAATATGAACCACCAAGGAAGGCTAAATAAACCGCAAACCAGTGGCCAAATCAAAGTAAACCATTGTCAGATAGCCAAGTTGAACATTTACCATTTGGTCCAATGCCTGAAATATAAATACTAAAAGGCCTCAAAATGTGGTTATCTAGTATTTCTCATGAGGTCTTTGTGGACTAAAAACTCAGCTAACCGCATCTGTAAATATGGACGTGGTCTTATGTTGACTTATACTGCACTGCACCTATAAATGGATAAATTAAAGAACTGATTAAAAGATAAAATAAAGGAATAAAACAAAAGTTGAGCAAAACAAAATAAAATTTAATGATTGTAAATGCCATGTGAAACAAAATGTAAGATTTCAAAAAGGAACACAAAAGCAAAAAAAGAAAAGAACAAAACACAAAAAATATCACAAGGCAGTCTTAAAAAGCATATGCATTAGTACTGGATGTCTATTTTCAAATGAGCAAACTAAACTTAAAGTATGTTTTAGCCTAGAGAAACAAAATGGGAAAGAAAAAAAAAATAAACGCAAATCATAAACATAGGATGCTGATGCTCAATTGTGATTACATTTTTACAGAAATACTCAGTACCTAGTATTCAGATGTCCAAATCTTTTTGGAAAATGCTTAGGGATGTGCAACCTGCACCTCTGCTGGGGGAAACTAAACCTTCCATTCATGTCTTTGGTCCTTCTTAGTTATCAATCTATTCAGAGGGTCCCTTACAAAAAATTAACAAGTCACTTAAAGATTTCCCCCTCACTGAACACTCTGCTTTCTTTACAATTACATCTTTTTCTCAGTGAATCACTCAGCATGCTGCATTTAAAACTCAGATTTCAATAAACAAACTGTTGTGAAATGGATCGTGAGATTCCTGCCAAACCAAAAAGTGCTACATTGAGGGCAAACAGGAACAAATGACATCAAATTAAGGCATCATAAATACTGAAGAGCTATATAGGATGTAGATACTGACAAAAGAGAGACAAAAGAATCTTGAGTTTTAAATCCAGCTTCTGGTGAATGAGGTGTCTGACCACATATGGCACATAGCGACAATATCAGGCTAACATCAGAGACACAAATTTGTATCAAATGCAAAATTGGTCAAATATTGGGATAAACCGGAACGCCTAAAACACTTGAAGCATCCAACAAGCTTGAATCTTAAAAGAAATGAAAAGCAACTGTCAAACAGATGTCTAAACGAGACTTAGAAACGTGAACATTTGCAAAGACTTGATTACACTAAAAATAAAAGTTTTTCTTTTTCAAAACGGAGCTCATTTCTCTGGCTTCTCAGACAACATCTCTCCTTCATTTTCCTGGCAACCCTGCTTTCTACTTGTGCGACTTGCTCGTTTTGAACGACACTTGTAAAATCTTGTCCCCGAGGCGGTAGCCGTTGAGGCTGGCGATAGCCATGGCTGCCTCTTCATAGTTTGGCATGGTAACAAACCCAAATCCTTTGCACTTGTTGGTGTTGAAGTCGCGGATCACTTTAACATTTGTGACAGCACCGAAGGGCCCAAACATCTGCCACAGAATGCCCTCATCTGCGTCCTGGCCCAGGTTGTAGACGAAAATGCACCAGCCTGACGAGGAGTTTCCAGGCATGTTAACACCAGACATGCCACTCATGTGGTCCACACTCATTGGAGAGAACCTGGAGACAGGATATCACATCTTTTAGATCAGACACGCACACAAAGTTTTATTGACTGAAAGTGTTTTCATCTTTGGGTGAGAGATCAGTTTAGGAATGATGTAGTAACCAAGCGCAACAGTTGACTTCATTCACCTGAATCTCTGGGCCTGGTGGTGGACGGGCCCCCCGAAGCGGCGAGGCTGTGTGTGGTAAATCGGTGGAATAATTTGGGAGTTTTTCACTTGGTTGGGACTGGCAGCAAACTTTACAGTGATCGGCTCTGCAGCGCCTGGTGGCTTCTGTCCATTCAAGTCCTTAATTGCGTCCTCAGCCTCTGCTCTTTTGTCAAATCGAATAAAAGCCACGCCACGAGAGAGTCCTGTAATAAGGACAAAATGTAAGCATTTAAATGCACACTATGACAAGTAGTGTGAAAGACAAAAGTAACACCCATTTATCATGGAACTGTCCAGTAATTAGAGCTTATTGGTCAAAATTTGTTCTTTGTATGAGCCGTATGTTTGGATCTGAGATACAGTTGGACCCCTTGTATTTGATTTTAGGTCTCCCAGTTGGACACTATGAACGTCTATTTGACATTCTAGCCATTGCTGCCAGAAAAAAAAAACATTTTGTTAACTTGGATCAGAGACAAACCCCCATCCTTGAAAGGATGGCACAAGATTATAAGTGAAATGATTCCCTTAGAATTCATAACTTGTGTTACTCATATGTCTACTGAAGCTTTTTCTCAAGTTTGGACTCCATACCTGGATTTTACCGATGTTTCTTTAAGTAATATTTTGAGTTTTGGTTATGTCATAATGCACTTTATTATTATCATTATTATTTATTTATATTACCATTATAAAAGTTGTGCATTGTTTGTTAGTTGGTTTTGATTTTAAAAAAAAAAGATGCAAAAAAAAAAAAGAGTGGTGTGGAAGGCACATCTGCTCATCTACCGACCTGACGATTGATCAACGAGGACACGGGAGTTGATTATTCTGCCATAACGTGCAAACATTTCTTCGACGTCCTTCTGCGTCATTGTTTTAGGCAGCCCACTGATGTAAAGGTTGGCATCCTTTATGGTGTCAGAGCTTGGCCGGGCATATGACACCTGTCAGGAAGAGCAAAGATAAAAGATCAGATCTTGAAGAAACACCTCCCCTAGAGGGGAATCATTTAAAATAAATAAAAAAAAAAAAAACCTTTTTAAACAAACTTTGGCTACTTTTTTTCTCTCCAAATTTTGAGTTTTAAAACTGTGCTTTTTTATTTTTTAAATACACAACAAAAAACCCAAATTGTTGAAAGACTTTTTACTTCGTTTTTTTTTTTACTTAAATGTTAAATAAAACTGTTTTATAGAAATAGAACATTTTGATTTTTTTTTTTTAGAGAATTCAAACAGCATTAAAGCAACCGGTAAAAACCATAGATAATAAAATTGATAAATCTAAATATTGAAAAGCCAGATAATACGGCCGCAACCAAGATGCCATCAGGTCTGAGCAATTCAACAATTGAATTTGTTCGCTGCCTTGGTCTCAAAACTGGCGGTCTGAAGCAATGACACATGTAACTTTACACAGGAGCACCTTTTGTCACATTACCTTGATAGTTTTAGACTGTAGTCTCAGTCCATTGAGAGTACTGATTGCTCTTTCTGCATCACTAGGGTTAAGATAGTTAACAAATCCGTACCCTAAACTGTGGCCTAGAGAAAAAAAAAGGAAAACAATAAAACAAACAAAACAAAAAAAAAAGTTGAAACGTTCCAAATACAAAGGAAAAAAACATCCTAGTAACAAGTGTTAAACTTCTGGGGGAAAAATTAATGGCACCAAACAAATAAATCCGCATTGACTTACATATGTCGGAAGGGCCTCAGAAAGGAAACTAAAAAGAAGTTGTTTTTTTGTCAACACTGAAATGAAGGCTACAGAATTGTAAAGAAACAATTAAATGCGTCTGAAGTCACAAATCTTGCAAAAACTTAAGTAACATCACGGCTACAGGCAAACCCCGCAAATAAATACACTGCGTCCCTAAACCAACGAAGACTAAACATTTTCTCAGATCCTCTTCTCAACATTAACTTTTGTTGTTGTTGTTGTTGTCTGATTTGAAAGCAGTGAGCCAAGTGCTAATAAATACTTGCCTGCTACTTTGTCCCGAATAAGTTTAGCAGACTCCACCTCCCCAATGCTGCTGAAGAGACTGCGCATCTCATCTTGACTCATATTCTGAGGCAAGTAGTTGATGATCAGATTTGTTTTGCAATCTTTAGGCTCATCGGCCATGTGATCTTCGTAACCGTTCGACATGTCATAGACCTCCTGGAAATAGTAAAAACAAGTTTCTGTTAAAGTTATACACAACAAAACAGAAATCAACATTTAATTGGACTATTTAATGCAAACTCATTGTGCACTCATTTGTGTTGGTTTTATTCTTTATTTGCTGTTGATACCTGACAGTTTTCTGCATACAGCAGAGTAAAGAGTCTCAAAATTAGGCCTAAATCTTGTTTTTCAATTACTAAAGCTGGCAAGCTAGAAATAGAATGACGATCTTGCAATTAAAGAAACAAAAAAAAAAAATTATATATATATATTATTATTATTTTTTTTTTTAATCTAGGGATGAACTAATGAAACTAATAGCATCTGCAAGACAATTTAATCTTACAAATGCATTAGACACACAGAAAACAGAATTTTTTAATAATTTACATACTTAATTCCACATTCCCACTTTAGATGAAACAAACAAAATAATCATGCCTCATGGAAAAAATTTACAACCCAGCCATAATAAAATATCTTCAACCAGAAACACGGACAATATTGCATTTCAGAGCATTTTCTGCCTTTGTGTTAATGTACCCTACAAAAGTTCATTCATTAACTAGGAGTGATAAGAATATATACCAGGCTAAGACAGTAAAAACTAAAACAAATGTGAGCAAAAAGACCCAATACAATTGTCAACAGGACTCACTGTACTGCAGTTATTTTACATGCCATGATCAACACTGCTTCCAACAGAGTCTAGCTGAAACTGCACATGATCATTTTATTTGCCACAAAAAAATACAATAAGGTACAGTACATTAAAAAGGTGGGGGTTGTCAGATGTCTAACAGCACCTCATCAAGGCATTTTTGGTGAAGATGAAGAAAACGATCACTCTGGTGACCCGTGATTATTCAGATAACAGACAGTGACTCCCATTCATGTTAGAAGAGAGGTCTTATTGTGTATTCCACATGGGTAGCCAGTCAACCTTCAAGGCTGAAACAAACAAGCATTATTACTGACCCTTCTACAACCCAACATTGGAGGTTTTGATAAATCGCTCATAGACGATTCAGGTCGCTCTACTTCCGTCGTGAGCTGGTCCCTACAAGCAAAGTATTCTGCAGCATTTGCCAGGTCAAATACCTTCGACAGACTTTATGCAACACCTAAGATGATGTCTAGTGCATCTGGTTAAAAGCCTACCTCAGATGGGAGCATTAAACCTGCTTATCACAGGCTACAGCACTACATGGACGAAAACAGCCTACAAGCACTAAACACTACTGTCTCCAGCTTACAGACTCCGTATAACCATAAATAAATGGTTTAAAATCCGCATTCAGTCCCTGTTGGACGCAAATTCTACTCACTTTTGAGTATCTAACGTGTCCCCTTCTGACTGCCATGAAGAGCCGTCACAGATCCCGACTCTGAAGATACCAAAAACAAAATAAGGTAATAAAAATACACGCTGACAAAAAGGGGTGGAAGGGAAGGCAAAAGGAGGTTTGGGGGTTCAGAGTAAAATAAATAAAAGAAAATAAAAGAAGGCCAAAAAGATGAGCCACCTTCTGATATAACCTGTGGAAAAAAAGAATAACAACCATCGGGTGTTAAAAGTGGTCTGGTTTCAGCGTGTATTTTTAGTACCTCACTTGGAGTCTGTCCTGCCTTCACACAATCTCCATGTTCATATCACGTTACAAGGTGTACTTGTTACATTACATATTTTATTTTTGAATTTGTTTGTTTCCATAAATGGAAGAAAAAAAAACACCAAAATTAAAAATACTACATTGTAAATACTACATGTGTAGTTATGAGCTTAAAAGCTATTTTTTTCTGTATTCCACTATTCATAAAAGGACCATTCATCCAAACATGAGAAAACAAAACACTTAATTCTTTCTAAACACAAATCAACATGTCATAAAATATACCAAAGAGAGTAGAGAGTAGTTCTCACATTTCTTTTATTAATTACAGCAAAAAAATTGCATTAATACAAAAAATTGGGCGGTTAATCTTAAATACTACACTGTTCATGCTTTCGTATGCTGTTGGAAAACTGAATAAAAGACATTTGTAATTATGCCTAGTCGTGGGGGCGTGAAATTTACAACTGGCCCGCAGCAGGACGTCGCTCTTCCGGTCATGCTTGTCTGGATTACCTCGCCATTGTTACGGTTTCGTATCTTAGCTACAGAACAACTACCTCGCTGCATTTCACAGCAGCATGCTTGTAAATAATCATCGATTCAAAAATAGGCCTCAGAATAAAACAGCACACAAGACGAGGCCTCGTTCCCCACACACCGTCCCCATATTTTCGCGTTGACTCGCTCTGTAAATCCCATGCAACTCTCGAGTTCAAACTCGAGCAGGCTGCGCTAAGGGGCCTAACGTTAACCCAAATAAAGGCAGGCCTCGAACACCGAGTGCATTTTAAAATATTACTAAATCCTAATAAACAAAGTCGAATATAACAAAATCAATCGTTTAAATGCGTATCTAGCGCCTTACCAACTCCAACGTCTCTCCGATTCTGCAGTAGAGCGAACGCACGCGGAGCTTCTGCAAAACGTGGCTTTTTAGGAGCTGCGCTCTCGTGACACAAAAACACGCCACTAGGGAACTCAGCCGAGGAAGCGGAAGTCTTAACCCCTCCCACTATCATAATCTGTTCAGATCCAGATCAACAGTCACTAATAATAAAATGAAAATTTTTATTCGATTGTATCAGCTTTATTGTGCAAAGTAAAACGCCCTTGGCTGTGCTTGCATATAAAACATTCATTGAAGAACAGGTTTTGTTTAGAGAAACTAGTTTGTAGAAATGTAAAAAATTAACGGAATAATATATCAGCATTAATAACAGTGAAATATGTATATATTTATAAAAAAAAATGTGAAAGCATTCAGAAGAAAAGTAACAAGATTTCAATTCCAAAAGTGCCTTTTTATTCTTGGTCCAGGATTCGATACTCTTGTGGGGGTTGATGCCTCATTAGCTGTGCCACTAGAATCCAAGACATTATCTGAAGACAGAAATGTCAAAGATGACATTATAAATCTGGTAAAAGATCAGGGCATAAATGTATTATAATTCAAGTCTCAGACCTCACCAGTAAAAAGAGAACCACTAAAGATGTTATAATCATGATGTGCACTGAAAGTAGAAATTTCATCTCAAGTTTACCTTGACAACCCTAGAATAGAGAAAAAAAAGTTGAATCTTGCTCAAAACACTGGGATACAAACCTAATTTAAATGTATTAACAAATGAATCTTAATTTATCGGTGTTAAATCATTTTTAAAGAAATATTCCAGTTTTCATACATTTTTACTACATTTGTCAACAGCTAAAAAAACTATTTATACATGAATTAATCATTCACAGTGAGATACATAAAATTAATTCAGAAAATATACAGGGTGACTTTTAATTTAATGAATGGTATAGCCTTCTGTAAAATCAAGCAGGAAAATATGAATATTATATCTAATAATTATTGTAGCTCAGATGTAATTAGTATCTGTACCTCATCATATAGCAACTGGGGTGAGTTTAAAGTTCCATTGCAGGAGTTAAATGTTTTGTTGCAGCAGCTCAGAGGAACTTCGTATTTCCCACTATGATTAAACCAGGGTGTTTCCAACCAGTCTGTGTAGTTCTTAACACCACAACACTGCAACTGTAACAAAAAAAAGTGTAACAATCTGATTTTGCCAAACATATAGAAATCCTAGAGTTTTCTGTGCAGATACCTCACGCTGGAGGGCATTCACTGCTTTGGTTTCAGGTTCTTGGCTGTCACCACTGTAGTTCTGAAACACATCTTTAAGGGGAGCCAAGTCTTCATCAAGCTAACAAAAAAAGATGTTTAATGTCAAACCATTTCAATGTAACACACTTTACCTGCATATAACCAAATAACATAAATTTCAGTTACCTTCCTATTATGAGTATATGCCAATACAGCAGTAGTACACACAATGCACCACGCAATAATAAGAACATACACAAACTGAAAGACAAGGAATATACAAATATGAAAACCAAATTGGATTAAATTATTTATTTTTATTTAAAAAGACAATTAATTTCTCCATCTTACTAATCCTTTTCCACATGAAGGCTTCTTGTTGGACACTGAACAGCCAATGCATCCGCTGATTAAGAGAATGACTCCTCCAGCAACAGCCAGCATTGCAGGGAGAAGTATATAAACGCTGCTAAAAAACACACCGTAAACTTTGTATTCATGCAGAAAGAATGAACCGCCCAGGCCAGCAATTCCAGTCAGCTGTAAAAAAATAAATAAAATAAAATAAAAAAAAAATACTTGGAGAATGAAGGAGTTAAAAACTAGAGGAAATGAAACATTCCATAGCTTGTCATGTGTCATGTGTGTCAGCAGTCATGACTTTGTTTACTGAGAAACTAAAGCTAGTTGTCTTTACTTTATTAAAATTTCTCAGTTATTTATGAAAAACAGCTTGTCCTGAGAATACAAGTACAACAGAAATACAACACTTCATTTAAAATCTACTTCAATCATAGCTGACTCTTGCCTGAATGTATGTATGCTAGAGTGATTTAAGTGTTTTCACTTGTTTATCTGACAACAGCAATTAGCCTACAAAAATATGCTGATATTGGAATTTAGTTTATAGAATTCTCAAAAGCTAATGTCACGTAGGCGTTCTTATGTTGTAAACCAACATACAAAGAAAGCCCCCTTTAGAGAAATTAAAACATGCAGTAATATAAGTCTTTGTAACAAATGCATTCGGGTTATGATAAACGAAAGAAGCGTATGATAATGACAAGACTCACCATCAAAATCAGAGATGCAATCTTAAGCAAAATTCTGAAACCTCTTAGAGCATACATGGCTCTTCCTTAATCGACTCTTCTGAGCGTGATATAATCTATAAACACATCTGAATCGCAATTCTATCAAAATCTCTCAGTCCAGTTCAACTTCAGCAGTGGCAAACACCGATTTGGTAGCTGACGGGATTTAAAATCGAAACCATACAAAACCGCGGAAGTGACCGAATTAACGAGTAAGCAAGCAGCGGGAACTGTACCAAACAAATAAACCATTAAAACGACGAACGGAGGGCAGTGTAATTGAGGTTTTGGTTCGATAGAATTATTTATTTGTTTATTTATGACACATTAATTAATAACAATATATTTAATAGAAGCTTAATAATAAGCTACAAAAAAGAAAACTTACTGTTGAAAATAAATGCAATCGCTTTATTCGCCCAGCATATTATGTTATAAAATATTATATCTATGATGCAATCTGATAAATGCCCCCCCCCCCCCAAAAAAAAATAAAATAAAATAAAATAAAATAAATAAATAAATAAATAAAACAAAATTAATTAATTAATTAATTAAAAAAAAAAAAAAGAAAGAAAGAAAGAAAGAAAAACCAAAGCTGTTTGTATTGGACGTCATTATTTTGCGACATGGTGCATTTCGTCATTGAGAAGCAAGATGGCATCAGCATCAGAACACCAGGGTGCTCCAGACAGCGAACTGGACGAATTATTAGATAGTAAGGTTTGAAGATAGCTTAAATGCGAAATTATCCACAGTTATAGCGTGCAAATGTTTTATATATTTAATAATGTTACAGTTCAGTGAACTAACATTTCGGAAGCGGTTGTCACTCTAGTCCGGTGTTTACGCTAGTCTCAGTGATTGAAGTTTTAGCAACATAAAAACTTTAGATGTGCACCAGTTAATTAAATTAGATATCGTCACTCTGACTTTTCTATAGTCACATAAAAACTCACAAGTGATGTCCAACCAGGTTTTGTATCTAAACAGAGCTTATAATCGATGCTGCTGTGTTTGTACTGGACCTCTAGCTAGTTTTGTTATTCATACCGTGTGAAATTAGATGAAAGCCGTCACAAGATAATATACCATCAAAACAGATATAGATATACCCTTGGTACTCCATTGTTAATGTTTCCTCAACTGCAGGTGCTCTTGATGATTTTGACAAGACCAGTGTGCCTCCTGCGGCCCCCGCTGCCCCTGGTCCAGGAACGACGAGTGATCAGAAGGTAATAAACACATTTTAATTTTTAAATTCTCATTCTCTGCAGTGAGTTAGTTCCATCATTGCTGTTGGTTAATGTATTTGCTTCTGTTCTTCTCACTCTCAGCCTCCTCTGTTGGACGACAGTAAGATCTTCGAGACTCTCTTTGATGGTGAGATGGCCAATCAAGCACGTGAGGAGTGGAAGAAAGCCATGGCCGAGTTAGCCCAAGAAGAACCTCAGCTTCTGCAGCATTTTCATAAGCTGTCTGAGGCAGCAGGTAAAGTAGGTGAGTGATCTGCGATGGAGCACTTTATTAATGTTGGCTGAAGATATGCAAGTTTAGTTATTAGCCCACTTTCCAATTGTTTTGACTCTACTTTTTTAATTTAGGCACAGATGTAGCTTCACAACAAGAGTTCACCTCCTGTCTTAAGGAGACCCTTGGTGGTTTGGCGAAAAACGCAGACAACCTCCAGGTAAACCCATTCTGAATTTCTGTTATTGAAATATAATTCAAGGAAATGGTGGTTTTAAAGACTACCATTCAAAATGGGCTTGGTAAGATTTTGATGTTTTGATCTTACATTTTATTAATTTAAAGCATCCTCTTCCATCTTTATTATTACATTTTATTAATTTAATGAATCCTTGTTGAATAGAAGAATAATAAAAAAAAATCCTACTGACCCTAAAAATTTAAAAGTTATTGTGTGACAGAAGATTAGTAATTTAACACTAAATGCAGAATGCAGGACTGGCTGGAGATGATCTGGTAAAAACCTTGGAGAACCTGGGATTGAATGAAAATGGGGAGGGAGGAGATGATGGCAATATTCTCCCAATTATGCAGTCCATTATGCAGAACCTTTTATCCAAAGAAGTTCTATACCCTTCTCTTAAAGAGATAACAGAGAAGGTGAGTTGTTTACTGCATCTGCATGTCTGTCTTAATGACTGTCCTACTGTTTTTGGTACCAGTGAAGCTGGTAAATGCCTGGTGTTAATTTAACATTTGCTTTCAGAAAATCTTGCAACATATTCCATTTAATATCGGTAGGACAAATATACTAATATGATGCAATTTGCATTTAGTACCCTGAATGGTTGGAGAGCAACAAGCAATCTCTTCCCACAGACCAGTTCATGCGGTATGAGCAACAGTACAAACTAATGGGAGAAATATGCAGCCAATTTGAGAAAGATGGAGATAAAGACAGCACGTTTGAAAACATTCTTGAACTCATGCAGAAGGTAGAATTGATGTTTTTAATGCATGTAGTGTACTTATTTAAAAAGAAATAATACTGCTTACTGATAATGTGCTGATTTTTATTTTTGTAAAGAATTAAAAATGTGCATCCTTTTTATTTAAAACACATATTAATATTTCTTAATATAACCTTTCAGTAACATACATTTTTCAGCACTATAAATATTTTTGTTCATGGAAATAATGTCTTACCTCTCAGCTGCAAGACTTGGGTCAACCGCCAAAAGAGCTTGCTGGAGAGGCAGTGAGTATTTAACTTTCTTTCTTTCTTTCTTTTAAATAAAAGCTATGTTATATTTACATCATCAATCAATCTCTTGTTTTTTTCTTAGCCTCCTGGCTTGAATTTTGACCCAGAATCTCTGCAATTTCCTGGAGTGCAAGGTGTCCCAGGACCAGAGCAGTGCTCAATCATGTGATCTCAATGAGGTCAAATCAATGTACGTTTGAAAACGATACAATTTGGAGCTAATTATCTGAACTGGAGTTGGACACAGTTGATCATGCTCCCATTTTAATGGAGTTTGCTTTTGTGTCTGCACTGAAACTGTGAACATTCACTACATTAATTTTACTTCGTAGTACTAGTCCACAGAGGTTCTTTTCATATTCATCCTTATTCCGTTCACTGTAGAGCAGCTCTTAGCGTTTTGAGTGAAGCTTGATATCTCAGTGTGCTGACAGCTTGGTTTTCAGAATTTTGTGAAGGTTTTACAGTTTTACTTCAAGCACATTTGACAGGTG
Source organism: Carassius carassius (assembly GCF_963082965.1). Classification (NCBI taxonomy): domain Eukaryota; kingdom Metazoa; phylum Chordata; class Actinopteri; order Cypriniformes; family Cyprinidae; genus Carassius; species Carassius carassius. The sequence continues at coordinate 10,426,737 of NC_081774.1, read as the reverse complement.
TCACAGTGAATTGTGTTTTGAGTAAGTAGAGACAAATGGACAGGAAAGGTATTTACAGATTGATTGGTTTAATTTTATTTGTAAATATCAGAAGAATGGTCTGTGTGAACAAATAGCTTCCATCAGATTGATTAAATTATTTTAATATACAGTGTAATGTCCATTTATTCTTCATACTATATCATGTATGCTATTTCTGTGATCTGACAACTAATCTGTGACCAAAACGCATCTCTCAGATTCAGCATTTTCAAAAAACGAACTGCAGACCGTTCAGATACAGGCTGATAATATATTGATATTAACATTCTTTGACCCATAGACTGCATTTCTAACTGAGTAGAATAATTATCTCTCCCTTTGTCTTTTAATGGTTACTATATCTATCTGCATATAGAGCAGTTGAAGTGTTGGCATGTCAATTTAAATAATTCCCATCATTCTTATAGTGGTTCCTCTGTGTGATGTGTTATTTTCACAATAGTCCTTATTTACCCTGAATATTGGAAGAATTAAAAAATATTGTTTTGTAGTTTAAAATTAATACTCTGTATTGACATTTAAAGAACATGTTAAATCCCAGGATACCTCAAAAGTAGGTTAAAGTTTGCAGCCGTTGCATTTGAAGGGTTCTTTTATGCAAACATGTTTGAGTGCATGGAAATGGGATCCTTTCACAGGATCAAATGTGGAGCTGGTTATCAGTTTGCTTTCTTTACACGTGGCATGTGGCCAAAATAAAGATTATAGGAAGGCCATGCAGATGAGCCGGACAAAAATATGTAACGGTTACAACACTCAGGGGTTGCTCAAACACAAAGCACTTAAATCAGCTCATCAATATTCTTTGTCCTGTAAAATTTTCCATTAAATGTGCATTCATTGGTCTTGTCATACTACACTGTATGAACGAACTGCAATTCTCAAAAATTGAAATAAATGTTATAAACTTACAATGTTTTATATTCTTCTCCAATTTAATCCCGTTACATATCTAATTAAATTAACAACACTACACACAATTGTCTATTTTTTTTTATTAAATTTTTTTTTTTAATTAACCAATTTTTACCCATTTTACAATATTTTTATGGCTTTAACACTTTCTGTTAAAATCACAAAGTAAAGAGATGTATACTACTTGTGGTGTGTTTGTGACCCCGTTATATATTATTTTTGTAGGTAAATTCTCACTTCTGTTTGAAATATTTAATTATACGATTTTATTCACCAAGCAATGTATCATAAAATAATTAGACATTTATAGCGTTTTAATGTATTTTAATTCATTTTTGTTTATTTTAATTAAATTAATCATTGTCTTAAATTAATGATTGGGTAAACATTCAAACGTTGTATTATTGTGATAGTTCCCGATGAAAAGTGTTACTGGCAACATACAGAATTGTCAAGTTGTATAAAGATTTTATTATCTCTAGATTTAAAATCTGAAAATCAATCACAAAACAAATAATAAAGGTTATGTTATAATATGTATTGGCACTAATAATATAATAAATGACTAAAATAACAAGGAACAATGCCATAAACTATTATTTACTTAAGAGTTCTTGATTATTATTTCCCATTTATTTAAAATGGTATTCTAAACGACTGACTAGGGGGAAAATGCGTTTACATCTTTTTCTTTTTCTTTTCTTTTTACTGCGTTTTCGAAGGCTCTATGACGTGGACTTTGCGATGTTGGCATTTGAATCATCAAACTTTATTTGTTGGTGTACGGAAACACGGACGGAGTTGAGTGGATTCAGTAGACGTGTCCTCCGCGGAAGTGCAGTTGCAGAATCAAAAACGCAAAATCCCTTCCTAACGGGGGATGGTTTTAGGATTTACACTAACGTAAACATTACGCATTCCTGTTCGGTCATTATTGTCAGTGAAAATGTTGACCAAGTTTGAGACTAAGTCGGCCCGAGTGAAAGGTAAGAGTCGAGATCTGCTCTGGCTAGCTTCACTTGACATTTGTATTATATAATTATTATGGCCACTTTATGTAAACCAGTGGTTTGATTTTATTCTACTGTTAATGTCTGTGGAACATAATGTACTGTCTTTTTAGGAAGGATTCAGTTCATATATTTTTGAATATTGTGTGTCATTTGGTGTTAGCACGAAGCTAGTATATGTTAGCCATCCAGACGTTGAAGTAAATTTTCTCTAACTTACGCTGAAGTTTTATATTTTGGTTTCATTGAGAACATGTCAATGACATTAACCTGACCAGATTGTTATTATCGATAAAGTTGTAATGATGACAGTATTCTGTTTAAATCACTGTTATCATTATGTTAATAAATGCCTGAACTGATTGTAATGTGTTTTTCCGCAGGGCTGAGTTTCCACCCGAAACGGCCCTGGATTCTGGCTAGTTTGCACAACGGCGTCATCCAGCTGTGGGACTATCGCATGTGCACCCTCATCGACAAGTTTGATGAGCATGATGGTATGAAACAGCTGATCAACGATTTCAGTCTCTTGTGGTTCTCTTCTGAGCCCTCATAATGTTGTCAATTAATTTAGGTCCAGTCAGAGGCATTGACTTTCATAAGCAGCAGCCACTGTTTGTGTCTGGAGGAGATGACTACAAGATCAAGGTTTGCTTGCTTCATTTTAAATAACTGATGTTTAATAAATATGTCACCTGGTTACTTCTACTATATAGTTTCATGTGAATTTTTGGAAACACTTTACAACAAGTTAACAAGATCTACTATAAATGCTTCTAAATCATTTATTAGTCTTAATGATCATTGTAATTATTACTAATACATTATTTTTTTTAAATTAACGTTACCTAATGAACCTGAGCGAACATACATTTACAATGAACTGTTGTATTTTTATTAACAAATGTTAACAAAGGTTAATGAATACAGTAACAAATGTATTTAAATACATCTGCTAATGGGACCTTATTGTTGTTTTATTTGATTTGATTTTTAGGTGTGGAACTACAAGCTGCGTCGGTGTCTCTTTACTCTTCTTGGACATCTTGACTACATTCGTACCACATTCTTTCATCACGTGAGCCCCGTCAACTTTGTGATGGCTTCATAATTATTTTGATAATGTTTATTTAATCAGTGAGAGTAACACTTAGATATAATTTTCAGGAGTATCCCTGGATCCTGAGTGCCTCAGATGATCAAACCATTCGCATTTGGAATTGGCAGTCCAGAACATGTGTCTGGTGAGACTTTATATAGGTTATGAACTAGTGGATGTGCACAAGTATTACATTTTTTTTTTTTATTCATTCATATATTTTTATTAGGTTGTTGAAGCTAATTTTAAAACCAATATTATTGATTTTAACATTTGCAGATAAAACAAAAATACATTTTGTGCACGTTATACTCATTTCACATGTATTTTCACTTGAAATTTCACTTTCACTTGCTAATTTAATTTCACTTGAATGTTTGTTCACTTGCTAATTTTAATTTTCTCTGACCATTAGCTCAGTGAAACTGAGTTGTATATGTTCTTTGTTCTGTTTCTTCTCTGTAGTGTGCTGACGGGGCATAATCACTATGTGATGTGCGCTCAGTTCCATCCATCTGAGGACCTGGTGGTGTCGGCTAGCTTGGATCAGACTGTGCGCGTGTGGGATATTTCCGGTGAGGAGGCTCGGGACAGGATTGAGTAGTTTTGGGAAGGCTGGGGAGGTGGGAATGGAGAGAGAGGATGGAGGAAATTAGAGGCTGCCTAATGGCATTCTCTTCCTCATTTCCTCTCTCAGTAATGTGTGCAGAACAAAACTCTGAGGGCTCAAAGCAAAAATGCCTCGCACACTGATGCTGTAAGCATCAAGCATTCGTCTAGTGATTTGGAACTCCATTTTTAATATTATTTTAAAATCTCTTAAAGGTGATATTTAAATGGAACAGCAATTCATGAAGCACTTAAAAAAAAAAGATTTACCATATGGTCACCTGCTCAAAAAAATCCTATTAAAGAAATGGTGAATGTTAGAGGCATTTTTGAGATTTTGCATGTTTTAATGAAATTTTCCATGTCTGTCCTTTGCTTGCAATACTGAACTCTTTTCTTGCTCATTAACCTTTTAAACTGCTGCTGTCTGCACTGACTGACAACAAATAACTCCTTCATTAAAGCTTACACTGAACAGATAGTTTCTACCTTTCTCCCCTTCACAAAAAAATGTGGAATGAATATATTGCTGCATGTATACTATGCAATTCGTATGTAATTGAATGTGATAATGAAAACTAAAAAGAATTTTTGCATCTAAATTTAATTATAAACACATTTCTTTTTAACATCTTTTGGATGAAGTTTCATCAAAACTATAAACATTTGCATGAACAGGAACAATTGGGATCCCAAATCCCTGATTCATTTGTGAAATTCACAGAAGTATGCAAACATTTGAACTTGATTTCCTCATACCCTGCATGGATGTCATTTGTCATCCATAGATAATATTTATGATTGGATTCCTCCTCAAGTTGATCAGTCTATCTGAATGCAACTTTTCGATCAGTAACATGAACATATATTGTCATTTAATTATTAAATGACTCCTAACACCACTTGAATGCATGATGGAATCCATCTATTAATGCATTACTATATGCAATAACAAATGCAAGACTTAACTGGAGTCTTTCTCACTCCATTAACATCCAGTGCCCCTCCAGAGAACATTTTGACACGCTCCACCCCATCAATCCGCCATTCAGTTCCATCCCTGCTCACTTCCTGTACAGCTCCTTTGCCCCTCTGGAAACATCCACATCTGTACATTGGTTTCTAGTGCAGCTTTTGTTGGACTTTTATTCATTTAGCAGATATCTGGAGTGCTGAGATCTCAGACACACACACTCTGTTCTCCTCTCTTTTTCTTTGCGTCCTGACCTGAGTTAAGCTGATTTGCTCTCTGTCATTGATTTACATGCATCCTATCCAATCTCAAATTATTCTGACCTCTCTGTGATCATAATTTAACTTTTGTTGTGTTTTGATTGATTGTTATCTCTGTTCTTAATCTGGTGGTTAAGTTTACTTCCTTAACTCAGGTTAAGACCTCATGGGGGATGTTTGTTGTGTTTGTGTTCTCTAGCACCAGCGAATGTTTAGCAGCCCAACAAAATGTTTGTTTACTGTCAGAATAACAAATGTGTTTTTGAGTAGCAGTTTTAATGTGGTTCTTCTCTTTTCCCTCCCCGGTATGTGGGTGTTCCTGTGTAATTTGTAAACGGTCCCCTGTGTGTGTCGGACTGTAAATGTTGCTTCCAGGTCTGAGGAAGAAGAACTTGTCTCCGGGTGCTGTGGAAACAGAGGTGCGTGGCATCTCTGGTGTCGACCTGTTTGGGGGCTCTGATGCAGTAGTGAAGCACGTTCTGGAGGTAAGAATGTGGTTGTAATGGCATAATAAAAATTGCACCTAATCCTTGTATTTAAAAGTGCTTGTGTTGGGGTTGAACGAATGAAGTTTGTTGTTGGTTTGAATGAAAGTTTATGTTCTCCTGCTCTGGTCTCAGGGTCACGATCGAGGCGTAAACTGGGCAGCCTTCCATCCCAGCATGCCTCTCATTGTGTCAGGAGCAGATGACCGCCAGGTCAAGATCTGGAGGATGAACGGTATGTGTTTCCAATAATAGAAAAATGTAATTGGAAATTTAACTCAAATTTAACTCAAACCCTAGTAAACTTCCCTGCTATCTACTACCTATACAGGCAGTTGTTTTCATGCACCCTCATCTAAACTTTTTAAAAATTCATATTTTGAGTTTGTTTATAACTAAAAGTCACACATTTTATCCATTAGTTCTTTTTTTCCCCCTCTATTTTTTGGGAAATGATCTCTTCCTCTAGAATCAAAAGCATGGGAGTTGGACACCTGTCGAGGGCACTACAACAATGTTTCCTGTGCCGTGTTCCATCCTCGTCAGGAGCTCATCCTGTCCAACTCTGAGGACAAGAGCATCCGTGTGTGGGATATGTCCAAGAGGACAGGCGTCCAGACCTTTCGCCGAGATCACGACCGTTTCTGGGTGCTGGGGGCTCACCCCAACCTCAACCTGTTTGCTGCTGGTAGGTTAATAATAATAATTAAGCAAGTTGTTTTGGTGATGAAATGAGATGCATTAAAGTATAATTTTGTACCTTTCCAGGCCATGACAGTGGGATGCTGGTGTTTAAACTGGAAAGAGAACGTCCAGCTTATGCTGTGTATGGTAACATGCTGTACTATGTAAAAGATCGCTTCCTGCGTCAGCTTGACTTCAACAGCAGCAAGGATACACCTGTCATGCAGCTGCGCAGGTGTGGGGATTTTAATGTTTTTCTACTGCAGGTCTAAAAAACCTAAATGCCCATCTACAAAAGGTTTAGTGCAGTTGAACTTTTCAGTTGAATGGCTTCTTTTATTTTGACAGTGGATCCAAATTCCCAGTGTTCAGCATGTCCTACAACCCTGCAGAAAATGCTGTGCTGTTGTGCACTGTGAGTATTGTAGACTCTATCAGGCTGCTTAGTCAAATCAAGGTTCATTTGCGCATTTCATTTCTTCCTCTTTCCTTTCCAGAGAGCTACTAACCTGGAAAACAGCACATATGATCTCTATTCCATTCCCAGAGAGAGTGACTCACAGAATCCTGATGGTAACATTTTATCCTTTCTCTTTACAATTTCCTAATTTATTATGTAGAATGGAATTGTTATGGTTCTCTACACAATTTCAGCTCCAGAGGGAAAGCGTTCCTCTGGACTAACCGCAGTTTGGGTGGCTAGGAACCGCTTTGCTGTACTCGACCGCATGCACTCAGTAAGTGAATCAAGCAACACTTATTCGAAAGAAAACAGTGCTGCAATGATGACATTTATGTACGCCTACCCTGGAAGTTAGCATCACCCTGGTTCCCTCTGCAAAACCTAAATTAGATTTATTTTTTTATTTTTTTCTGTTGGCTTATCGCAAAAAATAAGTTCTGCAACCAACAAAAGTTTGAGTCTTACATTTAGTTCATCATGATAAACTTTACAAATGAAAACAACTTAAAGCTTAAATACAATCTCCAGAAGATAAAAGCAAAACAACCTCTCTAATTCCATTAAAGGGATAGTTCAACCAAAAAAGAAAATTCTGTCATTAATTACTCACCTTCATGTCGTTTCAAACACATAAAGGGTTTCAGAACACAAATTAAAATGATTTTTGATGAAATCCAAGAGCTCTCAGACCCTCAATAGACAGCAACACACCAGAAATGTCCCAAGGACGTCAGTAAAATAGTACATGTGACATCAGATGTTCGATGTTAGATAACAAAATATCTTAACTTTGTGTCCCGAAGATGAACGAAGGTCTTACAGCTTTGGAACGACAGGAGGGTGAATAATTAATGACAACAACAAAAATTGCAAGGGGGTATTACTGATATATTGTATCTCTTAGAATAAAATTTGAAAATATATTGAGCTTCTGTTAACCACAGGCCTTATTTTGGGCATTTAACCAAAAACCCATTCTTAAATCCCATTTACTTCAGGACAATGTGGAACCAAAAGTATTAAAATGCAGACTTGCTTCTGAATTTTGGCATAGAAAAATAGGTCATCCTTGCCACACTCTGTAGTATCTAGAAAAGAAGTATGACATTGTACATATGTAATCAAACAAACCAAAGCTCTTATTCTCTATGGTTATCCCGCTGCAGCTCCTGATCAAGAACCTGAAGAATGAGATTGTGAAGAAGGTCCAGGTACCGAGCTGTGAGGAGATCTTCTACGCTGGAACTGGATCTCTTCTGCTGCGTGATGCTGACGGAGTCACGCTGTTTGACGTGCAGCAGAAGCGCTCCCTCGCTACAGTCAAAATCGCTAAAGTCAAATATGTGGTGTGGAGCTCCGATGCCAACCATGTGGCTCTGCTGGCCAAACACGGTAGTGAATACACACTGATAGGTTATATAGGCTTTAATATATTGATTAAGCGTGTATGCCTTATGCCTTGTCAAATAGAATAAACCCACATGCTTATGTTTTCTTTGATTTACCAGGTTGTTACACATCTGACCCTCTGCTTTTGCTTTTCAGCCATCATGATCTGCAATAAGAAGTTAGAGAGCCTGTGTAACATCCATGAGAACATCAGAGTGAAGAGTGGCGCCTGGGCCGAGAATGAAGTCTTCATCTACACCACCTCCAACCACATCAAATATGCTCTCACCTCCGGGTACTGCACCAACAGCCTCACATGTAACCATTAAATTAAGGAAACCCTGCTGTTTTGTTAATCATGGCTTAATCTTTATCATTATAATCAAAGCTTAATCTTTAAATAAAATGTTTTCATAGGGATCATGGTATAATCCGTACATTGGATCTACCCATCTATGTGACAAGAGTCAGAGGCAACAGTGTGTACTGTCTGGATCGTGAGTGCAGACCACGAGTGCTCAATATTGACCCCACTGAGTACCGTTTTAAATTGGCTCTGGTCAATCGCAAATATGAAGAGGTTAGTGCATATCTTCAATAATTAAACTTGTGCCTTCTGTATTTTCTTTTTTTTTATCTGAATAAAAATTTATATAAATTGTGTCATCGTTTTTTGCTCATTCTGATTTGCTTTTAATAACCATTATTTTAGTATTTCTGTTTTGCTTTATTTTTATGCATTACATTTGGCTTTTAAAATTGCTTTCATTCACTGAAATAATAAATTCCGTTTTAGTTAACAATAGCAACACTGTTAATTGCCCTTTTTTTTCCTGCCCAACACCCTCAGGTTCTACATATGGTGCGTAACGCTAAACTGGTAGGCCAGTCCATCATTGCCTACCTGCAGAAGAAGGGCTACCCAGAGGTTGCGCTGCACTTCGTCAAAGATGAGAAGACTCGTTTCAGCCTGGCTCTGGAGTGTGGAAACATTGAGGTATACAGAACTAACATTTATGGAGGATCTTCAACACTTTTGCCTGAACAGATGTTCATTCTTGATGTGTTTGTTCCTGCAGGTGGCGTTGGAGGCTGCAAAAGCCCTGGATGAGCGTAGCTGCTGGGAGCGTCTCGGCGAGGCTGCGCTTCTGCAGGGCCATCACCAGGTGGTGGAGATGTGCTACCAGAGAACCAAGAACTTTGACAAACTCACCTTCCTGTACCTTCTCACTGGCAACCTGGCCAAACTCAGGAAGATGATGAAGATAGGTGAGTGGCAAGGAAAAATCATGAGTACAACACCTTTTACAAGTTGGTAGGAATTTTTTATGTTTTTGAAAGAAGTCTCATTTATTTACCAAGGCTGCATTGATTTGATCAAAAATACAGCAAAAACAGCAATATTGTGAAATGGTATTACATTTTAAATTAATTGTTTTCTATTATTAACATTGTTGCTGCTTCGTAGTCTTGTGGTTAATTTCTATAGATTATTTGAATTATGTTTTGTGTTACAGCTGAGATAAGAAAGGACATGAGTGGACATTATCAGGGGGCTCTCTATCTGGGTGACGTCAGTGAACGTGTGCGAATCCTGAAGAACTGTGGACAGAGTGAGTGCTGTCACTTTTATATTTGTTCACATGATCGTTTTAAAAGAAAATGACTTCTATATCACATACATTCTCAGAGTCTCTGGCTTACCTGACTGCTGCCACCCATGGGATGGATGAGGAGGCTGAAGCCCTGAAGGAGACCTTTGACCTGGAAAAAGAGATGGTATGTTATATTCTCATGACAAACAGAGATGCACTGATTTGTAGATGAATGATTGAGCGATGGGTTCCATCCATGTGCAGGTGCCAGAAGTGGACCCCAATGCCCAGCTGTTGCAGCCACCACCTCCCATCAACCCCTTGGATACAAACTGGCCTCTGCTCACCGTCTCCAAGGGCTTCTTTGAGGGAGCCATTGCTGCCAAAGGTGAGGTTTTGTGATACTCATAATGGCTCAGAGTGGGTAACCAGGATTTATGAGGTTGGAGGCATTTCATGTTGAAGAATAACATGTTTTTTAATGGTTGCTTGAGTAGGACGTGCTGGTCAGATGGTTGCTGACCTGGAAATGGATGCTTCAGGAGGAGAAGGCTGGGGAGAAGATGCAGAACTTCATTTGGATGAAGGTATTTACTATTATGAAATGATTTTTGAAGGAGGAAACTAGACTAAACGATCAAATCACTTAAGCTCTCTCATATTCCAGATGGATTTATGGATGCTCAAGAGGGTTTGGGAGATGAGGGAGCTATTGGGAAAGAGGAAGGAGGAGGCTGGGATGTTGAGGAAGATCTGGACCTCCCGCCAGAACTGGTTAAGTGTGGTGTAGAACTGAAATCAAAATCACAACTGTTTGTGACTGGTTTGAAACCCAATCCTAAGTAACCTTGTATCTTGTCTTTCCTTTAACCAATAGGATGTGCCTTCTGTTGGTGGAGGTGGCGCAGATGGCGAAGGCTTCTTTGTGCCGCCCACCAAGGGCACAAGCCCCACACAGATGTGGTGCAACAACTCTCAGCTGGTGGTGGATCACTTATTGGCTGGATCTTTTGAGACCGCTATGAGGGTAAAGAGATCTCTAAAAACTATAGATACATTTTCTGACTTTTTTTTTTTTTTTTTTTTTTTTTTTTTTTTTTTTTTTTTTAAAAGTTAAAAGGTTTTGAGGCAGGACAGAAAAACCGTAATGAGTCTAAACTACTAAATTATAATGTAGCAGATGTTTCTTTGCTGTCTCTCTAATGTTTTCTGTTCCCTTTTCTACAGTTGCTCCATGACCAGGTTGGTGTGGTTCAGTTTGGACCATATAAGCAACTGTTCATGCAAACCCTGTCCCGTGGGCGCACCTGTTACCTGGGCCTGCCGTCTCTGCCCTGCTTGCACAGTTACCCCCAGAGGAACTGGAAAGACAGTGGGGCTAAAGGAGGTCTGCCAGCGGTGGGCCTGCGTCTCTCTGATCTCATTTCACGCCTGCAGCAGTGCTATCAGCTGACCACAGCAGGGCGCTTTGAAGAAGCTGTTGATCGTTTCAGAGCCGTTCTCCTCTCCGTACCACTGCTTGTGGTCGACAACAAACAAGAGATTGCAGAGGTGTGTTTTCATTCAGGATGAGAAGCATATTGTTTATATAGTCAACTGTAGTGGTGTAGTGGTTAAACTCTGTTCTCTTTGATACATTCGACCCGTGTTCGCGTCCGTTTTTGGGGTGGTGTTGGCGCAGTGGATAAGTCACATGCCTTTGGTGTGAGAGACCCGGGTTCGAATCCACTGTGAGACACCAATGTGTCCCTGAGCAAGACACTTAACCCCTAGTTGCTCCAGAGGCGTGCAATCTCTGACATATATAGCAATTGTAAGTCGCTTTGGATAAAAGCGTCGGCTAAATGAATAAATGTAAATGTAATATAGGGGTTACTAAACATTCTCTTTACTTTTATTCAGGCTCAACAGCTTATCACTATCTGTAAAGAGTATATTATTGGCCTCACTATGGAGACAGAGAGGAAGAAACTTCCCAAAGACACTCTCGATCAACAAAAGAGACTTTGTGAGGTACATGTATTTTTAAAATTCTATAATTGTATTTAAATATGAAAAAATTATATTATAATATTAAAATGTAAAATTGTAATTAATAGTTTTCGGTGTGTGTTTCAGATGGCCGCATATTTCACACATTGCAGTCTGCAGCCTGTCCACATGGTGTTGGTGTTGAGAACAGCACTCAATCTTTTCTTCAAACTGCGTAACTTCAAAACAGCAGCAGGTTTTGCCCGCCGTCTGCTTGAGTTGGGTCCCAAACCAGATGTGGCACAACAGGTAAATGGTTAATTCTTGTAATTTTTTTTACACAAGTATCCCCTAACCCATAGCTATTCAGTCAGATGGGTTTTCTCACATTAAAAGCTGAGATAAGTTCACTTTTTTAAAAAAAAAAATTGTGTCAGCATACTGTGCATGTATAAAAAAAAGTAATTAAAATAAAAAATACAAGTAATAAACATTTTAAATTAAACTAAAAAGCTTATTTTTTTGTGTGTGTGTGTGTCTTCATCTTCATTTAAAAACCTGTTTCCATCTTAACTTTTTCAGACACGAAAGATTCTTGCAGCATGTGAGAAGAGCCCGACAGATGCTCACCAACTGAACTATGACCCCCACAATCCCTTTGACATCTGCCCAGCCTCTTTCACTCCCCTGTACCGTGGGCGGCCAGTGGAGAAATGCCCCCTGTCTGGAGCCTGCTACTGCCCCAAATACAAAGGAGAGGTCTGCAGGGTCACACAGGTTAGTTGTAAACCCTTGTAATCTCCATGTTTAATTAGTGTTGTTTTATTGAAGATAGAAAGTCTAACTTTGTTAATATGTGACAAAGTAACTCTGCTCTTCCCCTTGTTCCATCTGATCATGCGGTGCTATAAAGTGAAGGATCGATTTCATTGGCTGTTTCTCTCTGTTTCCTAGGCCACCGAGATTGGTAAAGATGTGATCGGATTGCGTGTCAGCCCACTGCAGTTCCGTTGAGCACGCATTATATAAACATGGATGAAAACAGATGTGCTTCTCTCTCACATATACTTTTCCTTTATAAGATGAAGTAATGAAAATAGAAAATACCTTGTTACGTGACTAATCTCTCTATGACTGTGCTTTCTATTATTATTTCTGAGGTCTCTACATTATGTATGCTTGTTTCATTAATGTGGCAAAATGTGCAAAACAAGATTCCTGTGAAACACTTTAAATGTTGAAATAAAAATCTGGTAAACAAATGTTTCACCATGTTTTTTCTTCTTCGTGCAAGGTTTTTGTTTAATACTAAGACTATATATATATATATTTAAATCATTACTTGAAATAAACTGTAGTAACAGTCTCATTTAAAACCTTTTTTTATTCCAGCTAGTTGCCAAAGAAACGTTTCTCGTTTTCATTTAGTTTGTTGAAGTGCTAAAACAAAAAAAGTATATTGATATATTAACAGAAGGAGTATCAGTGATACTACTAACATGGCAGATATTGTTTTTCTTCTGCATATTTCCACACCTTATTCAGGAATAAATGTGAATAGAAAGTACTTGCACATTATTTAATGTTTATGTTTTTTAATTTCTTTATGACCACAAGGAGGTGCTAAATATATAACAGTCGGTCACTGAGAATGAAGCCAACCAAGTTCACATGGTTTTGCTTAGTGCTCTAATTTAGTTTGATCAATTGGAAACTTGTGCTTCCAATTCTGTACAATAACTCCCAAAGAAGATGGATTGCATTTCTGGTTTGCATACTTCGAAAAATAATGTAATAAGTCCAAGACTCCATGGCCATTTAATTAAATAAGAATGTTTATAAACCGAGCAGTATTTTTTAATAAAAGGAATCGTATACTACTTCTGTAGTCCACAGTGTGTTCAACACAAAACATCTCAACACTGGAAACAGGATTTTCCAGTCATTCAAAGGTCTTTGTCACATCCCTGCTGTCTGCTTAATATCATCCGACTCACATCGATGTTGTTGTTGGTAAAAACCTCTTTTCCGTGGTCGACGGTGGCAGCAGGCAGGGATCGGGTGCGGCCCAGAATCCAAGCGAACTCTACGTGGAACAGTCTCAAGACATCAGTGCATGAATACACCAGCGCTGAATTCTCATAGTCAGTGGACAAAATCCAGTATGGAGTGTAGGGCAAAACTGGCAATTCAAGTAGAGATGCAATAAACAAAATATGAATTCTGAATTAGAAATTTCATTACTTATGGCAACAGCAAAGCTTAAAAAAAAATCGTATTTGTACCATAAGAGAAACTGATTCCAAGCTTCGCTGGATTTCTTTTATCTTCCACCACAGCTGTCCCAGAAATTGTTTTTAACTCTCCTTTTCTAAGGAAAGGATAGTTTACGGTTTAACTATTACCTTTTATATAAAACTCTAGTGAACTATACAAAAGTGTGATTTAGATGTTGGTACCCACAGAATTTCCGAGCTCGCTACATGAGCCGTTCCATCCAGCTTGAGTGTGAAGTTCGTCTCAATGCATCTCCCTCGCTCAAACTGTGCTGGAAGTTTAGCGATCTCAAACCACCTACCCATAAACTACATTAGGATTCAGACAAGCAAACAATGAGAACATTAAGAGCAAAATAGAAGACCGGTTAATAGCATATACTGTGGCAGAGTATGTTACCTTCTTTAGGTTGAAGGCAGGTTGAGTAGCAGGCTCTGGGCACGGCCCCCAGTGTGGCACCTGGGCATTTATGATGGGCAGAAAGAGGGCCAAAGCAACCAGCAAGGACTTCATTTTACTTGTTTAGCCCTTTGTGGAAAAAAAGAAAGAAAAAGGAATAAGAATTTTCTTTTTGATCCCAAATACAGTAATATTGTGAAACATTATGTTAAAATATTTTTTTTCCATTTCAATATATTTTAAAATGTAGGCTAATTTATTTCTGAGATGGCAAAACTGAATTTTCAGCACCCATTATTCCTGTCTTCATTGTCACATAATCCTTAAAAATCAATCTAATATGCTGATTTGGTGCTCACGAAACATTTCTGTTGATTATTATCAATGTTAAAAGCAAACTGATGTTTTTTCAGGATTATTTGATATATATATAAAGTTTAAAAGAACAGCATTTATTTGAAATAGAAACCTTTTGGTACATTATATATGTCCGTACTGTAATTTTCGATAAATTTAATGCACCCTTTGCTGAATAAAAGTATTCTTCTAAGAATAATAGTAATAAGAACTTCTTTCCAAAAATAAACAGTAGTTTACAGTATACATATTTAGTTTCTTATTTAAAAAAAACATTTTATAGAAGACAGTTTAACCAAAGTAATTAAACAAACCCTTACCTCTTAAAAGTCTTGCTGAATACGAGAAGGACTGCGGAGCTCAGACTATTTATTTGAATCATTCTCCTCTGGGATCATGTGACTGCAGAAGAGACATGTCATGAAGGAGTCTTTGTGAGACCAGAGTTTATTCCCAACATGAAGTAAGTTATTAAAGGGGTCATATGATGCGATTTAAATTTTTTCTTTCTCTTTGGAGTGTTACAAGCTGTTTGTGAACAGATAAAATCCCTAAAGTTGCAAAGACAAAAGCCTCAAACCTAAAGAGGCATTATTTATAAAAGTGAAAGGGGTCCCATGACGTTGCTAAAAAGAACAATATTTGGTGTATTTTGGTGTAATGCAATGCAGTTTAAGGTTAAAAACACATTATTTTCAACATACTGTACATTATTGTTGCTCCTCTTTGCCCTGGCTTCTGAAACGCTTCGATTTTTACAAAGCTCATCGTTCTGAAAAGCAAATTGTGCTCTGATTGACCAGCTATCCAGAGCGTTGTGATTGGCCGAATACCTCAAGCGTGTGATGGAAATGTTACGCCCTTAACACACTGTGATGCCATGTCCCAGTGCAACAAGGCAAAACCAATAAAACCCATTACAAGGGAGGCATTTGTTGCATCCAGTGGGGACATAATTACTGATTATAATAACTTATACTGCCACTGATGATTCAAACGTGAGTTTTGAGCAGTGTAGAGTACCACTTGCAGACATGGTTTTATGTTTATGCAGCACGATGCAAAGTAACGTGTAAAAAGACAGTATAAGTCATTATAATCAGTAATTATGTCCCCACTGGATGCAACAAATGTCTCCCTTGTAATGGTTTTTATTGGTTATCCCTTGTTGCACTGGGACATGGCATCATAGTGTGTAAAGGGCATAATATTTCCATCATGTGCTTGAGGTATTCGGCCAATCACAATGCTCTGAATAGCTGGCAAATCAGCGTACCCCTCACTTTTCAGAACGAAGAGCTTTGTAAAAATCTATGTGTTTCAGAAAGGTGGGACATAGAG
Organism: Carassius carassius; assembly: GCF_963082965.1. Classification (NCBI taxonomy): domain Eukaryota; kingdom Metazoa; phylum Chordata; class Actinopteri; order Cypriniformes; family Cyprinidae; genus Carassius; species Carassius carassius. Next base: position 10,410,868 of record NC_081774.1, on the reverse strand, counting down.
GAGAAACAATAATGTACAGATTGTGGGGAAATAATATGCTTTTTTTTTTTTTACCTGAATCGCATAAATATATTTCATTACACCAAATACGCAAAATAATGTTATTTTTTTAGCAATGTCGTTTTAATTTTTGACATATGCTAGTCTAGGACAGTAACTTGGTCTGTGGTCTGTGATGAATCGATGAACCTAAAATCAGCAGCATGTTTAATGTCTGTAATGGTGATGCTGACCGACACTGAGGAGGATGCTCATCTGTCTGATCACAAATGCTTTTAGTTTTGCAGTAGATATGTGTCTTTACATAAGGACTATATGTGACACTGGACCACAAAACCAGTCTTAAGTGTCAATTTGTCGAAATTGAGATGTATATATCACCTGAAAGCTGAATAAACAAGCTTCCATTGATGTATGGTTTATTAGGATCAGACAATATTTGGCTGAGAAACAGCTATTTGGAAATCTGGAATCTGATGGTGTAAAAAAAATTGAAATACTGAGAAAATCGCCTTTAAAGTTGTCCAAATGAATTCTTAGCTATGCATATTACTAAACCAACATTAAGTTTTGATATATTTATGCAAGGCAATTTACAAAATATCTTAATGGAACATGATCCTTACTTAATATCCTAATGATTTTTGGCATAAAATAAAAATCTATAATTTTGACCCATACAATGTTTTTTTGACTATTGCTACAAACATACCCCAGCGACTTAAGGTTTTGTGGTCCAGGGTCACATATCCTCACGTGTAGCTGTGTGTTTTGCATGTTGCAGGTGTTTGTGATAAGTTAAACAACACTGTTGTGATAAGAACATGAAGGAATCAAGTGTGACTCGACCTCCAGCTGAGGAAATAACTTTGCAAGCCCCTTTTGTTACAAAAGGATGAATGGAAAAAAATTGTATAACAGTGTTTTAATTGTCTTTAGCTAAAAAATAATTCTTAATACTGTTGCTTAGGTGACAGAAGGTAAACTTAGAATGTCATATTCACTTATTAAAGCTTTTGTGCAGAGGTCCTCAACCCTGCTCCCGTGGACCCACTGTCAAGGATGTGGAAAGCAGTGGTGACCCGTTCTTTAGTCAACAACTCACAGTGTGTTTATTTAACCTTCAACATCTTGTTGAGCAGATGCCCAGGTTCCCCAAACATGTTTTAGTTGAGGAAGGTGGAGTTAGTGATATAACGAACAGATGTAAAGCTCTATAAATACTGAACTCTCTCGCTGTTCTGTACCTTGAACACAAGTTCCACACTTGAGACAAAACAGGTAAGATGCTCGGCGTTTGAATTTCAACTATCCAACTCTTAAAGCCAAATTTCTTCTTGTTCTCATTAAATATGACTCTTTTTTCAGGTTTAAACTGAGAGAATGCAGGCTCTTCAGGTTCTGTCTCTGACTCTGCTGTCTGTGCTGGCGGTCAGCGCTCAGTCCATCGGCTCTGGAAAATGCCCACAGCCTCCTGTTCAGCAAAACTTTGATCTTACTAGGGTAAACTTACTTGCTATTTTAATCCTTATTTAATATATATTTTCAATTATTATTATTATCAAGAAAATACGAACAACTGCAACACAGCAACTTTAGCATAATAAAGTCAAGAAGAAGACGAGAATTTTGTTTTTATGACAAATTAAAGCAAAAATAGTATAACATTTTTTTTTCTTTATACAAACTTATTTTTCAGCTAGAACGTTATGTGCATTTTCAGTCCTGTTGCACAATTCCTCATCATTTTGTCCTTTCGTAGTACATGGGCAGATGGTATGAGATCACAAAGATTCCAGCCCGGTTCCAGTTGGGAGACTGTTGCCAGGCCATATACACTCTCAGTGACGGTATTGTCTTGGTTCGAAATGAACAGCTTCTGTAAGTACTGATGAACCATTACTACAAAGTAAATAAAATATATTAAACAAAAAAACACAGGTGTTCTCATTTGTGATATTCAAAATATTTTAGCAGTCTATAGAAGTAAATAAAATATTCAAAAAATAAATACTTATTAACATTCCAAATATTCAAAATAGTTTTGCACTTTCTTCTGAAATGACTTAAATTCACCAAATATTGCTTCTTTGAATATTTCTACACAGTAATGGCACTTACAGCTTCACTGAGGGAACTGCCAAGATTGCAGATGCATCAGAGCCTGCCAAACTTGAAGTCCGCTTCTTTGAAGGTAAGTCTAAACAAATCATTCTTCTTGGTGTATTTTATTATTATTGTTGTTGTTATCATTTTAAGAATCTGTGATTTTGAGTTATTCATGATGTGTCCTCTTTCAGGTGCTCCTCCGGCCCCCTACTGGGTGCTGGCTACTGATTATGACACCTACACCCTGGTTTACTCTTGCTCTGATTCTGCCGGTCCCTTTTACTCCGAGTATTCCTGGATCATAAGCAGAACCCGCACACTTCCTAAAGATACCGTCTCTGAGCTGTTAGACATCCTCAAATCCCATGGCATCAGTACTGATAGTTTTACTGAGACTGACCAGAGACTGGAGCTGTGCAGCGTTATGCCTTAATAGAGCTGCCTTATTTAATGAACCACTGTGAGATGTGTTGTGGTCTAATAATGTTTTAAAGAAACAACACAAATGTCTTTACATCCCTAACATATATCTTAATCAGTGGTCTGTTGCTTGATAATGTTAATGCATCTAGCAAATTAAAGTCAATAGTACTGAATTGTATCATTATGTAAACTAAAACTTTTAGTTTAATCCTATTAATGCATTTCTGATGTCACTGTTCTTTCTTCAAACAGTTGAATGATGTCTACAAAATACCTCAGTTGTTCCCTATGCAGACTTTGAATAAATATTAAAATTGTAAAAAAAATGTCTTTTGTCATATGTTCTTATAGGCACACAAAAAGGGTTTTGATAGGCATTGTTTTGGGCTATTCTTGCAGGAACCTTTCCTTTCTACATATTTTGCCAATAGTTAGCAAAGCAATTTAACATGCACCAGATGACATTAATGCATCATTTGAAAAAAGAAGTGTTATTTTTGAAATACACAGAGATGCTATTCTTTTCCAGTATTCACATCCATGTCAATAAGCCTCCTCAGATGGTTTTTATAGTTTTTCACAATCTGCTGATTCAAATGTATGTCATTTACAACACATTTCAGATTATACATTATGTTGACTACTTTTATATGCTGACATGAACTTCATATGAATAGCAGGCAAGGATGTTAGATAAACTGAAAAAAGAGGACCTGCTGATTGTCCAGTTTCATCATTTAACTTTCACTAACTTGTTTTTTAAACCACCTTTATTTCCCTTTCTAAACATATAAAGTGTTTTTCAAGTTTAACATATGTTTGACATATTTGTTTAGGGAAGTGAGTTAACCTAAAACCTAAAATCAGCAGCATGTTTAATGTCTGTAATGGTGATGCTGACTGACATTGAGGAGGATGCTCATCTGTCTGATCACAAATGCTTCACTGGCCAAAAGAATTTGAAATTAATGACTTATTTTTGTTTCTGAATTAGTTCTTGCGTTATCCTTTTTAAACTAATATTTAGTTTCTTCTGTTATGTAATGTTGGGCTTGAGCACTGATTAAAACTTTTTAAGGGAATTTTCCATTACTTCTCTGTGGCAATATCCTACTCATTATAACCTGCTCATTAGCCCAGAGGAAAGAGTGGCCCACACCTCATCCTCTTTTTTTATGTAAAAAAATAAATGCCACGTTTGTTTTCCCAAAAATGTTGTAGTTGATCTGTCTCTTTACATAAGGATATCCTCATGTGTATTGTTTTGCATGTTGCAGGTGTTTGTGCAAGTAAAACAACACCGCTGTGATAAGAACATGAAGGATTCACATGTGACATGACCTTGTGTTGAGGACATACTTTGCACACCCCTAGAAAAAAAAGAGGAGAACATCAAACATATATTCTATATCATTGTTAACAAACTAAAGCATTATTTTCAAACCATTGTTTTGAAACCTTCCTGACGGACTTGAAATGTCCAAATGTATGGGTGTTTAAAGTTTATCTTCAGAAAGGCACAAAAATCCACCCTAATTGCGACAAAACTTTTAGAAGCAAATGTATTCTGTCTTGAAAAGTCTTGAAAAGTTCTCAGACTTGAAAGCAAAGCACTTTGTCACAAATCAACACCCGTCCAACAAACCAACATAATCTGAACTTTGATAGATTCAAGAGCATCATGAATCAAATTTCAAGGGTTGCAGGCAGAGATCGTGTTCAGACCAGAATCCAAGCAAAGTCTATGTGGAACAGTATCAAGACATAAGTGCATTAATACACCAGCGCTGAATTCTCATAGTCAGTGGACAAAATCCAGTATGGAGTGTAGGGAAAAACTGGCAACTCAAGTAGAGATACAAAACACAAAATATGATCAAAATATACAACAAAATAGCTACGCAAAATGTATTCTCAGATTTGAAAGCAAAGCACTTTGTCACTAACTAATACCTATCCAACAAATAAACATAATCTCTACTGAAATTTATATTAAACAGTATAGTATAAAAACAGGCAGATTCTTAAGAAAACCCTAATGCAGTTAGCAAGAGATGTGCACACTGATTCAGAGGTGATTTAACTGTAACTGAAAAATTTTCCCACTTGATATCGGGGTTTTAGTTGTCTTTAAAATGCATATTCAGACTAAAATGTTGTTAAGGTGACAGATATGAAACTGACTGTCACGTACAATTATATTAAAGCTTTTATGTGTCCTGTCACATCAGTCAGAATTTGTGACTGTGTTGTTTGTTTTGTTTTTGCATTGTACATCCATAGTCATATAACTGGTTATTAACATGTGCATATATCCTCTGTGAAACCTTTTAAACAGTTTTAGTGTCAAGGATGTGGAAAGCTGTGGTGACCTGATCATCACTCAACAACTCACAGTGTGTTTATTTAACCTTCAACATCTTGTTGAGCAGATGCCCAGGTTCCCCAAACATGTTTTAGTTGAGGAAGGTGGAGTTAGTGATATAACGAACAGATGTAAAGCTCTATAAATACTGAACTCTCTCGCTGTTCTGTACCTTGAACACAAGTTCCACACTTGAGACAAAACAGGTAAGATGCTCGGCGTTTGAATTTCAACTATCCAACTCTTAAAGCCAAATTTCTTCTTGTTCTCATTAAATATGACTCTTTTTTCAGGTTTAAACTGAGAGAATGCAGGCTCTTCAGGTTCTGTCTCTGACTCTGCTGTCTGTGCTGGCGGTCAGCGCTCAGTCCATCGGCTCTGGAAAATGCCCACAGCCTCCTGTTCAGCAAAACTTTGATCCTACAAGGGTACACTTTTATATAAATGTTTTTTTATCTTTATATTGTTTTTCATTGCCGGGAACAAATACATAATTAATAATCGAATTAATGAAAAATAATTATTCGCATTTTTCACCCCCAAAATATTGTGTTTCATTATTTTTCATCATTTTGTCCTTTCGTAGTACATGGGGAGATGGCATGAGATCATGAAGATTCCAGCCCCGTTCCAGTTAGGAGAGTGTAGCCAAGCCACTTATACTCTGAGTGACGGCATTGTCCTGGTTCGAAATGATGAGCTTCTGTAAGTACTGATGAACCATTACTAAAATATAGGAGTAAATCATAAAATAAAATAAAAAAATCACGATACATACACATTTAATTCATGTTCAAAATACTTTTCACAATATATGAGTAAATTAAAAAAAAAAAAAAAACTGATTTGTTAATATTCAGAATATTTAAAATGCACTTATAAAATAACTTCACCTAATATCATTTCACTGAACATCTTCACAGTGCTAATGGCACTATAAACTTCATTGAGGGAACTGCCAAGATTGCAGATGCATTAGAGCCTGCCAAACTTGAAGTCAGCTTCTTTGAAGGTAAGTCTAAACAAATCATTCTTTTAGTTTATTTTTTTATTTTAAATCTGAGATTTTGAGTTATTCATGATGTGTCCTCTTTCAGGTGCTCCTCCGGCCCCCTACTGGGTGCTGGCTACTGATTATGACACCTACACCCTGGTTTACTCTTGCTCTGATTTTGCTGGTCTCTTTCATGCTGAGTTTTCCTGGATCATGAGCAGAACCCGCACACTTCCTAAAGATACCGTCTCTGAGCTGTTAGACATCCTCAAATCCCATGGCATCAGTACTGATAGTTTTACTGAGACTGACCAGAGACCGGAGCTGTGCAGCGTTATGCCTTAATAGAGCTGTCTTATTTAATGAACTACTGTGAGAAAGAAAAAAAACTATATAAATGTAAGCTCTTTACATACAATATTTTTCTCCATCAGTGGACTGTTGCTTGAGAATGTGAATGCATCTATCTGCAAATTAAATTTCTTTCTTCAAACAGTTTGAATGGTGTACAAAATACCTATGTGTGATAAATTAGTTTTTCTTTTTGTTTGACAAATATATATATATATATATATATATATATATATATATATGTATATATATATATATATATATATATATATATATATAACCTTAAAGAGACTTGGGTTGAACACTGTTCTGATGACGCAATAGCATGAATCAAGTGACATCTAGTGGTGTTACGTTGAACTGAAGAAACAGTACTGCTTCGGTTACACTACAGTCTAATGTATGCTCTGTTTGAGGTCTAAAAGCCTCAGAGCTACATTAGGTAAACAAAAAAAAAGAAAAATGAAGTATATAATTTTGCACAAAATGGTTTTAATTCTATCATCGTAGCTTCCTAATAAACAGTTAGGAGTTGTTGAGTGTTTGGCCATTGACGATCAACTAAATATTTTTTTTTATTTAATTGAACAATATCTCTTTTTCTTTGTATATTGTCTAGTTATCAAGTACAAACGGTTTTGTATCAGTCTTGCTTTTACTGGTTTGGTTGAGGGCCAACAGTTTGACTATTCAAAACTATTCAGTGTGAAAGAACACAGTCAGACAGTCAATGCATAACTAACATCAATCATTCTTTACTCTTTGCAATCAAAGAATTTGTATACATCGATTAATGAATTGTTCTTATTTTAATTAAATTATGGGTGCATAAGAACCCTTATTATAGTCTATATTTGTCTATACTCTTACAAATTCATTTTTGTAATATTTAGTTGGATTCAAAGTTCGAGATGAGGGCATGAAATGTTCTAGAAAACTTTCTGGATGAATGCCAAAAAAAGTTTTATAACATGCAAAATGAGCTTACCTGATGTAAATCAGTGTTTTTTTAAGATATCAGTGAGTTTTATTAGAACTATATGCATTTATCCATTTTCCAGTGTCAGTTATACTAAGACTATAAAGGGTTCTATATTTTTATGTGTTTTGTAAAACCTTTTTAGGGAAGAAAGTAGTGTTTGAACAGTTCAGTTATTTATGTGATAATATAACAAATGATTTAGACTAAATTGCTGCTCAGGTGAAACACAGAGAATGCAGGCTCTACTGGTTCTGCCTCTGCTGTCCGTGCTGGAGCTCAGTGAAGGCTGGAGGATGTCATTAGATTTGATAGTCAAAATAGCTCCCTGCATGCTGGTCACCACACATTTGATTTTGGTGGAAAGAAAATGTTAAAATATTAACTGAAAAATGGGATGAATATTATTTAATCTGATTTTACATTTCATTTTGAAGATATATATATTTTAATTTAAATGTATTTCGTAACATTTGAACAGAACATGATTGAAATCGTAACATTTTATATTTATAAAGCTAACTGAGACTTGTTATAGCACTTGTATATTCAATTTAATTCAAGTTTATTTGTATAGCGCTTTTTACAATACAAATCTTTACAAAGCAACTTTACAGAAAATTATGTTTATAAAATATTTAGTAATAGCTTATAAGTGGTGACTGTCAGTTTGTGCACGTATGACAGGAATTTTAGAAAAAATAATACAAGACGTAGTCAGCCAGACGATGAACATTATTAATATTATTAATAATTATTATATGATGCAGTCACACTTGTAGCAATATTTGTTAGTTCTGTTGTTGATTCAGGGTTAGCATCATCTGAGGTCCTCTGAGGGTCAGCATCATCTCTTCTCAGGTGTTCTGGATCCAGACTATCATTGCTCTTTTGTTGATTTATTGCTTCCATTGTCCTCCTTGGAAGCCAAGTCACTTTGGATAAAATCATCTGCTAAATGACTAAAATGTAAATTTAAATAAAGTCAAAATTAATTTATTTTCAGAAATTAAACACGTCCATGATAGGCACTTGATAAATCCTAAATAAAACTGAAATACCTTAGTTTCAATAAAAACAAATATTTAACCTGATAAATGTTCTCCAAAACATGTTTTTGAGGTGTCTTGATTTTCAGTGCTGTTTTTAGTGCATGAAGAATTATGAAAATAATCTATTCTATATTGAAGCTGACCCAGGATATCCAAACTAAAAGGCATGTGTTAGTAACTTCATTCTGCAGGTCTAGCGTGGAGTACTAATAACAGCATGCCCCGGGGTCAGAGGTCATAGGTCTATTTTGCATGTATTTGTGGTCACTGTGGTAACACTGACTGTATTATTCATGTCTGTTTTTTATCTGTTGAATTTCATTGAAGAGTTCCTTTATCCTCTAAGATAATTCAGACTACGCAAACAGAGTCTTTACCAAGTGGTTCTGGGGTTAAACTCCACATTATCCCTTTGCCTCACTGTGACTCTATAATACAGTGCACAAACAGGCTGGGCAGAAATCCTTCTTAAAAAGCTTACTCTGCACAGATTCTTAAATTAGTGGTTTACATGTCTTAATACTCTGCTCTCCTGATGTCTAAGCACTTTATTCTTGATTTTCTCTTTTTGGCTGATATGAGTCCACACCTGTGTAACATTTATGAGTAGATTAGTCTACTGTGATTAGTAGAATAATCACATTAAAATGCACTTAAAGACTTACAAATGTATGGTTTCTTTGGAATTATACATATTGTAGATATATATTGAAGATATTATGTGTAAGATCAGTTTATATTATTAAACCTGTGTGTTAAGACTGTAAAAAAAAGAATTGCACAGAACACTAAAAATATGAATAAAATAATGGTCACCTTGTGCTTTTTAAAACCTCAGTAAATAAAGCAGAAATGTATAGTTATAGAGCAACAGCGTTTGATTTAAAAGTATGTTATGCTCAACAACACTGATTTTTTTAGGTAAGTGGTTGCATTCAGTTTATTTTAGCTAAATTTAAATTTAAAAATTGTTTACTAAATTAAAAACAAAAAAAAGTGGCTAAAATAAATGTTTTGCAACCACTTACCTTAAAAATTTTTTTTTTTAATTAAGGCTGCATTTATTTCTAAACTGCTGGTCATATGCTCTCCATATAACCATGTATGTGACAAATACAAATCTTGAATATGGAGTTACACTAAAATACAGTGAAACAGTAATATTGTAAAATATTATTACACTTTAAACTGCCTTTCTCTTTTGATATATTATTAATTTGTTCCTTTGTTAGCAAAGCTGAATTTACAGCATCCATTTCTCCAGTCTTCAGTGTCACATGATCCTTCAGAAATCATTCTAATATTTGCATAGAATAATAGCATTTATTTATAATCAAAGTAACATTATAAATTTATTTACTGTTGTTTTTGATCAATTTACCCTTTTGAAAAAAACTGCATATGCTGGTTAGGTATGTCTTGAAGCAAGGTTGCTGGATTGAGCTGGTTTAAGATGGTCCTTAGTTGGTCATGAGCTGGTTTAAACTGGTGCTGACTCCTGAGCAATTAGCTCCTGTTTGGGACCAACTTAAACCAACACAACTACAATGCTTCAAAACATACCTAATCAGCATGTATGTGTGTGTGTGTGTGTGTGTGTGTGTGTGTGTGTGCATTAATGCATTTCTGCTGAATAAATGTATTGATAAAATAAAAAAAAGCTTTGAATACTGCATATTGGCTTCAAGTTTAAATGCTAATGGCAATGTCATCAATCAGTATTTGAGATTCCTTTGGCTTCACAAGCTTTTGTTTGACAATTTCTTACAAACCTTGCATAGCACAGGAGGTGGTGTGTGGGGCCATTTCTAATAATCAGCAAAACAGCTTTATTAACCCTCTGTCAGCTTATCCCAGCAGGAAGTGAACGCTTGCCGCCAATCTCCGCGTGTTTGCGTCTCCCCAAGAATCTGTTTTGCTGCAAAACGCTCATATGCCACCCAATTGTGTGCACACCTATCCCTATACTAATACTAATAAGTCTGGCAAAACACTTGAAAGGCCCATGCACATCTTCCTTGATTTCAATTGACACCGCCTTTTCCATGGAAAAGGAAGCTGGGAATTTAGGTGTCTTACCCTCGGTCTTAAAGTGCTAACAGAGGATTACTGAGGTAAATGTTGAAAGAGGTTTAGCCACTGTGCTTAGGCAGTGCTCTTAATTACATTTCAGCAGAGTGTCCCGCGTACAGTTGGACGAGAGATCATAGTGATGTCAGGTAAGGGGGGGCTTAAGCAGGCAGATAAAGCCAAGCTAATAGAGATAACATGAATCTGTAATTAAAGGTCTTTTTTAGTTAAGACCAGGAGCTGGCACTTGCTGGCCGAGGCATTTGCGGCAGGACTGAAGACCTCAGAGTGCTGAGAGTTGTGGACTTTCTTGCTGCAGCTCCAGGTCTCATTCTCTTTTTGGAATCATTTTGCTTGTTTGGAATGAATGTATTAATAACTTCATCCTGACTGAGAGTTTGGACAGATTCCCATTTCTTTGGCAGACATTCAGAGGTGAGTCTAATGTCTCTTCAGTCTCAATGCCTTCAATTTACCTTCCACTATTTGGGGTTTTGCTTGTTTCTGTTATGTATTTTTACCTGTAACGTAAGGATTTAGACTGCATTTTACATGTTCATTTCATGCATTCATTGTAATGGTGTGCAACAGTGTTATATGCATTGCAACTGGCACTCAGAATTATAATAGCATATGCACTTCATTTCAACCAAATCTTTATTAAATTACTTGTTAAAAATCACTTTTCATATCCTTGTCACTTCCATCCTATACTTGGATGTCTACCACTGGAATTATCTTGTGCCCTTACTGTACAAAGGAAGTACATTAGACCAGATGATTATTATCTTCTCTACCATGACCTACCCAAATGCAAGGCTTGATTTAAGTCGTCAGCAGTTTTCCCTTAATTTATTCCTTTAATGAGATTAGCCACAAGCAAATCCTTCCAGTTCACGTCTGTGACTTGGATATGGCATCACTTGTCACACATATGCCAAAAACTGCACTTGTTCTGGAAATATGACTAATATTAGGGTTTGCCTTACTTATTTACATGTTAAAGCCGCATATGGTATTGTTCTGTAAACATCTTGAATGCTCCAGATCATTAAATGCTTTTACATGACTACTCTTAATAATGTGAGAAAAACAATACTAATATTAAAGGGTTAGTTCACCGGAAAATGAAAATTATGTCATTAATGACTCACCCTCATGTTGTTCCAAACCCGTAAGACCTCCGTTTATCTTCGGAACACAGTTTAAGATATTTTAGATTTAGTCCGAGAGCTCTCAGTCCCTCCATTGAAACTGTGTGTATACTCTCCATGTCCAGAAAGGTAAGAAAAACATAATCAAAGTAGTCCATGTGACTTCAGAGGGTCAGTTAGAATTTTTTGAAGCATCGAAAACACATTTTGGTCCAAAAATAGCAAAAACTACGACTTTATCACCATTATCTTCTCTTCCGTGTCTGTTGTAAGACAGTTCAAAACACAACAGTTTAGTGATATCCAGTTCGCGAACGAATCATTCGATGTACCCGGATCTTCTTGAACCAGTTCACCAAATCGAACTGAATCGTTTAAAACTGTTCGCATCTCCAATACGCATTAATCCACAAATGACTTAAGCTGTTAACTTTTTTAACATGGCTGACACTCCCTCTGAGTTAAAACAAACCAATATCCCAGAGTAATTCATTTACTCAAACAGTACACTGACTGAACTGCTGTGAAGAGAGAATTGAAGATGAACACCGAGCCGAGCCAGATAACGAACAAAAGACTGAATCGTTCTCGAGTCAAGAACCGTTTCTGTCAGACACATCCGATTCGAGAACCGAGGAGCTGATGATACTGCACATGTGTGATTCAGTGTGAAGCAGACTGACACACAGAGCGTCTGAACCGAACTGATTCTTTTGGTGATTGATTCTGAACTGATTCTGTGCTAGTGTTATGAGCCCAGGAAAACCGAAGGCTTGAATCAAGGGCAATCATCGCCAATGATGCCATTATGTCGAGCGCAAAAGAACCGGTGAACCATTTTCTTCAACCGGTTTATTGAATCGAAATTTCCGGAAGAACCATTTCGCGAAAAAGAACGAACTTCCCATCACTACTGGTGATCTGAAAACTGATGCAACTGGTTCTTGACTCGAGAACGAGTCAGTCTTTTGTTCGTTATCTGGCTCGGCTCGGTGTTCATCTTCAGTTCTCTCTTCACATCAGTTCAGTCAGTGTACTGTTTCAGTAAATAAATTACTCTGGGATATTGGTTTATTTTAACTCAGAGGGAGTGTCAGCCCCATTAAAAAAAGTTAACATCTTAAGTCATTTGTGGATTAATGCGTATTAGAGACGTGAACCGTTTAAAACGATTCAGTTCGTTGTGGTGAACTGGTTCAAGAAGATCCGGTTACATCGAGTGATTCGTTCACGAACCGGATATTACTACACTGCAGTGAACGCGCTCACAACAGACACGGAAGAGAAGACAGGTTTTTGCTTTTTTTGGACCAAAATGTATTTTCGATGCTTCAAAAAATTCTAACTGACCCTCTGATGTCACATGGACTACTTTGATGATGTTTTTCTTACCTTTCTGGACATGGACAATATACCGTACGTACATTTTCAATGGAGGGACAGAAAGCTCTTGGACTAAATCAAAAATATCTTAAACTGTGTTCCGAAGATGAACAGAGGTCTCATGGGTTTGGAACGACATGAGGATAAGTTATTAATGACATAATTTTCATTTATGGATGAACTATCCCTTTAAAATCCCTACTTATAATATCTGCTATCTTACAGTCAGAATGTATAATTTCTTCTTTTTATTTTGAATAATGAAAATAATGAAAACACACACACACACACACATATATATATATATATATATATATATATATATTTTTTTTTTTTTTAAATATGTATTTTCAAACTCTATAACTGAATACTGATTGATAAAATGGCATATGCATTGTTACATTTTGTGTTTTTATATGAATCTTTAATAATTATTAAAAAATATATAGACATAAATTCAGTGAACAGATCTTAAAATGACCATGTTTTTTTTCTTAGCATGAAGAGCATTTTAACAACCTGCAGAAAATGTATTGGTAAAACAGTTAATTTAAAGAATAGTTCTACAAAAATGACCATAAATAATAAATAGGCTATCATTTACAGACTCTTCAGTGTATCAGGCAGAGTTTTAACATGGTAGACTGTGTGTCTGCCTGCACCACATTTACCACATAAACCGATTGTATCCCAGATTTATATCCCAAGGTGTTTTTAGGACATCTCTGGGGCTAATGGAGGCTAATGAGCTTAGCACTTAGGGTGTATTGTCCGGTATGCTTACAGGCAAGGTTTGCTGAGGGTAAAACTCTAAACTCTGGGATTACCTCCAACACATCCCTTTAAAATGCTGTATAGTCAGGACTTAGCTAATAGGATCCGAGGGGGGAATAGGGGCCCTGAAGGTAGTTTGGGGGTTGGCTGACAGCAGGACCGCACGCATGCAGGTCAGCAGATGTAGCAGGCAGACTGCTGGACTAACAGGAGGATTACAGGACTCAGATTAGAACGGCTCCTCATAGCGGGTAATACGCACAGAGGCTGTCCCGTACAGAATACTGGAGAATTTATCCAGGAATAAAGATCTGCAGATTTAATTATTTAGGCTTGTTATATTATTCCAGCAAACACATTTTTTAAAGTTGTCCAAATGAAGTCCTTAGCAATGCATATTACTAATCAAAAATTAAGTTATAATATTTATGGTAGGAAATTTGCTAAATATCTTGATGGAATATGATCTTCACTTAACATCCGGATGATTTTTGGCGTAAAAGAAAAATCTATCATTTTGACCCAAATGTATTGTCGACTATTGCTACAAATATACCCATGCTACCTATGATGGGTTTTGTGGTCCAGGGTCACATATAAACATTTCCCTCATGGTTATAGGCCTGTTTTGTGTTTGGCTCTAAGTGTTTGCTTAGAAAATCCCAAGTACTGGTTCCACTACTAGATTTCAAGATAATTATTTTCACTGGAAATATTTACTACCAAGGAACAGAGATGCTGACAAACTGGTTACAACCTATCATTTTCTCTCTCTTTACATGATTTCTCAATTTCAGACTGAAAAGGAGTGACATTACGGAAATATCTTACACCTTAGTGAGTGAAGATAAAGCACAGAAGGAGTGAACAGGTACTTCATTATATGACATATATCCTTTTTAACATTGATGTTTGAGTTCTCTTAATGTTTTTTTTTATTTATTTATCTTGGTTTCATCTTATATATGTGTTGTTCACTAACCTGTCAAGTATTAGTTTTAGATAGTAAACGGTAGTACTGGTTTATGAGCCAATGGATCTGTTGTGTGTCTTATGTCAGTAGTAGTCTGTTATTCGTCTTACTGCTATTAAAGTATTGCAGTGAAATAGTATGCCAAGTACATCATAAGTTTCCATGCGTTTTTTACCATAGACTGTTTTTTTTTACTTGCAATGAATTTATCTGCAGTTACATAATTGCGCCAGCAGGTGATGACAAGTGACAAGTGACCGGCTTTAGTAATTCACTAAACCGACTTGTTCAAAATGCTGATTAATTTACTATCGAAATAAGTTGTTAAATTCAGAAACGAATACTGCTCTTACGACTTTTACCATATCTTTCTATAGGCTCCCTTTCTAAAATATAAAGAGTAGCATGTTAGTATGCTGTTCTGAGTTCGCCAAGCTTTTTATGAATAAACAATTGCCTTCGATCATTCAACGATTCAACTTCATTTAGACAGGAACCCAAAAATGAAAATGATGTCATAAATTATTCACCCTCGTGTCGATCCAAACCTGTTTGCATTTCCTTCATCTGCTGAACATAAAATAAAGTAATATGAAGATCGTTCCAAAGACAAAGAGCTTCAGTTGGCCTTTTTTTTTTTGTCCATACAATGCAGTTTGTTTGTTTTTTGCAACATTTAGAGAATGTATATGTTTGTTACATTCAGGAAAGAGGCAGTGTCATGACCCCACGTGAACAGCTAAGGAAGATCTCGGCTCTGGGAGAGCAAGGCGCTCTGGATGAGAAACACTGGTACAGACTGGTCAATGGAATGTCTGCTGGAGGTGAGAGTTCATCACAATTGTTCATAGAACACCTAAACCAGAGCTGATCGCAACCTTGAAGAAATATAGCTGAGAAAGAGCTATTAGGCTACTGACCCCTTCATCTGTTCCCCTGGGTGTGAAGCAGAATTACGGCAAAGACAGGAGCTCATGATGAGGAACCAGATGGCCATGGTTCCACAGATCTTGGCTCAGGGGCAGCAGAGACTGCAGGGTGTTCCTGCACAGTTTGATCCTCGCTTCATGGAGAGGTCTGTTAGAATGAACACCAATACAACCAACACAGTAAAAGAGAATGAGTTTTTAATTGTTCATGGATATTTTAGGTTTAGTTTACATGAGTTTTATTGACATGACAGTAGCTATAATATTTACATATTATAAAATATTTAATATTTATAAAATATTATAAAATATTTAACGGCAGTAGTGCAAATTAAACCGAGTGGAGTGGAAAAAATAAAATGAGTAAGATTGCAGTGAAGTAACTATGCAGTTTAAACTAAGAGTAGAATTTTACCAAGTTAAATCTAAATACAATTTTTATTTGTCACACACAATCATACAAAGTACAGCGTGCAGGGAATTAATTTTATGACAGTCTCCATATAAAGAATGAACTAGCACATAAATAAAATTAACATTGAAACAAAAGGATTAAAATGAATAAAAGGAACATACAAATTAAAATAAATTAAACAAAAAGCATAAATATGACATGGGAATGGGGAAAAATATGGGAATAGGAAGAAAAAAGAACATTTGAAGAGAATAACAACACAATGTTGAAAATAGAAATATAATTATATATCAGTGATGTAAGCTGTTAGTTGAATTTTTAATGATGATTTAATCCTCTTTATCCGTAGGGAACTGGTGCCGCCCTCTGAAATGATATCAGCTGATGCTAGACAAATCCACATGGGTGCCCACCTCGGCCCACCTCTGCCCCCAAACTCTAATGTTATTCCAAGCAGAGGATTCTCTGGCACAGGTTAGAATTAAATGATGATTAAACATAGATACGTACAGGGGGACGTGAGGAAGAACAACCTAATTTTACAAATGTTTTCCATTTTGCAGGTTACGGATTCCTTCCCACTGAATCCATGGAGACAGTTGCTAGACGACAAGAGTTAATTCACAAACAGAACATAGCCAGGTAAATTTCAGTGCATTTGCTATACCTATATTCAGTGGGAGTAAAATCAGAAGACGAATGCAATACAAAGCCACAGAGTGCAACAAAAGGGGTTCCAGAAGGAAAAAGAATTCCTTTCATTTTGTCCATTGTGGAGACGGATCTATTATGAACTCAGAGGTTGTTAATTAATTGTTCATTTATCTATCTATCTAGCTTTTAATTTTCCTTTTGTCCAATTTTAATTCCTTTTTTGCTTTGAATCATAGTTTGTAATGTTTTTATTCACTTTGTAGCTGGTTGTCTTGGTTTATGTTTTATAATGCTTAAATACAACTTTCCCTGTAAAAAAATGAATGGAAAAATAACTTGTAATAATATACTTCCAGGAACACAACTGCTGAAAAACTGGTCATGCACTAATTGTAATTTATTTTTATTTTTCTATAATGAGGATGGAGATGAATGCTATCCTGCACCAAAAAGAACTCGAGAACGCCCACCAAAAGGGTCTTATTGGGATGGAGAATCCCATGATGTACCAGGGCATCCAATCCAATCCAATGGCCTTCAGGGGACGCCAGCGACTCCCAGATGGTCATGATGTATTCGTCCATCGCAATGCCCTTGAAGACCTGCACGCTAACAGTCTCCTCATGTCAAGTCCTTACCCACCGATCAGCACACTGCAAAGGGAGCGAGGACGCAGGACCGGCAGAAAAACTGCCAATTCTAAGAGCTCAGACAGCAGCATCACTCTCCCCAAAGACCAATCAGAAGAGAAAAACATCGAGCAGAGTCCAGGAGCTGCCTCAGGGGAGGAGAAGGAAGCTGAAGGGAAAGGTGAAATGAGCAATGAGGCCACCACCAGCAAACCACACCAAACCAAAGTAGAAACAGAGCTGTCTTCTGCATGCAGTAGGAAAGGTTTTAAGGAAGGAGAGCCAGGGATTCGCAAGGCATGTATTAGTGGACAGGAGGGATGTGCAGAAGTCACCAACTGCAATGCTAGCACCAGTGACAAAGACATATCCAACCCTTGCTCGGCTTTCCAAGAAAAGTTTCTGTACCCGTCTGCCGCTGGGCCACTCACAGGGATGCCCTACATGCTTCCTGTGCCAGGAAATGGACTTGTACCACTTGGTGAGTTTGTTACACTCCCGTTTTTGAATGCAGTCTTTGAGTTTAACTGTGTTGTTTTAGTATTATTTATACACTATTATAACATTAATTAATATTTTGAGTGAGACTTTATTATATTTTCTGTTTTCGCACGTTATGTGCTTTTGTCATAGTTTTTTTATATATATATTTCTATGTAGCTTTAATTTATTCATATTTCTAGTTTTGTCATTTTAGTATTTAAACTATTTATTGCAGTTAGCTGCCAATGCCATTTCTTATTTGTGTTAATGTTTTTTTAAGTCTAAGTTTTTCATCTAATATTTATATTTTATTTATTTTCAGATTTAAATTAAATATTTTTTTTATCATTTTAATTTTAGTCAACAATAACAACACTGCTCTTTTACTGTTTCTAATGCATGTGTTTGTTACTATACATTTCTTTTATGAAATATTAAAATGATGGCATTATAGTCATTGTTACCTATTTAAAAAAAAAAATTTCAACTAGGACATCCTAATATGTTTCTTAATGGAGAAGAGATGACTTCATTAGAAGATATTCGCAAGTGGTCAGTTGATGACGTCTACAACTTCATCAGTGAAATACCAAGTTGTGCTGAATATGCACAGGTAATACAAATGTCAAATGACAAAATCCAATTAGAATTAGATAGCTTTAAGTCTCATTCTTTTGTGTGCCACCTTTTGCAGACATTCAAAGACCACATGATTGATGGGGAGACGTTACCTCTTCTCACAGAGGACCACCTCCTGGATACACTTGGTCTAAAGCTCGGGCCAGCACTTAAGATACGATCACAGGTATTCGCCATCTTTCAAAAGGACCAAATTTGATGTCAATAAGCAGGTTAATCATTCAAATGTAATTAATATTAAGTAAAATTAAGTATATTGCTTATATATAAAATGAAATGTACAGATTATTTCAAGTGTCTTCTCTACCCTCCAAGTGGTTGGTCTGGACATAAAGATAAAAGCAAAAATAAACTCATCTTACTCATTTGGTTGCTCTGTACTCTTTTCAGTTGTCCCGGCGCCTGGGTAGCATGTTCTACAACATGATGAACTTGCCTCTGCCCGTCTCTGGTCTGCAGCCTCCACCGGAGAAAAGCGTTGACAGATCATCAGACATCGGCTCTCCTCTCAACTGCAACAGCGTGGAGCTGCTCAGCAGCCCCAGAGACACAGAGGCTCTTAAATCTACAGAGCCTGTAAGTGAAGCTGATCATCCTTCACCAAGCCAGATGAGTGAGACCAGCTGAAAGATCAGGCAGAACTGATGGACCTCTTTTTTACCTCAGAATCTCTTACTGTTTTGACACCTAATGCATAAGGTAGACAGGCACTGACACTTCTATAGTGAATATACTGTCATATATATTTTTTTAATATTCTTCACAAGTATATTATGATCCGTGTTATGCAATAGGTTCAGAATGTGCTCTCCAGCAGAGTTAGATTCTCAAATGCAGATTATTTCTATATATGTATATTTTGTAATATGTTAGCAAATCAATTACAAATCATGTTTTGTCCTTATTATTGCAGCCTTTTCTATTGTAAAATTGTATTTTGGTTTTTACTTTAAACTTTACTTATTCTAAAGTCGTGTGTTGTTTGCTATGGAGAAAATAAAAACGATTACTCCTTTGGTCTTTAGTTGATTCGTTTGACATAAACCGCATTTTCCGCACAGAATATACAGTATCACTTTCTTTTTTCCACAATATTTGATTTATGATATGACTGAATCTAGTTTAAATCTCTGATTTGTGTGATTTTCTTTGTAACTTCCTAGCCTAAAAAATATATATAATAATATTAATAATTTATTAATAAAAATTAAAATAACAAATTTTATCAATAGAGTTGAATCGGTTATCAGTGCAATCAACATAATATTTGCAAAAAGATACTACTTTAGTTTTGATGTTTTATATATATATACTTACTCGTATGTGTGTATATATATATATATATATATATATATATATATATATATATATATATATATACCTTCAATAAAATAAGTGTACGTTTTTTATAGGTTTTATTTTATATATTTTTATTTTTTATAGCCTTATTAACTTATAAACTTATACTTCTCAAGTGTCAGACTTTTAAGGAACATGTTCGTCTTATTTATTTATTTACTTATTTATTTATTTATTTATTTATTTTTGATAGCTAATACTTTATCTAACAAATAATTAATAATTCACAACAAAATTGAGTATCTTGACCCTGACTTCAATGCACCGTCGCAGTTTGCGTGCCTCACCTGCACTTCAGACGGCAGTATTCATTCATTCTGATTTTAATTTGCCAAGCGAAGAAGTGACTGATCACGGGCTTTTCGAAATATCGCGAGACTTCCCTCCCAACTCTGTTCGTGACCACGTCAAGGGAACCCACACAACCCAGAAGTTAGAAATCATGGCGGAGCGCAGGAGACACAAGAAGCGAATCCAGGTACAGAATTCACGTCACTCTTGTTATTAGAGGCCCAATCTTAGAGCGCTGTTTGGCATTGAGTCGGTTCTCAAGTTAGTGTTTCTTTGACCCAAAATACAATGGTAGTTCGATCCGTTATTTTTGCAACGCTCTCATATGGGAGGTGGATTATTTGTCAGTGCTGGCGCATTTTTTGCGCTTCCCTTGGGTCATGCATTTGCATTGTGTCTCTGTAGCAGGCATCTAATCATTTATACAATTGTTCGATGGATTTGATGTGAGCATGACCTGATTTAGCTGTGAAGAGTGTGTCTGGTGGCTCAGCTGATGGAGTTGGCCATCTTAGCTCAGCTCAGCTCAGGCTGCTCTCTCTTTAACCAGCTGCTGTCTCATATGCTTCACGAATGTGACCAAATAACGTCCATAATGCAGCACTTCTCGTCGCCAAATGTGCACACATTTGCAGATTAAATAAAGGGGCCTCTCACCCAAAAATAAAAATAATTAATTTCATGTGACTTTTGCATTAAACATACAAGTCTTGATAGGCTGAATGCATTTGTCACCATCTATTTTAACTGTATGAAAAAGGATGCAATAAAAGTGAACTGTGACTGTGAGTCCATAACATCTTCTATCTAATTTTCCATTAGAAAACAGGATTCAAACAAGTGAGTAAATGCTGAAAGGTTTTCTATTTAAACCCATTCTTCATTATTACAACGTGTAGCATCTTAAATATGTCAATCAAATGCAAGTGCTACGTTATGTGCATCTGTCGCTAGTGCACTACTCAGACAGCATTTTTGGACATTGTAGTCATAATGCATTTATCATCCACAAAAAAATGTTGTCTGGCTTGGCTGCTTATTTGGCTTTAGGTCACAGTTACTGTGTGTTCTCGTACTGTTATGTAAAAACAGTGGAGTTTTGTGTAATGATGTGTTGTCTTGATAAGAGAGTCACTCTAGCACAGGGGTGCCCAAACTCAGTCCTGGAGGGCCGGTGTTTAGCTCCAGCTTGCCTCAACACACCTGCCGGGAAGTTTCTAGTATGCCTAGTAAGACCTTGATTAGCTGCTTCAGGCGTAGGCGTATTTAATTATGTTTGGAGCTAAACTTTGCTGGACACCGGCCCTCCAGGACCGAGTTTGGGAACCCCTGTTCCAGCGTGTTTGTTAGTTTTTGCTCTTATGCAACAGTTTGAAACAATTTGTAATAGATGAGTAATCATGCATTATTTGTGCTTAACAATCATTAGGAAACCTAAAACAAACCTTTAGACTCAAGTTTTCTGAAGTAAATCAAATAAAGTAGACCTCATTTTTATTCTCTGTAAAGGTTTTGCCATTTAGACCAAGTGTTAATCAAATTGTTAAAGTCTGTTATAATGCTCTTGCTCGTGTCAGAAGAAGATATTTTGATTTAGATTATTTTATTTTATCTTCCCAAACAAAGAAATTCGTTTGGAACCAAAACATTCTTCAAAACATAATCTTTTGTTTGCTCTAGAAGAAAAAAAAGTCTTAGAGGTTTGGGACAACATGAGGGTGAGTAAATGATGACCTTCATGGAGTTTATCTGAAGCCTGTCTAATGTAGTACATCTGTCACTGTAAGACCACCAAACCATACCTGAGAACGAGGCCTAGTGTGGTACAAGAGGAGTTATTGTTTACCAGGGCCAAGCTGAGATAATATAATCGATTAACATCTGGCTGGTTTCTTTCACAGAATCCAGAGGAATATCAGGCAACCTGCCAGTAACTCCTGCGCACCCAGACAAATCCCATGTTTATATGTTTCTCTGAGTCATGCAGGAGACATTCAGACTGAAAAGAGAATGACTGATGGTTTGTGGAACTCAAAATCACTCTCATACTAAAACCTCAGGCTTAAGATTGGAGTTATGTCTGGTAGTCATTTATTACTCAATAAATGCTGTCTTTATAGCCGGGATTATTGTCAGGATTTATTAGTTGTTGTTTTTTTCTTCGTGCATAGTGTGGTCGCATAGTACTAAAATGAATGAACTTGAGCTTAATAAATGGGGTCAGTGAGGACTCTGTGTGTCTGAATGGAGACTGTGATCTCAGTGCATAGACTACACAGGACAGCACATCAGTGTGTGGTGAGCTGAGGCTTTTAATTAGTTCACATTCATTGAGTAGATGACCGACAAGGGTCCTGCTGCCAGTGCTGGAGATTCATTTCAAAGCTTTTCACAGGGTTTCGCTGGATTCCTGCACTGCTGTTATCCGATGTCATTTTCCATTTGAATTAAGGGCTTTTTGTCAAAGGGACTCTTGGTTTCTGTTGTGTCTATTAATCTTGGTTTATATACTATTAATATCTAGGTCATCTCCTATGAAGTCGCACTGGTCCAGAATCATGCTCTATATAATAGTGATGCATATATTAAACTGATTATTAAAATATGGTTGGCATGTTTTGGAAGATTCTAAAACAATTTTGCTTAAAGTAAAGGAAAAAATGCTTAAATTGTACAGTATGAAAAATGGGTATTCATTTAGCTAAAGGTGACATTTAACAGTGTAAAGTAAAATGTAATATAAAATTGTGTCTGTGAAGTAAGATTTTGTAAATGTTTTTGAAAGGAGTCTCTTACGTTTACCAAGGCCGCATTTATTTGATCAAAAATGCAATACAAATGGTAATATTGTGAAATAATGTAGTGTACTGAATCTATATATACTACTGTTTAGCAGTATAATAAATCTGATCGAAAAGCAAATTAATCTGGATCTGTTTAGATAATCAGAAGATAAGTTTTTCTTATCATCATGACTTCATGATCTTTGATCTCTCTTCTTCAGGAGGTCAGTGAACCTACCAAGGAGGAGAAGGTGGTGGCCAAGTACCTGCGCTTTAACTGCCCCACCAAATCCACCAACATGATGGGACACCGAGTGGATTACTTTGTCGGTCAGTGCACTCATTCCTCCCCTGCGTTCTTCTGTTTCCTCTGCATAGGGTTTATATCAAGGTTTCTCTTTGCCATTGAGCCAAATGTTTGTTTTCTGCTCATTAGCCTCCAAAGCAGTCGACTGTCTGCTGGATTCAAAGTGGGCCAAAGCAAAGAAGGGCGAGGAAGCTTTGTTCACAACCAGAGAGTCGGCGGTGGACTACTGCAACAGGTAAACTATAGTCTTTTCTCTCATTTCATCAAACTGTTTGGAATTTCTATGGTGTTTGATACTACAAAGCTTTTGAAGAAAGTCACTTATTGTCACCAAGGCAGCAAAAGTACTTATATTGTGAAATATTATTACAATTTCAAATCACTGGATTCTATTTTACTATATTTTAAAGTGTAATTTATTCCTGTAATTGCAAAACTGAATTTTCAGGAGTCATTACTTAGTCTTCAGTGTCACATGGTCCTTTTTTGATGAATGGAAAGTTCAAAAGAACAGCATTTATTTGAAATGATTTGTAACATTATATCAGTGCGTCCATGCTGAATAAACATGAACTGCACATTTGTGAATGCTAGTGTTTGTCAATCAGCCACTAATTTGAAATGTATTGCCATTCGCAGGCTTCTAAAGAAGCAGTTTTTCCACCGAGCCCTGAAGGTGATGAAGAAGAAGCCAGAGAAAGATGTAAAGAAAGAGAAGGAAAAAGAGAAAGAAAAAGATAAGGCTAAAAGTGACAGCGGCAAAGAAGAGGAGAAAAAAAGCAAAAAGGACAAAGACAAAAAGAAGGACTCTGATGTTACAGACACAAAGAAGGAAAAAAGTGTATGATCATCTGATAGGATGAGAAAACACAAATACATTCTGTTCCACTCAAGGTATTTTTTTCTTATGTGCATATCGTCTCTTCTATGTTTAACTTTTGTTTCTGTATGTTTAGGATGACAGTCCAGGATCTCCAAAGAAGAAGAAGGATGTGAAAAAGAAATTCAAGCTGGAGCCTCATGAGGACCAACTGTTCTTGGATGGCAATGAGGTCAGGATGACTGTAGAAAACCATATTTCATGGTCTCACCTTTTATTTTATGATTAATTGTCTAAAAAATAACTGCAATGAAGGGTTTGATTGTAGAGCCTACCCGGTATGTTTTTTTGGGAGGCCCGATACCGATATTATGGAGTTAAAAATATCGATATATCGGCCGATATTCCTTGTGTATATTATAGTACAGTACTATGCAAAAGTTTGGACACTTTCACATTCGTGTGTCCGAACATTTGACTGGTACTATATTTAGAATACACTACATACATAAACACATTTTTCGCAGTGATCACTCAGATGTGGTGATCAAGCACTTATAATGACGTGACCGAGTAATGGAGGCAGGGCATTTAACAAATTAACAATAAACTTTATAATCCAAAATGGGTCTGACATCAGTGCACTGAACAGTAAAGTTGAAGTTTATTCAGCTTTAATTCAATTCCATTCAACTTTATTCCATTGAAGTTTACTTAGCTTCGGAACATTTATTCACAGATTTGCGCAACTGTCTTCTCACACACACGAAAATTACTAGAGAAGTGTAACATAATATACCACTGTAAATAAATACAATATAGTGTACAAAAAATACAAAATAAAAATACACTTTATGGATGAATAAGACAACGCTTGAATGCTGCTGTCTGAACGAGAGACCTCCTTACTGAAGTGGAAGTGACTGAACTGGTGTCACTATCTCGCGAACACGCCGGGGGATCTCCACCAAAGTTGGGGGATCCCTTTGCCATGCCACCCTCCGCGTATCGGTAGCCCCCTGGGATCGCTAGATCGGTTGGCGCCGGACCATAAATTTAACTACCTGTAACTCCCGAAACCCCAGGGGCTATCGACGCGGGGGTGGTCTCATTCGAAAGAGGGCCTCAAGACATACACTCGATTGCATTCGAGAGGTTTACTCGAGCTGAAGGGATCCATCGAATTTTGTGCAGATTCCCACACCATTATGGAGTTATGGCCATTCAAATTTTCTGTTGTTTTCCATAGACTTGAACTTAAGTGTTTCATCCAGGTCGCCAGTAGGAAACAATGGAGCGCCCTCTGCTGGACAAACTAATTACACAATTTCAAGCAATTTATCTGCATTACATATATGTTCTGTAAAAAAAAAAAAAAAATCATATCGGTGGGATATTCGCAGATATATCGGCAACAGGCTCATATTGGCCAATGAACAATATAATATCGTCAAAATTATATATTGGTCAGGCTCTTTTTGATTGTGTGCTTTATATTTCATAGTGTAACACACATGCACTTTATGTAATAGGATTTTTTCCACATTGAAAATGGAATCAAAGAATAAAATGTATGATTAA
This sequence comes from Carassius carassius, assembly GCF_963082965.1. Taxonomy (NCBI): domain Eukaryota; kingdom Metazoa; phylum Chordata; class Actinopteri; order Cypriniformes; family Cyprinidae; genus Carassius; species Carassius carassius. The sequence continues at coordinate 10,385,351 of NC_081774.1, read as the reverse complement.
CATTAAGATTTTGTAAACAATACTGCACGGAGTAGCATAGTGTTAGTTTGATATTATGTACTGTTATAATATTAAGTAATATTTTGAATTAGCTTCTTTTTTTATATTTTAGTTTTCATTAAAGTTTAGTTAATTTTTAGCAATTTTGTACATTCTTCTGTAAGTTTTTACTTATTTTTTAGTCATTTAAGTTAAACATTAATTTTTTTAGTTGACAAATCAACATTTCTAATCTTTGTATAGATTTTCTATTTAGGTTTATGTTTTTATCTAATATTTGGATATAATTACAGCTTTATTTCGATGACTTAAAATTATTGTTAATCTTTTTAGCCTTTTTTAACAATTTCAACACTGGTACCCCAATAATAATTTTAATTACATTTATTTTTATAATAATAATATTAATAATTTTGTCATTTATTATAAGTATTATTATTTTTAAACACTGATGGTTTTTTTTAACCCAGCCAACCCCAGTAATATAATTTAAGATTATTTTTTATATAATTATATAAAGAGTATTGTAACTGTTGTTGTTATTATTAAAATATTACATTCAAAAATGAAATGGTTCTTCACTTTCACAAATACCTTTTGTTCTAATTAAAAAGTTCTAATATTTTTCTTCCCTACAGGTTTATTTTTGGATTTACGATCCAGTCCACTTTAAAACCTTTGCCATGGGCTTGATCCTAGGTGGGATTTTTTTCTCTCTCTCTCTCTCTCTCCAGTTTAGCCTGACTGTAGTTTCTCTGGCCCCAGTACTGATTCAGAAATGTGTGTGTGTGTGTGTTTGCAGTCATTGCTGTCATCGCAGCCACTCTGTTCCCGCTGTGGCCAGCTGAGATGAGAGTTGGTGTGTATTACCTGAGTGTGGCAGCAGGATGCTTCGTCGCCAGCATACTTCTCCTGGCCGTCGGTATGAGCTCTAGACTTTTATATCTTGTATTATACCAATATTTCACATTCAGTCCAATGACACCTCATCTTCTGTCTTTTCTCGTCTTATTTCTGGTTTCCCTTTTGGTTCAGCTCGTTGCATCCTGTTCCTGATCATCTGGCTAGTGACTGGCGGGCGTCATCACTTCTGGTTACTACCCAACTTGACAGCCGACGTGGGCTTCATCGACTCCTTCCGCCCCCTCTACACGCACGAATACAAGGGTCCGCGCTCCAGCTCCAAGAAATCCAGCAGCGAGAAATCCGACAACAAGGATTCAAGCAAAGCGCAGAAATCAGATAGCGAGGACAAATCGGACAGCGAGAAGAAAGATGGCGATGAGGAAGAGGATGAAGAAGACAATAAAGAAATGGAGGCGGGCGAAGAACGTCAGTCGGACACGGACAGTGACAGACGAGAGGATGAGGGGTCACAGCACAGCAATGGCAACGACTTTGAAATGATCACCAGAGAAGAGCTGGAGCAGCACACAGAGGAAGACGAGGAAGAAGACGAGGAAGAGCAAAGTGAGACAAAGCCCTTGACTGTTCAGACATAAACGGTTTCCTCACTTCGCACACAAACTCCCATGCTCCATGTGGACCTGCTGACGTACTTCTGTCATGTTCGGAAGATGTTTCCCATTTCTGTTCAGGCTGAGATCTTCCTCTGACAGACTTAAAGGTTAAACGAGAGCAGGAAACGGCTATGATGACAATGGAAAATATCGCAAAGGCTTTTTGGTTTTCTCTGAAAATGCTTTCCCCACTGTGGATGCAAGAACCGCAAGTCTCCCTGACCCCTGTGTTTTTCTTTCATCTTTGCTTTATCTGATGTCAAGTATTTTGCTGTATAAACATGTCTGTAGTGGACTGGTGAACTTTCACAATGGTTTTTAATCCACATATGAAGTTCATTGTCCAATCTAGTGAGAGAAATTCAAATCTGCAAGTTTTTTTAGTGTCTTTTCTTTGTGTACCGTTAGCTTAGATACCTAATAAGTGTTACTTTCTATCATAAATCTCAATGGCTCTTGACCTGTGATATTTCTGTGGAAATCTGGGAGATCTTGCTTGGTTTGAAACGAGAGCTCTATTTTTGTGGACCTGTGCAAACATGTTTTGTTACCCTGAAGAGAAGTAATCCATGTTAACGTATAACAGAGAAGTTAATAAATCTGAACAGTATCCTTGATTGTAGTTGGCAGTTATTTAAAACCAAACTCCATTTGAGTCTCATGAGGTCGACTGCGTTCAGAAGGGGAAACTACATCCACATTTGTGCCAAATGTTGAGGGATATTGATGCTTTTTTTTTTCATATACGTTCAAATTCTGACCAACTTCCAGAGAAATAGTTCAAACCTGTCATGCCGTAGCTCACATCCTTGCATCAGAGCCTTTGTTTTTCCCATCTCTTTAAACGCTGAGGTTGACAAATCGTACTTCCCCGAGGGACTCTGGTTCAAAATAGCCTGTTAGTTCGCGTTTTAATAGGGCTGAGGTCCAATACTAACCTTCTGTAGGGTTGCATACTATTGGCTAGAGTATTATTTTACATTAGCTGTTTGTTTGTTTTTGTTTTTTTTACTCATACTGAGGATATTTAATAAATGAAATACAAATGTATCGTTTATATATGGATTCTATAAATCTGCCAGAGAAGTTCATGCCAGCAGTTCAGGTTCAGCATGAACTATACTCTATTTTTTAATGTCAGACACGCAGGTTTTCATTTTACTGCATTTTCTACAAATACTAAAACCGATGATGGAAAGATTGCTTTTGGACAATGTATTCGAGTTAGAATGCAGAAAACATCTGTTCATCTGCAATGCTTTGACTCTAGTGGTTATCAGATGCGCACAAGAGGCTGCAAAGGTGGTTTTTCTATATTCAAAAACTGAGAACCCTTGTTAAAGCATCCCTCAAAATTCAAGGTCATTTCAAGTTCACAAGGAGCAGGGAAACCCCTCGTGCCCAAGTGAACGTCTCTCTTTTTTCTTTAAATGCTAAGAATCTTTAACCATGTCTGTAACTAGATGATCTTGTTGGTCACACCTAGTGTTCCTGTAGAGATACTATTGTCCTCGATATTCTGTCATTTGACTGAAGATCTAAATGGACTGGGTATGACACCATGTTTGTAACTATAGACACTTGTGTTTTCTTTCTATGGAACTTTCCTCACCTTTGTTTTCTGTCCCATTGTCTTTTTGAGAGAGAGAAAGATGCTGATATGCCAGATGGTTTTTTTTACATTTGCAGGACATTTAATTTGCCATTGGCTGTCTGTCATAAAATGTAGTGTTACATCATTTATAAAAAAAACAAACTGAAATCCTATTATTATTTTTTTTTTGTCAGCATCTTCACATAACTGTCTGTACTTGGATTAATGTTGAGGACTGTCTTTTTGCAATATATGGAGAATAATTTAAGTGTCTGTCAGAAACTATATCTGTATCCTTTAATTGCAATAAAAATATAGAACAAGAAATTTGCATTTTGTTTAAAATTTTTACAAAATTTATGCTCTGTTTTTATAAAATCTCAAAAGCTACTTTTTTTTGACAATACAATTTATTTTCCATTGTTCTGCAAACATTGTTGCGTTAGTAAATACAACAGGTTATAAAGATCTATAATACATAAGGATACATTTCAAATGATAAAAAAACAAGATAACATCCAAGGTAAAAAGAAACTTTTATTGAAATATTATAAATGAGACAAACACTAACATCATACAATCTCTTATTTACATCAAACCGTAAACCGCTAACATACATTCAGCTATGCTAAGTTGTTATGCAGTGACATGATATGACCTTGCAGTGCCAGAAATAGTTTGAGAAACACAAAACATACAATGCATCTGTAAATAAAAAGATTACAGCCTTGAGTCTTTTAAATATTAAACTAAACGGATAATGGCTTTAGAAATATGGATTTGAGAATGCAACATCCTCTGCCGCCACAGGGAGGCTACTCGGGTTTGACAGCCATCCAACCTGACAAACAGTTATTTGATTCATATTCAGAAAGGCTTTGAACAAATCAAACAACAGCTTTGAACTACAGGAAAAAGACTGATACCACATTCTGACTGCCAACATGATAAACTGACAAAGCATTGCTTCCCATACATGTGACAAACCACACAGAAAACCAAGCTCTGTCTGTTTGTAGGTGAGGATAGTTTGTGGTCAAATTAGCTAACAGCTACAGACACACACACACAAAATCTAAATTAACATTTTATGCTCAGTAAATGACTTACAATACATTTCCTGCTATAATGTGCAAATATATGGTGGATGTTTTCTATTTTCTGTAACCTAAACTATTAAGAAGTGGCTGACTCTAAATAACATACAGTACAAATTGAAATGTTAGTGGATTTTTAAATCATTCTTAATAAATGGTATTGTAATAAAATCAGAATCAGAGCAGTTATTTAGCATGTTGTGGTAACGATCGATGTTTAGCAGTCACACGATGATATTTCATGTTAACCAAACATTTTGTTGCCGTTAAATTGCAAGTAATCCAGGCTAGCCTCTAACAATAAATGTGTTATTTCTCAGGTAGCACAGGAGCACTTTTATTTATAGATTTATAATGAAATCTGTTTATCTATGAACATAGAAATGTGCAATGTAAAAATCTGAATTTTGAACTCTAACCCCCTTTTCAGTGAGTCAGGATGGAATGTGAAGTCAACAGAGAGTGAAGAGTATGGGTGTCTTTTCTGTTTCAGTTCTCCGTATCCGAAGAGTCGCTGGCATTCATTAAATGCGTTTGCTTCTTGCGGACGTTCCAGTGGAGACACTGAGCCAGACTGTCAAACCAGTCATACACCAGATCATGACAACAGATAGAGGGGACCGGAAAGCAAGAGGTTGTGATCTTAATGCTATAATGAAAAAAAAAGAACTAATGATTAACAGATATACCAAGTGCGGTTGAAAGTGCAGCTTGAGGAAATAAAGGGCAAACTGAATTTGAACTAAAAGGTTGAGGTGCCTACTGAAACTGTTGATGCTCATTTCAATAACTGTAATAAAGCTATTGTTGTATCACTGGTTTATGGGAGAGGTCAAAGCTGTTTGCTTATGGTATTGTGTAAAAAGAGTGTCACCTGTCCCCATGCTGGATTTCCTGCCTCTTTCTGCCATCAAACGAGACCCAGGCTGTGTTACGAGCATCAGGCGACAGCGTTATCTGCAGGGTAAATACATTGAAGGTAATAAATGAATAAAACCTAAATATAACAAATTACTTCCTCATTTGGCAGATGCAGTTTCATCACAGAAATGGAAAAAGCTCAGTTCTCACCATGAGCTCCACTCCTGCGGGCACCACGATGGGTCTAAAAGAGAGGGAGTGAGGGCAGATGGGGGTGACCATGATGGCAGGAACATTAGGGTGGATCATGGAAGCTCCCGCTGCGGCAGCATAGGCTGTGCTGCCCGTCGGGGTGGAAACTATTACACCTGCATAGAAACACACCACATATTTGCATTTATTTTCATGGCAGCTGGACAAATGAAAAGACCATAATGTATTGAGACATCTGCTAGAGCTATAAAAACAAAACAAACCAAAAAAAAATAGATCAAGCTCTCAGATAATGAGGCTAATCTAAATGTTTCTTGTGTATCATGCAATAAAAATCAAAGCCACGCTCTAGTCTCTTAGGCTCAACAAGGATGTATTTATTTGATATACAGTAAATACAGTTTATACTGAGAAATAATATTACTTGTAATGGATTTACATTTTACATTTATATAGATTTTAAATGTAATTTATTCCCGTCATAGCAAACAGATTTTTTATTCTTTTATTCTCGTTACGTTTCTTCAGAAATCATTTCAATATGCAGATTTGATGCTCAAGAAACATTTCTTATCAATGTTGAAAAAATTGTGCTGCTTAAAGGGATATTTCACCCAAAAATGTAACATTCTGTCGTTCATTACTCAACCCTCATGTCATTTCAAACCAGTAAGCTCTTTGTTCATATTATATTTAATATAATATGATATATATTTACATATATAATGTATATTTTATATTCATACAAAAAATATTTTTAATGAAATCCGTAAGCTTTCTAAGCCTACATGGAGAGAAATTAAAATTAAATTAAATTAACGCATTTAGCAGACGCTTTTATCCAAAGCTACTTAAAGTGCATTCAGGCTAACAGTTTTTACCTAACGTGTTCCCTGGGAATCAAACCCACAACCTTTTGTGCTGCTAACGCAATGCTCTACCACTGAGCCACAGAAACTTAACTCAAGGATCTCATTAAAATAGTCCATGTGAAATTAGTGGTTCAACCGTATTTTTACGAAGCTGCAAGAATATTTTTTGTGCACAAAGAAAACAAAAATAACTTTATTTGACAGTTCTTATCCAAATCACGTTTTCCACCATTATTGAGAGTACCTCAGTACAACGCATGCTTGTGATGCTGTTGACGCAGAACAGGCATGCACTGAGCCTTGTTTACGTGCAGAGGATAGTAATGTGCTTGCGTTGTGATATGCTTCAATATAACTTAGTAAAATTATGGTATAACCACTGATGTCACATGGACTATTTTATCGATGTCCTTACTACGCTCTGAGCCTAGGAACTTTTCAGTTGCATAGCTGCCTGTGCAGGGTCAGGGCTCTCTGATTTAATCAAAAATATCTTAATTTGTGTTCCGAAGATGAACAAAGTTCTTATGGTTTTGGAAGGACATGAGGGTGAGTAATAAATGACAGAATTTTCATTTTTGGGTGAACTATCCCTTTAATTCTTCTGTGGTGTAAACTCTCATACTTATTGTCAAGACTCTGTGACGAATAGAAAGTTAAAAAGAACAGCATTTTATCTCAAATAGAAATCTTTTGTAACATTACAGATGTTTTTAATGTCACTTTTCAGCAATTTAAAGCATCCTTGCTGATTTAAAGTACTAATTACATTCTGAAAACCCCTTAACCAGACCCCTTTTAAGTGGCTTGCACAATGGGGACAAGATAAAAGAGGATCTATGAGTGCTGTTTGAAGCTGAAGCGTATGATTGCGCTCACCGTCTCCCTGTACAGATGTGATGAGGCGTCCGTCCAAATAAAGGTCCACATTAGACAGGTAGGATGAAGGCCCTCTGTCCACCACAACCTCATTTAGAACCTTTATACACACACACATAATATCCATATCACAGAATTACACAAATGCATCTAACAATCAGAGGTGTTTCTGTATTTATCATATGCCACTCTGGTCTAAAATATCTCGTACATAAAAACACTGACTGTCAATGACATTGTTATTGCTATGACAATTGGACACGCAGACCTATCAGTTATTTTCAAATAACTCCAAATTATGTCTATAACCCTGAAGAAGGTCTCTAAACAGTCTTCATGGATTTTTTCCCTGAAATAATACTCTGAGTGCCCTTACTTGGCAGACATTCGGGCATTCTTCTTGTTCAACATTTTAATATCTCGCATCTTTCATCTTCTTCATTTAATTTTGTTATTACTGTAATGTATAGGAGTGCTGAATTCTAATAAAGCAATAAGCCCCAAAAAGGCCAGGGTTTACAGTGAATTTATAACAGCTAAGGTGTGTTGTTAGAAAACCCCCTTAGCTGTTATAAATTCACTGTAAACCATGGCTTCACAGGGCTTATTGCTTTTATAAAACGGTTATTCCATATATGTAGCAAGGTTTTACAAAATAAAACAAAGCAAATAAAATGTAATATGAATAAAAACATTGTTTGGAGCAAGAATAATGTAGTTCCTCAGAAATGGATGTGGCTGCACAAACTGGTCGCCGATCAACACACAGACATAAATAAAGGTGTATGTTTGTAGATTAATTTAGAATAGCTTTGAATGCGGCTCAACCAATCAGAATCAAGGACCTAAACTTTCAATATATATATATATATATTTTTTTTTTTATACATTTAAGCTAATTAATGATATATTCATTGTAAACAACATGTACATTCATGTACGTCTGTATGTACACGTGCTCAACTGTTCAAAGTTTTGGGGTCAGTAAGATTTTTACACCGTTTGTGAAAGAAGTTTCTTATGTTCAACCAAGGCTGTGTTTATTTTAGTAAGGTACTCAATATCACACATTCCTTCAGAAATCATTCTAATTCTTTTCAATTTTAAGGATTTCATTTTCTTTTTCTTTCAGGATTCTTGGATGAATACAAAGCTCAAAGAACAGCATTTGTTTGATATAGAAATCTTTTTTAATATTGTAAATCTATACATTTACTGTCACGTTTGATCAAAGGAGGCCATGAGCTTATTTTACTGGCTCTCTCTTAGAATGTCATGTGATTGGTTGAACACCACACCATCAGATTTGTCCAACGTCCATATTGGTGGATTGCAAGTTTACATTTTTTCAGTGTTTGTGTTTTCCTAGAATTTGTTAGGACTGTGTGCCAAAACGTGTTGGCAAATAAAGACAGATTTTGTCTTTTTTTATTTCTCCATTTCACAAATGTCACTGGTTTTGTGTTCAGCAAAATACTTTGTGAGTGCTGCATTACCTGTAACTGTAGTGTGATTTTGCCTGCCTCGTTGTTTATGTGGTTATGAGGCAATATTCCGTTCTCCTGAGTGCCGAGGAGCTGCTCGTGCCTCTGGAACATGCCTTTCAGCACTTTAACCTTCAGACGACTGCGCAGGACGATGGCAGCATTACCTACAGGAGCCAGACACAAATATATAAAACAACATAAACATCTAAAGCACAACTACTACAGTTCTTCTGGTTACAGAAATGAAAAATTAAAAAACATTTCTCAAACCACTCTACCTTCAAACACTTTATCCACCTCTGTTCTAAAAGACTCAAACTTGAATGGTGTGAGAAATCCTAAGGAGCCCAGATGGAAGGCCAAGACCGGGGGAACACTGCCCTTAAACAAATGAAACAAAACCACATTTCATTCTTAAATAAATCTCTAAACAACTCACTTTTGCATATCCAAATTCTCATAATTTATATGAAGCACACAGAGATCATCCAATGGAAGGCAGATGAGACTGACCTATGGGGAGACTTGTGCACAAACAAATGAGATAAGATGAGATGAGAGAATACCTGGAAAAGGGATGATGCATACAGAAGAGTCCCATCTCCACCCAAACAAATAATCATATCGATGCGGTCTGAGATGTCATCAAACCCTGTGTGAACACAATGATAAAACACTCATTTTCCTAATGCCCCCAATCCTTCATTGGTTAATGGTGCGTCTGGGTTATGTAAATCATGTTACAGGTGAACCTGCCGATAACACAGTGAGGTTTCAGTACCTTCCCTGAATGTGCACAGCTGATTGCAAATGGCTGAAAATGAGTCATCCCTCATGAGTGAGCCATCGTCCACAACTTTTTTCTCCACATAAACCATCAGATGTTTCTCCTGATGTTGGAAAAATAGTGTAAGTATTTGTCTAACCAAAAAAAACAAAACAAAAAAAAAACTAATGACCCTGTGAAAAAAAATGAAAGGGAACACCCAATGGAAAGCAGATGCTAACAGTAGCGCCTGTAACTTCCTAGCTCGTAAATCTACTACTAATGTTGCATTTGTGAAACCTACTTCCACGAGGAACCTGCAAAGCTCTTTGAACGGCTCCAGAAGGGTCTCATCTCGGATCTTTCTGATGACCAGGACGTTGAGTGGTGGTTTGCTCCAGGTAAGCCGCTGGCTGGCTGGATCCTGAATGTGCCTGCGGGGAAAGTCGACAGAGTAGGCAAACATGGTATTTGTCGGCACTGCACTCCTAGCGAAGCAAAACGGCATGTACTTTGTCCTGTTTCTACACTCGTTACGCAACACAAGTCATGGTCAAATGTTGGAAAGCACTGTAATGTGGACTTCTGCTTTTGGTTTCTCGTAGATTTAGGATCAGATCGTTTTCAGTATAAATAAATTAAAAAAATTAAACCGCTGTCATTTGACATATTCACAGTTTGCTTTTTTACTTCAAAAATGTACATTTTATATACACATCTTTGTACCAAGGAATAAAGTCCAACAGCTAGGTTTCTATAACTCCACTAAGTTTCAAAATTTGATCGTTGCATGACATCCAGAAGAAGTATTTTTTATAGATTGACCTTTAATCATCTTTCTTGATCTGATATTATACAGAAACATATAACTAACATATCTCATACCATCTAAACAACATGTTAAGCACAACATCAGATATCAAACCATAAACCCAATATTACCCTCTGCATGTGGTTTGTCCTGGGGGGTGTAAAACAGGCATAGTGCTGGGGTGTTTATTTTTTAAAGTTCCAGCAGGACCACTCGTGTGACAGCAACAGCGGTGCCTGACTGCGCTGCCCTCCAGCTTCATCCAACAAGCCACCCTCAAGCAATCAGAACTCAGCACACACAGCCTTATCGCCACATTTTTCCAATACTTTGCTTGACAAAGTTTAAACAGTAACAAGAGACGGATGTGTCCTAGCCCTTAACCAACTGTGAGCCTGACTTTGCTTACTTACATGACTGAGGTTGGGTTGGGAAGAACACAAGCTTTGGGTCCAAAGTGAGTAGCAGGATATGGTCCATGTAGAAAGTGCCCTCGTCTGCAACAGACAGGCACTTAAATCACTCCACATTTTTGTTTTTCGGGTTCAACCGGTCTTAACCAAATGATTTGTTTCGTACCTGCATCTATCCCATCTTTTTAGGCAACTCTCAGCAGTGTCCTCAACTGATTCAGAGGCTTCTGATCCAGAATGCTCAGGCAACCAATGTGCACTTCCCCCCGGCAGGTGTCCTGGACAGTCTGGCCTCCGAAGAGACCTCTTCACTTCTTTGCGTCTCCTTGGAAGTTTCCCCTGCCGCTCCTGCTGCCTCTGTGACCGCTTAGATGAACTACCCTCCTCCACCTGTCTGGAGGGCAGTTCGTCTTCCATGCCTTCAATTCCTATGGGGGACAAAAAAAATTATACATCATCATAAGATAACCAAATAATGTAAATGAGTTGAGAAGACTTAAGTGGGGCCCCTCATCATGAGGCCACGGAAAATGTTCCAAGGTTAATAGCTCATTGGTACCTATATTTCCAGGCAGCCCTGCTGTATATGGGTCAAAGAAGAAAAAGGGCTTTTAAGCATCAAAACAATAAGTGTAATAGGGCTTAAAATTGTTGTTGTTGAGGTTTTTCAATACATTAGAAAGTGTCCCGTTCAATTAAATTTTTGTATGATCCATTTTTACCATGATTTACAGAAAACAACCACTGAAATGTCAGTCAGTGTAACAATCTTGTCAGACATATTTACCACAAAAATCTGAAATATTTAAAGACTAATTAGTTTTACCCCCCAATACTACTATATTCTAACTTTATATTTTTAAACTTTGCCACTATCCCATTTTGGTCATTTGTCAGCTATTTTTTTTACTAATTTAAAATGCAATAAAATTCAGTATGCTCACATATTCTTGTATACGGTTTAATATGCACAGGTAAGAATTGTTGTTTAAGTATGTTGTATAAATTGTATGTTGTTTAAATTTTTACATAAATATAAGTGTTACATTTAAGGACATTTCATCCACATTTTGACATTTTATTATATATTTTTTTTAAATAAATTACCGGTATATAAGATTTTATTGCCATATTAACATAATTGTAAGATTCTTAAAGCTGCATTGCATATTTAAAAATAATTTGCCATATTGCAAAACAATTCAACACAAAACAGGTGGTTTAAAATTATTAAAAAGGGTAAAAATAAAAATAAATATGGTCACTAACTTAAATTAAAGCTGTAAACTAAAACCTTGATGGTAATAAAAACAATTCCATGGACATGTTATTTGTAAAAAGCCTAAATATTTTTAGTTACTGTTTTTCGTACTGATCTACTTAAACTGGAAGAACCAGTAAACCACAGGACGTGCTGCAATAAGCAAAGTCAGCTAGTCTGAAACTTATTTATACTTCTTATTCTGCCCTCACTTTGGTGTCTCTCTTCCCGAAGTTAAACAGATAAATAAACTCTTTCTAACAGGTAGACTTGTGGGAGAAAGCAGCTTTAACCCACACCACGTTGACTGTGTATGTTAAAACAGAGTGAAACTACAGAAAGGAGAAGTATACTAAAGCTATCTATAGTTATCTCTAACAAAATAATAATATATTATTATAGTGTAATTTATCTTATATAGTCCTTTCATAGCTTATAAACAATACATTCAGCAAATTTAAGACAAATTAACCATACGAATGTTCAAGATGACTGGATGCTGTAAGTTTGTTGTATAAAGTACTAACGTTACTTAAAAAAGGCAACTAACTGACTGACTTAGAATGTTACTAGTATATTTTAAAGGCATGACTAACGTTAGGTATCAGAAATGTAAACACTAACGTAACAAATATTAAACCTAAATAGAGGATCCAGAAAACTACTACAAACGCAAACTATCACGCTACTAACAAGGATTTTGGGAGTGACAACCAGCAGCAATTTTGACCACATTAAGCGACATTAGACCTTGCACCGAGGACACAGCAACAGGAACATCGACCAAAACTTCCGTTAAATTAGCATCACGGAGCTAACTTGGCTAAATACAATTCACCAGCGCTTACCAAATGACAGAAAAAAATGCCCAACTTCCCTTTTGGGCATAACAGTCTTTCACAACTGTTACAACAAGAGATACATTTAATACATTTGAACGCGTTACCTTGACAGCCACACTATTTCCAGGCTTCCGGCTTATCCTCAAAAGTATTATGGGATGTCCACAATGACATCACGAGGGCCTTCGTGACACTAGTGCTGCTGCGCCGAATATCTGACGCAAATAAATATGTTTGTTTGGTTTTTGTATGCTTTGTAATATTTTCCTTACTACTTTTTTTATTTTGCCTTTTTTGTGGTTTTAATACATTTATTCAGGTCTATATTTATATATCAAATTAACAACATGATCTCTTCGAAGTCATGATAAAGGTCTCTCTTCCACATACTGAACAAAAATTAAATCGTCATTCATTTTTCTTATCTACATTTTCTGTCACAATGAATTTACGCGGGTGTGTAACTCGAACGATAACATAAAAAAATAGATAATTTTCCAATAAGAATAGGCAATGAATAAACAGGGTTCAATATCAATAGCAGCTGCACTTCTGTCATTTCACTTTTATGTGACATATGTCTTCCAGCAACACTCCACTTTTGCAAACAATGCATAAAGACAATGCATGAACAGCTGCTATGTTTTTATACTAATTTTATATATCATTTTTTACTCACGTTTACCTACACATCTTACATTAAAAACATTGTCCTTCAGAAATAAACTAGCACTCTGCTTTATATAAATTGCTGTTTATTAAAAGTAAAAAATATATTTTTTGTTTACAAATAAGTCACAGCTACTTTTGCATGTCAGTCATGACAAAGGATGAGTTTAGGGTGCTTGTGGTTTAGTTAGAGTATACCAGCAAGGACTTATTGGGCTGTGCTAACCAGCATAATCCTGGATCAACATCTTTTGTTTTTGGAACAACAACATTCATGTCCAAAAACATAGTCACTATAGGGTGACCAAACGTGCCATTTTTTGGCTTTGTTTTTTTTTTTTTTTTTTTTTGGCTTTGTTTGTGCAGCGCAAACCAGTTGTTGTATGACAAAATACTGTGTACTTTGATGTCATAGACAGATCGGTATGCTCAGTGCTGCCAAAGACTATCCACCTTTTTATTTAACTTCATTAGCCGCTATGGGCAAATAACGAGGAGAATAACAACGTGCAATAAAAGGTCAGACGGTTTGCACTACAAACCAGTGTGCTCTTAATTAAGATAAAACATTAAAATAATGTTGTGTTTAAACACCAACTTTCAATATCAAGCAGCAAAACAAACTGTTTAGTTCAGCCAAAAATAGCTGGACGGAGTGGACGCAGATGAGACTGGAAGCCAAACCCATAGAATATACAAATGGCCGTGCCTGTTTTTACGACAAGAAAAAGGTGGAAAGAATACACTTAAAAGGACTTTGTGCTGCTTCAAGTCAAACACTAATATGTACACGTATTTGCATCGCTTTGACCGTTCTCTGCAGATCCTACCTTCTCACACACCACGATTGGTCGATTACGTACAATGTCTGTATGTTATTCGTCAAACGATTATTACCTTCATTAAATATGAAAACAAGAAACCAAAGCCTGAATATTTTAGGCAATATAGAAATCCTGGTCAGGACGTGTCCTAGTAAAATGTCATGTTTGGTCACCCTAACATAGTCTGACCCCTAAACTTAACGCTAACCGTAACTTTACCCATAAAGAGGAAAAGAATCCCTGGTTGTAAGCCAAAACTTAAAATTAACTGTAAACTTGGTAAAATCACATTGACCGTCATGTGTTGAAATGTTTTTGCTGCTTAAATCCAAGAAATTGAACTTACTTGCACAAGCATTCATTTTTAAAAGCTGTTTTGAGGACTGAAAGTTGAAGATTTATTACCACCTCCGGCATGTCAAATAGTGAAAAGAATTAAAATTAAAATAAAAACTTGTCAAATCTCTGACCTTCTCATACCGGTCAAAAATTCAATGGACAACCTCCATGATGAAAGATTAAAAGGTGAACCTGCACATCAGGTTAATTGGCCAGGGATGGAGACAGAGCCTTTAAAAGGGTCATGTGATGCAATTCCATGTATTACTTTCTCTTTGGAGTGTTACAAGCTCTTTGTGCATAAAGAAGATCTTTACAGTTGCAAAACTGAAAGCCTCAAATCCAAAGAGATATTCTTTTTAAAAGTTAAGGGTCAACCACTTCCTCCTACAACAGCTCGTTCTAACGAGCCCCACGTCTACGTCACAATGTTGGAAGATTTGCATAACACCACTCAAATGTTGATGCAATGAAAGGAGTTAAGTTTTTTCTCACTGTTGTCACCGCCGCCATGTTGTGGAGAAGCTGTGTTTTTCATTGTGAAAGCGAAACTACTTTGTTTGCTCTTCCAAAAGAGGACACAGCTAGAAATCAGTGGAAAAGTTGTATTTACAACACTGTTCCGGAACAGTTCAACCCAAATATGTGTGCAACGCAATTGCAGAGGATGAGGACTGTTTCCTGTTAGAGTAGCCTACAATGTGATGTGTTATTAACAAATTTCAGGAGGGGCACGCGCAAATAATCAAAGCGGCCAATTCACTAACAATAACCACACAATCCACCCAACCAACTCGACAGAGAACCACGCATAGGTAATCAATGCGGCCAATTCACCATCAGTAATCACATCATCTGATCAATCTCCACCACCCCGACTCCTCAGCATCGACCCCTTCTGGGGGGAGTGCTCAGCTTTCGGGCCGATGCCTAGCTCGGAGCTCTTTCCCAGGGTAGAACGCCAAGTAAGCATACTATTCTTCTTGCTTTATTATCTGCAAGGTTAACTCATGAAACCAGTGACTGTTTCTATAAAGTGGGGCAGTTCCATATTTGCAAGGACAGTCTGGCGCTTCTGACACGCAGTCTGCAAGTAAGTTTTCATATATAAAGGATTTGCCACTGACTATTTAAACACGAGTTTTGAGCAGTGTAGAATAGAGCTTGTTTGTTGTTTCTCCGATCACAAATGCAGACATGGTTTTATGTTTATGCAGCGTGATACACAATGCATAATAAAACAAGTTCTTATAAAAAGTATTTATGTCCACACTGGATGCAATAAATGGCCAGTTTGTAATGGGTTTTATTGTTTTTGTCTCATTGTTCGGGGACACACGTCATCACAGTATGTTAAGGGGCGTAATATTTCCATCACAGGCTTGAGGCATTCGTCCAATCACAATGCACTGGATAGCTGGCCAATCAGAGCATAGCTCGCTTTTCAGACCGTTGAGCTTTGTAAAAATGATGCGTTTCAGAAAGACGGGGATAGAGGAGAAACAATAATGTACAGTATGTAGAATAATATATATTTTTTTAACCTTAAACCACATAAACACATTTCATTACACCAAATACACAACATAATGTTCTTTTTGGCAACATCAGATAACCCCTTTAATAAAGGAGCATATCCAGACTTGTCCACCCTGTAATTATTTCCAGTGTTTTGTAGTCTACTGCTTTTTAATACGTCCACAGCTTTCTCAAAGGGTTGAGCCAACTTAATGTGCCTGCTTATACAGACACGTCCCTGTCTCTACTGAACATGGAAAACACTGTTTTAGCAACACCCAGTATAATTTTCATTACAGCCATTGAATCCATAGCTTTAGTTGTAAACACAGCCTTTTATGGTCAAGTTCCTTTCTGCACAAACCTGTACTATTTAATGTTATAGCTGGATGTTACAAAGAGACAAAAAATAGTTAAAGATTGAAATTCTGGGTTTGAACTTTGGAGAAAATTGAGTACTGTTGTTATGCTAGTGTTGATTTTCAGCTTTTAGATCTATATAGAGTTGTAATATTTTGCCATGTAAGTTGCTGAATGAGTAGTGTTGCTGAATCAACATTAAAAACTAAAAAAACAAACAAAAACTTTTTATACCAATTATATAATGCCCATTCATGCTTAACAATAAAGAACTCCAACTGAACTCCCAACTGAAAGTGGGCTATTCATTTAAAGGGCTGGGCTGGCCTTCACCTAAGTAGGGTGTGTCTACTGACAGCTGCTGTAAACTCTTTCAATGAGGAACTGCTGGCCAGTTACAAGAAAGACTGGTCTGTTGATTGTTCTGATTTCAGCCTTGGATTAAGCCATACCATGGAAACATCGATCCCTTCGCTTCTGCTGGTTTTGTGGCTCAAGAGTTTGCTGAACTGGCTGGTGGTCGTGGTGCAGCGGCACTACATGACCAGGAGCTTCTCAGGATTCTTCTGCATTTCCTTGGCACTGATAGACAGTCTCTTGAGTTTTGTCCTCGGGGCTATTTTCTATCTGGAAAACTTCAACATTTCAGGCTGGCACTTCACCAGGTATCACATATGCCTGCTGGCTCAGATTGCTTGTTTTATCTACGCCACGCTCCACTGGCCAGTGTTCCTCCTTGTAGGACTAGACAACTTCTGGACACTATCATCAAGCTCAACCCACACATCCTGGAAACAAAAGCTAACTTACCTGGCTGGAGCTTGTCTCCTTTGGATTGTAGCAGCTTTGTACGTTTTCTGGGAGCCTGATTTTGTTCTGTTGATAGGAGATCTTGGGAAGCACCAGTGCCAGCTGTTTAGTAGATCTCAGAGCTCTCCGGTTCTCATAGCATTGCTGCTGACGGTCACCTGCGTCATTCTTTACTCGTATGCTCCGTTTGAGAAATGTAGGGTGCATGTGTTTCAGCATTCCACTCAACAAAGCTGCTTGGTTTGTTTAAGGCGCGCCATGCACACGTTCCTGAGCACGTGGTCCTCGTTTCTCGCACTGATGATCATCTCGCCGCTGCTGCAGATAGAGATGCACACGCACCTGCAGCTGAACGTCATCTGGCTGTGTTTCCTCAACAGCTTTTTCGTCGCTTTGGCTCTGTGCGGTGGCTCTATTTCATCGAATTCCAAGAAAAGCGACACCATAACCGACGGTTTTTGTTCCTGGTACTTTTGTTTTACATATGGAGCTGACGAGTGGAATTATAGACAACAACCCAATGACCGCACAGAAGTCAAAACACTAAATGTCTGACCATGTTTACTTCGGAGAAAGACGTGCTTCTTTGCTTTCTTGTTTGCATATAAAAAGCTAATATTTTTTTGCACAACTGATTCGTCTCTTTACTAGAAAAATTTGTAACAAATTATGTGATTTCTGCTTCCAGGGTAGAGCTCAAAATTACAAGTGTTTTCCGTCTGTATGCAAATAAACTGGACCCATGAAAATGACAAGGAAGATGTACAAATGTAAGGAAGTATATTTAAATTTGAACTAGTCTAGCAGTCTAACCGGTTTATTCGCTCCTCGATACTATTGAAGTTTAGGAATATTTACATAAGATCATAAAAAATTTAAATTCTGTCAGTATTTAACCCATGTCGTTTCAACGTTGTATATGACTTTCTTCTGTGGAACACAAAATAAGATTTAACCCTTTAAAGATGTGAAATAATAGTCAGACAAATATAGTTTATATATATATATAGCTTATTGAAACTTTAGAAGAAAAAAAGGAGAAAAAAATGACCCATATAATCTAGTGAGAAGCTCACACATCGTTTCATTCAGAGGCCTAAACTGACTGAGCAAAAATATGTAGTTTAGTGCAGATTGTTACTTACATGACCAAAAAGTTAAATGAAATGAATTTCAGACAGTTTGTAAAGTAAATCAGTTTTACAGATTACACACAAAAAAAATTATATCTGCAAGTGCAATAATAGGCCTATGTCTCAGTAAGATATTTTGATATTTGAAACATACAAATAAATTTGTATCATATTTAAATATATTAAAATGACTTATATATATATATATATATTAGTATGGAAGTATGGATTATTAAATTTTGCTTCCATCCAGTAAGTGTTCATCTTGAAATATTAATAACAATTTCAAAGTAATGCTTGTGTTTACTAAAAAAAAAAAATCACTGGATTTTTAACAGCAAAGATAAATAAATTACTTGAATTACCTTTTGTTAAAAAAATTCTGAACTATCAATCAGGTGACAGAGAGCATGTAGTAGATTGTGTACAACAGGTTTCTTAGCAAAGCTTTAATATGTTGATAATTTAGTGGCCTTACAAATTCATGTAATTTGTGTAAATTCATAAAATATTACACAGTAGGCTTAACAGGGATAAAGAATGTTTTAAATGTATTTGTGAAGAAACATTACACCACAATGAAAAGAAAAACATTTGACAAAAGAAAGTCATAAGGGAACATGAGCATGAGTAAAGAGATGCCAAAACGTAGTTTTTTGTGTGAACTGTACTTTTAAGTAAACCTGCCAAAGCAAACAGGCATAAAATGAAAAAAGTACAATGACACGGTCAGTTTGACACTACAGAACTTTACTTGAATTTAATCCAAGTTCATTGTCTATACAATATATTTACAATGTCTGAAATAGGGGAAATAAACAAACACTACGTAGATACAACTGAGGTATTAGCTAAAAGCATGTACATGAATTTAACTTGTAGATATCAATCATGATAAACAGTTTTAGATGTGTCATCTGCTTTAGAAAACATCTTATCACAACATGAGGTAGGAGAGCAACGTCTCGTTTTCATGCAAGAGCAAAAAACCTCTCATCACACTGTTGGCAACATATGCAATGATACACACAAACACTGCATTTCAGATGTCAGAACTGCAACTTAAAATATCTTTGCGGTTTACAAAAGTCATAAACAATGACATTGTTTTTATTACAATGGTGTTTGTTCTCAAAAAAAAAAAAAAAAAGCTGGACATCAGATTTTTTTTCTTCCTTTTTTTAATAGTGATGTCTTTGTTACACATGAGAAAAGATATGCTTAAGATCATAGGGACACATGCTGTGCTGGCAGGTAGTTATTTGTATGCTGTGTATTTTTTCCATTATCAAAAAAAAATAAAATTATTTTGTCTTTTGCCATTGATCAGCTCAAGGGAGCCACAGTAATCATTATCCCCTCTTAAATGGGATATTTTCTGCAATGCAAAATACATGGTAGCTTTGCTGAAAAAAACTAGCATTAGATTGCTTTAAAGTACAGTTTTGCTAATTATATCATACCAAGCCTATACATATCAGATATTCAACATATTTCACGCATCTCGAATACATGTACAACGTTATCTGTATTTATTTTCGAAACACTGCAAAAGCCAAAAACAGGTTTGTTGTTTCAAGAGTCTAAAGAATACTGTATTCCTAAGCCCAGAATTCCAATTTTATATAGCATTCTACATAGAAGAGATACAGCGCCCCCCTGTGTACAAAAGTTTCATATAATCGTTACAAATGAAAAGGTATACTCTAGAAAGCTTCAGAAATACATTTCAATACCCAAAACTATCAAAAACAGCATTGAAACTGGCTGCTACAGAGGTAACTGTGGTGAAAACAAAAGAAACCTAATACTGCTTGTACAGAAATTGTAGTCGACACTGCACTGTAATGCATTACAGTGCCAAAACAAATTCTACAATGTCTCAAAAGTTCTACACATGAAATCAGAGCTGTATATATATATATATATATATATATATATATATATATATATATATTATATATATATATATATATATATATATATATATATATATATATATATAAACACATTGCTTTTTTCAGTACACACACACAGTCTCTCAAACAATTCTTTTCAAACAATATGGAGTAACGTTTTTGGAAAGGTTGTATGTGTGAGAGAGAATAGAAAAAAAAATCACTTCTGCATTTTAGCAATAATGAATCCGTGTTTTAGCATAACAATATAGTAGCGAACAATACATGCATTATTTCACTCCCTTCTTTCTAAGAGCTTTAAATTATTCAATTTTAAATATATTTATATGAGTGTGTGTGTGTGTGTGTGTGTGTGTGTGTGTGTGTGTGTATATATATATATATAACGGGGAAGAGGAAAAACTGAACACCACCAAAATAACAACAGGTTGTCAGTAAATCTCAGTGGGTTCCAATGAAATGGATGAAATGACCCACTGAAGGGAAACACTGAGGCACTGGACAGCATACGTCACTGTCCCCGTTCCCTGTTGGAAGTTTAGGGGTTTAGGGGTTCTGAGCATCACGCATCCCTACACCATCTTACACACTTTATCAAAAACCACTCTTCAGGCAAATTTTTTAAATAAAAAAAACAAAAGAGCTTGGGCTAAGCCCTGCTTTTGCAAATGTGATCAGAAACCTTGAAAGATTGTTTATAAGAATTTAGTTAATATATTAATGACTACCGTATGTACAAAGTGTATATAAATCTTTATTAGTTAATACATTAAATAATTTCTGAATATCTCAAGAAAAAAAAAAGTTCAAAAATGGCAAAGCACTCATTTACAATATAGTTTTGTTTTTTGATTCTTCATAGCTGGATGTATTCACATAAGTCAGGGTGTTTCTTAACGTTTTCTAAGAGGTTTTGCACTGTACACATCATCAGGTTTAGAAAACTGCTGCGGCTTGGCTGACTGTAAATCCGATGAGTTGTGCACAGTGGAATGTTCTATGTGAGATATGTACATCATGAAAGAAGCCTAGATTTACATCCAATATTGTTTACACAACCAATCTGAATAGAAGAAAGAAAAAAGAAAGAAAGAACAAACTGCTTTAGTGGTAAAATCGCTTCACATCCTGTGTCCATCTTTCTTCATCCATCTAACTGATGTATGAGTGGACATCAGCGGCAGCTGCCCCATTCTACGGAGACAATCGTGCCTCTTCAACTCTCAGTGACTGGGAGCTAACGTGACAGCATTAATTCCTTTACATTCCTCCCTTGGCCCCCTGTCTGTTTTTCTTCTCCCTCTCAGACCTGTTTGTTTACTCATCCAGAATAATGACACAGGGGAATAAATAAGAGGGGTATATAAAAATAAAAACAAAAATCAGGCTAAACACCCAATACATGATAGCCAAATCATTTAACCTGGAATCCAGCATTTGATAACTAGGTACTTTATTAGCAGTTCTCAGATGAATAAAGAAATCAGCTTTAGGTTTATGGGAGATTGTGATGTACTTCAGCTCTTTACATTATCAACTGCACTACCAATGAATCCTTTGCTAAGAAAAGGACAAATATAAGGTCTACTGTGTGCTTTGTTTACATTTCTGTGCAACCACAACCAGTATGTTTTTATCGAAGCTACAGGAATCCTTTTATGCTTTGAACATAAACCTCAGATTGAGGTGGACTGCACTATCCTGAAACTTTTTTTTATTTTTTTTTTGCTTAACTGCCTGTAGTTAAATGGGGCTGAGTTTCATAGTGTTCTCCAGCAGGGGGCGAACGTGAGTCTTTGCTTACTGCATCATGCAGCAGGAATGAACTGAGCTGTTTGTCATATACCAGCCTGCAAAGGGTCAGCAGTGCAGACAGGAAACATATAATCAACACCAGACTCAAAAGACAAACGGCAGGCAGGGAAAAAAAATGGAGGGGAGATGGAGAGGAAGAGGGGAAGGATTACAATCTTAAACCGGGGGGCCTCAGTTAGGGGCCCCCCTCTATGTTTCCGAATCGCTTTTATTAAGTATAATGACTTAAATATGCTATGGATTAATATTTTACTGATATTTTTTTGTGACGTTAACAAAAACCCTCTCTCTGTAGAGAACAATGATACACAAAATTAAAATGAAAAGTAAACATCCACGTGGTTTCTTGCTGCTGCTGCAGGGCATTGGCGTCTTGCCGTTTGGCATCCTTGGGCTTCGTGTCACAGGTAGTATTTTACTGAGTGTCACTCGAGCGCTTTCCCAACGTCACAGGAAGCAAGAAGTCCAACAAAGAAATACCTCCACTGTCAGCCTCTCAGCACGACTATAAATTAAACAGGCTTGTATATCCAAAAAATGCTTAATGACTGGTCGAGGGCAGTTTGACAAAGTTTTTTTAAATTAAACACAAACATTAAGTCTTTTTTTGTGGTGGTGCAACACAAACGGAAGCAGTTATGGGAGAGCTGCTCTTTTCTGCAGAGTTTGTCTTGTGTTTGTCTGTTACTCTGCAGGGAGTGGGCGAGCGGTTCCTGGGCTACAGGCGTGGAAGTGTGCGAGAGAGGGGGGCGAGTTTATCTGGAGGTTACCTCAGGGGCTGGTGAAGAGAGGGAATGCTGGGATTGGGGGCTTGCGGAAGGGGTCGGGGGCTGGGCAGGGCTAGTGCTGCGGCTCCCTTTGGTGCCAGACTGGACCATCTGCTGTCGAAGCTGCGAGATCATGAGCTCCAGCTTCTCTCGGGCCTCCCGCTCTCTGCAGAGCTCCTCTTGCAGTTCCTGCCGCTCCGCCTCGGCACGCTCCAGACGGCAGCGAAGCTTGCACAGCTGCGGACAGAAGGAGAGTTCTGTTACAAACACGAACGCACAAAATATTCCATTCGATTACCAGTGATTCCTGAAGAAATGCAAATCTGTAGCGCCATTTTAGTTTAATACAGTTGTAAATCTAACTCATCTTGATGGTTAATCACTCATTTGGTGCATCTATAGATATACATACAATAGATATTTAGTTTCTATAGAACATGATTGCAATTATTTTTACGCTAAAAGTGATTTATCTAAGATGATTGCCACTATTTCGTAAGGGTGTGCGTGTGTGTGGTTCAGGTAAACCCAAAGATGGCAGTATCTGAAATCATTGTTCTTTTTTGGATTCAATGAGAAAAAATAGAATTTTCGTAAGGGTACGTTTAGGAATTCAGGGTTAGTGTAGGGGGAGACAGTATAAAATCCATTACTCCACCATAATGATAGGAAAACCTGTGTGTGTGTGCCTACTTAATGTAACCATATTTTGGGGACAAACTGGTACTCAGAAGAAAGCAAAAGTTGACAAAATAACCTAAAACCTTCTATTGAGGACTTTCTCATTTGTAAAATCGTGTGTTTTGCTATTTGTAAACATACAGCAGGACACTAGGGAGAGGGAACATTGCTGATTTTCGCTTAATTATTTAATTAGTTTTTATTATCGAAAAAAAATATATATATATATATATCTATAGTAATTGACTCCATTTACCCCTGCATTTAGCAACAGTAAAGGCACACACACAAATTCAAATGAATAATAGTAAAGAATATTACATGGAAATGTTACTTAAATTGCCTTTTAATTTATTTTTATTTTAAATTTGAATAGATTTATGAACTAATGTTCACTAATATATTTAGACAGTCTGATTTGATTAGACTGGATATGTGGAAATCAGAAATCAGGCCCAGTGTGCAAATCAGCCAGGCACTGGCTCTCCATCTCAGTGTGTGTGTATCCGTCTTCCTGTTACTGAATCCCTCCCACACACAGATGATCTGCGCTGATACATGCAGCATATTGCATTGGGTACAGGAATAATTCACACTGGGTATAGTTTATCATTGCATCACACAGTCATTAGGGCACGCTCAGATTGGCTCTGCTGCGGTCCACACATGTACCTGCGCGTTGTACTGCGCCTCCTGCTCTTTGGGTTGGCAGGCACAGCTCTGCTGTCTGAGCTGCTCCAGTCGGTGTTCCAGCTGTCTCTGCTCCTGCCGCACCTCCCCCAGTCTCTGAGCATGCTCAGTGTGCACCGCCTCCAGCTCGTTCTGCAGCTCCAGCTGCTCCGCAGACAACTCCCTCAGCCTGGCTGCCTCGCCCCCGCGCACTGACTCCAGCTCCTACACACACGCACGTCAAGAGATGCGTCAAACTATGTACGGCAAAGGTCGAAGGTTTGTAGTGGATGAGTCGGGGGTGATAAAGCTCAACCGGAACATACTCCTTACTGCTCTGGCCTTCACCTTTACTCTCACTATAACAAGGTCTCTCTCTTTTCTCAGAAGCACAAAAGAGCTTCTCTGATACACAACTAGTCCATCTCCCTGGCTCTATTCCAATCTCTAGTGTGCTGCCTATTTAGAGGAGCATTTTTAAACATCACAGGCGCGCAACCCAACATGAAGGCTGCTCCAAGCAGAAGGCAGCAAAAATCACGCTGTGTTTTAAGATACCCCTTTGGGCCAAAATCTAGGGCAGAATCGCATGTATCATTTCAACGATGAGGCAATCCCAGATGCAATATAAACAAATGACAATTTTCTTCCAAAATGGCAGCAGGAAATGCATAAATGTGTGCATATGCAATGTATATATAATGGACAGATAAAACGGATTTAAAAATGGACTGTTTCATTGATTACATGTTTGCTGTTTATTCTTTGTACTCCGCTTTTCCACTTCAGGTTAGATGCCATTTTTAACTTCACATAACAAATTAAAGGCAAAGGGGTTCCAAACTTTGGAATTTTCACACAAACTGAATTTTCATGAGAAATAAAAAATAGCATTTAATCTCTATATATAATATAAATCTGCTTAATGACATTAACAAATGTATTATTATATACATTTGCTTAATTGAATTAACAAATGTATTTATTTGATATTAGGAAGCAGGATCAGGAAAGGCCCTCGAGTCGGGATTCGAACTTGGGACGCCCATAGTGCAGACTCAACTAATCCTTTCAACAGGAAGAAATATTTTTTGTTCCATCTTATATTATCCTTTTAGAGAGCAGAAAAAGATACAGTTGACATGGTAAAATAAAATAAAAAAATATTGTAATTTAATTTTAATTTTCTAAAATTTATACATATATTTATTTATAAATGGGTCTTTGCACAAAAGTAAAACTGCTGACTTAAAATTGTAAGGATAAGGATAGAGGTCTGTCGTAAGGGGATCAATTGTGAGCATGGTGTACAAAGCCAACAGGTTACTTATGAGTTATGATGCTTCCTTAGAACCCCATGTAGACAGCAGAGAGCTCATTAAGGTTTGGAACAGAGCCTCTGTGACTCAGGAAGGGATGAGTGGTCAAATCTGACTCTGTCTCACCATCTCCAGCTGCAGTTGTTTCTGAAGGGTGGAATTCAGCTTTTCTTGCTGCCGCCGGTACATCTGGACGATCTCCAGCATGATCCTGTCCTTGTCGTCCTCCGTTCCGCTGTCCTTGCCCTCCGAGGGAATGGGGGCGTGCTGCTTGCTGCGAGGGCTGGTCTCCATGGCGACTGACGGAGGAGTATGGCGGCACTCGTTTGCTTCATCCGCGTGGTGGGTTTTGGCCTCCTCTGCAATGGAGGAAGGAGATGTGGGAAGATCTGAGGGAAAGAGAAGAAAGAGTTAACCACACTCATGCGATCACACACACACACACCTTATCTGTCATTTGCTGAAAGTCTGTGTGACTAATTCTCTGTGGGTGTCTCTCTTTGAAGGTCAGCGTAGAGGGGAAGTGCTGGAAGTATCACACAGAAATGTGAGGCATGCAGAGGATTTCTCGATCGAAAATAATTTTTTACGCTGCTAAGGTGCTACGCATGCTCTACATACAAATCACCTGCAGCAGGCAAACAGCAGCAGTCTAGCATGTGTGCTTAGATGAGGAACACGGGGGTCCAAAGGGACTGAGAGAGAGGGAGTAAGAGAGCTCATTTAGATGTAGGACAGGCAGGCTGCAGGTCTGGTACTGCAGAGCCGAATAACAGCCTCGCTCTGCTGCTAGCCTCCACTGTGACTAAGACCTGTCTGTCACACTCAGAAGAATGAGTCAGAGAAGGAGAACGAGAGATGGAAGGGACACGAGGGAGCCAGGATGGAGGACGGGCACATGGAAGAAAGAGAGAGAGAGAGAGAGCGACGAGAGACATGGGAGTCAGTGTATATAAAAAAGAGAGACAAATTGAGTATTAAAAGAGGGGTGGCCAACATTGAGAACTAGTATACTGAGAATGAGAGACAGATTTAAGAAGCAAGAGAGACATAGGGCACCTGGATACAAAAGAGATACATGAACAAAAGTGGTACAGATTGAGAAAAAAAGACTAAACGGGGAGCCAGGATGGAAAATGGGTATACTGAAGAAAGAAAGATGAGAGACATGGGAGGCAGAATGGAGATTGGCCGTATATAAAGATAAGAAAGAGACAAACTGAGAATAAAGGGAGGGGGAGCCAAGATGGAGAATGGTTAAACTGAAGAAAGAAAGATGAGAGAGTGAGAAGTCAGAGTGAAGAACGGGTGCATGGAAGAAAAAGGAATGGACTGAAGAAGACAGACAGGAAGAAAGAGAAAAGGGGAGCCAGGATAGAGAACAGGTATACTGAAGGGAGATGACAGAAAAAGATAAGAAAAAGAGAGAAAGAATGCGAGGTGAGCAGTGGGCCAGAGGGAGTTGAAATAGGATCAAAAAGTGAAAAGAGGATGCGTGAGGCACAGAGAAAAAAGGAAAAAGAGAGAGACAGGCAGAAGGAGGATGGAAGGAAATGTGGCGTGCTGCGGTGGAGACTGGAGACCCCTCCCCCAGCACTCTAGAGCCATCTGACACTCAGCGGCCTATTTTCATTCGCTCTCTTCACTGGCAACTATAAAATGTGAGTTGTATTAATCATTAGCAAGACACTCTCAGCAGCTCCTCACCCTTTAAGTGAGTCAACCACATACATGCTCATAAACTTCTGACCTTTTAACAGCACACCATTCTCGTGCATGCATATGCATTCATTTACAAGGATAACTAAATAGTGCGGGGGTACTGACCTGTGGTGGGCTGGCTGTCGTGGGTCAGTGTTCTCCTGCTGTAGTGTTGCTTGAGCAGGGCACCCAGAACCTCATGGCTCACCTCCCCCTCCTTCCGCAGGGACACGTTAGGAGCCACCATCTTATCGTACGTGTACATGTAGTAACTGCAAACATAAAAAACACCCTCAGGCTGGTGCACATACAACACTGAAACTAAAACTCCAGCAATATCAGGAGAACTGTGGCTCTCAGAGAGCTTTTCACATGTACAGCTGAGCAGGTAATGATGCACTACAGAGCTGATCGCAATAATCAGATCAGACTGGGACAAATTAACATTTTTGTAAAAAACAATCAGGGTCTAGTTGAAGTGTGGCGATGCAATTCAGTCCCTTTTTATCTTGTCGACTGACTCAGGTCAAGCCTTAAGGTCAAGTGCTGTTACTCTCTTATGTGGTTCACAAATATAAATCTTAAAATGCATTTTAACATTGTCTAAAAAGATGAATGGTACAAAAGGCATTAGAATGCTAGGGCATTGTGATTGGTTGACAGAGCACTGCTATGTGGTTATTTAGGGTCAACACTTGCAGATCCAAACCGCAGAGACCCAGGTTTCTGCAGAAACCCTTGATATGGTCTATATATTGATATGGTCATGTCATTTTATTACATGCACTTGCGTGATCCTGGAACGAAGGAATGATGGGAAAAAAGGGCCATACCTTGGGTGGATGATGGGCCCATGTCCTGGTTCCTCTTTGATGTCAGGAAACAGTCGACTGAACACGAGTGAAGACTGCAAGTTGCCCTGTACACACAAACAAGTGTGTATCAATATTAATGAAGTACTTTAAGACCGTTTGCATATGAAATGGACTCTTTGAGCTGCATTAAAATACAAGTCTACACATATTTGTACATGAATAATACAGAAGTTCTTTAAGGTCTCATTACACAGATTATCAAGCGCATTCGCACAGGAGCAGTCGAACAGCAATAATTACACACAAATGTACAAACACACAGAGGGAAACTTGGTGAGGGGAGTGAGGATGCCTGAAGCAGAGTAAACAAAGAGAGCAGTACAAACATCCTGCTGTAATATCATGTATGCATGAGAATAACTCATCCATCAGTGGCCACAGAGCACACGCTGACAGGTAGAGCATTAATGAAGAGGATGAGTCAAAGACAGCATTAAGTCAAACAGCCTGGCTGGGTTTCTGGCTGTTTGATTGTTGATATACAGGCTGCGTGAGGTATACTGGGGGAGAGTGTGGCTCTGTTTTAAAGATGTTTCTCAGATGTGTCTCGTGAAGGGATCATGAGAGGACGGCCTCTGTATGCATAAATAGTTTGTTTATTACGTTTTTTACGCCATGTTAGCATCATGGCTATTTACATGGCAAACAAGTTCAGTATCATCCATAAGATTTGCATTATATAAAACATTTCAACTTAACATAAGATAAAAAATCTAAAATACATTTAGGTGGTACATTTTCAAATATTCCATGCAAGCATGTTTGTATGCATGACTAGTGAAATAATATTTACACTACAAGCACAATGCAGTCAAAAGTCAAATAATTTGGACTTCACGTTTCACTACATTTAACGTCATCCCATTTCAAAACAAATCACCTGAAACACACTACCCTTAAAAATGATCATTAAAATACAATTTTATTAAAAATAATTTCAAAATGTTTCCACACAAATATTAAGGAGAATAACTGTTTTCAACATTGATAATAAGAAAAAAAAAGGTTTTGAGCAGCATATCAGCATAGTAGAATGATTTCTGTTGGATCATGTGAGAGGTAATGGATGCTGAAAATTAAGCGTTGCCATCAGAGAAATAAAATATATTGTTATTTTAAATTATAATATTTTCACAATAGTACTGTTTTCACTGTATTTGATCAAATAAGTGCAGCCTTGGTGATCATTAGAGACTTCTTTCATGCTAACTTTACCTTTAATAAGCGAACTCAAACTTTTGAACTGTAGTGTGTTAATAATAAACATTGCCCTCCACTGAAAGTGCCTTGCACGAAACAGTGTGTACCCCGTTTCACCTGACCCTGCCCAACTGCGATTAGGTCAACCCAAAATTGCCACCAGAAATGAAAACAGGAAGGACACAGGGTGCACCCAGATGGCTGTTGGGGCTTTGGTGTGTGTGAAATTAGATATTTCTGAATGAATGAGAGATTGAAAGAGCAAATGAGAGGAAGGGGTGTGAATGTGGGAGTTTTTTTCTAGGGGTGAGGTCGGGTTTGAGGCCTGCAATGAGTATGGGTGAGTAAGATAGAGAGAAGCGGTTTCCTGCTTCTGACTCTATGAGGAAGAGTGTGTGTGTGGATAGATGGGGAGGCCGTTCTGTGCCAGTGTGTATAAAGAGACAAGCAGAGGGCCACTTGAAGAGCAATTCATTCGGAGAAATGCCATTGCTCAAAATGGTGGCTGTAGGAAAGAAAGTCCCACTGTACACTGCCTTAATTAGCCTAATTTCAGCTAAAGCTTAATTTAAGAAATAACATTTCTTATTAGTGATTAAACCATTATAACACACTAAGCAGTTTTGGAGATTTTAGGCTGTCCCCATTCAAGCACACATGATAATGTACTTGCAGGTCTATTACTTAGATAAACAATAGCTGCCCGGGAGCGATGCCAAGATCCCCGTCGAGTAGCCTGACTTTTATTAAATGGACTTTGTAGTAAAATGATGCAGTACCTTAGATGGGACCTTTTTCTCCAGGACGCTATCAGACAGCTTGCTGTTAGATGGGCAGGGTGCAGGACTGGACTTCCTCCCGTGACTGTCATCATCCACCACCTTCTGCGAGAAAACACACAACCACATGCTTTATGAGCACACGAGTGTTAACGCTTAGCTGCAAGCGTTCAGACGTGTAATACATCTGATATCACAGAGCTTGTGCACAAATCAACACATTCAATATGTCCATCACCTCCTCTGCTCAACGTGTTCGACAAACACGCTGCAAGGCTTGTACATATGTGTGTGTGTGTGTGTGTGTGTGTGTGTGTGTGTGTGTGTGTGTGTGTGTGTGTGTGTGTGTGTGCGTGCAAGTCACACACACCATGAATCCAGGGCAAGCTCAGTGCTGACAGTTATCAGACTCAGACAGAGCTTAATATAGCTGACACAGAAGGATAGAGCCCTTACATTCATCCGACATAACAACCGTCAACTTCTTAAGACTGTGTGTGATTCATATGTGCATTTCTAATGTTTACAATCAGTAACATCCTCTATTTGGCAGAGCAAACCAGGAAGCGTGACGCATATCCTCGTCTATCCATCACATAGACACTAACAGTAGTGACTGGGTGAGTGCCAGAGGAGGAAGAACCATGTTTTATCTGGAGTAAATTACAACTTCCTGCAGACTACGGGATCTCCTGTTTCCTGTAGCCTTAAGGATGAATGGCGATGTCGTTGCACAACATAAAGCAGCTGCACGGTGGTGGAGTGACATGGCAACCCCACACATTTGCACTAAATGGAAGAAAATGTGTGTGTAGGAGATAGTGCTGTTTTTCTTGAGGGAAGAGGAGGACTGCAGCACGAGGGAGGGGTTAGCGGCTGCCGAGGGGGGCAGAAACAATGAGCACACTGCAGTGCTGAGCCCGTCTAACCTTGACAAGCACACACACTATGTCTGTCGGCCCATCTCTCCACACTTCACGGCCCAGCCAACACTCCCTCCTCAGCCGTGACACATGCAATCACACAGTCTCCAATCTATCTCCTTTATGTTTACAGTCTGCCATAAGAGTTCTCGTCCGGCGAGAGCCAAGTATGCAATCTAATGTTTAAAACTGGTTCAATATGCTAGGCTGCGCAGTGTACACTGTATAAAAAAGTATACACACAGTTTTTTGAGTGATTTTATTATTGCAACGTAACAGAAATTATATACAGTATACGAAATTGAATACACAATAAGTTTTTAAACATTAGCGTGCCACAAGGACACAAGGATTAATCGTGTTTAATTCAACACCTGGAGTCCATAACCATATTTATCTCAGGAAACAAATATGGATATTTTTGCATTTCTAATCCATTATCCAAATTGTGCAAAAAAAAAAAAAAAACCTGTCTTGGCCTTCCAATCAAATTAAGTCATGCAAAAGATGTTAAGATAAAACTTCTAATTCATTAATCATACTAGAAATAGATCAAATTGAGTTTGTTGCATTGTGGGATACCATTAGACACAGCACATTTCATATTAGACCATGTGGGGCTGCTGTGCATATTGAAAACTAGCATATTATACAGAGTATATATATATATATTATATATATATACTTTCTATCCTGCAGAAACAGCACATAGCCATAAAGACACCACATGCACCGTTTCATATTAGAGCTTCCAATATGAGTTTCCACAGTAGAAGTAGTGCAACCTTGACGCAGGACCTTAGAGCAAAACAAACACAAATGCAAGGATTTATCTAGCTGGCCTGCAGAACATGGTGTGAGTAGTGATTGTGATAGTTGTGCGAAAGCTGTGGGTGCCGTTTACTGAGAGTTATTGTACTGTTCTTCTCAAGGGCATGAGTGAATTACACTTGAACAGGTGTCTCACGCGCTCAAACACACAAACACAAGATACACAATATAAATCTACCATATAAGCAACTGTGACATGATATATAAACAAAGTGGAAAGAAAGCGCCTGCTGAGAAAGCAGTTGTAAACAACACGCTTTATAAACAACCGTTTTCATGAATGGTTATTTCTCAAATCCTATGGATCTGGTTGTTATGAGTTTCTCTCTGCGCTCTCTTCCAGTGACGCCAGCCGTCTCTAATCTCTTTTTAATTAGTGTGTTAAAGCCCCACACACACACTCCTACTCAATAACACTATGTACTTGTGCACAGTTGACAAATGTAACTACGACAAATCGCTCACGACGCGACATGCGTTCAGAACAATAACACACAAATACCCAAAGGACGCAAAGCCAGATAGTCCCAAAAATATGTGTGACATTCAAAACTCTGCGAAAGTGTGTGTGAGAGAGGAAGGCAGCCCACATCGGTAACGCTGGGAGTTAGCATTCCTGCAGCTCACTCATTTGAAACGTTCCCCCACTGCTCCGAACTCATCAGCGCATGCATGTTCACACGCACACATCCCTCGCTCTTCAACACCAGAGTCCTCTTCGCCCTGGATCTCTCGCTAACCTGAGCACCAAAACAACATACTAGATCGAACCGAGAAAGCTTTAAACCCCCGTCAAATTCAAGTGCGCTCCCTCGAAACAGGCACAATGAGGTCACTGACACACAAACACAAATTTCACTTTGGCTCTGACAATGAATGCTGATTAACATGTGCGCGCCTTACCACATCCCTCTATTACTAACTACGGAGATCCCCTGGTGAAAACAGCTACGAAAAAACAACTGTACACACAGAGATTGACAGGAAAGAGTCGTAAACACACGCAAGGTCTTTGCAGTTCCCGCACGAGCACGTTTTATGAGCTACGCAGTTACTGGGGAATTACGAGCCATACGGGCTGATGATGAATCTTATCTAGGCCAGCCTCACACCGTCATACAACGCAATGACCTTTGAGAGAGCGCACGTGTGTACCGCAGGAATGCCATTTATAACGCATTATCTGTCTATTTTGATGTGTGTATAAAAGCATTTTGTTTGTGAAACTGTGTGTGTGTGGACTCGTGAGTAGATTTTTCATTGTAAGTACCTCACACACACACACACACACAGTTTAGCACAATTCGTGTGAAAGGCGGCACACGAGGGTGATTGTGTGTCCATCTGTTGCAACTCTGACAGAGGGTATGTATAAAGCGAAAGGCAGTGCAAACGTGCAGTTTTCAGTCACAAACACACAGAGGGCTGCTGGGGCCCCTCACTGTGCCCCCTACACAGGGACTCCTATTCACACATCATTAGCACTGCAGGAAAAAACGAAAGGGGACATGTGTAAGCTGGGTATTTGGCGGGAAAAATGTAGGTTGATTTAGAAAAAGCATTTATAATTATTTATAACCTGAAAACAGATGATAGACTAGCATGTTGTTTATTACATGCTATATAAGGGTTTTGAACAGTATCATGCCATGTTGTTGTCCCATGACTTTTGGGAGATAGATCAGAAAGAAGGGTTTTGAACAACATGAAGGTAAATAAACAATGGAATAATTTTTGTTTAGCATTTGTCATTCAAGTGTGTGTAAGAAAGTCACATCAAATAATGAGTCACAAAAATCACTGAGGTTATTACTTCCGTTTCATTCACTAGAAAAGAAAAGTGTTGTGCACTGCATTGTGGGACTCAGCTCAGTGCGCTCTGTGGTATACTGATGAGGCATCTTTTCCATGTGGGCTGGACTGTGGACAAAAGTAGGCCAACTTAATGTGAGCTAAAACGATCAAACGGAGGAAGAGAGGGAACCAAAGAGATCTGAAATGGTGACAATTTCTGTTTTTCTTTAACAATGAATGTAAAATATTACATTTCATCTTTGCATCAAGCTCTTTGTTGGTCCTCAGTGAAAAAAAAAACTGAAACCGATGTAACAAAATCACAAAAAGAATATGTTTAATGTTTAATATCCAGATATACACTACAATTCAAATGTTTTTGGGTCAGCAAGTTTTTTAATAAAAAAAAATACTAATAAATTAATTAATATATTTGAAAAGGATGCATTACATTTATTATAACAGACAGTTAAGTAAATGTTCTGAAAGAATTCTATCCGATTCGATTTCTATTTTAAGCATTTTAAACTTTCTATTCAAAGAATCATGAAAAAAGTATCAAGTATCAGCTATTTTAATATGAATAATAAAAATAAACCACACAAAATTAACATATTAGATGCATCCTGTGACACTTAAGACTGTAGTAATGGCTGCTGAAAATTCAGCTTTGCCATCACAGAAATAAATAGCTTTTTTTTTTAAATGTATTCAAACACAAAACTGTTAACAGTCTTTTAAACTGTATAATATTTCACAATACTACAATTTCTGATTCACTTTTGATCAAACAAATGCAGCCTGGGTAAGCACAAGTGTCTTCTTTTCAAAGCATAAAAAAATTAAACCAACTCAACTTTTGAACAACGGTATGGTACTACAGGAATAAGATTTCACTATAGATGTGATAAAACTAAAATTCAAGCATCAACAAAACATGAATATTACAGTATGTTGCAGGCTACACTAAATTTTCGTTCCAGGGATTTTTTTCATAAAAAACAAGCAGATGAATTTAAATGTAAATTCATTCATATGTAAATTGTCCTACTGAAAATAAATGTAATAACTTATGCAAGAATGCAAGAATAAAATTTACACAAATTATTGTCCCACTTGTTTTCTTGAATAGGATCCAATGCGTGTACAGAACAGACAGAGTCAGTCCCAAACTTGTGAATAAATCCAGCAACATTTTGCCTTCTTTCAGCAGTGAACAAGTTGTCACCGAAATCATTCAGGAGTGAATTCGGTAGTGAAAGCTGATCTGGAAGTGCTCATGGCTAAACTGGTTTTGCATACATGCAAGTAAATATGCATTCCTCACATTACCTATGATGCCTATACACACACTGGAGTGCTAAAGTCCACGTCCTACAAAAACACACTAAAACAACCCAAACATTGATAATCAAACTAAAACACCTACACAAAAAACCCGAGCAAACAACAAGTCTCTAAATATCAATACGCACACACGCACAGGGATCAAACAAACAGGCTCAGACGTGCTCATTCCTAAGAGGATTTGGCTGGCAGCCTGGGTAAATTTTTAAAGGGAAGTGGGAGGGAGACGAACATTCCGTCTAGACGCGGTCATCAATAGTGCACAGTCTGCCTGTCTGTCCCGACAGCAGTCTACACACATCCACTGATTAATCTACATCATATGACCTGATAAGAGCCGCAACCACACACACACACTCACACATACAGACAGACCGGCCAAGTTATCCGCTCGCATACTCGCCGAGACAAAACTAACATACTGTACCGGTGATCGTGGATTAGCTTGGAAGACAGAGCCATAAACACACAGAGGAAAGGTCTCTCCCCTCTCCCGCTCTCAGATTCCACACAGTCGAACAGAGCTCTGCCTGTTCCCTTCCCTACACATGGGCAGCTTTAAATAGGCCTATGAATGGGAGATCTGTATGCACGCATGTTAAAACGGAGTACTCTCAAGTGTGCGCTAGTGAAAAGCAGTAACCTCATAAGCCTCCCTGTGCTGTGCTAGTCTAACACACACACACGTACTCACGCATGCACAAAGACACTGGCAGACGCAGATTCGATGGAGATGAGTCTCTGAGGTGTGTGTTCTCTGGGCTGTGGCACCCCACGGCTCATTTCAGAGGCTCAACCAGACTGTGACGTTGGAAATGCCCTACGATGCTCTCTGTAGGACGTGTGGGGAGCAGAATGTGACGACCTTTTCTTGGCAGAACACACACAGTCTGTGAAAGCTGTGGTCAAAGTGGCAAACACACAAGAGGACAAAACACAAACATCTGGATGTTCATGTGGCAGCTGCAAATCTCTGTGTTCTTTTACAAAGGGGGTCAAGGCCAACCTTGGTTTCATTTTGACTAGCTAAGGGAGTTTTTGACTTGATCTGCAGTTTTTTTTGTACTGACACCAATGAAAAATGTAGCTACTTAAGTGCATGACTGATACTAGGGATGGGTCATGGTGGTTGAATAGTCAGTCATTACTGTGTATTTTTTTAAAGAGCTTTGAAAATAATTTAGAAGTCTTTCTCAAAAGTGTTTTAGAAGATAGTTTTAAAATGTTGAACCACTAGCATGCTAAAAATCTTTCAGAGAAGTTCTTTGTCTAAACTGTTGGGTCTAAAGGACCCCATGAATTCATAATATACACTATTATGGTTTTATTTCGTATTTATTTTGTAACAAATTTACACACTTATTCAGCAAGGACACATTAAATCAATCGAAATTTGCATTAAAACATTATAAACATTTGTAAGGTTACAAAAGATTTCCAATCCAAATAAATGCTGTTCTTTTGGACTCTCATCATAGAATCAAGAAAAATATAATGAATGTGAAATTAAATGAAATGTTTTTTCAAGTACTAAATCGGCATATTAGAATAACTTCTGAAGGATCATGTGACACTAAAGACTGGAGAGTAATGGATGCTGAAATATCAGTCTTGCCATCCCAGAAATAAATTACATTTATTACTGTATTTTTGATAAAATGCAGACTTTGTGCGCATAAGGGACTTCTTATGGACCCAAAACTTTTAAAAGGTAGTTTAGCTTTTGTGCCTTTTGCTCCCATATGTTAGCCTTAACATTGATACAATTCACTACAAGAATCCTTAGAAGCATACTTTCTCTTCTGGAGAAACAAACCAAATATATTAAGAGCTCTAATATATCAAATGCTCTCTAGTACGAGAAAGTCCATCCCCCAATTTTACCTGCCTCTCACTAATCGATCACAAGTAGCAAAACTTGGCTAATGGCTATAAGGTAAAATACAGCTTACTGCCAATTAAAAAAAATGCTTCAATAGTCAGCACATGCCAAGTAATTGCACTAATCAAGGCAAATTATAGTTATTAATCCAAATGACTTGATATCTGTTGGTTAGACAGAATAGTCAACCAGCTGGTTATGGAAAAATCTAATACATTCCTGATATCTGATATATATTCAAAGCATGCAGTCCTCTCAAACATTACATTAGATGTGTGAGAAGGAGCCGGTATAGGTGCATGTCTATAAACCGTGCGTATGGCACAGGAGAATCTACAACATGGCAGTTTGACACACAAAACTGGCAGCGCATTTCACTTCTGCCATCTCCAGCAGCCCCAGAGAGAAAGACAGACAGACACCAGAGACAGAGCCCAGAAGAGAGAGAGCAACTGCCCACCCACAGAGAGTCGAGTCTCATACACCGATTTTGAGCTGCAGACACCACACACACACACAATTTCACTCTACACACTCTACACAAGCGGCTCATGCATTTTGCATGGCAGAGCCTGTTAGTGGGCCACAGTGACTGGCTTTGCATAGAAAAAAGGAGTTGGAAAATAGAGAGAGAGAAAGAGAGAGAGAGAGAGAGAGAGAGAGAGAGAGAGAGAGAGAGAGAGAGAGAGAGAGAGAGAGAGAGAGAGAGAGAGAGAGAGAGAGAAAGAGAGAGAGAGAGAGAGAGAGAGCAGTGTCCTACCCATCCCTACAAGAGGAAGCTCAGCACACATCCACCCTGTTACCAGTGTACATAAACACTCACATACTATCAATCAATCTCAAATACAGCAGAAGATAAAGGACAGGAAAACAGGAAAATGTCACACACAGGGTGTCAGGCGCACTTTTCAGTCAAAATAAACAAACATACGCCCTTGCACACAAAATAGCACCATCTGAAAACCCTAAACACTTTGCAATGCAAAATATTTCCATCATACACTACCTCATCAACCTCAAGGTTAAAATACGTGGACTAAAAGCCACAAAACTACACTACACCTGTCTTTCATGCTTACCAATGCCCTTTTAATTAAAAATACAGCAAAAAAGTAGTAACAAAAGTAAAGTACATTTTTTAGCATCATTGTTGAAAAGAGTCAAGATTTATAAGAACAGCATTTATTTAAAATAAAAAAAAAATTCACTTTTGGTCAGTTTAATGCATCCTTGCTGAAAAGCATTAGTTTCTATTTTTTTTTAAAATCTTTCTGACCCACAACTTTTAAACAGTAATGTATACTTTAAGGTTATAGTAATACTCTCTATTCAAACACCCAAATACTGATGCAAATGCTTAGTCAAACCATTGGGAACATGCGGTTCCATTGTAAAACTTGATGTGCATTCTTCCATTACAAACCTCAGTTCTCAAGGGGATGATAGAGTTGCCTTTAAATGTCTGTGCCAATAATGGAATATTATGGGTTCAATACGAGTTCAGTTTAAGTTCAGCTGATAGAACCTGACACAAAATGGATACCATCACAAAAAATTGTGTATTTCCTTTTCTTAAATAAATTGCAAAGACTTTGCTTTCAGTAATGCCCTTCGATTCAAAACAGATGGGTAAAACTGTAAACTATAAAATACTTAGTCACAATATGTAAATAATATACATGCAAACAGGATTTTAATGTGATAAATCGCTTACAACCATGATAATGCAACACCTAAAACCCTAGAAACAACTGTAAAATAATTGAAACACCTTTACAGCTGGAGTTATACAGAAGTTTTAACAGAGCAATGAATGCAAATGCTCATATAAAATTATATACAGACTCAAAACAATGGTCCCATTCATTTCCATTGTAAGAAATGAAAAATTCTTTAAACTGCTGCTTCATGACAGCAGCCTGTAAAAGAAAACTTGCAGCAATTACCATTTTGAATCCAAAAATCATGACTATTAGATTCCCAAGTCCGCCATCATATTAAAGAATTGAAACGTGTGGGGACAAGACATAAATAGGGACTGATGTACAGTATGTCAGACATGCGGGACTTCTCTCTGGGAGAAATCAATAGACAGGATGTCTTGCATTAGAGATCAATGATTACAGGACAGATGGACAGTTATTCAAATCAATGGCATGTCATACAAATGTCTTTTGTTTTGCCTTAGCCAGAAAGTTAAATGTGTTGAGACTCTAATGTCTGCTGCTCTCAAGAGAGTCATGAACGTGCAGGCTGGTGCTGTTGTTCAGGTTGAGGAGTCCCCCAGCTTGATGCAAGCTTGGAACAGACTGTCCTCATAGAGCCAGGAGAGCAGAGCAAGTCTACGTTTAGAGCCTCCACAGGGAGAGAAGTGAAGAGACGAGAGGGGAGGGGAATGTACGAAAGCCAGCCCCACACTCACGTTTTCTGATGCTTTGGGATATATAGGCTCAAGTGGCAGGAGAAAGAACGACAGCTGTACAGAACAGGTAATGTATGCTGTATGTAGCATAGCTCCGCATTAATCACAAGCCGGTGGCATTGTGCATGCATCTTCAAGCCATCTGCAGAATGACACATCTTCCTTTGGGATGCGCTTGGTGTTAGGAAACAACAGCACTGCAGTAATAGGATGAAAATATGCAGTCTTATGAGATTGTGGTGAACTGTGGGTCGAAAACAGCAGTATCACATGAAAAGTGTAGCTGAAGGAAGCATCTTCATGACCCATTTTTGGCAACGTCCCTGATGAGGCCAGACAACCATGGCTTCTGCATTGCATTCCATCAAAAGGGTGTCCGACCACAGTGTGAGCACATAATCGCAGCTCTCTTAATGTTTTGCAATGGGACATTAAGATGAATGACTAGCCAGCACAGTCAGACGGTCTTATCTGGAGCAGAGGGACACTGATTCCGCTCGTGTCCCTGTTAGGACTTGAGAACAAACTCCTACTTTGTCCCCCATTAGAGGAAGACGAACACTGCTGATTTTGCAAAGAGCGGGGGGGGGGGGGGGGGGGGGGGGTATATCACCAGATAAAGTTATAGTAGATCTATAGCAATCAGTGAGGAAGCAGAAAAAGAGAGGGGGAAACTATTAGATTACACCTTATATCTATATATGTCTTTGGCGGTCAGCAGGAATGAAATGGGACGAATGTGCAGATGTCAAGAGATGTTAAAAGTCTGCCTTATGTATACTACAGGACTATGTATCTAATATTAATGAATGATAAAAGGGAATGTTCTACATAAGCTTGAACTACATCTACCACATAAATACTAAATAGCACACAGATTGTCACACAAAGTGAATGAACGGGGGTCAATAAAGATGACTCTGAGGAATACAATACTTATAATAAGACTTATATTAATGGTGCAATATATAGAAATATATATTTTATATATTATATTTTATTTATACTTTGCTGTAATGAATGCATTCTTGTAGCTCATAAAATAGAGCATGGTGCTAGCAATGCCATGGTCATAGGATCTATTTCCAGGGAATGCAAACTAAAATGTAAAATGCAATAACTAAGACAAGACTTATGTCTACTGTTAATATGATCATTTTGACAGCACTGCA
This sequence comes from Carassius carassius, assembly GCF_963082965.1. Lineage (NCBI taxonomy): Eukaryota > Metazoa > Chordata > Actinopteri > Cypriniformes > Cyprinidae > Carassius > Carassius carassius. Next base: position 10,344,986 of record NC_081774.1, on the reverse strand, counting down.
TGCACAAATTAAGGGTGAAGTTGTAATTTGAATCTATTTTCTCTATTCTTTTTAGTAACAAATGCATTCCTGTATATCATGGTGCTTACATTGCTAAGGTCATGGGATCAATTCCTAAAAGGAATGAATTACAAAATGTATACCGTCAATGTAATGGGAGTCATTTCTGGATAAAAGCATCTGCCAAGTGAATAAATGCAAAGAAATTAAAGTGTAATCAACATTTTTATTGCTTCATCCAGTATCTTGCATATTTTTTGTGAGCTTGTCTCAATGCTGTAGCCATACAAAAAAAATAAAATAATTTTTTTTTAATAAAGTGCTAATATGACACAAAATACCATGACATCAACAGCAGGCATTGCTCTTGTCTTTTAAACACTTGAGATTTATCTAACTAAAACGTGACCCCAATGCTCTCCATGGCAGTTGAACATCCTGGCTGAATAGTCGAGCATGTCTTGACGAATCTGGGTTATCCACAGTCAGCGCCATCCTGGGGCTGTTCTGGCTGCTGGTTCATCTCCAGGGACTTGGCGAAAGACCGGTACAACAATATTCCCAGCTCGAGCACAAAGAGCAGGGCCCACAATCTGCCCACAGCGTTCGAATGTTGAGCCAACAGGGAGGAGTATGTTGTCTTAACGGCCAACGGGTACTCTGAGCTTTATATAAATAGGACAGATTGCCAAATCACAGAGTGTGTGCTTTTTTGGGGGTTTTGGGGTTAGTTAGTGATTTGTTTGTGCATGAGGACAAACAGTTGGAAATAAGTGAATGGAGCTCAGAGTGTGAGACCGCCTGAGCACATGGACTGCCAAGAATCTCGATGAAGGTGAATGCATCACATGAATAGAGCAGAAGGAAAGCGTAAAAGTTGCTGAAGCCGGCTACCACCAGCATGTCCTGAGTTGAGCAATACATCCGGATATCTTTCTCCTCTTTTTTCATATACCTCACTATGATTAGTACCCTTTATCTAACCATCTCTCATCATGTCTCCGACCAATGTATGTGCACACCTGTCTATTTTTTTTGTTTATCCATTCATCCAGGAGACAACTTTTTTTTAACAACTAGTCGGACAATGAATCCTGACCAGACTTGACATAATAAAATAACATTTTGAAAAATAATTTCTGATTTGCAGTGATTTTTATCATTTATCATTTTTATGTAAAGGCAAATAAAAACTTTCCCTGGTTAGAAGTGGGACATTGTGTAAATCAATCTCACTCTTCTTCAGCCTGTCTCTTTCTCTTCTACATACACAGTTACCGTCTGACTGAATTCATCCACTCCAGCCAGATCAATAGTTCTCCTCAATCGCTCTCTCTCCCCATTAACACACACTCACTGCCCTACATTCCCTTTATGTAAACAGACACTGATTAGGTCATTCGGTTGCTTATTTTGAGGGGCTGAGTTGCATCCACTGGACTCTCTGATATTTACACTGGAGCAAACCCTGAGCTCAACACCCTCGATTAAACAGACAAAACCCTGAGCCTCCACCACTTCTGACCTTTCAATACCCTTCTATCTCTCACCATACACAAGCGGCATGAAGATAAAGTCCCCAAGATACAATGTCATGCTCTGCAGAAGGCTGAAAATGCCATGATTGGAGAGATCGGACAGAAAATATAAAGCAGAACAACCCTTCACAATATCAATCTAAAGGTGCGGTCACACTTACCACTGAAATTTACCCGATGAAATTTCAATAGGAATCCCTGCAATCGGGAGATTCGCATGTGGGTGGAAAAGTTTCCCACTTCCATTTCACTTGTGTTGAAGTTGGTCAAAAGAAATTCACCACACTGACCAGAACAGAAAGCGGCATGGTTTAGAGTTTTATCAGAGTTTATCAGAGTTTTTGTCTTAACTAGCCACCATGGCATTGCGACACGCAAAATTTCTTTTCTAGAAATGGTTTCCATTTCCACAACTGGAACAACAACATACAAAATATATGACAGTAGATAAACTCAGGTGAGTATGTGCTTTATTCAAAGTTAATTGTGTCTTATATGAGTTTAAATATCATTTTGTATGACCTTATAGTCATACTGAAAGCAATAATAGATAGTTTACCTAGGATCTTGAATATAAATTAAAACAAAAGATATACATTAAAACTGTGAACTCAATGCGAACCATCAAGTTTATTACATAAAGATGGTTATCAGTCACTTAATAATGTTAAAAAGGTTTAATATTTATGAATTATATCATGAACTTATCCATTTCATTGCAACTTGAGGGCAGTGAGCTTTCAGAGAGAGCCCACCCACACACTCTTTTGATTGGTTGTGATATTTGATTGATTCTGTTGCGTCGTAGTTTCATGACACATTTGGTGTGGACAGCCAAATTGCTTGTTGTTGGAATCTTGCCATGTCACGTGTAGTTAGGACACGGTGAAAGGATTTGTTTAAAAAATAAAAATAAAGGGGCTTTCCTGAAAACACCACATATCCAATCAAATTAGAAGACTGGAAATAATTGTAAAATGATAAATGATAGACACATGACTAAATGGAAACAGCAAAGCAAAAAGAAGGTCTGTGGCTGATAGAGGAAGCAAAACCAGAGGGGAGAGAGAGAGAGAGAGAGAGAGAAGGTGAGAGACAAGTCTGACAAGGTACGTCACAGATGAGGTTTGTGGTCGTGGTACAGGACGAGAAAACAAAACACAAAGTCAGAAAGGAAAATGACAGTTTTTCTCTCATAGACTGAAAAAGGAAGGAAAGAAATACAGAAAGTGGAAATAAAAGAGTAAGATAGGGGAGAATTAGTCTCCATGCCTGTGGTGCATGAAGTCACTAATTTCACAATTACAAAAGGGAAGATAGAGAGACACAAACAGAGAGAGAGAGAGAGAGAGAGAGAGAGAGAGAGGAAAAGAGAAAGGCAGCTGTCTGATGTCTGCACCGCACCACCGTCTCAGCCTCTGTGGGAGATCGACAGGACTCCATCTGTCTGCCAGACACATCTGCACACCAATCCTCAAACCATCACATCGGCATGTCGTTCACTGTCATACAATCATATAAACAAACAAACAAACAAACACAAACTAGTTATCTGCGAGACCCAAGTGGCACGATTACAATAGCGTAATGAAACGGGAAATGATGAGGAGAAACAGATCGGGTAATGTCACAAGCCTAAATGACTCAAACTTGTGTCAACAAAATAAGCTGCACGGCTCACTGTACGGTTGATGTACGCATGCTAACCATTAGGCCACAATAATTTAATTTTAGAAGGAAAATCTAACATCAGATGAATCTAAACTTGGGTGTGGAGTCTAAAAATATTTGTGTTCTGACAGTGTCTGTCAGGTGGTCCCCATCTAGCCGTGAGCTTTAACAACTTGCTCTATAGACACACAGACCGGATACAGTGCCTAGGCAACAGACATAAATACAGACATACACAAATTCGAAAGCCATCCAAGAAAGTTCTTTAGAGTTCTCTCTAGATAGAACACCCGAAATGGCAGCTGTGTGTAAAAAAAAAAAAAAAAATTAAAACTGTTCATTTGTAAATTTGATTATTTATGTTCTTTTTCTCAGTTTACAATTTTTTTTTTGTATAATAATTATTTATTTTGGCACACAAAAGTGTACAGTTTCATTAAGACTTTTGTTAATGCTTTGGAAAACATTAAAGGTGTCATCGGATGCTACATGCACTTATACATGTTGTTTGAACTGAAATGTGTGTTTGTGTGTATAATGATAAATATCCAACCAGTGGTATTTTTTTAATCTACCAACATTTTTTTCATGAATCTTTGCAAACCGCCTTTCCTAATAATGTGCTAATTAGCGAGTTTCAGGATGAATGCAGCTAAACTGTCCCTCAGAGAGCTGCTTGGAAGAGTGGGGCGGGGTCAGCAGAGCTCATTAACATTTAAAGGAAAATGCTACAAAATGGCTTGATCTGACAGGGTAAAAATTTTGTTTTTTACACTACCATTGAGAATGTTTATCCAAACTATGTTACAGACTTTACATTAAGACCCTAAAGAATCATAGCAACTTGTGGAAAATGCGCATCCGATGACCCTTTTAAGAAAAAATAAGTTAATAAAACAGGTCATTATCTTTATAGTATAGATCACAGGCATGTTTCAGCAGTGGCTAGAATACTCTGACTAGGCAGTCAGCTCACTAGGTTTTGAAACACAACCAGTGTCCTTGATGAAGGGGAAGAGGACTGGTTCTGAAAAAGCTGAAGTGCCGTGTGCAGAAGTCTGGCGGTGAGGGTCTGATCGTCACCAACATCCACATGGCCACCTGTGGAAACTCTGAGTCACTTGTTCTGGCGCTCCAGCATCACAGATGTTCAGAGTGAACATTTCACCCAGTAAACTGATGAGCCTGTCTGCCCTGCTTCCCGTGCAGACACACATCCAGTAACGTAGCAATTTCTTGATATGGAAGCCAGCAGATGAGTGCGCATGTGTTGCTGTTCTTTATCGGCATGACCCGTGTAAGCTCAGTGTCTGAGTAATGACCTCACACACACACACGTGTCTGGAATGGTTTACAGTTCCTTCAAAAGCCATTTAACACAAAACTGTAAGCACCGGTTTCTTTAACACCGCTTCACCCCTAAGCAGCGTTGTTACTGTTAACTGAAACTACATCTACATTTGTTTAAAAATTTTTTATAATAAATCAAATAAAGCTGAAATAAAATACAAATATTCGATGGAGGTTAAAATTATGAAATGAAAATTAGTAAAATTACCAAAAATATTTCAGTTTTAGCTTTGATCATTTTAATCATTTTAATTTCATCATTTTAAGAAATTTAACTTAAAATTATTTTTGATTTCAGTTTTAGTTAAGTTAAAATTATTAAATTAAAATGATCAAAAATAAAACTGAAACATTAGAACTTAAAAAAACTAAAGCAACTACTAAAGTGTAAACTAAAATTTATATGTGAAAACTAATGAATATAAAACTAAACACGGATTCAAAATGTTAATAAATATTATATTAGTACATAAATATATACTACCTATATGTGTTTTACACCTTCAAATTTTGCTGAATACAATATAAATTAACCAAATAGTAACGTCACATTTATCTTTTATCTTATACAATTTAATGGTGCAAAAAAAACAGTTTTAGACCATTTAAAACTACATTAAACCTGGAAAACTCTTAACAGCTTAAAATTAAATGATTAAAATCATTGAAAAATAAAAGGCCAGCCAAGAAAAATCACAAAAGAAAGAGCAGGATCCAGCAAAGCGTCAGGGCAGGTGCAAGACGCTGCCAGACAGGGATGTGTCAGGAGCTCGACAGTTAACGTGTAAAGACTCACTCATATTTCTGGGAGTTTGATATCTCACCCTCAGCCGAGCGCAGCAGAGATGATCCCTGGGTGCGTTTAGCATGTGCGTGTGAATCAATTTCATTAGTGTGCGTTAAGCATAAGTGAGCTGAGTGTTACAGTGTTACTGGCTGTTTGTGTCAGGGTTAGGTCAGTCTGTGCAGCAGATGTGACTATATCTGTATGACTGACAGGCTCAAGGTCTGATTTAGTACATGAAGTGTGTGTGTGTTGGGAGGAGGGAGGGCGGAAGGAGGAATGTGGTTTTGGTGCTAGACGAGACACCAGACAGTATTTCCGGCACACTTGCATAAGCACACAGGAGAGACCGGGGCTTTTCTTCCTCACTTAGACAGAACACATACATTTGCTCGCATCAGCTCTAAACTAAAAATAATTGTGTCTACTGGAACCTTACCACACTGTTAAACCATTAACTGCTACTACTTGCATTTGGGGAAAAAAATCTCTTAGCACCAACAGGGAGTGATTGTATGATTGTATTACAAGTTTCCCTATTAAAAAAGGGCAATTTCTACAGATGACAAATAAAACCTTGGAATTAAGCTATTTTTCTGTGAATTTGCAATGCTTCTGGTTTATTAGCTGCTATATGTAAATAACTAGAATAACAAATTGCAGTGAACGGTACAACTATTTTGCTAGAAACCAGTGTGTGTATAATTATTATTATAAGTTAAAATAATATGATATCAAATACAAGTTTACAGTATCTAGCATTACATCAAACTGGTTTCGTACCGCTAAAAAAATAACTGGAATCAGCTCACACTGAAAGCCATGGAACATTCAAGAACATTCATAAAACATAACATTCATAAAAAATTACTAAAATAAACAAAAAACATGAGATTATTAATCATGACAATGCCACTAGACAGCAAAAATACTAGTCTTTGCTGCTAAATTTCAAGATGTTTAAATTATACTAGTAAACACATTAATTTAACCGAAATAAAATAATAAAACAAAAAATTTTATTAACTTTAAAATACAAAAATCTGAAAGATCTAACAATGATCAAATGCAAAACAAACTTAACAGGATAAAAAAAATCTAAATAAAGAAATAAGAAATTTTTTTATTAATTGTTAATAGGGATGGGTACCGAAAGCCGGTATTAAAATGGCCCCGGGGCTAAATTATGAAAGACCGTAGTATCAGTAAGATCTGACGGTATCGGTTCTGCTTTCGGTACTGGAGGGGAAAAAATTAATGTACTATGTATTTTTGCTTAATAATGTTATCGTGCACATTTTATCTCACCAAACATTTCTAATGTGCGATCATATTAAGACGTTTGTCTGTGAGATCTGCGAGATCTCTCATGCGCGCCGCGGAGGCAGTCTGTCAGTCACACACACACACAACAAGAACGAGTGCAGCGCACACACATGCATAAGGGGCCGTTCACATATCGCGTCTTTTGCACGCTCAAGTTCGTTATTTCAAATGTAGGCGCGCGGTATGCGCACTCATAATGGAAGCGACGCGCACGCGGTGCGACGAGCTCTTTTTTTCCAGGCGCGTCCGCACCGCAAGCAATCTGTTAAAGCATCTTTCAAAAGTGCATTATGTGCAGACAGAGAAATGCAAAGTTTTCGACTGCCTAACACAACACAAAGTAACACAACACAAAGTACCGATAAGAATACCGTTAAAGTACCGGACCGCAGTATCGGTAATACTGTTAAAACCTTAACGATACCCATCCCTAATTGTTAATGTTAAATGTTAATTTGTGGATTTTAGATTTTAAATTGTATGTCTGTTATATTTTATTCTACATTTTTGTTACATTTTGCATTATTATCACCTTCATCAGTTTATTTTAAATATAATACCACATTAAAGGTAAAAATCCACACTCTTATGTATATTATATCAAATTTAAGGATGTGCTATGCACATGCACCCCCCAAAGATGGCCCTCTTCTGACCTTTGAGGATAATGTACTTCCCCTTCAGCCAGACCAACTGGAATTCCCTCCCTCCTGCCATGCGTCCCCACCTGCCTCGTGCCACCTCATAAAATTGGGTCAACACTAGTTTATCAAAACAACTGCAGCCCGGCCCAGACAATAGCAAACAGTCTCCTCTGTAGACTATCACACATTACCATCTGGTCACACACGTGCAAATCCACTTGCAAAACTTGACCTTTGCGAACGAGCAAACATGGAAGAAAAAGACACTTACTTTGTCCAGAGGCCTCTTAAGCTGGTAGTGAAACTTCTCCTTCATCTTGTCCAGCAGCTGTTTGAGTTGTGGCTCCTCCGGCGTGCCCTCATGCTTGCGGGCCAGCTGTAAGTAGCAGGGCCACTTGGCTGAATCGAAACCCCAGTGGCAGGTCCTCTTGTCAGGGGACTTGTGTGAGTGCATTACAAAGTTCTGTGGGGAAAACAGCAGCCGGCATTCCATGCACTGAATACAAGGAACATCCGGCTGGATGTAGAATTGGGGCACAAACAGGCCTTGGCACTTGCCCAGACATTGGTGTTCGACCTGGAAACTGGCTTCGCTCTCCTTCAGCAGGCCTTGGCCTGGCAGTTTGCTGTTGGGGTCGGCCGAGAGGATGGCGCCCGGGCGGAGCAGGGCATTGCAGAGGCGTTGGGCATCAGTTAGGGTGATCAGGCCACAGGAAGGTGCGTTGAAGGGCAGGATGCCCAGCACCTTGAGAATGTGCAGCTGCTCGGCATCGCATCGGGAACAGTAAACATAAAGTTCGTCACAGACAGCGTTGATCTGCTGCAGAGAGAAATCTCGCAGCACTGAATTGAGTACCTGTGGCAGACAAAGACGCTTCTCGCCACCTACAACAAAGCAGGAGATGGACTCTCCTTCAAGCAGAGAATGGGTGAGCTCTGTGGAGCTGTCGCAGGGAACCAAGAGCGGGCCACCTCCGAGGATTGGGGGAGACGGTAGGGGAGCCATGCCAGAAGGAGAGGCGCAGTCCTGCGCAGATTTTGCTGAGAAGGCAGCAGGACCTCCCAGGGAGCTCTGGCTGCTCAGCGTGAACTGTGCTAGAGTGTGCTTGAGGCCGGCGCTGAGATCTAAAGCCTTGGAAGCCCCGACAATGTGAAATTCTCTTTCCTCAATGTCCATTTCTGAGCTGCCGTGTTCCTCGCGCTCCTTCTTGACCTTCGGGGGCTTGGGGACGCTTTCCAGACTGTGTCGTTTCAGGTGCATCTCCGCCATTACCCGCTTTTTAATGGGTGCATCCTCCAGTCGCTCCCTGTACAGCCGCTTCATGTTGCCTTTGAATGACGTCAGGTCTTTGAAAGCGGTTTTCAGACTCGTCTGAGAGCTGGCCATGTCTGTACACAGATGATTGGTCTTTCTTGGGTGGAAAATATTCAGCTGTTCTTCAAACACGACACTTCTGAGTTGGTCTTTCTTTCCTCACCGTGTTAAAGGTTGCAAATCCTTTTACGTCCAGCTTCATGCATGATGGTGACAGAATTAATGATCCGATGAGCTTCCTGTGAAGGAAAGTTTTCATAAAGTTTAAATTGTTAAACACAGATAGCAGTAAATGGCTTAGACAAAAATTTTGAAAAACAACGAATCAGAATGTGAAGCCACACAAATGGGCATGAAAAGAATGTCAAGGCAATAAAAAGCATCTAGAACAGTTTTTGTGTTGGGGCCAGAGCTAAAGAAATTTTCACCTCAATCAGGATAATCTAATTCGAGAGCAATCGATCTAAGGACAGTTTCCCGGTGGTTTAGTACGTTTTTTTCTCCCATTGACAGCATGCCGAATCTGTCAACGTGTCAATGCACTAACAACGTCGGTTTAACACAAAGATAACCAACAGCAACCGTAACTAACAGCGAACAGCCATTTAGTCCTGTCCAACCACAGCAGGCTTGAGATAAGATGTAATAACTGTACATAACCACCACATCTATGAAAAGATCAAATCAAACGAGCCATCTGTAATAGAGGAAAAGCTGACTGAATAATTTGATCGCAAAAGTCCGACACTGACGGAAACGGAATTTCCGATTATGAATATGAAGGCAAAATGAGAGATCACAGCACCAAAATCAGCGCATGCCAGTGAGGTTTCGGCTAAAACCAAAATGAATCGCGCTTAATTCGTAATTCACACCATGCGCCTCTGTTCCACGAACGCTAAACGACGCACACATGCACACTGGCCAATTTTAACACGGTCCCAAAATGCAAGTTCCTCGAAATAAAACGAGATTTTCGCCCTGGTTACGCTTTACCAAATTTGTGTGACAGTTCGGATAGACTGACCCTGACTGCAAACGTCGTTTCCTCGTAAAATAACAATTTTCTGAGAAAATGCTGTCTATTTTTAACCCTGAGCGACAGTGTAGTTCTTTTTACCCCGCAAGGGCACCGCGGCTCTGTCCCCGTCTCTATCCGTCTCTCCCCTCTCGTTCTCTGGGCACAGCTGCGCTGAGCGCCCGCGGTGTTACAATCCCCATCGCCGCGAAGGGGAGACCCTCAACATAACTACAGAAAAATCGCCCACATATATTAAATCCAAAATATGCCAAAACGACAGCGAAAGCTTGGATTTTAAGCCCATTTCTGTGACTTTACACGGCAGTGAATCATTTGCCAAATAATTTAACGTTAGACTGACTGAATGACACCGGACCCACCAAAAATGTTAAATAGCTATCGTCACAAATGCGTTTCTGTCTTTTTATTTTTAATATTAAAAATAATACACATAATGCTGATCAGGCTGAGAATTTAAATCAAGGACCAGATCATAAGAGCACGACGATGCGTCTCTTAAATATTAACGTTAAGCAATACGTTCCTTTTAAATGGCACATCACAACACGTATCCCACAGATTCATACGCTACATTTAACCAACTTACCATGGCTTAATAACAGCACCTAAACCGGTTTTACATCTAAATCTGGCTCGCTCGTACAGACAGCTTTAGCAGTGCGGCTAGAACATTTAAACCCTTTAGCACGCGCTAACCGAGCTAACGCTTCAAATACCGTTCCGAGCTCGTATGACATCACATAACCATTGAAAATAATCACAAAAGATTTAAAAACACCCAGAGCATCTGCTGAACCGTTTAGTAAATGAACAGAGTGTATAATATAGCTTGTTGTAGCTTTTTTTAAAGGAACTTACCTCAGGACGATCGCTCCTGGTCCGCTGTCTCTCTCTCTCTGTCTGACCGTCAACAACACGCGCACAGACTGAAAGCCTTCAGACAGCGCGAGCGTCACGTCACGGCGGATGTCGCGCGGGCGTGTCTGTCTATCTGTCTGCAGCCCTCCCCCAATGTCTTGTGAAGTTCAGACTTGTAAGACTTCAGGTATATAACGGTATCATTAAATGCATGTAGGGGCATCTGTTTTCACATGGGATCTGGTAAGTAGTTTGTGTCATATGTGACGAATTAATGGAAGTTTTATTTAAACGACGTTTGAAAAAAATACTACATTTACATTTACGTTACATTTTGCCATTTATCAGACGCTTTTATCCTAAACGGCTTACAAACGAGGACAATAGAAGCAATCAAAACCAACAAAAGAGCAATAATATGCAAGTTCTATGACTTGGTTAGCCTAACTATATTAGGCTATTATGAGCAATAAAAGCCTAATGTAAAAAATTATATAGGCTAGAAATCACATATGCAGACTTTTTTCATATTTTGTCTAAAGATTCAATAAACTATATATATTACTTCATATTTCAAGCTTGACCTACATGTCTTGATTATAGCTGTCCTGTCTCTTCTCTTGCCCATCTTCCAGTTTCTTTTGAAGCAGCAGATTTCCTGTTCTTTGGAAACTTAATGTTTTCTTTGTTTAAGTATTTTGTTTGTATAAATAAGGGAGTTTTTGTCTACATCAGATTCATGGTCATTATTTTGGCCTATGGTTGGGGAATCGTATGCTAAATTTGAAGCACTTTGTGGTGAAAGAAAGGAGTGAATAGAAATTAAAATGTCATTGCAGCCATTTCCCAGTTATGCTATGATTTAGCATGATTTATGATGAATAGTGAAGGGCTGCATGAGCAGATGTCTGTAAATGTTTCACAAATAATTAATCATCTGAATTAAATTCCTTTCATCTTAAACATCACACTTTTTTGTAAATGCTTGAGCAATGACTTAAAAACATGAAAACATAAAAACATGTCTGTTATTTTTGTTTGCCTTTGTTTTTATATTTTAAATTTTTTGTAATTTTGTTGTGTTTTTTGTCATTTTTATTTGCACTCTTTATTAGTTTACTTAGTTTTTATGTCTATTTAATTTTTTTTATCCATGTTAATTTTATTGTTTAAACTTACATAATTTATTTCCTGAGGCAACATTTATAATTCTTTTTAGTGTAAGTTTTTCATCTAATATTTATTTCATTTTAATTCAGCTTCATTTCAATTAACAAAAATGTTTTTGTTGATTTTTTTTAGTTTAGACTTCAAATGAAAATATATGTCAACAGATTTTTCATCTTGTGCTGTAGAAGTAGAAGCTTAAAAAGAACATTATCAGATATGATGTCTGAACTGACCTAATTATAAACCGCCCAGACATGTTTATGGACATTAGTTTGAGTTACTGTTATGCTAGTACAAATGTTGTGGAGGCTTTTGCCAAGGACATTAAGTAATAGAACATTCTCTGCAGCTGAGTAATGGCCTGGAGCCAATCCAGGAGTTTGTTAGGTCCACGGGGCTTCCACCATCCAATGGGCTTCTTTTTTTTTCAATTAAGTCATGATGGGGTGCTGGGAACACCTTTGGTTCAGTGTGAGCCATTTGTTAGGTGACATTTAAATGTTAAATGAGTGAGGCAGAGCTATGAGGGTCTGAATTCAACAGCCCATTCACAAACACCAACTGCATTAACACTTTTAAAGGCTTCTCCACCACACTGACCCAGGTCATGTTCAGGCAAGACAGGTCTGTGAAGATTTGAATAGTTTTGATGTGCTTCGAGGTGTTGTGTTTTTGTTTAGACTGAATACTCACACAAAAGAGCAAGAAGTTACATTGACACCTGCCTTGGAAAATCTAACATTTAAAACATTAAAATCTGCATTTGCATTTGCCAGAATAACACCAAAAGTCTGATCTGAACCATGCAGGCTTGAGGATTACATTACATTTTAATCATTTAGCAGACGCTTTTATCCAAAGCGACTTACAAATGAGAACAACAGAAGCAGTCAGGTCAACAAGAGAACAACAACAGTATACAAGTGCCATGACAAGTCTCAGTTAGTCTAGTATAAAATTCATAGCCAGGTTAATTATTTTTATTTATTTTATTTTTTTTAATAAATAAATTAAAAGACAAGAAAATAAGGATTTTAGTAGTATATTAATGTAACAGTATTATTCTTACATTCATTTGAGTAATTACCATTACATTTTAGCAGTGACCAAAAGACTCTGCAGCTATACCTCGTCAAGAATTATTTGAAACCTTTTTTTAAATAATTTTTAGATTAACTGTATGTATATATACTGCAGTTTTAATAAATTATTTGTAACTTGTATACTTTCATTGATATGTATTGGTGTTAATTAATTTTAAGTAAAGTCAATAACATTTTATTTAATAAACATAACATATACATTTATAATACTAATACTACTATGTGTGTGTTTGTGTGCGTGTGTGTGTGTGTGTACTATATATATATATATATATATATATATATATATATATATATATATATATATATATATATATATATATATAACTAAATAAAAATACTAAATTCCTTTTATTAAATAAATAACATTTTCTTAAAATTTTAACACAACATGAAAAACATACTTTTATAACACATATCTTTTTAAAACGTAGATGTCAAACACACACACACACACACACACATATATATATATATATATATATATATATATATATATATATATATATATATATATACGTATATACACAAACCCAATTCCAAAAAAGTTGGGACACTGTACAAATTGTGAGTAAAAAAGGAATGGAATAATTTACAAATCTCATATACTTATATTTTATTCACAATAGATTATAGATAACATACCAAATGTTGAAAGTGAGACATTTTGTAATGTCATGCCAAATATTGGCTCATTTTGTATTTCATGAGAGCTACACATTCCAAAAAAGTTGGGACAAGTAGCAATAAGAGCCCGGAAAAGTTAAATGTACATATAAGGAACAGCTGGAGGACCAATTGGCAACTTATTAGGCCAATTGGCAACATGATTGGGTATAAAAAGAGCCTCTCAGAGTGGCACTGTCTCTCAGAAGTCAAGATGGGCAGAGGATCACCAATTCCCCCAATGCTGTGGCGAAAAATAGTAGAGCAATATCAGAAAGGAGTTTCTCAGAGAAAAACTGCAAAGAGTTTGAAGTTATTATCATCTACAGTGCATAATATCATCCAAAGATTCAGAGAATCTGGAACAATCTCTGTGCGTAAGGGTCAAGGCCAGAAAATCATACTGGATGCCTGTGATCTTCGGGCCCTTCGAGGCGGCACTGCATCACATATAGGAATGCTACTGTAATTGAAATCACAACATGGGCTCAGGAATACTTCCAGAAAACATTGTTGGTGAACACAATCCACCGTGCCATTCGCAGTTGCCAGCTAAAACTCTATAGGCCAAAAAAGAAGCCATATCTAAACATGATCCATGAAGCGCAGGAGTTACTCTGGGCCAAGGCTCATTTAAAATGGACTGTGGCAAACTGGAAAACTGTTCTGTGCTCAGATGAATCAAAGTTCTTTTTGGAAAACTGGGACGCCATATCATCCGGACTAAAGAGGACAAGGACAACCCAAGTTGTTATCAGCGCTCAGTTCAGAAGCCTGCATCTCTGATGGTATGGGGTTGCATGAGTGTGTGTGACTTGGGCAGCTTACACATCTGGAAAGGCACCATCAATGCTGAAAGGTATATCCAAGTTCTAGAACAACATATGCTCCCATCCAGACGTCGTCTCTTTCAGGGAAGACCTTGCATTTTCCAACATTACAATGCCAGACCACATACTGCATCAGTTACAACATCATGGCTGCGTAGAAGAAGGATCCGGGTACTGAAATGGCCAGCCTCCAGACCCATAGAAAACATTTGGCGCATCATAAAGAAGAAGATGCGACAAAGAAGACCTAAGACAGCTGAGCAACTAGAAGCCTGTATTAGACAAGAATGGGACAACATTCCTAATCCTAAACTTGAGCAACTTGTCTCCTCAGTCCCCAGACGTTTGCAGACTGTTATAAAAAGAAGAGGAGATGCCACACAGTGTTAAACTTGGCCTTGTCCCAACTTTTTTGAGATGTGTTGATGCCATGAAATTTAAAATCAACTTATTTTTCCCTTAAAATTATACATTTTCTCAGTTTAAACATTTGATATGTCATCTATTTTGTATTCTGAATAAAATCTTTAAATGTGAAACTTCCACATTCTGTTTTTATTCACAGTTTGTACAGTGTCCCAACTTTTTTGGAATCGGGTTTATATATATATATATATATATACACACACACATATTCTTAGTTATATATACTACTTAACATACTATTTTATTATATAAATATATTTTATTTATTTATTTATTGGTCTAAAATCTTTGAAAAAACTAAAAACTTGTCTATAACCCACTGTTATCCCTAGCTGTGATCTGAACATGACTGACATAATTTGATAGTTGGGTAAAAAAAATGTTTTATGAGATCAATTTCACCAGTCTGTGTGAGGTTTTATGCACCAATGATCAAGGCTCATTTCAGCGGCGTTTTCACCATTCTCTGCAGATAGCAAGGTCAGCAGATGTATTATGAAAGCAGGTGCGCCCACACACACAGTGGGCTGAGCCTGAACTCCACACAGAGCATTGATTTTTTTTACAGAGGGTAATAACATCATCCCGGTATTGTGAGGAGTAATTTAAACTTAATATGGGTAATTACTCCCCAATAGTTGATAGTTCATTTAAAGCTTGACATAATGCTGTTTGCGTGCAGGAGAATGAAGGGTAAAGAATGCCAGGAAAATGGATTAAGCGCTGATGGGCCACAGTTAGTCAGGCGGCTGTCTTCATTACAGACTATGGGACTAAGCCCTAAGCACCCCCCTGAGGATGTAGTTTCAGAGAAAATCTATATAGAAATGCATCATCAGACAGCAAGACAAACAAACGCTTATCGCCAACACTACTGTTACAAGGCAGACTTGTGCTAGCTGCTCTGAAAAGGAGTTTCGGTTGTTGTTTAAACAGACGATCTAAAGGAAACACACCTGCCTCTCCTTCTCTAAAGAACGATTCAGAATGGTAGATGTATTTTGTGTAAACACACTGTAAAAAATTACTTTGCAAGTCTTTTAGTTAAAATCCACATTCACTGTTACTTACTCAGCTACTTAGTTATTTTCATTTAGTGTTTGTTCTAAACTACTGAAACTAAAACTGAAATAAAAAGTAATAAAAATTATATAGACATTAAAAAATAAACTAATAAAAATGCTGAAAACACAAAATGACAAACTACATAACACTGTTTACTTGCAATTAAAAATTTTTTTTTTGATGTGTGTGAAATTTACAAGCAATTTTTAGAATGGCCACTTCTTTTTAGCATACAAAGAATTTTAAGACGTTGGTGCTTCTAACAAAAATGGAATCACACATACAATATGCAATACAAAAGCTTAAAAAAAACCACTAATCAAACAAGGTCAGAGTTCTCTTCTTTAGAGGGCAACCCTGCTCTGTTGTCCACAGGGAATCTTGTGCCCTGCTCTCATGAGAAAGAGGACACAGAGACAATGTCACAGAGCAGTCTGGTGCAGAAAAATATTCACATTCATCCTTCCTCACCGATTTACAATAATGGCCAAAGTCATACAAGGTTTCACCAGCAGTGTCAAAGCCAGACGCGTGAGGCAAGGACCTCAACCACCTGGCCAACAAGGTGCAGCTCCACACACAGGCATGTTAAACATATGTTTATTCAAATTACAGGAAGTGGATTTAAATTTTTTTACATTTGAAGTCAGATTATGGATGCATGGAGTCCACCAGTTCACATCACTGTGTTACATTTTTAACATATCAGATAGAAAGATTATTATTTGATGTAGAGGTTGAAGCACAAAGAAATTTACAGCAATGGTGTAATTCATGTAGGAACATCATTTGTTTAGTCTACAAATGCGTATGATGTCACTTGTGATATTGGTACTGACATTAAGATACAAGATATACTGTATACATAACGAACTAGCTCAAGATGACAAATGTTCACTTTCTTAATCATTATGATACTGCGGTTACAAAAAAAATCTAATTGTTTTATTAAACATACATTTCATTAAATAAAACACGTTTTTAGGGAGTTATTAATTTTATGCAATACTATTTGCACAGGAAATTCATTACAAATACAAGATATGAATTGTATCCAATCACAACAAAACAAACTGCTGACACTTGAGAGGTTTTGAGTTTCTTAAATACTTTAATTTGGGGTTAACAAAAAGTGGTACAGTTTATTCCAGTCAGTTGATAGTGTTTTTCAGAACATCCAAAGAAAGGAAGGAAAAAAAATTGTCCACTTCAGCCCCCTGATGCTTCTTTAAAGCATATTAGCACGGTTTACTTTTTTCTGGGAATGCATCGAGGACTTTAAGCGATTCAATCATTTCTAATCCCTGGGTTGCTAACGAGCTCCTCACAGCTCGAAACCAGTGTGAACATCTGTGAAAATATAAGCGAGTTGATACGTGCATGGTGAGGAATGAGAGCGGGTGCTGCTGTGTTTAATGTCATCATTTGGTCACTATTGTCAAAGGGTCCTTTCAGTGTAACACACACAAACAAACAATAATGCGTCCAGACATGATCTGTTTTCAAAACGCTCCACCCGAAGAGCTGGGAGCCACTGATGGGGCCGTGAAGGGTAAACACAATCCAGGGCCCCTTACTACATCAAGGATCTGATCTGACTAGAAATCTCCCTAAGGGTCCAAATTAACACACACACACACACAAAAGCTTTTCCGTGACTGTAATGAGAAACCACAAAATCACGTGCATTGATGCTCAGTGTAAAAAGTATATAAACGGAATATCATAACCAGAAAAACAATGCATCACATTTAACACAAAAAGCAAGAAATAAAGAAAAAAGTGATAAGTACTTTATACATGCAGCAATTGAAGAGTAAAAACACACTTTTACCTCGTCTCTATGGAGAGCACTGACAGGAACATACTCACTTTAGTGTCTTATTTTGGTCCTGTGTTGAAGAAAGCTGTTGTATTTCACGTCTATTTTCTCCCTCCTCCTCCTCTCTATACAGAAAACTTCTCCATTCACAGTTTGTCAGTATTTACAACAGTGTTCATTAGTGTTCCCTGCTTCATTCTTACAAGTTTGATACCCACTTTGATCTTATGCGAGGCCACATGCCCAATCTTTGTAAAACAACTTCTTGATTCAATACACTGTGCACATTCTATATAGATGACAGTATTCTTAAATAAAAAATAACAATAAAACAAAATATAAAGTTTTTCTTCCTGACGCTGCACTTTTTTTTTTCTGAGGAGAGGCAGAACAGATATATCCCATGTGGTATAGAGTTTAAAAATGGCTTACTTTATATGCTCAGTGGATTCTCTTTAATATATACAAATAAAATGTGTATCAGACATCATAAGCATTATGAGGTCCTGTGTACCATCACAGTCATTCTTAGTTTGCAGAGTGTTCAGTTACCCAAAACTGGCATTCCAATTACGCTGGTCATCGCACAAAGCACCGATAAATTTCATCAGTGCTGATTTACATGATACAAAAATAAACAAGAAAAAATGGACTTAAGGACTAGTGGAAAGTGAAAGAGTTTTGGCAAAGTTAATGATTCATCTGGTCCCAACAAAATGAAGTCAGGTTGTTGTTTTCTTTCTGATTGTATGCGACCATGCAAATAAAGGCAGCGATGATATGCATGTAACAGAAACAGGCAGGCCGTTCACACACACTCCTCTGCAGACATCAGCAGAGGGTTGATGTACTCAAAGCCCTCAAACTCAGACTGGTCGATCTTTTTTACAGCATCACTGGGAGGGAGACAAAGACACAATCAATCAGCAATAACTCACTACAGCTTTCAAACAGAGCTCAGGCTGTAAAAAATATTCCTGGAAAACAGGGATATATGGAAACGAGGGAATCCTGTATAGTGTGTCATCAGGGGTTGTAAATTTGATATTACTTCCTGATGAAACCTGCATTGCTGTGGTAAAGATCTGAAGCAGATTAATGGTGCCTGAGGTCTGAGGCGTGACAGACAGATACACATGAACAGACACTCACTCATCGTCAGGCGTAAGCTGAATGGGCTCATTGGTGAACTGGGCATCAAAGTTATCCAACCCAAACTCGCCGGAGATGTTGGGCTTGAAGGGTGGAACCACTTGCTTCTGCTCCATCTGAAATACAGTTAACATGAGTCAATTAATGACTACGTCTGTGTCATAAAGTAGTCTCACTCTTCAGCACGCAGTGCTCATATTAAATACTAAGTACTAACCAAAAATTACATATGGCATTAGTTTTAAAAGAATGGAAGGGGTACTATTAAAAAAAGTTATAAAAAAAGTCTTATGCTCATCAAGGCTGCATTTATTTGATAGAAAATACAGTAAAAACAGTATTATTGTGAAATATTACTGCAATTTAACACAATTTATTCCTGTGATGGCAAAGCTGAATTTTCCCCAGAACTAACTAGTCTTTAGTGTCACGAAAGAAATCATTCTAATATGTTCTAATATGTCAATATTGAAAACAGTTTGAATAATAATTTTTTGGGACCCTTGAAACTTTTTTTTTTTCAGGATTCTTTGAGGAATAAAAAGTTAAAAAGAACAGCAGTAACCGGTATATAAAAACAGAAATCTTTTGTAACAATACCACTGTTCAAACGTTTGGGGCCGGTATGTTTTTTTCTTCTTCTAGTTTTCTCCAAAAACCACTGAAGAGTAATCTCAGCAAAGATTCATTATTATATTTAGGCAAACCGATCCTTTCCAGGGTTTGTTCAGTGCTGCTGTTAGTTTGGCCTTCTCAGGGTTGCAAGGTCAGGATCTTCTCCCCCTGCAGGCCGACTCGGGCACTGCATCTTGTCAGAGTAGAAAATGTAACCTGAGCCCTTCAAACTGTCTGACCGCCACTTTGTGCAAGCGGTGTGTGTTCACCCAGACCAAACAGGGACAAGAGGTCACTGTGTTCGTCTGAGTCTTGTCTGCAGGTTTGACATCGTTTAAACCTGCTTCACACGATACAGTTCACTCTCACAACCTCACACCGGAAAAAATCAATGATTTGACACCTTATCACCTTCATTAAATCACTGGCCTTATACATGATAGTTCATGAGAGGAAACCCAAGGTCTAGCTAGGACCTAGAAGGGGAGGGAGAATTCTTTCAATCCCCCAAAATTTTAAGGACGCATTAGAGCCGTGATTAGCTTGTACATAATGTCTCGCAATTGCATAGTCCATATTACGGTTCCGAATTGCTGCTTTATGTTCTGCAATGCGTAATTTAAGGGGGCTTTTAGTCTGACCTACATACACTAGACCACATGGACATTTCAACATATAAATCACGTGGGTGGTATTACAATTAATAAAAGAGTTAATCTTGTATTTTTTACCTGACTCAGGATGGAAAAATTGCTTAGTATCATT
Organism: Carassius carassius; assembly: GCF_963082965.1. Classification (NCBI taxonomy): domain Eukaryota; kingdom Metazoa; phylum Chordata; class Actinopteri; order Cypriniformes; family Cyprinidae; genus Carassius; species Carassius carassius. Next base: position 10,324,844 of record NC_081774.1, on the reverse strand, counting down.
TGAGTTAGAGCAATGGGTACAATGTCCACATCTATAAAAACTCAAAGGAGGAGCCGGCAACCACGTAGATTTTAGTGAAGGGCTCATGGTCATGTGAACCAACCTATCTCTCAGTGAGCGTGGACGCTTAAAAGTAATGCACGGCGCGATTCTGCACATATATCTTTAAGAGCTGGATCTCTCTGCAACATGTGCCAATGTTTCTTAATCACATGCTTTATTTCTCCGCCAATATGAGAGAACTCTGTGGAGAAGCAAAGTCTTTGTCTAGAGACGTGTTTGGTTTTAATCAAGAGATGTGATCGTTGCGTCGATCTAGCTCGTTCATAAACTGCGGAGATGTCGCTTTCAGTATAGCCCCTACTATGAAAGCGTTCTATCATTTCTACTGCTCCGTGCTCAAACTCGGCATCGTTACTACAATTTCTTCTAAGCCATAGTTCATGTCATGATACAACCATGAACTACCAAAAGGGTCACTTCTCGTCTGCTAGATTATTTAGAGTACTTGATAAGAATTAATAAAATGAATGTGTAAAAATATGTTGATTGCTATCCAATGATTATTTAAAAAATGTAAAGAAATGGTTTACAAAAAATTAACATTTTATAATAATTTAGTCACACTCATGCCATTTTAAACCTTTATGCTGTATATCTTATTGATGATGAACATAATAATAAACTAGTAATATTGTAGAACCACATCCTAAAGACATTTGAAACATTGCATATATATATATATATATATATATATATATATATATATATATATATATATAAAAACAGCAGGTGTGGAAAAAATACAGGTGTAAATATTGACTACTGTTAAAGCTGATGTTTCTTAAATGATATCTGAAGTGGTAATAGTGCTAACGTCAAATTACATGAATGAGTAATCAAGTGGATGGTTACTCAAGGTCATAAACAGCACTAAATAGTTCTTCAGGCTCCAGTAAGTCCTCTGTTTAGTTTCACTAGCGTCAGGCTACAGCGAATGACTAATGCTTCCGCTGCGGGCTCGAGTCAAAACATCCAATAAGTCAGATAAAGAAAACGGAGATAGCAGTGACTCACAAGATCCCAGTCTACATTTCGGAAAAAAGGATGGGCCATGATGTCTGCAAAGCCTGTCTGAGGGTGACATCCGAGGCGTTCCTTTGGCTCCTACAAAAGTAGAGTGTGTTTAGAGTGAACAAAAGAGGTTTAGAGCAATAATTATGACAGCTCTATAACAGCTCCATGTTACAAAAGGATATTAATATTGATCTGTCTGGTCTGCTTTACCTTGTTGAGGAATCCCTTTAGCACGCTAGCGGCTTTAACCGATAACGATCTGGGAATTCTTATCTGCTTCTCCAAAATTACTGCAAAGGAGGAAGAGAAAAAATGAATGGGATATACTGAGACATTGAATTTTTTTGAAAGTATGCTTGTTGTCACGTACCTTGGAAAAGATAATCTTCTGTGTTTTGGTCTGGGTTATCAGAGCTGCCTACTATGTCAAAAGGTGACCTCCCAGCCATCATCTCAAACATCAGGACGCCCAGTGCCCACCAGTCCACACTAAAACCTATAAAGAAAACATGCAAACACAAAGGTGAACATGTCTCATCCTGAGCCTCTAAAATGGGAAGCTTAGCACTGACATAGACTCAAAAAAGTAGACACTAATAGCAATAAATGGATTAAGCACTGTGCACTAGCGCACAGTTGTCAACTGTATCTTTGTGAAGAGGTTTGTCTGTGTGTGAACTGTGCTTACCGTAGTCTTCTCCTCTCAGAATCTCAGGTGCAATGTAATTGGGGGTTCCACAGAAAGTGCTGGTTGTGTCTCCTGGTCTCAGTCCCTCCTGCAAAAGTGATGAATATTGAAACCAAAAAAACACTTTTTTTTAGAGCCAGTGGCTATAGTTTAGAGGCTACAGATATCTATCAGATATGTCACAATATTAATGGTAGTAAATAAAATAACACATGCATAATTTCTGCAAGTTATTTATTTTACGTAATATTTACTAAAGTAATCATAAAAGAAAAATAGGAAAAGTAATATTTAAAACAAAGAGAGTGGGGAACTAAACCATAAGGAGCCTTTAATATATAGCCTCTTTGCACTCAAGTGCATAAATAACTTGCCGGCAAAAATATTGACCATGTGTTGGGAAACATATCAAGCTTTTTGTAGATATATTTCTCATCTCAAGTAGCCTATATGCTGAGTTTCGCCTCAGTCCAGCACGCAAAGACCGAGATGGCAGAAAGGGTGTCCTGTTTGTTCTCTTTATTTTACAAAAGCACAACATCTTGTTGATATTGTGTGCTTATATAAATAAAAGTAGCTTCCACACTCTACACAAACTCTTGCATGTATAATAAAGTGCACCTAATAAATCACATGTATCTAGGTTAACATTAGAGCAAACGGCCGTGTAAAGTTCCTACTTCTCAAATGTTTAAATGAGAAAGCCATTATTTGAGGTTGATGAATGACAGGCAAACGTTTATATGATATTCAACTATATTCTTGTCAGCAGATATGGCTTAATCAAAATGACACTTAATCAACTGAGACAAGGAACATATTCAGACGTACCTTACACATGCCGTAATCAGTGAGTTTGATGTGTCCCTCGGACTCCAGCAAAACATTGTCCAGCTTCAGGTCCCTGTAAATGATGCCATGCTCATGGAGGTAGTTCAAGGCAAGACTGATCTCTGCTGAGTAAAACCTGCCAGTAGAAAGAACAAGAGAAACAGTTAGTGACCTCATTTGTGTTTCTGTTCCTGTGGTGTGTCATTCAGACTGAAGTTAACTCCAACCCTGCTCAGGCTGTTCATTAACACTGAACCATGACTGATAGACAGCTCACATCCTCATACCTGGCATGCTCTTCTGGAAGTTTTCTCTGTCGCTGCATGTGGAACATTAGATCCCCTCCATTCACATATTCAATTACAAAGAATAGCCTGTGAAGGACAAGCATTAAATAATCATTAGTTTACACTAAATTGAAAGCCTCAACAAAAAGAATGGGCTGAGGACCAATTAAATTGTTTTAATACCATTTATTCCTTGTCACTGCATCTTATACTTGTATGTTTGCATAAAAAGAGTAAGTATGGACAGACCTGCTCTCTGTCTGGAAGCAGGAATGAAGTCCCACCAGGAAGGGATGGTTGGAAGCCTGCTCAAACACATGCTTTTCTGTTTGAACCCAGTCAATATCCTGAAAAACAAGAAAGAGAAGAACGAACACACACACATACAGACAAAAATCAATCTCCCATTGAAAAGCAGAGCATTCTTTCTGTCAGTAGGGAAAACATTTGGAAGGACATTCAGGACTGTATCGAGTATAAGCGCCTCACAAGGCTGAAAACTGATAGGTTTAAAAGATGGGGGCACTAGGTCTTTCCAAGGAGCTGATCCTGGATGTGAGGAGACTCACAATGGACAGATACAGAGTGGAAAACTAGGACCTTTCATTGACAGCCTGGTAAAAATACCTCTGACTGTGAGACTCAATTAAAGAAGCACTGCAGGGTCAGTAGAGCGCAGCTGCCATTATTGACCATTGGCTGCTGCTGTCAATTCATCACACAAGGCTTAAGTGCATCTAATCAACGTTAAATGCCCACTTCATCAACATCTAGTCATCTGTATGTATACTTCAACACATCCTGGAAAGATTAGAGCCAAAGGCCGCTCTTTGTTTGTTTTATTCTGCAGTCAAGACTCAAATAACTCAAATTATTGAGTTGTTCAGTAATTTAGTGTGACAAGAAATATTTAGAGTTGTGAAGTGTCAAGAATGCTTACAACCTGGAGCACAGAGTTAGGTGTGACAAGGTAGTCTGGGATGTGGTTCAACTTGGTATGTATGCAATCTGATTTATATAATGAATTTATCTAATAATATATCAGGGGCATCTTTGTCAATGTCACCTCGTCATCGTTCACCAGCTCCTTCTTCACCACCTTCATGGCGTAGATGCGCTCTGTCTTTTTGAGACGCACCAGCAGCACCTTGGCGTAGCTGCCTCTGCCAATCACTCGGAGCAGGTCAAAGTCCTTTAGCCCCAAACTGGACACAGCCTTCCCGGAGTACCGACTGCCCAGAGCCTGAAGGATGGACAAACAGAATATTGAACCACCAACTTCTTTTATTTATTTATATTTATATACACACTGTGTGGTGTAGACGATTTAAATGCTGTTATACGCCCCTACATTCCAGATATGATGACAAACAATGCCCCTGTAGGGGTTTTGTCTTACAGTCCCTCCAGAAAAACGTGATTATGTGATTGCCTGATTTAATGCATAATCAGCCAAAGGCTGATTTCATCAAGCAAAATATGCGGGGCTATATTTTCGTTGCAAAAAAGTCACATATATCTTAGCAGAAAGTTGAAAAATGTTTATTTTCCCCTATTGCCATGGAAACCTAATGAAATGACATAATTACATGACGTGAACATCATCTGCAAACCCCGTGGTGAAACCAGGGTGAACCATGATGAAGCACTTTTTTGTTACAGAACAGTATCAAAACCTTAAAGTTGTAAGTATACTAGTAGTATGTAAAATAATTTACGTTGCATTAAGAGATTGCGCTTTGTGCATTGGAAGCACTTCATTTAACAGATGTCTGTTTTGTATAGCTACCTCTTTAAAGCAGGAAGCACACATACATTTTTTTTTATATTTAATTTTTTCATTTTTACAGAAGTTGTTGAATATTCCTTTTGTAAAGCTACAGAACTTGTTTGACTCAATGTTTTGTAAGTTTGAGCCATGTGTTAATTAAGGTCTGAAATAAAACAGAATGGGAACTTAAATATTCTGTGATTTAGTATGCTTGCTTATCATAGGAATTAATAAGAAATCAATCTTTACATTAAGGTAGTAGCTTAGTGAGAGCAGTGGTGTTGGGGGAATCAGCTTTTTTTCTCTTTTTCATCAAACCGCAGTTTTTGCAAGTTCCCGCAATTTCATCACATAAAATTGCAAAAATATCCTGCATATTCCATCGCATTTTTTAAGAAAACGTGCCGGAAAATAAAGGATTTTTGCCCGCAACCATCACAAAAAAAAAAAATCACAAAACCAGTCATAAGTTGCACAGGTATATTTGTAGCAATAGCCAACAATACATTGTATGGGTCAAAATGTTCCATTTTTCTTTTATGCCAAAATCATTAGTATATTAAAGTAAAGAGCATGTTCCTTGAAGATAATTTGTACATTTCAAACAGTAAATATATCAAAACTTAATTTTTGATTAGTAATATGCATTGCTAAGGACTTCATTTGGACAACTTTAAAGGCGATTTCCTAAATATTTAGATTTTTATGCAACCTCAGATTCCAGATTTTCAAAGTTGTATCACAGACAAATATTGTCCTACCCTAAAAAACCATAAATCAATGGAAAGCCTATTTATTCAGCTTTCAGACGATGTACAAATCTCAATAAAATGAAATTGTTCTTTTATGATTGGTTTCGGGGGACAGGGTCACATATAAGCACATAAAAGAAAAAGTTTTCCCCCCTGAATATCTACACAATTGCAAATGGAATGCTGGTTTTATACAACAGTTGGTTTTAAACAAAGAAGTAATTTTTGTGTTACATTTTAGACTCAAATTCACACAATTTTTTTTCTCCAAATAAAGCCACAGCAGAACTGTTGTAGATCTCCAAACAACGCACAATGGTGTTTTGTTACTGAACAAATCAATGTTTTATTTTAAAGAATGAAGTAAACTAATGATTCAGTGACCCGTTTATAAAGACAGTCACTAGATTCATTCTTGAATCAGTGGTTTGCAGTGATGCGCGGGTTGATCCAAAATGAGCGGGTGCCTGCGGTCACCCACGGTTACGAGTCATCCAAAAATATTTTTAATGATATTCGGGTCGCGGTTGGTCGGGTCCTTTGAAATAAAGATGCCAATTAAACCTTTGTAATTTATATAGTACTAGACACAATTTTGAAATACATTGGCCTACACTTTATTGGCTGAATAACTGGCGCGAATAGAGTGACCACCTGTCCCGCTTTTCGTTGTACAGCAATTTTACCCTTTGTCCCACCTCACGCAAACTGAGCGTCTGTCCCGCTTTTTCATTCGACCCTGCCTAATAAATACACTGATACGTCCATAGGCGTACTGTTAACTTATGTCCAATAGTTCAGAGGACAGCAATAAAAGCGTTAGTCGATAGGCTGAGTCGTACGTCAATCAAACTGTTGACACGCGCGCTGTTCGGTCTGGTTAATGGCCACGAAAAAGAGAAGATGCACTTTTAATAGCGAATGGACCACAACATACTCTTGGTTAAGACCTGTAGACGGCGAAGAAGAGAGAGCTTTTTTTTTCTGTGGGACATGGTGGAGAATACGACGTGAAGCGACATTGTGCATGTGAGTACCACAGAAAAAAAATCCCATCATCAAGAAACATGCAAATCAGTGCAGTCGTTTTTCAATAATCCAAATGACCCACAGGCTGACAAAGTTTGGGCAGCAGAAGTGACGAGCATTTATCATGCCGTACATCACATATTCATATCGCTCTACTGCAGGAACAAGTTAGCCCCAGTCATTCTTCCTGATTCTGAAATGGCTAAGAAAAATGCTGTAGAAACTTTGGGTGATATTTTGGGACAGGTAGTGTCTTAATCTTTTAGTCGGTGGGTTTAAAAAGAAATATAGGCAATATATTACAGAACACTTGAAATGACGAAACGAAAATCTCAAACCAAAATAAATAGGCTACTCTCTGATTATGTAATCCATATGAAATGTGCATTTCTCTCTGGTGTTCATGGCGAGTCCGCATCGTCAACTTCATCTTAGCAGCGACACAGAAAACACCAGTTTATTACTAATCGATTAAATGTCTCCTTGCTAATTTAGACACATGCATAATCATTACTTTAACCGGTTCTTTGTGGCAAGCCTTATGTGTGCGGTCATAACGCTTATTATCCTGTAGGCTATAGCCTACTTAAGTAATTAAATTAATAAAAAGGGGCGACGCATTTACTACTTTTAAAAAATGCGGGTCAGGAAGCGGGTCGGGTACAATATTTTCTTTTCTTTTTTTTCCGGTCCGATTTGCAGATGGGTTTAGTTGAAAACATCGGTCGGGTGCGGGTTGTTTATACATTGACCCGCGCATCACTGGTGGTTTGAGAGAAATCGGTTGAAGGAATCACTGAATGCGACCGCGACCTACTGGCAGTTTTAGTTTCATATTTACAGTATCATTTCATTTTTTTATTACTTCAATGTTATTGGTACATTGTAGCATTGAAAGTTTGTGTGGTATCAATTCGATGTTGAATAAAAATATTTATTTTTAAAGCTACTTTTTTGCAATGTCTATGTAATGCTTTTCTCACTTTTTTCTCACAAAAATTGTAATTGATCTTTTATGTTAATCGCTTGACAGTACTAATATTTATATAAATAATCAATCTCCTCTCTCTGGTTTATATATCTTCCCTGTCCTTTCCATCTGTATGATTTCCCATGACTGCCACAGAGCTACAGGAGCATGTGCCCTTAATCAGATTCTAATGACCCTGATAGAAGGTTACTTTATTAGCTCCACTAAAGGAAATCAATACAACCCAAATGAACCTTGTCCACACCCCATCCCTTTCCCTGAGTGACATCTTCAGCCTGATCATCTGTCTGGTAATGGACTGCTGAAAGCTCATGTAATCAAACCAAACATTCATAATGGTGCCATTTACACCTGCTACTAACATTTATTTTGATGTTGAGGTTTGATTGTTCATACTGCATTGAAAATACACATCTGTGTTCATTGCAATTGTAGTGTAAATGCTTATCGGCCCTGGAACATCTGAGAGATCATCAAACATGCAAGTGACCAGCTAAAGATAAAAAAGAACACCCTATTCAGCCATTCAGTACAACTACAAATTAATAACAACAACTGGTATTTTTCAAAGTAATACTTTACTAGTAATAAATAATAAATAGTACAATTTAGTGTTGTCACGGTACTAAAATTTCAGTATTCGGTACAAATACCAGTGAAGACCCACGGTTCTCTGTACCAATTTTGTTACTAAAGCAAAACACAAAAACATGCTCATTAAAAAACTGGACTATACTTTCATTTAATCCAAACTGTGTACATATTTAATTTTAAAAGGCATTTGAAATTTAAATCCAAGAATAACAACTAAGTTAGCTAAAAAAAAAAAGCCCAGAACTGTTTTTCTGACTGATATGACACAATGTTAACCATTTGTACATTCTCTAACATGCATATTAGCATTAGCCGCGCATATGCTAATGATTAACTACTCTCATAAAAGTGTTCATTTCAATCTGACATTCAAATTAAAATATTTAATAATATTCATAACAGAATGCTGTGTTTCCCACAGACTCGCACTCTATTTGTGGTGCCATAATTCATTCTCTGCCAGTAGGAGGCGCTTGTAGAGCGGGAGAGCGAGAGGTTTCTCCGGTAACGGTAAAAATAAAAAAAAAAGCTCTGTGCCTGTGCTTACAAACGCTGCTCAGGCATTACAGGCAAGATGAAATGAAAATAACATCCATCATTTTCTGAAGACAGTCGGTTTCCACTGTCCAATTTTCCAATACAACGATATAAAAACACCCGAACCTGGTTTCAGGTTTGACACGTGCAGTGGTCATGTTTATTTGCCTTTTGGAAAAGCTATTTGTGGCAGTCAGTTTTGATATTGTGGTGGCCGCCATGGGTGTCTGTCTTTAAAGTGTTTTGTTAGTTTGATGTTTCCTCATTTTGATGTCGCCATGTCTTGGTGCTTTTATGAAGAGAGCGCATCTGCGCCCCTTTCAGAGAAAGAACCGAGTACTTGGTACCCCCCGGTACTTAAAAAAACCTGGTACCATAACATTTTTATTTTTTTTCTACCGATTTGGTACCGAAGTACCGGGTCTTTTGATAACACTAGTACAATTGTATGAAATGAAATGATAATAATAATAATAATAATAATAATAATAATCATTATTATTATTTTATTTTACAGAAGAGTAAAATTACAATACTATTATTTATGGTTGTCTGTCCCACTTTGCTTTCAAACTTTAAACTATAGAGATTTTATTCTGGTATAAAACTGCAGGGAAACTGTAAAGCTTCTCTTTTGTTGACAACAGATTTATAAACAAAAGGTGAAGATGGCTGGCTTGTCACATTTTCAATGCACATTAAAAGCGACTTTAAGCTCACAGCACTTGCAGAGATGGAGTTCGTGAGAAGCAGCATTTACAATTTGTGAATGGATCCATTGAGATGGATGTTAAAACCAGGAGTAAACAAGGCCAAAGCATGTCTTACCTCATGCTCCTCTCCCTCATGATTGATACTTTCTGTTGAGTTCTTTTTGTCTAGAACTAGAAAACAACAACAACGAGAAACAGGGAAAGTCATCACTCAGCGGCCTGTGAGCATTAATCATTAATATACTCACAAAAAAACTAATTCACAAACATCTAAGCCAAACCAGGCACTTTGATAAATAAAGCACTTTGAAATTTATCTGACCAGCACTGTAACTAAAGCCATGAGCTGTTCACGTCATTAATTCCAACAAACAAGCTTAATCTTGTGAGAAGACTTATAACTGTAGGCTGCTCACTGCATCAATCTGTTTCAGTGCAAGCACATGCCTAATTACTAAAGGGAAACATCGGCTTAGCCCATCCAGTCACTTAAAACCCCTCAAGATGAAAATCAGTGGCATCAATGAGCCACTATAGATCTTAGTGAATCAGTTTAGTCACTTAATGAATGCAATAACTCAGATGAACACTGTTTAACACCTCTGCATTACAAGTTACTTTTTAGTTAGTGACTTTGCTAACAAAACACAAGGCGAGTTTATCTGCTTGACTTTGGATTTTTGCAAATGGATCTCTGGGTAGAATGTTTATGTAGTTACCAGGTTATCATGGGCATCAGAATTTTTTTTTCAATTCAGGTTCAGAAATGTATACCTGATTAAAAAAAAAAAACACTGAAATTCTGAAATTGATTTTTAAAAAGTCTGAGCAAGGTCCAGAAGGTTGATTATTATGTGACCTCAGGCAGGATTTTTTTTTTTTTTTTACTCAGATGGAAAGCCTTAAAAGAAAATTATTTTTGAAATCTGATTGCAAGTATAATTGAAAATCTCAAAAGGACATTCTTTCCTGAAAATTGATTTTATTAGTATTAGTCTGCTATTCAAGCCCAAAGAAGCAAGGAAAATGGAATAAACACACTTGATAGATATATAATGACAAGTGCATGTGAAGTGCTTGACAAAAATAGATGAGAGAGAAATAGATTATAGTACCTTGGTCAGCGTGCTCTGATGGAGTGGACCCTGGATCGATTCTTCCAATCATCGGGTCCTAGAAAAATTGTAGGAAGGTCAAAAATAAATACAGATTGAAATTCAGTGTTATTAGCCGAAACGGCATGTCCAACATGTAGTTCTATATGAAAACTGAACATTTAAAGTTTTCCATTCCTTGCATGTCTATTTATTAAATATCTGGCATATCTGATTACACATTTACTTACCATTAAGAATGTCTAATTGATTTTATATTTAAATTTATTTCACACAGAAAAAAAAAGGACTTACTAATGTCTCACCTGTATTACCTGTCTACCACACTCCATTGTGACCAGTTTATGGCATTTCTTATGGACCAGCAGTTTACAGTTTATGCACTTGTATCCCTGCCTGCCCAGGCCCCAGATACGATCTGTGCAGATGGCACAATGAGCACGCTGTACACAAAAGAAAGCACAGGAACAGGAACAATAAACTATACTGAATGCATGTGCATATAATTCAGACAAATTAAGTAACATAGCCAGTTTCAGAAATAAAAGAGAGCATGTTTGTACCCTGTTAAAACGTTTGGCCTGAAATGCATGTCCATTGGCATAGTAGAGTTTCCTCCAGCGCCTAGCTCCGCGACGGTATATGGACTCTGATTACGACAGTAAGACATAAATTAAACTTACTAATTCCCATCATTATAACCAAATGCATGCTTTCCATCAATTTAAACTGTAAAAAAAACATTACGATCTAAATGACCACAAATGACAAAATGCACATACTGTCTTCTCCAGGACAGGGCATGCCAGGCTTCTCAGGAATACAAGGAAACACTGTGGAGAGAGAGAGAGACTGTGAAAAAAAACCCTACTGACAAACATTTCCAGAACGACCTCTCTGTGACCTCTCCTCATTTGACAGTGGATAAGGACTTTGGGGTCAAGAAACAGAGTCTGTCCAGGCCCGCGAGGTCAGCTGGTGTGGAGAGTGGCTATTGACGGACAGTCGGTTGGGGTCTTTTTCTGAAAGCCCTTGTGGCCAGACATCTCCTCCTCAGCATGACTAATTAACTCACACAGCAGGCAGAACAATGTATCTCTGTCAATCACACCCTGAATCCTATCTCTCCTGTGCACTAATGATCTAAGGACCTGTATAATGCTGTAGGGTGTGTTATAAAAAAATAAATATATGTACCCAAGCCAGAACATCAAAATGTGTAGCTTGGTCTAAGCTCATTAGCAGGGGCCTGCTACACTGCATGTCACATGTCATGCTTCAAAGGACATGGCTGTTATGACTCTAAGGCAGTGTCTGATGTGACAAGTTTCCAGCGACAAGCTGATTGCAAAACTACTGTGCAATGTGACACAATCAGAAAGTATTTGATGTTTAAATGTACAAAATTTTGAACCAGCATAATACTACTGAAATGGAAACCAGGTGGCCAGCAATGGAGATTAGTGTCTGTGACCATTAAACAGCAAAAATGTGCTATTTAAATAAGAAGTTTGTTTGTTCTGCAAGTCTGTCTGTCTTAGTGTGAATGAGCTGTTTTTGTCTACTACATACACTCAAGCATGTGTGGTGCATGTGGCCTTTTCAGCGTCTCTGGTCTCTATATAAGGACTCTCCACGTGAACATCTCCAGTGCTGCTCTTAGAGTTCAAGTCATAACCCTTTCACCATAAAAACTATTTTCAGATAAACAGATATTTAAAGGTCTTCATTACAACCCTCCACAATAAAAGTTTAATTCACTCTGAAGAAATCAAGGAGAGAAATATATTACTAATGTACAGTAGAATGTGCTTTTCATATTAAAATATTATTTTTAAGAAATATCAAAATGTTTAATATTTTATTTTAAACATCAAACCTGTCTGCAGCAAATTGCTTACTTAGAAATGAGGTATTAATAATAATAATAATAATAATTCATTACATTTATATAGCGCTTTTCTAGGCACTCAAAGCGCTTTACATAGTCAGGGGGTATCTCCTCATCCACCACCAGTGTGCAGCATCCACCTGGATGATGCGACGGCAGCCATATTGCGCCAGAACGCCCACCACACACCAGCTTACTGGTGGAGAGGAGACAGAGTGATGAAGCCAATCAGTGGATATGGGGATTGTTAGGAGGCCATGATGGTCCGAGGCCAATGGGCAAATTTTAGCCAGGATGCCGAGGTCACACCTCTACTCTTTTCGAAAGACATCCTGGGATTTTTACTGACCACAGAGAGTCAGGACCTCGGTTTAACGTCTCATCCGAAGGACGGTGCTTGTTGACAGTATAGTGTCCCCATCACTACACTGGGGCACTAGGACCCACACAGACCACAGGGTGAGCACCCCCTGCTGGCCTCACTAGCACCTCTTCCAGCAGCAACCTAGTTTTCTCAGGAGGTCTCCCATCCAGGTACTGACCAGGCTCAGCCCTGCTTAGCTTCAGTGGGAAACCGGTCTTGGGCTCCAGGGTGATATGGCTGCCGGCATATCAGTTAGTCAGTTAGTCTAACTGAATTTCATTACAATTAAAAAAATTAACTTAATAAAACAAAAACAATATATACATTCATTTAAGAATGTGTTGATACTAAATTTGTATTAAATCAAAAATCAATGCAGAAATGTCAAAACAACAACAGTGAACTTCTGAAATAAAACATTCACAAGCCACTACTGTCATAAACATTTAATTCAATTATTAAATTTTCAAAGTTTAATTAATTAAATTGATTAGACATCCCTTTTGCTTATTAACAGAATTTGGAAAAAACTAAAAAGTATTTCATAGGACCCTGTTTGTCGCTTTTTCAAGTCACATCTGCTTAAGACATGGTGTAAGGCTTCATCAGTCATGATTCTTTCAAGAATCTATAGAACGACACAGAGCACAAAATCATACGTAGCCCACCGACATCAAAAGCCAAATCCCAGCGTACCGTGAATAATGAGCTCCGAGTCTTTGTTGAGTTCATAGAGACGTAAGGCCTCCTCCAGCTCCAGCTGAGAAGAAACGGTGCACGGATCCCCTACAATGACAAGCACAGTGAAAACTTTACCAAGACATCAGCATAAGCGACATAACTGACACTGCAAAGAGAAACAGAAAGAGTGAGAGAAATAAAGCACGACTGAGCAAGAGACAAGAAAAAAGCCCCTGCTTGTGATTCTACTGATTTTGGGAGATCATAATGCAAAAAACAGTTTTTGACCACGAATTAGTAACAGGGTCTGTGGTGTTGTCCGAAGCTGACGTCAATCCTGTTGTCATCTAAAGAGCTGCCTGTGGCACCAGCAGTCACCGCTTGTGTAGACATCACAGCGGAGGCAATGAGTGACAGCGGGCATCGATGCCAAGGCTTGTGCAGACAGACGGGATCAGCTATGCTAATGAGCAGCGTGACTCTGGGCTCAGCATGCAATGGTGAAGATTTTGGTATTTAAATGAACTTTCTCCCATCACCACTTCCCATCTCACATGACTAATGCAGCAGTTAATCATCGCATACAGTCAATCTATCCAGAGTAAAACCTGCTCCCTGCTATGCGCTGCGTTCATATTCACTTCATTCCTCATGTAAAATCCATCCATTTTATTCCTGCCAGAGTCCAGGGTAATTTTGACACTCTAATGCAATCTACCAAAAGTGGGTTCATTTGTCATATATAAAACGCTGGTGCAAATGAAGCAGACATTTCAAAAGAATGGCAGGGGTAAGCTTGTTGCTATGGTGACAGCTAGAAAAACAGAATGAGAGGCCACATTTAAACCTGGTATTAGCAATAGCATCTGTCTCAGGGGATCTGATCACAGGTGGACAACACTAAATATAGTTTCAAACAGAGTCCACAATATTTTTTGTCATTACTCAAACTACAAATGGAGGTATTTAGAAATGAAAATGACCATACTGCTTTAATAATGTAAACGCTGATGCACCTAGGACAGTTTTTTTCATTGCCCGGCTCCCAAAGCTTTGATTTGTGGCTCGCATAGCAGTAAATAATACGATGATCATGCAATCAATACAGATATTTCATAAAAACATTAAAAACAAAACAAGCTATAATATAACCCATTAAAAACTTACACCGTCTCTACACCAGACACAAGTGGTGCGACGCGACAAAAGACAGTAGAACCCATTATAAGTTATATAACAACTCAAGAAAAAAAACAAAGGTAGGAAATAAAGATTATAAGCAAAAATGGGCACTCATTGGTTTAAGCCCTGTGTGTAGTCAAGAAATCAAACAGAGTTTCTCTTTAACAAAATCTGATCACAAGGGGCGACAGCAAATTTTCTCAGATCAACAGGGACAGATGTTAATACCAGCTGTAAATAATGCCAGAGAGAGTTAAGAAACACAAATGACACACAAAAGACGAACCTTCTTCATCAATCCATTTCATGGTGAAGAGCTGGTCATTGTCCATGGCACACATGTCCCGCACCTCACTGCACAGCCCCTCATAGGAGATGGAGGGATCGAAATGTGTGATCATTATGTCCCTAAAACAGAAAAAAGGTGACATTAATTTAGAGTTTATTTCAATAATATTCTATATTTTATTTAAGCTTATCATACATTTATGGAGATATTCTGTAACCTTTTGTTTGGTAACTCTATATTTATTCAAAACACTATCCGCCGTTGTTAAAAGACCAAAAGACGAATACAGTGCAGCAGGGAGTATAATTCAATGAGTTTCTGGGAAGCGGTGTTGTATTACTAGCAAATTCCCATAGTAGGATGCACACTAGCACCTTCTTTCCCTCTGTTGGCTATTGTGTTCACACTGTTTTGGTTAATTATTGACAGCAGGGGAGTCCTTCCTGTCTACGAGCCAATGCGCTGACCAGCACATGCCTTCAGGTGGCCGCTGAGACTAGTGGAAGTGCACACACCACTTTATGACAGAAAAAGCTGTTTTTTTTCTGATCCAGGACCATTAAGAAGAAGCTACTGTATGAATGTTAAAGGACAAACTCTGTGCCTCCTGTGATACTTAGGGCTGCACAATTTATCGATAGCGATTAATTGCGATTGTGATGCACATTTTGTCAATAAAGCCGGTTCTGTGATTAGTAGTAAATCTCCATCACCTGCTTTCGAATGGAGCAGCATTTACTACAGAGAGCTATGCAAAATCGCATTCATAAATCGCAGACGATATAATCATAGGATTATGAAATCGACGTAATTGTTCGCGATAACAACATAATCAGTGAACTACGGCTCCGTGTAGTAAATGCTGATCCATCTGAGCACGTGAAAATACCACATTTAATAAAATGTTTTTACTCCAAACTCACTTCATAACGTCATTCGAGTGTTTGAATTAAATCCTTCTGTGAGATGAGGTGGCTTCTTAAACAGAATATTAACGCATTTTCAATTTCATTGTATTCTAACTAGTGACAATGGCTATGTCGATTAGCATTTTATTATAGATATACTATATTATGATGAAAATTATAATAAGAGGAAGAACTCAGATAAAACATATTGCCATAGTCGTGTGTTTATTAGTCACGTTGAATCAATGAAAGCAGTGTTTATTAGTCACGTTGAATCAATGAAAGCAGTTAAATCTTCTGTTTATTCAGCTGCAGCGATTTCCTGGATTTCTTCTTCAGGGCATATTTGGATTTTCAGCGCGAGAGTGCCCACTGGCCTTTGGATGGAGATTTACTACTGATCACAGAACTGTGCTTCACTGAAAGATACGCATGACAATAGCAAAAAACATAACATATCTGTGACATTCTATAAGCTTTGTGTCAGTAAACTGTGCTTTAGTTAATTTTTACAGAAGTGTAGGGCTGCAACTAACGATTATTTTTATAATCGATTAATCTGTCGATTATTTTTACGATTAATCGATTAATCTTTATGTACTTCTATTTTAGATTTTTCCATTTTTTCCCCCAAGTAAATTATTAATAAAGGGTCTTTATCATTCAGCATAGATTTTTAAGAGATTTTAACCATTTTGCATTGTCATATCCTCATCAAAAATATACCTGGAGTTGTTTTATTATGTGTTAGTGATCCTTTGTCGAGCTCTTCTGCAATCAAAACACTGACCCATACTCTAGCAAATTTCACAAGGAGATTTCAAATAATGTTTTCACCATGGCAGTCCTTAGAGCTCCTAAAGTAGTTTAACATCCCGAACAAAGCTTATTAAGGAATCTTTCAGAACATATTTTCACGAAGAATAAGGATAAAACAGAATAAGATTGCAGTGCGTTGTATTTTATTATTTACTGGGAAACAGCTTTATAGCTTATGCTGTGAAATTGTAAACAATCCTTCGAATAAAGTGCCAATGGCATGAAACCTGAATGGAATTCCCAATTTAAAGTAAAATCCATCAGAAGGTTGTCCAGAAAAAAAAAAAAATCGGACACACACAAAAAACCTGCTGTGTGAAAAAGAGCAGTGAATACTTAGAAAAAAAAAGTGCATTTCAAATATCTTTAAACATTTACCTCTCTCATTCAGTCATAATTAGGCTGCACGACTGAATTATGAACTGGTAAATGACAAACTGATCACAGAACATGTTTGTAAAGCTTTAAATGTTAACTGTTAAAAAGCAATGTTATCAGCTTTTACGACTAAACATTTGCAAACAACATTGTACTGGAGAATCTGCACAAATGAAAGTCTTAGGGGCCGTTCACATATCGCGCCTAAAAACGCGTGGAAAACGCTAGGCGCACCGCTTTCTCCTCCTTTCCAAAGCGCTCGTGCAGTTGCGCCCCTGAGGCGTCTGCCTTTGCTAAGCAACCATGACGTGCTCTCTCCTTGAAGACGCGGAAATTTCAGCAAAGGATAAATGGATTTGCAGCTCTAAAAATCGCTTGCAGTAGCTCTGCTACTAAATTTATTTCAAAATGGAAATCCATATACAACTATGATCAGCTGTTCCTTCATCTTGGCTGAGCTTTTAACGTTGTTACGGGAAAGGATTAAGCTGATTATTTAGTTCTTGTCACATGACCCGCGGTGCGCTTGCCGCATTCTGAAAAGTTGAAATGTTTTTAACTCGATGCGGTGCGGACGCGCCCAATAGTATCGGAAAAACGGGCGCGTCGCGACCGCGTCGCTTCCATTATGAGCGCGCATACTGCGCGCCTACATTGGAAATAACGAACATGAGCGCGCAAAAGACGCGATATGTGAACGGCCCCTTAAACAGTTCAGTAGTGCAGAGTTTACAGGTTAATCTTCTTTTTTGAAGGCTCAAAGTAAAGTACTCCCACATCCCGCTGAATGCTGCAGAGACGCTGTTCGGGAAGCACGTGACATAAAACGAGGCCAGCTATTGGCTATTCGCTACTTCTCCTGTTGTACTGGCTGAGTAAAACCTCCGGTGGCTCATTACTGCCACATTTTGGTCACCGCAGATTTGAAATATGCACGAAATGAGCCGCTTACGGCAAATAAGTTATTTAGCAACGAATCGATGACTAAATTAGTTGACAACTATTTTAATAATCGATTTTAATCGATTCGTTGTTTCAGCCCTACAGAAGTGATAAACATCCTAATATTATTGCTTTCTACAAACGATATAAAATTATTCTGGAACATAATACACTGTATCCAATCTCTTAGCATGAACAGACGCAGCCTGCGAGAGCTCAGCGTCACTGCAAGGAGGTGGTGAAGCCACATTCCTCCGTAGGGCATACATGGATTGGCTCACACTCCCTTTTATAAAAGCACAATGAACAAACATTCATTCCCACTGTCAAATAGGACTTACAAGAACATCACATACAATTTCCTGAACATGGAGGTGTAAACAAGCTCATGGACACTAAAGTTCATGTGAAAAATACACAAGGAATTTAAAGCAAACAATGGGTGAATTAAAGGAATAGTTCACGCAAAAATGAAAATTCCTTCATCGTCTACTCATGTCATTCCAAACCTATATGACTTTCTTTTTTCTCTGGAACATAAAAGAAGATACAACATGAATGTTGGAGTTTAACAGTCTCGGCCTTTCGTCCACATGAAAACGCAGTTTCAGGGCACCGAAACCGAACATTTTTGAAAACTACGGCCAGGGTGAGCATTTTCAGAAACGCTGGTTGCAGTGTTGTCGTGTGGACAGTATAACCGGGGTTTTTGCCTTGCGACGTCAGAGTGTGCGCCGTTATCCGCTGTGTTTTTACGATTTGGGTTATATCGCCGCCTGCTGGTGTGGCATGCTCTTGACAGCGCTTTATAGCATGTTTTTGCGTTTTCATGTGGACGGGATTTTTTTTTTAAACGCAGGAGGAAAAACTCCGGTTATAAAAATACCCGTGTCCGTGTGGACTAGGCCTGATACAGATAGAAGTCTGTCTAATAATCAGATAGGACAGTTAAAGGAATTAATGTACAACCCGAATTCCGGAAAAGTTGGGACGTTTTTTAAATTTTAATAAAATGAAAACTAAAGGAATTTCAAATCACATGAGCCAATATTTTATTCACAATAGAACATAGATAACGTAGCAAATGTTTAAACTGAGAAATTTTACACTTTTATCCACTTAATTAGCTCATTTAAAATTTAATGCCTGCTACAGGTGTCAAAAAAGTTGGCACGGGGGCAACAAATGGCTAAAAAAGCAAGCAGTTTTGAAAAGATTCAGCTGGGAGAACATCTAGTGATTAATTAAGTTAATTGATATCAGGTCTGTAACATGATTAGCTATAAAAGCTTTGTCTTAGAGAATCAGAGTCTCTCAGAAGTAAAGATGGGCAGAGGCTCTCCAATCTGTGAAAGACTGCGTAAAAAAAAATATTTTTGCAGTAAACGATTATTTTTTAAAATTGTGGAAAACTTTAAAAACAATGTTCCTCAACGTCAAATTGCAAAGGCTTTGCAAATCTCATCATCTACAGTGCATAACATCATCAAAAGATTATAATAAACATTATAACAAACATTATAATACTTTCTCATTAGCCGTCAGAATTAGTCAAATATGCATTTATGTAATTTAAACAAATTTTTGAATGACTAATGAACATTTAATTTCACAAACCTTGCAAACTCAGTCAAATCCAGCTGTGAGATCTTGTGAAGTGTGCATTTTTATCCAGCATGATCGCGTGTGACAGTCGGTCCATGTGAACTGAATGCTTTAAACTTTAAACTTGTGATTACAAATTATGCTGCGCTTTATGCATTTTCCCACTGTCATATTCCTGTCATTTTATCTGTGTGCTCCATGGGTTACCCTTGCTTTATTTGAAATATATAATTCCCAATGCACACAAACTTCCCAGAATATTGAGTGTCTTTTTGGTTACACTTAGGGCTGGGATAAACGATTATTATTTTTTACGATTAATCTAGCGATTATTTTTTCGATGCATCGATTAATCTAACGATTAATTTTTCAGACCGATTCGATTTCGATTATCTCCCCATTAATTGACTACTAACAATTTATACATGTTGATTTACATATCTGAATGAAAAAAAACATGAATTCCTTAACATTGCAATATATGTTTATTGCTCTTAAAATTACAAAATAAAAGACTGACTAAGAATGCATTACTTTGCACTTGTATAGAGATAGCATTCAATAAAACCTTGAAGCCTTGAAAACACATAGCTTACTGAAACAAGCTTACTGAACACATATGGCCTAGCTTACTGAAAAAAAGTTCTTCTTTCAGATGAAAATAACAACAACTTGATGTCTAGCATTCAATAAAAAGGTCACCCAAAATACTTGTTTAGAGCAATTGAAAGAATACAGAAACCAATGTAAACTTGAGGGCTTTAAACTAATACAGAGAGCTTTTCCAAAAAAAAAAAAAAATTAACAGTGGGAGCAGCAGCCTGTCATGGAGAAAAAAAAATCTCTGAATGCTCCACGTCAAACTTTGGCGTTCCGCCCTTTTTCTATCGTATCTAATGATTTTGGTTAATATACACGAGGGAGGGAGGGAGGGAGGGAGGGAGAGAGAGAGAGAGAGAGCGCAAGACAGCGCTCGTGTAGTTTGAAGACTGTGAGTGCACGAGCGCGCGTGAAACTTTGGTGTTTTTCTATCGTGTTTAATGATTTTGATTAATATGCACGAGGGAGAGAGAGAGCAAGAAGCGCTTGTGTTGTTTGAAGACTGTGAGTGCGCGCTCACAGCCGGGGCTCTCTCTCGTACGCGCCCTGTCAGGCGCAGCAGTCATTCTATTCTACATCACTCACCGATCAAATAAGGCTTTGAAAGCCGCCAAAAAAAAAGATCAATGCAGAAAAACCCCTGGATTGGTTATATAACGTTGGACAGAATGTTGATCCGGCCATCGCGTATATTCAGCGCACATAAGGTAAATGTTTTGCAAACGTTTTTTAGAGAAATAAAAACAGGTCGACAATCGATGCGCATATTTTGCGTCGACGTATTTTTTGCGTTGACGTCATCGATGACCTCGACGCGTTGTCCCAGCCATAGTTACACTGTTTACTTCCTTTTTAATTATATTTTTATTAAATATTTATTTATTTATTTGTGAAAAATACTTTGTCATCTAAAGTATAGTATGTTTATTTTACACATTTATTTTTTAATCCATTGTCAAATGATTTCGAATTTCTTAAATATTAAAAAAATTTTAGAAACTATATCGGCATTCGGCCCCACTGCTTTCCAAGATATCAGCATCGGCATATGGGTTGACCACTAATAATAATAACAGTTACTGATATTGCACAGTCCTATCCCAGAACAAAAGAAAGTCATAAAGGTTTGGAATGACCTGAGGATAGGTAAATAATTTTCAGCTTTGGTGAACTATCTTTTTAAGTCAGATGACCATGACATCAGGAAGACACATAAAGACATAAAGTAACATCTCTTCTGTATTTGACATCCATAAAAAAAAAAAAATCAGATATGAGTTGCAATATAGGTCAAATCACCTTAAAGACATGAACACATGAGAAAGACCAAAATAAAACACAGCTGAGTGACAGAAAGAGAAGCAGAGAAAAAAAAAGAGAAGGATAAAAGCTGTGAATTTCATCTTTGCTTCAGGGGCTTTCATACAGAAGATAAAAGGTGCATTGAGTAAGACTTCCTTCACTCTATTCAAGACTCTACTGCATTCAGGCAGAAACCTGCCATTAAGGCCTCCATACACCAAAGGAACAACCTCTGATCGCTCCATCGTGGCTATAATAGAGGTTGATACAGAATAAGGGCACTGAAATTGGTTCAAAGATTGGCTAAAATTACCTACTGAAAAACAACAGAAACCAAAGGGAACACACACACAGGAACAAATGTAGAGTTTCAAAACTGTCCACACCCAGGAATTCAATGCTACTATTTTTATAAGGCGTGAGCCATCAATTCACGCTCTCCACAGAGCTTTTCTTCAAAGCCAAAACAAAGTCAAATGTGGGATGATAGGTTTCCTTGAAGATGTTCAACATCACTGAGGCCAGTTCAGAAACACTATTGGCAATGGACCGGTCAATTCCCTATAATAATAATATTATTTTATTTATATATTTTTTATAATTACTACTACTACTACGATTATCTTTAGCAACTGGCTGAAACTGATTGAATCACCAAGACAGCTGCACACATACAATAGCGCTCATGCCGAGTGTAAATAGATCAGTCTCCAACAGGTCTGGCAAAAGATACTTGTCATACAAGTTTTTCAAGTGCATGACAAGCACACGCGTCATCATGAAAAGAAATCTGACTGAAATCAGTTAAGCATAAATGTGCTCCTTTATCCACCTAAAAGTTATATATTTATAACAACTCAAGAATTGTTTCCCACACAGTAAGATGAATAAGAAACAAATTCACAGCTAACAATTCACCGATAAACTAGTTCTAGATCTGTCATAATATTACATAATATGATGATCAACATATAGTGTTCGTAACACATGAACAAACTGTCTACATATATAATTTAATGAATTTCATCACAGCTATACGTGATTGTAGTTTTCCCTTAATTATACAGTTATACAGAAGCACCTAAATGTGAAAGAGAACGCAAACGTTACAATAGACAGGTAGACATATCGAGTTCTGAAAACATCACACCATAAGCCATAATTATCTTAACTCTAAAATAACATACAAACTTAAAATCAGTATGTTTACGTTATCTATTATAAGACGGGAAGAAAGACCAACTATAGAGGAAGAAATGAATGAACGGCTGTTTAACTGGAGATGGTTTCACCTGACAACTTCATCAGAGTTTTGTTTGGGGCTTAGCTGACTCTGCCTGCTAGCTGGCTAATTATTTATTTGTGTATATCCCGAAACCACAAAATTAAGAGGTCAAGATAAGAGTATAAGTGTATCGAAAGATCTAAAGGGACAGCACAGTCTCTCACTGGCTACTCACCCTCTGTAGTAAGCTTTTACCCGGACCTGGTGCGGGTTTTCTCCGGGGTGGGACATGGTGCTGTCCCGCAGCGTGGGCATTATGAACTCCCCGTACTCCGGCTAGCGAGCTAACTTAGCTAATGAAGCTAGCCCGCTGTCGTCTGACGAGAAGGAAAATAACAACCGGAATTAGAAAACTGGACCTATTCCTTGATCCAAAATAGTGTTGACTCCAGTGGTAGAATCGGTCTGTCTGAAATATTATTACTAAAGTTCTGACAGAAATTATTAGGTCTAGTAAAACTTCAGTGTCTGACGGGAAACACTCCCTTCTCTCGCTCAGGCCTCGAAACGGAATGATCCAAACAGCGGAATGTGGAGGGGAGGGGAGGGGTGAGGGGGATTTCCGACAAAAACATATTATTACACATTATTACTTACTGTAAACATCACAAAAATAATTTGTCTACACAGTTTAGAGTCGGTGAAAACATTAAACGTCCCCAACACGGTTAATGTTGGATGTATTTTACATTTATGTTCAAATGAGTTAGGTTGGATGGAAGCGTCGGTGGCATTCCGATTATACCACACAGAACTGAAGAGGGGGAGAAGAGCAGCTTGCATCGTTTTAAGAGTCTAGAAACCAGTAGAGATTCATGAGGAATTTAACGATTCTAACTAGTACCGATTCCTCTTTAAGATTTCTCTACTAATTTTGAAGAAGAAATATTTGGGGGAAATGCAATTCAAAGATTTCATTAGAACAGATATAGCCTAGAAAATCAGGAAAAAGTAATACAATAAAAATGTTTAATGACTTCTGAAATGCTGAATAAGTGTAGTCCTTCAAACTAGCACTCTCTATTCTACTTCTATTCTTCTAACACTTGTTTAATTTAAAAAGAAAAATAGCCTCTCTTAACACTACACTGTAAAAAAATCTAATGAGCTATTTACTTAAAAAAATTAAGGTAACAATATTACACATAATATTTTTGAGTAGTTTTTCAGGCTTGATTTTATAATGGAATCTACCTGAAGAAATCTCCTAAATTAATTAATCTGTGATCCAACGAATTTAATATAATTAGGGAAATGTGCTCATTTATTTTAAGTTTATTCTCAAAAGTCTGTGATTTTTAATGAGGTCTGTTTCTGTTATTCTATACATTTACAAGACTGTATTTAGCCAATCAGCTTAAGTAGGAAACTACTTTAGAAATGCTGGAAAGTACTGCACTAGCACTAGCAAAGCTACTGCTCATTGAAAAAGGCATAATTAGAGGAGTGTTATCCATAACCACAAGGCCTACTCTTCTGCACAGTGGTAATGATTACACTGTGCAATGGAAACTTTAATGTTATAGAAACTCTTACAAATGTCAAACATAACTGAATATTAAACATTAATAGATGCTTCCCTTCACTCAAAAACATAAAGCATTTAATTTAGCCACATGCAAAGCATGCTGGGAACTACAGTATCAATAACCTCTAAAATAAAACTGCAAAATTGAGCGAATTCTCTTAAAATAAATAGGCAGCCTTCTTTCCTTAATTATTTTTATTAATTTAATCAGTTCCTCAATTCAAGCACCAAACTGAAAAAGTCTCCTTAAAAAATGAGGAAAAATTATCTCTTGGTTTTATTCGTAAAAAGTCCTCATTATTTTCTTTGCAACACTGAATCACAATTTCTTGAATGAAATCCACACATTATTTTTAATTATCACCTTAATTTCTTTAATGAAAATTAAAAGACCCATGATTCATTTTTTACAGTGTAGCATTCTCCTTTTCTTTTCTACTTGTTTTCTTTGTATTTATTATAAAAATGACCCACTAGTATTCTCTATTCCAGTGGTTCCCAACCTTTTTCAACTCGCGGCCCACACAACCAAACACATATGTTTGCGTGGCCCACTGCAAAAAAATTAACTGACCCCACTATTTTTGGGTTAATAACTTAGCACTCAGAAGCTAGATTGTTAACTGTCTTTATTGAATGAACTGGCAATGAACAGTCAATAACTCAGGCTGGCACCGCTTGGCACAACTGTTGTTTTTCTGTAGCATACACAGCAAAAATATCTTAAGATAAATTGGCGGTTTATTCTTAAACCAATCAGCGAGCTCGAATAGTGGAAGAATAGTTACAGTTTAATATTTTTTCTTATTATGAACTTAATATCATATATATAAATGAAATTGTTATTATGTTATGACTTAGACATTTTTACATATATGGACAATATTATTTCTTTTAATAGTAATTGGCGGCCCACCTGCAATACCATCGCGACCCACAGGTTGAAAATCACTGCTCTATTCTTTTTCTATTCTTGTGACTTATTTTATTTTTATTTTAAAAATCCTCTAACACTAGCGTTGCCTATTCTTTTCCTACTTGTTTTCTTTTTATTTATTATAGGCATATAAAAAAAACTTAATACATGTACGGCTAACCTTTCTCAGCATTTACATATTATTCATTTTTTGTTGGGTTTGATTGCTTGTATTGTCCTTATGTCGCTTTGAATAAAAGCGTCTGGTAAATGACTAAATGTAATGTAAAATGTACAGGATAGCACAGTAAACTAGTGAGCCATGAAGTAAAAACGTGCTCATTATTAAAGGGTTAGTTCGCCCAATTTGCAAAATTATGTCATTAATAACTTATACCCTCATGTTGTTCCAAACTCGTAAGACCTCCGTTTATTTTTGGAACACAGTTTAAGATATTTTAGATTTAGTCCGAGAGCTCTTAGTCCCTCCATTGAAGCTGTGTGTATACTGTCCATGTCCAGAAAGGTAAAAAAAACATCTTCAAAGTAGTCCATGTGACATCAGAGGGTCAGTTAGAATTTTTTGAAGCATCGTAAACACATTTTGGTCCAAAAATAGAAAAAACTACGACTTTATTCAGCATTGTCTTCTCTTCTGTGTCTGTTACAAGACAGTTCAAAACAAAGCAGTTTGTCATATCCGGTTCGCGAACGAATCATTTGATGTAACCGGATCTTTTTGAAACAGTTCAACAAATCCAACTGAATTGTTTTAAACGGTTCACGTCTCAATACGCATTAATCAGCCAAAGACTTAAACTGTTAACTTTTTTAATGTAGCTGAAACTGAGTTCAAACAAATCAATATCCCGCAGTAATTCATTTACTCAAAACAGTACACTGATTGAACTGCTGTGAAGAGAGAACTGAAGATGAACACCGAGCCGAGCCAGATAATGACTCGTTCACGAGTCAAGAACCGTTTCTGTCAGACGTGTTCAATTCGAGAACCGAGGAGCTGATGATACTGCGCATGTGTGATTCAGTGTGAAGCAGACCGACACACAGAGCGTCTGAACTGAACTGATTCTTTTGGTGATTGATTCTGAACTGATTCTGTGCTAATGTTATGAGCCCAGGTAAACCGAAGGCTTGCAACCATCGCCAATGATGCCATTATGTCGAGCGCAAAAGAACCGGTGAACCATTTTCTTCAACCGGTTTATTGAATCGAACTGTCAGAAAGAACTACTGAGCCCCTTACACACTGCCATTCCGGCAAATACACGGGTAAAGTGTTCCGGCAACTGTTCCCGGGTCACTAGATTTTGCACTTCCACACTGCCAGTGATTACCCGGGATATGTGCGTGCTTTCACACACAACCCGTAAAGATCCCGTAACGACATGTGACATCAGCGCGTGACGTGTAATGTACGAGTCGAAAACGCTAGGCACGTTATACTTTCACTGAAGCAAGCGAACGATCTCGGCGTCAGCGCGGAAAGTGAGGAACTAACTGATCTCTGCTTCATTACAGTTTGCACATATGTTTTCGTCGCGAACGTTGATCTTCCTTCAAAACAGTCGGTAAAAGAGTCGCGCGATAACGCGCGTCATCACTTCGACACGGCATTAGATCTGGCTTTTGTTCACACAGCGCTCGTCCCGGGTTGAACCCGGCAATGTTACTAGGTCCCCTACCCGGGTTCAATGCCGGAATCAATCCCGGGACGTGGTTGCTTTCAAACAGAAGGTGACCCGCCAATGTTCCGGCAATATGCCGGGTCCGACGTGCAGTTTGAAAGGGGCTCTGGTGATCCGAAAACCGATGCAACCGGTTCTTGACTCGTGAACGAGTCATTATCTGGCTCGGCTCGGTGTTAATCTTTCTCTTCACAGCAGTTCAGTCAGTGTACTGTTTGAGTACATGAATTACTCCGGGATATTGGTTTGTTTTAACTCAGAGGGAGTGTCAGCCAAATTAAACAAGTTAACAGCTTAAGTCATTTGTGGATTAATGCGTATTGGAGACGCGAACCGTTTAAAACGATTCATTTCGATTTGGTGAACTGGTTCAAAAAGATCCGGTTACATCGAATGATTCGTTCGCGAACCGGATATCACAAACTGCTTTGTTTTGAACTGTCTTACAACAGACATGGAAGAGAAGACAATGCTGAATAAAGTCGTAGTTTTTGCTATTTTTGGACCAAAATGTATTTTCGATGCTTCAAAAAATTCTAACTGACCCTCTGATGTCACATGGACTACTTTGATGATGTTTTTCTTACCTTTCTGGACATGGACAGTATACAGTACACACAGCTTCAATGGAGGGACAGAAAGCTCTCGGACTAAATCTAAAATATCTTAAACTATGTTCCAAAGATAAATGGAGGTTTTACTGGTTTGGAACGACATGAGGGTGAGTTATTAATGACATAATTTTAATTTTTGGGTGAACTATCCCTTTAAATCAAATTAGGTTAATCCAGTAACTGTTCCGACTGATTCAATAAAAATAACCTGATCATTTTATAATTTCCTCGGTATGTCTATGATTCACTAAATAACCGTTTTAAATTCATTCGTTCAGTAATCGATTCTTGCGTGTCACAAGAAAACATTTTGTGATACAATTTTATAATTCATGGTGTAATACGCCTTCTAGTGGCAAGACTACTGTACTAGATTACCGCAGATTCTTGATACAAGAGTCTCTGTGCTGTTACTAGCCTAGTCTACTCAATCATTCTGACAAAATTATCAAATCGTATAACCTTAGAGGTTTAAAAAACATAATAGGCCTATTGTAATACGTTTAGGACTTTGCATAATTGTTTAATATGATGCAGACTGAAGTTTATGTGCAAATGAAACAGAAGCACTCCTAATGAAACTTCACCTATGCAATTTCATTATAAAGTTTAAAACAATTAAAACCCGCACTAAACATATAGGACGGTAGATGCACGGTACAATCTATTAGTCCGACTTATTTGGGAATTAATATTAGCTACAGACGGTTGCTTGTGATAAATTTCTTATAAAAAAAAGTGTACAGAAATGCGCACCCCGAATCTATAGGCAACAACATCCTTATTACATAGATATTTAATATCTAATTTATCAAAGGTTAATGGCTCATTTATAGATTTTTAATAGGCCTAATGTAATGGTGAAATTTAAGTAGGCTAGTCAAAATGACTGTATTACACGAAGTTAATTTGTCGAACACAACGTAGCCTACAGAAATTTACGTTTAGGCCTACTAATGCAAACTATCAGAAACGACAAGTATATTAGCAGTTTTTAACTGAATACACACAAATAAAAATTCAATATCATCAGTGTCTTTAAAAAGGGGCCAGTGGTGAATTGACGTGGAGAGCAGCGCTGCAAGAAGTCCTCCTACACAGCAAGTGGTGCTGCTGGCTCAGAAATTTCTCAGCTTCAGTAGCGTTTTATTTTTATCTCCATTTTAGAGCGCGCTGTCGCATTCCAACATGACTGGGGCCGTGACGGAGCACAGCAGCGCGCGCTCACGTCTCAGCTTCACATCAGCCAGGTAACCCATCAACGACTGCGTCTTCACTGCATGGGACAACAGCGTCATGATCGCATGATTCCCCAATGACGCAGACGGAATGTCTTAATAAAAACATATTTAGAAAATGATTCCCGTCAAACCGTTTCTTAGAAGAAATCTCAATGTCCCACATGAAGAATGTTATGGTGGGCTCGACTGGAGAGGTGGGCGTTTCTCCATGTCACTGGGTTGTTAAGAGCAGTTCGGACTGTAGACATGACTGAGGCGCACATTCGGCCTGCCCAGATATTGTACCACGCACTTCATAAGCGGCAGTCTGGTTAAGTATTTCTGATTACTGTATATGGTTGATTATTGTGTATGCTACTGTAACAATGTTTAGTTGGTTCAATAACCCATAACAAGCTAGTTCAAAATGAGTCTCATTATGGAAGTCACACAAGTAGTTAATTAGCCTAGTTGTTTTTTTCTACAAAAACCTTATTAAATAATCTCGACGTGCGTGGGTTTTATAATTCATTAGACTATTTTTTAAATATTTTATGGTAAATCACATTTTCTAGATATTTCTTTATAGACTACCTTTAAACGAATTATACAATCATTTTACAATTGACTGTATAAGTTCACGACACCGAATTACCGAGAGAGGTTTGGCTTATAAATTTGGTAAATGATAATAGGCTTTTTATATTTTATTTAAAATATGCCTATGTGATTTTAATTTTACCTTGATCTACTTCGTATTTACTTCGTTACGGTTTAAACTAATTATTCAATGACCTTTTGGGAATTGTAATTCCTGAATAGACTATCTCTGTGAATAGGCAATATGTATGTATGATCTTTTTAATCGACTATGTCATATATTTTGGATAGTGTGTCTGGATACAAAATGTCGTAGGCTATAGCATAAACTAATATTGACATTTTTTTAAATAAAAAATCAATTAGTTGTAAAGATCGAATGAATTTCGCGGCAAAAGAAAGCGCTTGGTAGCACAATATGCATATACCATAAACCGGTATGTATTCTCTCTTCATTATTTTCGCCTATTCTAATTAATTATTTCCCCCACAAATGTTGTATGACAGTAGGACATAGACTATACTGTACAAATATGCCTTCTGTAATCCGACAAATAAAATGAATTATGCAGTTTTAATATTAAATACTGTAAAGATGCAGTTCTAGAAAACAAGCGACATTTGCGCACAGAAATCGGCCAATATGCTGAATTTGAAATGTCAGATTTTAAATAAACTATCCATTCTACTAAAATATTACTAAATGCAGATGTAAAACTGCAAATACTCTATTTCTTAGCAACAGTTTTATCAAACTGATATTGTAAATTATCGTAGCATATGTTAAATAAAACAGCTTCAATAATCTTATCAAATAAAAAAAAATGAATTTATGACATTGTTTGAATTATTATTAAATCTATACGATATGTACGTTGTTGTAGCCTACATTTTAATTATACATTTAAATGATTTTTTTATTTTAAGTATAGCTAATGACTTGCAAATTCATACTTTTTATGAATTTGGAATTTTGTAAACGTGTGAATTTTCAAGGTATCTAGTACTAGTAACTTGTGTTATTATAAATGTGAAATGTGATTAAAAGGCCATATTGGTGCAACCATTCATACTGTGTTAATCACTTTAATTTCCAGAATATTTATTGGTATTATGTTTATTTCTGTTTATTTTGGGGACCCTTTGAGCAATAATGCATTTATAAATGCATTTGGGATTTCTTAAGAATGACTTGTTTTTAGTGGTCCTGGTTGATCTGGCTTCTTGATCTCAGGTTATGACATGGGATGGACCTTATTAAAGTAAAAACATGTCACACCCAGAATTCACATTAATTCACACATTCATTCATACACATACACATTTATACATAATTCAGCACAGGCTGCATTATGTATCTATTGCCCATATAAAATTAAGTTTATTTAATTATATAATTAAAAATAGTATTACCCTAGCGTTTTTATGTAAATTATATAGTATTTAGTAAAATATTTTTAATGCAATTTATTTATTTATTCATTTTTATTTATTTTATTTATGTTTTATTTTGGGGGGGGGGGGGGTAACTTAAACTGTCTGAACTAAAATCTCCAACGTAATTGCAAACATTTACTTTTAGTAATAAACTAAAAAGTGACTCAGGATAAATTGTTTAATTATTCTCAAACATTCCAATAAATATGTTGTAATTAAAAAAAATTCTGATAAAGTACCAATAACCAGCAAACCATGCAGTTGAACAGAAGTAGATTACAGAATATAGGATATATTCTCTCAATTATTTAAAATCTTTCTGTATTTTTAAAAAATTTCTCCAAAATTACAGTGGCTAATCGTGGCTAACAAACCCCTCTGATGGGCGACGCAGATAAACAGAGTCAGGAAGAGATGCAGGGTGACGGCTGTGTGACAACAGCCTCCAGCAGCAGTGCACTCACCGCCAGCTCTACACCCGCATCCAACACTCCCACAGCCATTCCTCTGGGAAACATCACTTCAGACAGACAGGCAGTCCAGGTAATTCCCCACCGGTATCAACGGTATAACATATTAAACAAATGTTATTAAACAATGCTAATGAATCCTGTTTTATTTAACTCTGATAAAGAATAGCAACAGCCTATTAATGAAGCCAAATTCTGAACATTGCTTCGAGGCTAGTCTAATATTCAGATGCAAGTGTTTTGTTGTGGATTTGAGCAAATAAAATGTGCAAAAAGTTGATTTCTTCCAGTGCCGTGTGAAGCCTATGATGTGGTGTTTTGCTAGTTAATCCAGCAGACATTACACAGACCACAGAGCATGACAGCTCAGTACCTGCAACAGATGTATGCTGCCCAACAACAACATATCCTGCTGCAAACAGCTGCACTACAACAGCAGCATCAACAAAACCTCATGGCTGCACAAATCCTGACCACTACAGAGCAGGTATGATGATATATGGAATTATGTGCAATAAAATGTAATGTAATATTTATATAATATAATATAATGCTACTTCTCATCAGACCGCACAAACTAATGGCAGACAGCCCACCTCCTCCCCTCCATCATCCAATGGGAATGTAACTCAGCTGGCTAGTGTGTCTCAAACAGCAGTGAGTGCTTTCATTTTTTACATGTTTGTCACAAACCTACTTTTATTTCACATAGATGGAGCACATGCTCTCATTTGGACATTATGTTGGGGAAAAAAAGCCTCATAAAAAGTTTACTTCCGAAAAGTTGTATGCTTTTGAATGTAAAATAAATCTGTTTTTGGTAAAATAGTGAATAAGTTCAGGCTTTATCCAAATATTTAAAGGGATAGTAAATTCTTTCAATCATATTCTCACCCTCATGTTGTTCCAAACATGTATGAGTTTCTTTATTCTGTTTAATAAATAAAAAATATTTGGTAAACAAAAACAGTTGACTGTAGCTATTGACTTCCACAGTATTTTTTTTGCATAGCACTGGAGTCAATGACTACCATCAAAATATATTTTTTGTGCTCAAAAAAATAAAGAAAATTGACTTGAGTAGACGATGACAGAATTTTCATTTTTAGTTGAAGTATCTCTTTAAGATTTTGATTAAAGATGAATTGCATATAGGAAAACCCCTCTCATCCTCTAGATCACCATGCCAACCTCTCCTGTAACTCAGCCAATAGGTCGCATCCAGGTCACTAGCTCCAGTAGCACAGCGGGAGCCATATCCCAGCAGGCCATGCTTCTAGGAAACAGCTGTCCCACAGGTAGCCAGGCCCAAATGTATCTGCGCACTCAGATGGTAAGCAGATATTTGCTAAGAGCATCAGAGCTCACTGGTGTTCTGAAGTCTCCACTGACTTGACCTGATTCTGTTCTGTGTTCTTTCTTCTATTGTTGTGTCACTGTCTCTTAACCTGTAGCTGATTCTTACTCCTGCTGCCACTGATCTGACTGTCGTGAGTTCAGTGTCCTCTCAATCAGCATCATCACAGGTAAGACAGTGTTTTTTTAGTCAATTTATGGGTTAATGGTGCCATTTGTGCCAGATTTATATATGTATTTAATTATGTAATAAATAATAATATAATATATAAAATATATGGTATAATAAATAATGTATTTGTTTATTTGATTAGGGTTACTGCTGTGTAATAAATAAAGGTAAAATCATATTTTCCCCACTTCAGAGTTATTTTATATGGATTGTTGTTGGAATTTAAATGAATTAATTTATTTATTTGCATAAGCTTTGAACATTTTATAAATTAAATATAATTAAATAATGAATGGGGGAATGCAAGTTGGCCATAATAATTTAACAACATTTAACTAAACATAGTTAAACCCATCAAATACATTTATGACAATCTTCATCATTCTGTGATAATATCAGTACTAAGCCATGGACACATAATCTGCACCTCAAATGATGCACAATGCACTTATACATTATATACTTATGCACTATGTACTCAGCCATGTAGTGTATGAATTTTATAAGGTTATTTTTTCCTTAATAATTAGAGTCTGATAGCCCCTCCCTCTTGGCTATATACAGTAATTAAAGCTGTGAAAGTTTTGTTCATGAAGTGTCCAACATTTTTTCCAACAACTTATTTTTTTCCCTGGTTATTTAAGTGCATCTTCAACGTATAAATAGTGCACTTTTTTCAGTGTGAACTCGCTACCCATGCTATTAATTCCACTAACCATCATAGAATGGTTCATAAGAAACCTACAAGACCTACAAGAAATGACTCAATATATTGCAATGAAATAAACCGTGATGCTCCACATTCATTGAGCATGTTTTGTCCTCTGCAAGGTTCAGAGTTTGGCTCTCCGCACACATCCTCCTGGAGTTCTTGCTACTCCCCAGAACATCCAGATCAAGCCTTCTCTTCAAGGTCAGACGCTGGTGTGCCCCCTGCCCAAGATGTCCATTTGCCCACTGAAGTCAACACAGCTTTCCCAGAACCTGGTAGAAGGTTCTAGAAGTGAGTCACTGTTGACCGATGTTACTCAGCCACCATCAGCCCAACCACTCATTCCTCCCTGTAAGTCACACAATCATATCTCCATTACTTTCACTGTTGTTAATGCAGAATAATGTAAATGTAGTAAAATAATAATGTAGTAGAATTCTTTTTAATTGCAAAACAACTAAAATAATTTAATGTCGGTCAGGCTACATATTATAACACAGTGGTTCTCAACCAGGATCCACTAGGGGGCCTCAACACACTTCCAATGGGGCCACAAGATGAAAAAAAAAAAAAAAAAAAAAAAAAAAAAAAAAAAAAAAATATATATATATATATATATATATATATATATATATATATATATATATATATATATATATATATATATATATATATTACATTTTTTATTTATTTATTTTAAAATGATTTATTGATTTCATAAAAATTTTATATTTCTACATCTGGAAAAGTCACAGAAATTAATTATATATATATTCTAATTATGTCTACTAGAAAATAATTTGAAAGAAGAAATTGCCATTTGTGAGTAAAACTTATCCCGTAATCATTAACAGCTGTGAAAATCATATGAATTCATTTGTGGTAAAAGTGTGTGAACCCTAAAGAACTTTCAATTCTTAAAACTTCTGGAATTATGGGATTTAATAATTTGAACGTAGTGTCACTCTTAGTCTTAACTAAAAATGGTCAAAAATTCAAAAATGTTGAGATTCACTTCTATAATTCATTTGTTTTCTTATTAAAGATCTCAGAACTGTTTAAACTGAACCCTTTCTGTTTGCTCCTAATGACTGTCACTACTGCAGCAACTTTCACACCAGTTCAGTCTCATACATTGGTCAGACACCAGCTGCATTGCCCATCCGGCCAGAGGGTGGCGCCACACCAGCTCCTCATCCAGCAGAGCTCCACCGCTCACAGACAGGTCCAGCCCATTACACTGCGTGTGGCGCAGCAGGACAGCTCTCCTCCACCCCTCGCCCTGCAGACCCGTACCACACCCACTACAGCCACCGTCCAATCACAGCACACCGAGTTCCTCTCAGTGCCCTCCTCTTCAAATCAGTCAGCAGTGGTATCTATGTCCACAGCTCCCCCTACAGTGCTCCCTGACCCTCCACCGCTTCATCTGGGCCCAGTGCTAGAGCCGGTCTCCCAGTATTCACGTCTGTCCAGCCCCCCTCCTCTCACCATGGCTCTGCCTAGGCTGGTCCAGCCACAGAGACAGTCTCTCCGCTCAGTCCAGACTGTAGCTGTCCAGTCTGACCACATGCTGGTGTCTGAAGAGGAGCTCCCAGTCGCTGAAGCAGTAGTTCAGTTGCCTTTTCAGAATCTGCCGCCACCACAGACAGTGGCAGTGGACCTAAAGGTGCAACCTGCCACACAATCAGAGGCTCCCTCGGTTAGTCTAATTCAAAGCTATTCAATTCTGTTATTATTTACTCACAATCATTTTGTTTTAAATCTCATTTTATTTTACAGTGGAAGAGAAAGGGAATATTTTTATGTAAGGAGTGTCCAGACTGCTCTTTTCCATAAAATTAAATTTGAACTTTGAAATTTAAAGTTTTTTTAGTGACCAGTCTTTTCCTCACACAAAGCTATAATATGATTACAGAAGAGTCTGAATATTCTTTATGACGTGTATAGATTACATTTATGATGTTTATGGTGCTTTTGGGGGTTTTCCTTGAAGCTTCACTACTATACATAAATACATTTAGGATCCGTAAGAATTAGTTCTTTTTAAAGAAATTAATACTTTCATTTAACAAGGATGCATTAAATTTATCAAAAGTGACAGTAGAAATGTTTACATTGTTACGAAAGACTTCTGTTTCAAATAAATGTTTGTCTTTTGAACTTCCTATTGAACAAAAAATCTTGAAACTGTCTTCAGCATTGATAATAATGTTGCTTGATCACCAAATCAGCATATCCGAATAATTTCTGAAGGATCATGTGACACTGAAGACTGGAGTAAAGGCTGCCGAAAATTCAGCATTGCTATCACAGAAATAAATTACATTTTAAAATACACTTGGATAGGACAGTTACTTTAAATTGTATAAATATTTGTATAATTATTATAATTAAATAAATGCCTTGTTGAACAGAAGAGAATTCTTTCAAAAACATAAAAAAATGTTACCAATCCCAAATTTTTAATGGTTGTGAATATTTGAATGAAAAAGAGCAACTTCTTATTCTTCAGAACCACTGAGAGTTTTTACACCGTTAAAATTGTAACGGTCATAGTCATTTTGTCTTTTAAATGTCCTTTAAAAATAATCAATATTTTATCATATTTATAATTATTTTATTTAGGAAGGTTTTTTGTCATAGCTATTGACCTCTGATGAAAATATCCTTCTAGTCAATATTGTTTCATGTACTTTTCATTAAATTTAGTACATTTTACTTTTAATAAGCTTTCTGATTGTAGTTGATGAAAATGTCATTTGAACATCTTTAAACATATTACGGTAACCTTTAACAAAAGCAACATGTGAACAGTTTTTGTATTCTTTCTTTAATTATCATCATAATCCACTTGTCTTCACTATCATTGACCCAAAAATTTGCTAATGAGATTTAAGGTCCTTGCACACAAGTCTGAAAATTTAGTATGCGTTTTTATTTATTTATTTTTTCGTAAACGTCATCCTTTCCAATCAAAATGGTTGCTATGGATGTGAAAATGCAGAACATTTAACCTGATCCAAAAAAAAGTATGACAAACAAGAGTATCAGAGGCAGTGTGTAAATGTGATTGGCAATGTTATTTTTTAACGTGCAAAAATTTTTGACAAGAATTTCAGACTCCCATAGAAGGAAAATCATATAGTTTTGAGAAAACACAGAGGATAAGTTAATGATGACCTATTAATTTAAATATACTATTTTAATCATTATGCTTACTATGAAATTTGGCAGGCAACACCGCTGTTGAAGGAGACTGGAAGGATGGATTTGGTGAAGGATGTAGAACGTGCATGTCCTCAGAACAGAACGTCCACCCCGCCATCACTGTCCCCACCGGACGGGCCCCAGGGAAGCTCTGATGATGTCACAGCACAACCAGAAAACTGGACAGGTATCTTACACACACACACACACACACACACACACATATATATATATATTTAAGACTAGTAGAGTGGTCTGCAGAACTCTAACCTAACTTCTACTCTAACCGTAGCTGATCTGGACCAGCCGAGTGAACCATCGAGCGGATCTGTGATCCGGTCACCGGAGGACCCCACACATGCCAACAGTCCCCCCCCTCCCCTCCTCTCCTCTGCGGTAAGAAGCACCAGCAGGCTTCCCCCAGCCAGCCTCCCAGGGAACCCTGAGGGTCGGCCCTCACAGGCCATCGTTAGACCTCACATCCTCACACACCTCATTGAGGGCTTCGTCATCCGAGAGGGCCTGGAGCCGTTCCCGGTATGTCCACTGGTTGACAACGTAGCAACTCACAGCCGCCATGAGGCCCTAATGTAGCCCGTGGTTCTCTAGTGTTGCCGTGAAGCTCAAAACTCCCTCACTCCCTGAGAGGAGAGTAAGACGGCCTGGTGAGGGTCTGGGGCCAAACTTTCAGATCAACCAGTTATTAAACTCCCCATCACAAAGTGCTCCATATTATAAGTCGAAAACCACAAGAAGCATCTCAAAAATATGTCTGGTAAGTCCACTATTGATGTGCTAGTCTTTTTTATCAGGTGAGACGTACTTCCTTGGAGATGAACCTGCAGGCCACACTACCAGAAGATAGAGAGAACACAGAATCAGCCCAGGATGACTGCCTGATGGATGCGGACCATCTGGAGAACTCCACCGATTCTGACCCCGCTGAGGATGGTGGGCTCATTAGCACATTTCTTAGGAACACACTGAGTCAGTACGAGCATTTCTTGAAGAGTTTCTTTCTTTTCTTTACTTTTCTTTTCAGAACAGACAGCTGAAAACCTGCCTGATGTACTCGAATGTGAGTTCTGTGGGAAGAGAGGCTTCGCTCGTACCTTCCTCCGGTCCAAACGCTTCTGCTCCATGACATGCGTCAGAAGGTAAAGAGCACTATGGGTAGTGTTTATCACACTTTTTGAAGTTTGTAGTGTCAGTGGATTTATTAAAATTACTGTTAGGATTATTATTGCTCATACTTTAGGTTCAATGATTGTTCTAAACTTCAGTATTGAACTTGTTTAAAACATTTGTGCTGCCTAATATTCTTTTGTGAAAACCATGATGCATTTCTATCAAAGGATACTTTGATAAACAGAAAGTTCAAAAGAACAGCATTTATCTGAAATAGATTTTTTGTAACAGTTTAAGAGTCTTGACTGTCACTGTTGACCAATTGAATGCATACTTGCTGAATAAAAACAATTAATTTAGTCTTACTGACCCCCAAACTGTTGAACAGAAATGTATGAATATAATGAGGAAAACCCATTTAAGATATTTGCATTTTTGCAAGTCCAATTTGATGTAAACTTTCTGTTTTACCTAAACAGAATTGAGCAAGTTTGTGTTCCTAAAACTTTATACTGCAGCACACACAGCCTTGTGCATCTCTCACACCTTACAGATTCAATGTAAGCTGTAAAAAGCGCCTTAACCTGTTCAGGTCAGAAAAGGTTGGCCGCTGGCCCCACAGGCCCATGGGCAAGAGGGGGAGACCACCTAGTCGCATAAACAGCAGGTCCAGGGAACACTTCCTCAGGCAGGTCAGTGAAATAACCATTGAACCAAAATATACAATCCAATGAAATAGCATAATTAATAAGTGAGAGTAACCTACTGTATGACATTATTTCAGCTGCAAGACTCCCATCGTACCAATGACAACAAGAGGGCCTCCAATTCAATTTGGATAGAGAGAGAAGAGGAGGAAGATCCACCAGGCCCGATGACGACAAGACTGCGCTTGCAGGCCGAAAGAGAGAAGCAGCAAGAAGAGAGCAGAGTGGAGAGCAGCAGCGGCTCTGACCGTCTTCTTGACTCAAGTCCCTCACAGTGGAGCGTAGACCAAGTGTGCTCCTTCATCAGCACTTTACCAGGTAACTGCACAGCTGAATTTAGCTTTGGACCACAGGAATAATTTGCTAATAAACAGATTTCTATATGATCTTTAGAATCATATGCTAATCTTTGCATTTCCTCCACTTGCTCTAAGGGTGCCATGATATTGCTGCAGAGTTCCGGTCACAGGAGATTGACGGACAGGCCTTGTTGCTGCTTACGGAGGAGCATCTCATGAGCGCTATGAACATTAAGCTGGGCCCTGTGCTCAAAATCTGTGCGCAGATCAATGCTCTCAAAAAACATTAGACGTTTTTCCACTCTCAGTATGTGAGTTACACAGTATTTGAGTCGGACTCCTCTAAAGTGCCATGTTTTCATCGTGTGGCCATTCTACAAATACTGCAGACACTCGTGGGGACCTTCTTCATATACCTCAAAGTTTCATGGTGGACTTATCTCAGATTTCATTCCATTCAGTGACAAGTTTTCTAATATCTAAAACTAAATACTGATCTTGTATATTGCATTTATAGTAAACAATCCAACTGGAAAGGCAGGTTATGAAGAATGAGAGATGATGTAGCTGAGCAGCAACAATTTGTGGATGTTGGCACACAATGTACAATAAAAAATAAATAAAAAAAATTTACACAACACTGTTTAAATATAAAGAAACATTTTTCAAATTATGTAAATGTTAAAAAACAGAGTATATAATGTGTTGAAAAATTAAAGATTTATTGATAAACATCAATTGCAAAGTCCTGAATACAATTTTTATGTACATTAGACCAGAATTCAGTTGCCGTAAAATGCAACATCATCTTGTACTTTGGTGTAGAAAAAGCTTCTATGCACAGAACATGGGTTTGGTGTTAAAAAATAGTTATAATAACCCCTACAAATACAACTCCTCATATAAAATATATTTATTACTATATTTTTTATTTATTTTCACTGCTTGTCCTATTTTGCCACAATACCATGAAATACTTAAATTGAACT
This sequence comes from Carassius carassius, assembly GCF_963082965.1. NCBI lineage: Eukaryota > Metazoa > Chordata > Actinopteri > Cypriniformes > Cyprinidae > Carassius > Carassius carassius. The sequence goes on along the minus strand of NC_081774.1, from coordinate 10,285,149 downwards.
GCTATGTCAAACATATTCTACCTGCATTCCTGATATAAATTTGATATGGTAAATAATACAGAGATACTCATTTGGTCAAAAAGCACTAATGACTTGTTTAAGGCTTGAATCTTAAAGTGGAGGACTTACAACTGGACATGAACTTGCCTGTCTTGACTCGAGACTTGCTTGTGACTTGGTCCCACCTCTGGTGAATGCAGCTCGACAGGGTTCAGTTACAGTTACAAACACCATTTTCAAAACAAGTAACAAACATGTGTTTTAGTTAATCAGGAATATTACATTATTTTTTAAATTGTGTATTCATGTATTAGCACAAGGCATTTACTTATAATACACAGCACACATTAAAAGCACCATATTTTGCTGACTTTAGCATCATAGATTTACCATTCAGCTCATAAAGTCTCAGAGATTTGATATAAAAACATTTAATATCAGATTAATTAACAATCAACAGCGAAATATTTTTTGTCATGAACAATCATTCAGTTCAACCATCATTCAATTAATTTTCTTATATACTGTGATTAGGAAGACAATATATTGAAGAAAACATTTCTTTTCATAAAAAGATGAATTTTTTAAAATAGAGGGGCCATCACTGCACATGATGCCGGGTGATTTCCTTGAGCTTCATCTGCTGTTCAATCATCATGTCAAACTCCTGTCTTTCTCTAAAACACAATGAAATAAAAACAGCTGTAAGTTACACAGATGCAAGATTCATTTTTTCAGGGCAAGTGAGTTCACAAGTACTCTAACCTGTTACTAAAGCACGGCCCTCTGCGATACTTCTCCTCTGCCTTCTCCAGGGAAAGCTTATGGACTCCAGCAATGGCATAGATTATGGCCTAAAAAATAAAACGGTCACTGAAGCATGCAATGCAAGATGCTAGAACGTGGTTGTTTGGAAATATTAGACACAAAAGTCTGGAGTGTGTAGGATCTAATAATAATACTTTTATTTAGCAAGGATGCGTTAAATTGATCAGAATTTACAGTGAAGTCTATTTTAAAGGATCTTTATTTCAAGTAATTGGTGTTATTTGAACATTCTATTGATGAAAGAATTCTGAAAAGAAAAATATCATGGTTTCCACAAAAAATTAAGCAGCATCCATTTTCAGCAGTGATAATAATAGTTCACAGAGCACTGAATCAGCTTATTTGAATGATTTCTGATAGATCATGCGACACCGAAGTCGAGTAATGATGCTGAAAATTCAGCTTTGCCATCAAAAGAATACATTTTAAAATACAGAAAATAGTCCAGTTATTTTACACTGTAATGATATTTCAGAGTATTACTGTTTCTACTGCACTTTCTATCAAATAACTGCAGCCTTCGTGAGCATAAGAGACTTTTTTCAAAAACATTAAACCTTAACAAGCCCAATTGGTAGTGTAAATGAAGGCGATTACCTCGGGCAGAAGCACATCAAGAATAAGGCTGATCCGGTCGGCCTGGATGTTTTCTAGACAGGTGTTTATTTGAGGGGCACTATCACAGACTGTGCTCAGGTAGCGGTAAACCTTTTCAACCTGCTCCTCATCTTCCAGGTGGACATTAACCACTGGGCGAGAAGGCTTCTGGAGGGCTTGCATCCATTTAGAGGACTCACGACCGCTAATGACTGCCTGTGAACACCAGACAGAAGAGTTAGATGTGTCTGTCTTAATGGAATGAACACTGGAATTCTAAATACATGTATGAATATATCAGTAGAAATTGTACCAATAAGCGGTTTTCAACTTTTCGCCTGATAATGAAGTCAACCAACTGCTTGTTGGCATGGTTGCGTGCAGCCTTGGATCGGTCGGGCAGCACTTTCTTGGAGAGAAGCTCATCTTGCTCTTCCACGATGATGTCCTCCATGTTTTTATCAGAGCTGTCACACTTCTCGCCCAGAATCTCCTGACTGGGGCAGGTGAGCACAGATTTCCCCTCGGAGTACCTCCTCCGCACTGGACAACCTGGGATAATTGGATCAAAGGACCATTTCTTTTAAACCAGCACTGGTGAATGGTAATTACTTGATTTCATAATGAGATTATAAACTGGTTTACGTGGAGTTACACTGATTGATTGTACATTTTCATAGTCAGCTTTCATTAAAATTAACTGATCGTTAAAGTATCATAATTTGGGACTACTTTAAGGACTACTTAAAATTTAAGAATTGGAAAAAAAGTTTTTTTATTTTTACCTCTAATTTATTACTGTTACTCACATGTACTTGAATTATTATTACTATTTTACTGATAAACACATTGGCCACCTATAATGTTATCGTTTTTATATTTTTTATTCGTGCAAATTTAGACAAAGTGCCAATACAATAAAGTAATTAATTATCACCCCTAACATTATATTAAAGACATGTCAGATGTGTTATGAAAATCTGAAATGAAAGGAAACCTACTGATATCAGCACTACAGTATTCGATGAAGGATCCAGAGAAGGATCGACATCCTGCCAGAAAACATCGGAATTTCAGCTTAAAAAAAAAAAAATAAACTACTTTTTGAGAAGGTGACTATTATTTCTAATTTACTAAAATGTTTAAATGTTTTAAAAGAAGACAAAAAAAAAAAAAACATTGATAGATAAATACCAATGCGGATCCTATAGTCTGATATCAGTTCCAGAGACCAAGTAATAGCATTGCCATACTTCTCTTTTGCAATGTCCTAATATGGATACATAAAATGAATACAACATTTCTTTAAACACTGTCTTGAAGTATGCTCAGTATAGCTGAAAATAGTGAGCATGCACACTGAAAAAGCAAAATAATGTGGTAACGAGTCAGAGATGTCACTTTACCACCAAATATTCACATTCTTCACAATCAAAAGGCTTTAATTTTCGCAGGGAAACAGAAAACCTACGGATAAAAAAAAGACGTCAAATGTATTATGTGATTTACTATAAACACACACATATACACAGTAAAAAAAGTGATATTAAGATATGGATAAATTCTTACCCTTTTCTAATTCTCTTCTGGTCGATTAGGAAACAATCAATAAATACAATGCTGGCTTTTTTGTTCTTGCGAGTTACACTTTTAACCTGTGGCATGGATGAACGTCTTGTCATCAACTACAGTCTAAAATCAAGAGTTACAACCTGCACAAAATCCATAGTGTGCACAGTGATCTTAGCTTACCACTGCAGGCCAGTAGGGATATTTCCTCAGTTTGCACCACACGCAAAGTCCCTCTGAGATTGACAAAGGCTCTGGAAACCAAATATATCAAAGTACAAATTGGATACATACTGTATAGGATACATACTGTATACACACTTTTTTCTTCTTTTTATTTCTCACTCACTTTTATTGTCCAGTTGCAAAAAGCTGGACAGCTCCTCATCATCATCTAGGTCGTCTTCCTCCTCCACGGGGAGAGAGTGGTTAAGAGAATGAGGCTTCTCTTGTACACTGAGCTCAAAGCAGAGGTCAGAAGACATGTTTTGATCTGATGGGTACATAACATTACAGTGATTTCAAAAGACAAAAACATCATATATTTGAGGCTCCATTTACAATTATTAACATTAACTTACCTTATTTATCCATATTTATGATAAAGACACAATAACAACTTGTTAATTTTGTTTTGTTATTAATGTTATTAATTTTTTGGACATTTCAATAAATATTTAATTAAATTACTACTAACAGAATGAAATAGTTTTGGTGTCCGCATCAACTTCATAACTGATTTTACATACATACAAAGCTTATTAAATGTAAGTAAAGTGTCTACTTTAATGCTTCAATTAACTTGTGGGAAAACAAAATGTTATTATGTGATTTTACTTTATATTAAGTTATTTACTCAATACAATATGGTATTATTTTACTTAATATGATGCATGGTCATGAAAGTAATCAATAAACGGATCAATATGTTGAATTATTCCAATACTGGATGTCTTAATAAGGATTGTATTTCTGAGGACTTTCCCATTTAACATTATTGGTGGTTTCCATAGGATTGCACCAGTGAACTAAATAACCCTATGAACTTTGGGTGATTTCCAGAGTATGACAGGTACATGTAAACAGATTTGATGAATGTCTTATGTGGCCAGGTCTTTCTGAAACGCAAAGATTTTCACAAAGCTCACCGTTCTGAAAAGTGAGGTGTGTTCCAACAGTGGCAAATTCATTAAATATGAAAACATACTTACAGGCTGTGAGTCAGAAGCGCCAGACTGTCCTTGCAAAATTGGAATTCCCCCACTTTATAGAAACAACTTGTGTGCACAACACCGGCAACAATACCCACATCATGACGTAGACATGTGGGTAGGGCTGGACGATTATGGCCTAAAATCAAAACCTCGATTAATTTAACATTTTACCTCGATTACGATTAATGAACGATTATTTTGTTTCAGTTTTGTTTTTTTTGCCCTCATAGTTCACTGACAAGGTTTGTACTGTAAATGATTAACTATCAGCAGTTATTTTATCTATGTTCGTAACATTTCTTACTAGGGTTGGGTATCGTTTGAATTGTATCGATTCCGATTCTTATCGATTACTAGTTTCGATTCCAATAAGATAAAAAATCCAATATAAAAAAATTAAGTCAAACATTTAGATGTCAAACATTTTTACAAAGCATTCTGTTGCAGCTGAATAACATGAGCAAAAATCAGCAGCCTACAAAACACTGCAAGAGGAATTTTGCCTGTGATTAAAAAAAAATACCATAGCAAAAACAACTAGATTAATATAAATTTCAAATATTAAAGTGTTAAAGACAAGTAAACAGTCAAACAAATCAATTAGCAATATCATAAATAAATACAACTTAACTAAATTTCAGGTACAGAAACTGTAATTAAAAGTTTAAAAACACTGCATAGTTTTCTTTTTATAAATAGAATAAAGATTAATCAAGTAAAGTTATTAAATATATTCAGTCAAGATCAGAGAATGATTTTCTTTTGTTCTTTGATTAACATTAATGACAGGCAGCCGACAAAAACGGCTGCGTTTATGATGATATAGCTACTGATGTAGTTTTCTGTATCGTAGTTTCGACTCGGAACAACCTTTTCTACAGTTAAAATACACAGAACAGTCCGAGAACGGAAACAAACCGGGAACCCGCAGCGCGACCGCCGACCGCCGCTCTCTATGCGCGCGCTTGTGCTTCATGTGCGCGCTGCACACAAACATGCTATAATAAGTTTTGAGATTCTAAGCTACTTTAGGGATAAATCACAGGACAGCGCTGACAACTAGTTTCTGTGTTCCTCTGTGCCTGGGATCTTCATAGCTACTGTTTATATGAGTGTTTGTGCCACAATGCAGCTGCGCGAACATGGTAGCTCGATATAAGAATACACATCCGTTCATCTAATCGCTTGAATGTCCAAACCATAAAACAAATACAACTGACAAAGTTTAGTGAAGACGCAAGGCTCACCGCTTACGCGCCATCAGTATGTGTTGAACCGGCGTTCACCTCCGTGTTTTGCTTTTATGCCACTGACTGGAGAGCAGAGTCATGTGGCTACACACGCACTAGTATGCTTTTAAAGGGGGAAGTATTAAGATTAAAAAAACCGAAATAACATGGGAAAATTATGTCGGTTAGAGGTAATGAATTTCGGTTTTGATTATTTTTCGATTAATCTTCCAGCCCTACATGTGGGGTTGTGTTTAAACGAGGTATTTTAGGAGGATGTGGACGAGTCTTAACTTTTATAAAGAATATGTCTTTGGGTTTGAGACTTTAGTCTCTGCAAATTCAGGAATCTTGTCTATGCATGAACAGCTTGTAACACTCCAAAGAGAAATGAAAACTTGAAATCGCATCATATGACCCCTTTAAAAAAGTTTAAATATTTTGCCAAATTCCAAAATTAAAAAATGGACCAGGTGGGCTAGTAATAAACTGTGGCAAGCCAGACAGGTATAACCAATACAAACTACAAATTTTGGTTAGAAAGAAAGAAAGGTATAAAATGGATGCATGGACAGACAGAGAATTAGATGCGGTTACCATTATCTCGGCTTTGTTGCATTGTACAATAAAGTCTTATTTTGACATCTGGAACTCTGCCTCTCGAGCTTCATCGACTACATTGAAGAAATTCATCACTTGCTCCAAGACACAACAATGTCAAAATATGTGTGAAATTATTCAGCATAACGGATATATTTATGTAAAAATAAAAACATCCTTATTCTGACCTGTACTTATTATAACATAAAATATTAATATTTATTACATGGTGTCTTCTGTAAATCATGGTTCAAATTTCTTTTTCTTTTTTTTTTAAATAAAATGAAACAGGACATGAAGAAAATATACAGGAAAAATATCATTATCATTATCATTATCATTAAGTATAAACACCAGGCACATGCCAGACAACATTAATTTCATTTTCATAAAAAAAAAGAAAAAAAGTAGCCATCTACCTGATTCCTGTGGCTCTGGCATCTGGTTTGTAACGTGAGCTTCATTTGGAGCCGGGGTCTCAACAGCTGGCTCTTCCTGAGGAGATTCTAGATCAGATTTTACACTCTTCCTGCATTGTTTCACTGATGGAGAGACAATGAGCTGTTCCTCCATGTTCTTTTTCTTGTGACCTCTTGGCTTCCCTGTTGCCACAAGCCTCTGAGGTCTAGACGGTGTATCGTCTGTAGGAGGCGTCTAACAGGAATACCACAAGAGAAATAGTTAAGCCACAAAATTCATACAACAGTTAACAAGCAGTAATGCAATAATGATTGTCACACAAACCTTTACTCCACTGTACTCTTTGGCATTCTGATGACGATGTTGTGTTAAACTATTCTTAGCTCTTTTTAGAGATAGGGGTTGGAAGTCTGAGGTCGGTGTGGAGCTGAAGAGAGGCCTGGTCTGGGGCCTGCCCCGTTTCAGGGTGCGTGGTATAAACCTACAATCACCATTAGTGTGGCAGGAGGAGATCTCCTTGTCGAGAAGAGGAGCTGTAGTACATGTGTGAAGCCCTGTAGAAACATCAGAGGGGGTCTGACTGTTTTGAGTTTTTTTAGAGTGTCGATAACGTGTCCCTTTAGTTTTTTGAGAGTGCAAGTGTTGTTCTGGGCAATAATTGTGTTCAATGACTGATTTCAAAAGACAAAAACATCATATATTTGAGGCTCCATTTACAATTATTATTCTCAAAGAATTGGTCTGTTGCTTTTACTGAATATTTTCGGGTTGAAACTTGATTTAAACAGGTACAGCACATTCACTCTCTATAACAATAATGCATTCAAACAAATGTAATCTTATAGTGCTAATTCATCTGTATCTGATTTTGAATGATCAGAAATCTGTAAGAAATGCATCGATCCGTAGATAAAATAAACTGAAGAAAATGTACAGTTATTTTAATCACAAACAAAATTTGCAGAGCAGAGAGCAGCAATTATAGCTTTTAATGCTGACAACCAGGTAGTTTGGTGTGTGGTAGGAAAAAAAGTTTGCACACAATAGCCTAAACCATTTTGAAACTCTCCAGTTATTTTATTTACTTATTTATTTTAATATATTCTACGTTATAAACATAACATTCCAAACATACTGAAATTCTTTAGCCATGGAGCGAAGGCGGAGCGGTGTTTCTGGTATTACTGAGCGCAGAGGGGAAATCATTGTCGCTCCACACCGCTCATATACTCTGGTGCTTACGTTGAATTTGTAACATTGAATATAAATTTGCAAAAAAAAAGAAAAGTTATTTAATGTTTAATTATTTTATTAGATTAATACAATTTATGTAACTGAATAATCATTATACATTTTTGGATATTTCAATACATTTTTAATTCAATTACTACTAATAGAACAAAGTATTTTTGGTGTCCGCATCAAATTAAATTCACAACTGATTTTACATACATAAAGCTTATTAAATGTAAATAACGTGTCTACTTTAATGCTTCAGTTAACTTGTGGGAAAACAAAATGTTATGTTATTTACTCAATATATTATTTTACTAACAAATATGATGCATGGTAATGAAAGTAATCAATGGAAAGAAAATATACAGGAAAAATATCATTATCATTATCATTAAGTATAAACACCAGGCACATGCCAGACAACATTAATTTCATTTTTATAAAAAAAAAGAAGAAAAAAAGTAGCCATCTACCTGATTCCTGTGGCTCTTGCATCTGGTTTGTAACGTGAGCTTCATTTGGAGGCGGGGTCTCAACAGCTGGCTCTTCCTGAGGAGATTCTAGATCAGATTTTACACTCTTCCTGCATTGTTTCACTGATGGAGAGACAATGAGCTGTTCCTCCATGTTCTTTTTCTTGCGACCTCTTGGCTTCCCTGTTGCCACAAGCCTCTGAGGTCTAGACGGTGTATCGTCTGTAGGAGGCGTCTAACAGGAATACCACAAGAGAAATAATTAAGCCACAAAATACATACAACAGTTAACAAGCAGTAATGCAATAATGATTGTCACACAAACCTTTACTCCACTGGACTCTTTGGCATTCTGATGACGATGTTGTGTTAAACTATTCTTAGCTCTTTTTAGAGATAGGGGTTGGATGTCTGAGGTCGGTGTGGAGCTGAAGAGAGGCCTGGTCTGGGGCCTGCCCCGTTTCGGGGTGCCTACAATCACCATTAGTGTGGCAGGAGGAGATCTCCTTGTCGAGAAGAGGAGCTGTAGTACATGTGTGAAGCCCTGTAGAAACATCAGAGGGGGTCTGACTGTTTTGAGTTTTTTTAGAGTGTCGATAACGTGTCCCTTTGGTTTTTTGAGAGTGCAAGTGTTGTTCTGGGCAAGAATTGTTTTCAGAATGGGCCAGTCTGTCTGAACAAGCTTTGCTACCAGCTACTTCTTTCTCACTGGGTTGAATGACTTTCTTTTTTCTTCCCTTACGAGACATAATTGATGTCTCTGATCGACATTTGGGGGTGGTCCTTTTTTGAGGTACCATCACCTCAAGTTCATGTGACTTTAAAAACACCGGTCCATTTAGTTGATGTCTTGATTTCTGTAAACAAGCTGACAAGTCAGGAAGAGCATTTGTTCTCCGTCTATGTGATTCTGCAGAATTCAGCTATTGAGACACAGTGGTTCCTTTACTATGCAAGATGGAAGCTTTGTCACCTGAAGCAGGTTTAAGTTCTTTAGCCATGGAGCGAAGGCGGAGCGGTGTTTCTGGTATTACTGAGCGCAGAGGGGAAATCATTGTCGCTCCACACCGCTCATATACTCTGGTGCTTACGTTGAATTTGTAACATTGAATATAAATTTGCAAAAAAAAGAAAAGTTATTTAATGTTTAATTATTTTATTAGATTAATACAATTTATGTAACTGAATAATCATTATACATTTTTGGATATTTCAATACATATTTAATTCAATTACTACTAATAGAACAAAGTAATTCTGAAAAGTGAGGTGTGCTCTGACTGACCAGCTATCCAGTGCATTGTGTTTGGACGAAATGCCTCAAGCATCTGATGGAAATGTTACGCCCCTTGCCATACTGTGATGCCATGTCCCAGTGCGAAAAGACAAAACCAATAAAACCAATTATAAACTAGCCATTTGTTGCATCCAGTGGGGACATACTTACAGATTATAATGACTTTACTGTGTTTTTACGTGTTGCATATTGCGCCGTGTAAACATAAAACCATGTCTTTATTTGTGATCAGAGAAATGTCAAACAAGCACTACTTTACACTGCTCAAAACTTGCGTTTGAATCATCAGTGGCAAATTCATTAAATATGAAAACTTACTTACAGGCTGTGAGTCAGAAGCGGCAGACTGTCCTTGCAAAGTTGGAATTGCCCCACTTTATAGAAACAACTTCTGTGCACAACACCGGCAACAATACTACAGCGAGATTCAAAGTTACACCTTCTTTCTTTGAGTGAACTTTTGGGCAGCATTATGCAAATCTACCCACATCGTGATGTAGACATGTGGGGGCGTTTATGAACGAGGTATTTTAGAAGGATGTGGACGAGTCTTAACTTTTATAAAGAATATGTCTTTGGGTTTGAGACTTTAGTCTCTGCAACTTCAGGAATCTTGACTATGCATGAACAGCTTGTAACACTCCAAAGAGAAATGAAAACTTGAAATTGCATCATATGACCCCTTTAAAAAATGGTTAATTTTTTGCCAAATTCCAAAATTAAAAAATGGACCAGGTGGGCTAGTAATAAACTGTGGCAAGCCAGACAGGTATAACCAATAAAAAAAATGGGAACTACCAATTTTGGTTAGAAAGAAAGAAAGGTATAAAATGGATGCACGGACAGACAGAGAATTAGATGCGGTTACCATTATCTCGGCTTTGTTGCATTGTACAATAAAGTCTTATTTTGACATCTGGAACTCTGCCTCTCGAGCTTCATCGACTACATTGAAGAAATTCATCACTTGCTCCAAGACACAACAATGTCAAAATATGTGTGAAATTATTCAGCATAATGGATATATTTATGTAAAAATAAAAACATACTTATTCTGACCTGTACTTATTATAACATAAAATATTAATATTTATTACATGGTGTCTTCTGTAAATCATGGTTCAAATTTCTTTTTCTTTTTTTTAAATAAAATGAAACAGGACATAAAGAAAATATACAGGAAAAATATCATTATCATTATCATTAAGTATAAACACCAGGCACATGCCAGACAACATTAATTTCATTTTTATAAAAAAAAGAAGAAAAAAAGTAGCCATCTACCTGATTCCTGTGGCTCTGCCATCTGGTTTGTAACGTGAGCTTCATTTGGAGGCGGGGTCTCAACAGCTGGCTCTTCCTGAGGAGATTCTAGATCAGATTTTACACTCTTCCTGCATTGTTTCACTGATGGAGAGACAGTGAGCTGTTCCTCCATGTTCTTTTTTTACGACCTCTTGGCTTCCCTGTTGCCACAAGCCTCTGAGGTCTAGACGGTGTATCGTCTGTAGGAGGCGTCTAACAGGAATACCACAAGAGAAATAATTAAGCCACAAAATTCATACAACAGTTAACAAGCAGTAATGCAATAATGATTGTCACACAAACCTTTACTCCACTGGACTCATTGGCATTCTGATGACGATGTTGTGTTAAACTATTCTTAGCTCTTTTTAGAGATAGGGGTTGGATGTCTGAGGTCGGTGTGGAGCTGAAGAGAGGCCTGGTCTGGGGCCTGCCCCGTTTCGGGGTGCGTGGTATAAACCTACAATCACCATTAGTGTGGCAGGAGGAGATCTCCTTGTCGAGAAGAGGAGCTGTAGTACATGTGTGAAGCCCTGTAGAAACATCAGAGGGGGTCTGACTGTTTTGAGTTTTTTTAGAGTGTCGATTACGTGTCCCTTTGGTTTTTTGAGAGTGCAAGTGTTGTTCTGGGCAAGAATTGTTTTCAGAATGGTCCAGTCTGTCTGAACAAGCTTTGCTACCAGCTACTTCTTTCTCACTGGGTTGAATGACTTTCTTTTTTCTTCCCTTACGAGACATAATTGATGTCTCTGATCGACATTTGGGGGTGGTCCTTTTTTGAGGTACCATCACCTCAAGTTCATGTGACTTTAAAAACACCGGTCCATTTAGTTGATGTCTTGATTTCTGTAAACAAGCTGACAAGTCAGGAAGAGCATTTGTTCTCCGTCTATGTGATTCTGCAGAATTCAGCTATTGAGACACAGTGGTTCCTTTACTATGCAAGATGGAAGCTTTGTCACCTGAAGCAGGTTTAAGTTCTGAAGGAACTTCCAAAATGGTGCGACGGGTCCTGTGAGGATTCCTTCGACAGTGAGAAGAGCTCATTCCTGCAACCAAAGAGGTCTCAAAACATTGGCACAACCAAGTTTGGTCTCATTATGCCGGGCTGCAAAGAAACCCTCAGTGAGGTATATTACTTAATTGTAACTGGAACCATATGCAACTTGCCAAAGGTTTTACAAAATTAACTTAGCAACCAAGAGCCTGATAATAAAGCTGTTGGAAAGGCCGAGTCATGTGCGCATGTGCTATTTACTGTCAGTCATCGTCAGCAGAGAGCGGGACTGTATGAGCGGGACTGTACAAGCAAGACTGTGTGTGCAAAGTGCGTCAATAAATATATACCATAAACACACACATCTAAATACTTTAAGCAACCTGTGTACTACTGTTCTGTGCATAGCCAAAACTGTCAACAATAAACCTCCTTTGCATCGAACTGATCGAATCCATTGTGTTCTGATCGACACCCCATTGAGGAAAGCTAGAAATAATAAATCCTCACCTATTACAGACCAATACTTCTAACGAACAAATGGTCCTTCGAGCCGGATCTGGCATTCCTTATGGACAAAGAATTGATCATTATCACTATGCAACCTGAAGAAGCATCTTCACAGATTGTCAGACCAAAACGTCAAGTTCATCCTCCTGCTTACCTAAGAGATTATGATCTTACGACAGTACATCATAGAGCAGGCAGCCAGCCGGTATCGCCTCACACAATACAGCATACACAGTGGCTTGGAGATGCTGCAGTGAACATCTCTTCACCTTCTACCAGAGGAACGAGTCCTATAAGTCAAGGTCCATGGGACACAGTGGATGAATGGTCGCCCATAGTCGGGGAAAGGGATCCTTTTATCCAAGGAATGGATAATATAGAACTGCAACAACCTAGCGCCAGCTACGCTCCAGTGCAGCCAGTTAATAGTCCTCAGACTTCTCCATATCATCGGCCATGGGAAAACATCAGTCCACGCCGTTGCCAAGTACATCTTTCCCTGGACAGGATAGACTCCTCCCACATCCTGGAACGGCATCCTACAATCCACACTCCATGGTGTCTACATCTTTGCCCCCACCTACCTATGGTAAGCATCGCCAGACAGACTACACAACAGCGTCACCTCTAAAGCCACACCAGCCCCTTCCTGCCACAACAGGTGACTCTAAAATGTTAGACATTCTGGGAACAATGATGGGTGAGCTTCAGATAATGAAAGATCAGATCTTAGCGGCGGCACCTACTAAATCACATATTCGGCCAACCATGGGTGGTGAACATGCTGGCCATGATTTCCCTTCCTGGCAACATGCTGAAAACCCAAGTCACCCTCTTTATCAGAGAACAGCTCTTCCTATGCCGGGCCTCCAAACAGATACTCCTGTCCCTCACTGGCATTCCAGGACATTGTATAAGTCCCCTAGAGAGTCTTTAGATTACCCTACACAGGTGCGTTCTCAGTCCCAGCAACCCACAGGGCCACAGTTAGTACACAGAGATCCTTATGCCTCTAACCTGAATCCTGTAAGACAAGAAACCACTTACCGAGGTCCAGTGCCAACCATACCCAACTTTTGTACTAAGGACCCCAGTGAGTTTACTCGTTTAAAGATAGCTCTTGAGAACCTTCTACCATCAGATGCCACAGAGCTGTTCCGGTACCAAATCTTGCTGGATAATTTGAAGCTAGATGAAGCTCGTCTGGTGGCAGATTCCTATCTCAATTCACCATTTCCGTACTCTGCTACCATGGCTGCTCTCAATGAAAGGTTTGGCCAGCCTCACAAGTTGGCACTCAAGAAGATTGCCAAAGTGATGGATTCCCCAGATATTCGACGAGGAGATACTGAGGCCTTTGACAAATTTGCTTTACAGATTAGGACTTTGGTGGGTATGTTGGAAACTCTTGGAGACGAAGGTGAAGCCGAGCTTCGTTGTGGGTCACATGTAGAGAGGCTGCTGAGTAAGTTACCTGCTGAAATGAGATCAGGATTCCGAAGACAGATGTACCACCGTCCTGGGTCTGTGTATAACCTTCGTGAATTTTCACAGTGGCTCCAGTATGAGGCCTGGTGTCAAAGCAGTGAGACACAGATCAGTTTCAAGAGCCAGAGACCAGAACGCTGGAGAGAAACCAAACCCACTGCCCGTTCAGCTACCATCCTTCATGGAGTGGACGACATTGCCACAAAGATACCCTCAGCACCGTCTCAAGTTAGACTAGTTAAAGTGGAGAAACCTAAACTCCCACCTAGAGCTTTTTGTCCTTACTGCGATAACGAGGACCATTATCTTAGTCAATGTCCCACTTTTAAGTCCTTTGATAAACAGCAAATGATTGAATGGATCCAGACCAATCATCGTTGTTGGCGCTGTGGACGTGCACACCAAGCAGCCCAGTGCACACTCAAGAAGCCTTGTAGCATCTGCAAAGGGAAGCACTTACAAATCTTGCATGAGGTCAACACAAAGAGTACCAGAGAAGGTTCTTGCCTTGTTAGTCCAACCACTGAGACTCTGTACTTGGACAGACCCACCGACTGCAGGCGTGTTCTCCTAAAGGTCATCCGGGTCTTGCTGCGCTATGGAGGCAAGACGCTTGACACCTATGCTGTCATGGATGATGGGTCCGAGCGCACTATTCTTCTTCCTGATGCCGCCCATGAGCTTGGTATACAAGGTCAAGCCGAAAACATAGCCTTACGGACCATCCGCCAAGATGTGCAGACCATCAGTGGAACCACGGTTACCTTGCACATATCTCCTGCCACTCAACCACAGAAGACCTTTAAGATCAATGCAGCATTCACTGCGAAACGTCTTGGTCTGGCCGATTACTCCTATCCTGTCAGTTTGTTGAAGTACAAGCATCTCAAAGATCTCCCCCTGCAGGCCTTTGTAAGAGTGAGTCCTTTACTTCTCATCGGAGCTGATAACACCCATCTAATCACACCAATTGCACCTGTCCGAATTGGTCCACTTGGTGGTCCGGCCGCCATAAAGACAAGGCTAGGATGGACACTGCAGGGACCAGCCAGGATCTTGGAGATTAAGTTGCAGCCACAGCAGTGCCTTTTCCTGTCTGCGGAACTAGAACTCAAAATAGATGTTGAAAGGCTATGGCAACTTGATGTTTTGCCTTTCCGTTGTGAAAAGCAGGTGACAAGGTCCAGGGAGGACCAGGATGCCATTAACCTCTTAGAGACCAGGACAACTCGCGTGGAGGTGAATGGAATATTACGTTACGCGACACCCTTGTTGCGCAGAAAGGCTTCACCCTCCTTTAGTGCTCCGAAAGAGGCTGTGGTTCCAAGTCTCCGGAGTATGGAACGACGACTAACCCAAAATCCAGAGAAAGCAGCCGTGTACAATGCTGAAATTGAAAAGCTGGAACTGAATGGAGCAGTTACCAAACTCTCAGCTGCTGCAAGCACTATGGCAGGGGAGACCTGGTATATCCTGCACCACTTAGTCAGCCACAATGATAAGGACCGTATTGTGTTCAATTGCTCTTTCCAATATAAAGGACTGAACCTCAATGATTCCTTGATGCCTGGTCCAACCTTGGGCCCTTCTCTGTTAGGTGTTCTACTTCGTTTCAGAGAGCATTGTGTTGCTATCAGTGGTGATATACGTGGAATGTTCCACCAAGTTCTGCTCTTACCTGAGGACAAACCCCTCCTGCGCTTTCTCTGGCGTGGCATGAGACGCGGCGATCCCCCTGACGTCTATGAATGGCAGGTGCTGCCGTTCGGAAACCACGTGCAGTCCTTGCTGTGCATCCTTCGCCCTCCAAAGACATGTCTCATCGCACAGCACAGCGGATGAAGATGTGAGACATTCTGTGGAACGCTGCTTTTATGTGGATAACTGTCTACAGAGCTTCCCATCTGCTCAAGAGGCACGGCAGTTACTAGACAAACTTCGTAAGCTGCTAGCGTCCGGAGGGTTTGATATCCGTCAATGGGCCAGCAACGTGCAAGAAGTCGTCAGTCACTTGCCACCAGAAGCCAGATCTCCCAAACTTGAGTTGTGGCTTTCACAGAATAAAGAAGACCCACGTGAATCCACCTTGGGACTGAATTGGCTCTGTGAGTCGGACCACCTAGGATTTAAGCATAGACCTGTTACTTACAGTGCTCTGACGATGCGGAACATATATTGTGTGTTAGCAAGTCAGTATGACCCCCTTGGTGTCATTCTTCCTTTCACCACACGAGCCAAGGTGATTGTTCAACAGCTCTGGATTAAGAACAGGAACTGGGATGATCCACAACTTCCCGATGATCTTCAGCGGGCATGGAGGGTGTGGGAAGCTGAGCTTCAGTGCTTACCTCTTGTAGTACTCCCTAGGTGCTACATTCCATCCAGCATGGACAACTCAGAGGTCACTCGGGAAATCCATATCTTCACCGATGCTTCTGAGAAGGCTTATGGGGCAGTCGCTTACCTTCACTCAGAAGATCCATGCGGGAAGGTACACCTTTCATTCCTCATGGCCCGATCACGTGTTGCCCCACGTAAGCAGTGCTCAATTCCTAGACTGGAGCTGTGTGCTGCTCTAATAGGAGCGCAGATGGCCAAGCTGGCTGAAAATGAGCTCACCTTGAAGATCCAGAAGGTCACTTTCTGGACAGATTCAACAACTGTCCTCCACTGGTTACATTCCGAATCCTGCCGATTCAAGGTGTTTGTGGGCACTAGGGTGGCAGAGATTCAAGAATTGACTGACCTTAAAGGGTGGAATTACATTGACTCTGTCAGGAACCCTGCGGATGATCTTACCCGTGGTAAGAGCCTTAAGGACCTTATTGAACCCAATCGTTGGATCCAAGGGCCAAAATTCCTCCTCCAACCTCAGAGTACTTGGGCAGCACCACCAGTTGTGCACAGCTTAGTGCCTGATGATGCTACGGAATTAAAGCGAAGTGCCTTCTGTGGCGTGGTTAACTCAGCAGCAGTGACAGCAGATGGTAGCAAGTTTAGTAGCTGGAAAGACTTGGTCGAAGCAGTAGCACAGGAGTTGCACGGGGCGGCAGAACAAAGTGGCTCCCCTCCAGCCAGTGCTTACCAAAAGGCAGAACTGACCGCACTGAGACAGGTCCAGATGGATAGTTTTCATGAAGATTACCATTTGTTGAAGAGTGGTAAACCTGTTCGTTCTAGCAGCCGTTTACTTTGTCTCTCCCCAGAGTTCGACAGAACCGGTGAGGTAATACGGGTTGGAGGATGATTAAGGCGGGTGGAAGGATTAGACCCAAGCACAGTACACCCTATTGTGTTGGATTCCAGTCACCCTAACACTCAGCTACTCATAAAGGAATATGATGCTCGCCTTTGCCATCCAGGACCAGAGCGAGTGTTTGCGGAGCTCCGTCGAAATGTGTGGATACTGAAAGGGAGAGAAGCAGTGAGAAAGCACCAGCGAACATGTCTTGAATGCTGTAAATGGAGGTCGAAGCCAGCCTCCCAGAAGATGGTTGATCTCCCTCCACCACGACTTCGGTTGTTCAAGCCTGCTTTTCATTCAACCGGAATGGACTGCTTTGGACCTCTTCTGGTCAAAATAGGTCGTCGGACGGAGAAGCGGTGGGGACTTTTATTTAAGTGCTTGACCACCCGGGCGGTGCACCTTGAGGTGCTGACATCTATAGATAGTGATGCCTTTCTCATGGCACTACGTCGGTTTATAGGTCGCCGTGGAAAACCTGCAGAGTTATACTCGGACCAAGGCACCAACTTCCGAGGTGGTGAGAGAGAGCTTAGAGAAGCCTTCAGTCAGCTCAGTGGTGATCTGCAACAGCAGCTAGCGAAGCAACAAATTAGCTTTCGTTTCAATCCTCCAGCTGCTCCACACTTTGGAGGGGTGTGGGAACGTGAGATTCGTTCAGTAAAGGCTGCACTTTATACAACCCTGGGCTCAGAATCAGTAACCGAAGAAGTGCTTCAAACTGTCCTCATAGAGATTGAGGCCATCCTCAACTCCAAACCTCTTGGTTACGTTTCAGCAGACATTGCTGATGCAGATCCGATCACCCCGAACTGCCTTCTAATGGGGCGGCCGGATGGGTCCCTACCCCAAGTCATATATCCAGTGTCTGAGCTCCTAGGAAGACAGAGATGGAGGCATTCCCAAGTATTGTCTGACAGATTCTGGACGGCCTTCATAAAGTATTACTTACCTGACATGCAGGCCAGGGGAAAGTGGCAGAATCCATCAGTAGACATCAAACCCGGGACAGTTGTCATGCTTGTTGACCCTCAGTTACCCCGTTCATTGTGGCAGATCGGGAGAGTGCTTAATGTCTTTCCGGGGGTTTATAATTGAGTTCGAACGGTCGAGGTGCAGATTAAGGACAAAGTCTACACAAGACCCATCGCTCGACTGATTGTTCTTCCGGAGATCCGAGATCAAGTTGATAAAAGCCACACTAGTGACTAACGGTAGTCCCTATAGTGTCGGCCTTTCAATGGAGCAAATTTGTAACCAAATTTGGGGGCGGCTGTGTTGGAAAGGCCGAGTCATGTGCGCATGCGCTATTTACTGTCAGTCATCGTCAGCAGAGAGCGGGACTGTATGAGCGGGACTGTACAAGCAAGACTGTGTGTGCAAAGTGTGTCAATAAATATATACCATAAACACACACATCTAAATACTTTAAGCAACCTGTGTACTGCTGTTCTGTGCATAGCCAAAACTGTCAACAATAAACCTCCTTTGCATCGAACTGATCGAATCCATTGTGTTCTGATCGACACCCCATTGAGGAAAGCTAGAAATAATAAATCCTCACCTATTACAGTCCAATACTTCTAACGAACAAAAGCGATAAACTAAGAGCACTTACTGTAAAGATATAAAACGCATGACGTTAAACATTAGACTTTATTATATTTATCAAATAAACTATAAGAATGTTCCAGCAACTGCACCACTAAACTTAACAATGAACATACAGAGAAATGCAGCTTTTAAAGCCGCTGATAATTTCTGTAAATACTTGGGTGTGCTGAGATACTAGAACTGGCATAACCCAAGTGTTTTAACTTAGCTAAAAACGTTGAGTAAATAAAAGACGTCAGACGTGTTGACTAGGAGCGCAGTGTGTTAGCATTAGCAGCTCCATGGAAATCCAACGTAACGTACACACGATCAGGCAGTGTGTTATAGGAAGGTTATAAGTTAGTAAGGTTATAAGAAGAAGGTTTAGTGTAATACGAAATAAATTTTAAAATAAAATGTGTCGCTCATGTGAAATATTAGTATCTAAGAAACTACTCGGATTTTCGGCTGTTTACGAAGCGCTCGGTCTTCATCAGTTGAACAGTTTCAGTATCAGCAAAGATCTTACAGTGACAAGAAGACTGTCAACAATGACGTACAATCACTAGACTAGCGATCATTTTAACAGTTTATTTTACAGACTTTATTTTTACTTCCCTTTTTTTCACAAAACCTTTTGCTCTTTTATTAGCATTACCATAAACACTGAATTAATGGAAACATAAAATTTAATTAATGACAGAAAATGAATGTTGGAAAATAAATATACAACATGAATATAATAGCTTGACAGTAAGTCATTTTTGCAGTATTGTATATTAATATCCGTTAAAGAAAGACTTATAAGAGAAACCTATGTACACACACAGCTACAGCCACTTTCTCCATAATTATTTAATTATGACAGTCTCAGACACAGCAAAGCATCATCCTGTTTGTAGATTGTTCCAGGAGATTAAAGCGTACAATATATATGTCAGACCTAGTCGAGTGATAACTAATAATATAGTAATAGTACATGTGTAAAACTGCATAAACTCATTCTAACTTAGTGCCATGTCCATATAAATCATTATTATGATTTCTATTGCTATGACCTGCAGTTCCTAAAATGAATTATATTTACTACTAGACTAAAAACAGTTAAGTTAAATTTAGCAGCTGCAGAAGATAGCGCTACGTCCCACTTCAAAACACACAATATCTTTACACCTGTCAGGGTCTTTGAGAAAACGATGAAGGCAGGATTTTTATTGTCACACTGGTGTTTCTGCAGTGGACTGCCTAAAATTGCGTTCTTTTATTCCACTTTGACGTCTCTTTCATTGTTATCAGTCTATTGCTGTGTATCTGTGCTGTTATTCAGTTGGAATTTTCACTCCAAAGTTGCGTTACCAAAGCGCCACCTAGTGGCTACTAGCAAAAAAGCATCAGGGTTTCGCCTCTTGGATAAAAGTACATCTCATTTTTTTATATATCAGAATGTCTCAATATGTAGTACTTTATTCCACTTTCCATATGACAAGTAAGGAATAATTGACAACAGGCCTTTAATTATTAGAAAATAATGCACACCTGGGGTTGTGATGCGTGCATCTCATCTATCGCCTCTGTTGCTAATTCCAAAACATAATTTTAGACCTAGAAACGAAGCTTGAACCGTTGATAGCAGATTAATGTAGTTAATAACTAAAGTTATGAGATAGATTTAGAGAGAGAGTATGTGTATTACCTGTGAGTCTGTCAGAAGTGTACGTCTAATGTCTCTAACGTTACTTAAGCTATGTTCACAAATTGACAACCGCATTTTATTTACAGGTGTGAGTCTCAAAATGTCCTGTTCACACAGCAGCTTATAGCTGTAAACGTGCAACGGGAGTCAAGGCCTCCTTACCAGTAACCATAGCGACAGACAGTGACCAAAGTAAAATCAAAGATGGAGACGTCCCATCACTGCACATTTTGCATGTCTCCTTAATCAAACACCTGATTCAGATCACCTGCTCATTAGTAGAGACTCACAGACTTGAAATGGGTGTGTCAGACCAAGGAAAGATGCAAAATGTGTAGTGATGGGGGTCCTCCAGGAATGTGGTTGAGAACCACTGAGACAGACCATGGACCACAGTGCCAGGAGAGACATAATTATGTTATTTAAGGACCTTATCAGTGCGCTGAGAAATAATTACACATTACTGTTATAGAAAACATCCAGTTTTTCCCTGGAGACATTTCTTTCATGGCATTATGGCTTTAAATGAGTGTGATCATCCATGATGCAGTAGTGAGATGAGTATAGTGGGATTAAGACTTAAAAAAATAAAAAGAAAATACATTCGATCGTTATCTTTCAATATTTTTTTGTACTCCATTGAGTTTCACTGTATGGACAAACAGTTGAAACATTTCAAATAAAAAGGCATACATTTTTAAAATGAGCAAAATGGCAAGAAATATTAATATTTTAATTTTAATATTATACAAATATTAATTATTCCTTTGATGACAGCATACATTTAATATTGGACAAAAAAGCCAAATAAAGACATGCACTGTTGATTTGTCATTACGTCTCATAGGAAGCTAACAGTTCAATATTCATAGATGTCCTGTGGTTTGAAATTTCCAAGTAAACCATTGCATTTACAAGACCACAAAAATCCAAATGTTTATCCGAGTAGCAAAAGAGGATTATGTTATGATGGAGATAGAAAAATATTTTAATTAAAACTCTGGGACTTTCAACATGTCTAAAGATGTTGAAAGTCCCAGAGTTTTAATTAAAAGATTTTTAAAAAGTTAGATAAAAGAGTTTGACAAATGCTCAGTTATAAACTGTATACTTCACCTCCCAGTGCCTTCCTTAGCCCACACACACCAAATAAAGTCACTCGAACTCTATTCTTCTTCAACTCTTTTATTTGAATGGACTTTTCTGATATATATATTTAAACTTGTAAATAAAACAACATAACAACAGGTACAGTACTGTGAGCAAACAGATATGAATATTGCTATGACTTAACTACAAATGAGCACAAACATTTCCAGATACTGATTCTCACTCACATATGCAATGTGATACAAAAAAAAAAAAAAAAAAGAGGAATGCTTGGAGTGTGTGTTTTGAACAAAAGTAGCAATAGTTCACCCAAAAAAACCAAATGCTATCATTTACTCACCCTCATGTTGTTCCAAACATCAGAACTTTCTTTTTCTGTGGAACACAAATGTTTTACTATACTATAAATATCTTCTTTTGCTTTACACAAATTAGTCTACAATAAGATTTAGAATGTTATGAGAGTGAGTGAAGGCTAAACTTTTGTTTTTAGGTGAACTATCCCTTTAAATTGTAATTTTCATACATACAGAAGCAGGTTACTAAATATTCAATATTTGTACAGATCATTCAAGACAGCATTTGGGACTATCATAAGTGTATTAGTTGTTTCTTTATAAAATTATATAATTTGATTTGCATAGGAAAAGCGGACATGCAGAGCAACAAAAGCAACTGTCATCTCAAGATTCTTTAATTCCTCATAGAGGACTGTGTAGTGCATTATTCACAATGTACATTAATATGCTTTTCTTGGAGTTCTGTAATAGAGTTGTAAATAAACTCGTTTTTATCTACTGATCCAGCATGTATATTTTTGAGGTGGCGATTAAAAATACTAAATGCTTGCTTCAGCTGTAACAGACTGGCATCACATAAGGATACTGCAATGCTCAGGCGAAACACATGCACACCCTCACTCACTCAGGATTTTTAAAAAACACCATTTTGCATGGCTTTTGTTCTAGAAGTAACATGAACTCTCCAGGCTTACATGAAGCTTATTGCAAAGTTTAATATTCTATATATGCCCTGCACATACCAAGCGAAGATATTAGACAGTCACTGCGTTCAGAAAGCAAACAGAGCAGCTCAAGCCATGCTGGTGCTGTGAGTGTCATTTTCAGCTGAAATCGAGCGCACCAGCTCCTCAACCCAGCGCACCTCGGAGACCATCTGCTCAGCGAGCACTTCATAGCGGTTCTCCAACCGGCCAAACTTGCGTTTGAGGGCATTGGCCGACAGCATGGCAGCGCGGGCCTCTTCTTGGCTCTGTCTGCGCAGGGCTTGTGCTCTCTGCAGCTCCTGTTTGATCTGATTGAGATCTGCAGCGATGCTTTCGTTCTCCTCTTTGTACCAGCTTTCTTTCTCCTCATAGATGGAGAGCAGAGCGGCCACGTCCTCAGCACAGGAGCGCTGGTTCTTCTCCAGCTCTCGCAGTCCATCCTGGGCCACTGCGATCTCCTCCATGACCTGCGAGAAGCGCTCGAAGTTGATGTAGGTGTTGTTGGGCGGCATGCTGGAGTGGGATTTGATGGTGTACTCCTTCAGTCGGGTGGTCTTCAGACGCCTGCGCTCTGTCTTGCGCTCGCTCTCCTCAGGTCGAACGTTACGCCTCTTGATCACCTGTATGGAGGGACGGGATGGGAACTAGTCAAGCATTGCTCAAAAGTTGACGAAACTCAAGAGGGAGAAAAAGAGAAGCATTCGAACCTTGATCCAGGGGTGTTGGAGACTGTCCTCTATTGTCATTCTCTTCCTGAATGTTAAAAGCAAATATTAAACATTAGTAAACAGGAATTAAATTTGCTTTATATTAAACAAATGATGCTTAGATCAGTGTTTATTTTGTACTATTATAGTATTTACTAATATTTTGTATTCCTTTTTAATTAAAGCATTTTTTTTATCTAATACTTATACTTTATTTTATTACATAATTTTTAATAGCTTTGGATTTGACTAACTTTGGATCCTTGACCAGCAGTCGGCGAATGAAATCCTTGGCGAGCTCACTTGTGTTGCTAAAGTACTCTTCATCAAAGTCATAGTTGACACCTGAAATGTTGGTAAGTGTTTCTTGTTTGGTCTCGCCAAGAAACGGAGAAGCACCACTCAAGCTACAAACAATTAATAATACATTAATATTAGTCAAGCAAAGTAAAACAGCATCATCTGGGTGTGGAAAATGCATGCAATCAATACAGCCGAACAAGTCATTTATGTGACATTACAACTTACAGTATATATGTGATAACTCCGATGCTCCTGCAGGAAAGACAATCACAAGAGAATTCATTACGAGCAAAAATAAGCCACTAAATGAATGTCATTTATTAACAATCTAACCAATATTTGAAAAATATCACTGATAGCTAAGACTCACCACATATCTGCCTCCAGGCCAAGAGGCTCATAGTTCACAATTTCTGGTGCTACAAAGGTTAAAAGTTATGACAAAGATTAAGAACACCTAATTAAGTCATCATAACTTAACATATAATTTTAGGATAATCTAAGGTTCTCACCAACAAACTCAGGAGTTCCAAAGATGTTTTTAAATTCATTTCCATCCTTAATCTGATGAGCAATTCCAAAATC
Source organism: Carassius carassius (assembly GCF_963082965.1). Lineage (NCBI taxonomy): Eukaryota > Metazoa > Chordata > Actinopteri > Cypriniformes > Cyprinidae > Carassius > Carassius carassius. Next base: position 10,261,145 of record NC_081774.1, on the reverse strand, counting down.
GATCAGCTTGATTCTGGGGTTCGGCACATTTTTGTCCAGCAGCATTATGTTCTCAGGCTGAAAACAAAGTGATTCAAGATGTTTGTAGTACATGTTTCCATGCCTTCCCCAAAAACAACATTTTGTAATAAATAGCAAACCTGTTTCACACAAAAATAAAAAGATAAATAAAAATGTACTCACCCTCAACCCATCCAAGATGTACAGGAGTTTATTTATTATAAATTTAGCTTTACATCTCTTACTCACTAATGAAAGAAGCATTATTATGGATTATGTATATTAGCCGGAAGCAAAGGTTTGAGTTAAAAATACCTTTTTGATGGATTTATTACAAACATGTAGCTTTTCACTTCCCAAGATGTTAACTGATGGACTGTGGATTACTTGTGGAGCTGTCTGAACTCTCATTATGACGGCCCCTATTCACTGCAGAGGATCCACTGGTGAGCAAGTGAAATTTCTCCAAATCTGTTGCGATGACTAACTACTGTGTACTGATGGCTTGAGCGTGAGCAAAATTTCACTTTAGGGTGAACTATGCTCATCCTAGTGCTCACCTTCAAGTCAAAGTGTGCAATGCGTTTCGAGTGGAGGTAGTGAACTCCATCCAGGATCTGCTTGAGGAACTGTGTGGCCTCCTCCTCAGTCAGTGACTCCTTCTCAGCCAGGAAGTCAAACAGCTCCCCTCCAGACACCAGCTCCAGAATCAGGATCACGTCGGTTTTGTTCTCAAAGATGTCATGGAGGGTGATGATGTTGCTGTGCTGGATCTCTCGAAGGATGTTCACCTCTCTCTCGATCTCCTCTCGGCTCACACCTCGTCGGCTGGATGACAGCCTTCTCTTCTTGATAAACTTGGCGGCATATTCTGTCCCGGAGCTCTTTTCTTTACATTTACGAACAATAGCAAACTGCCCACTGGGAAACAGGGTACAATGATACACACAGAAAACAGAAATGAAAAAGAAGAAATCATGTCATTGCTTATAGAAGATAAGGATATGGAAGAGGCACAAAAAACATTACATATATGAACAGAAGAACATACTGTGCGTTCCACAAAACCAAGCTCAAGTACACATTCTAAAGGAGTTAAAGAGAACCCATTTAGATAAATGGTATAAATGCTGCACAATGCAACCAAGTAAACTCTTAAAAAGTCAGATAAAATGTGTGGCTGACGTATTCCCCTGATGGCTCCTCTCTGGCCCATCTGTAGTCTCATTTGCACAACAGCTTTTCTGAGGCTCAGAGAGCGAGCATATGCATTGTAAAGCAGTGATGTCATCCTGCAGCAGCACAGCACAGAAACCTCCACCTCCATATATAGAGAAAAGGCCAGGCTTGTGTTTGCAGATGATTAAGTCTCTGTGCTGGGGATTTTTAAATTGCAGAACTCTCAACATGTTTGTTGTTACGTCGCACTTATAAGCACAAACACTACATTCCCTTGGCAACTCTAAGCCAAACACTATGATGTGTTTACTTGCCTTTTATAAAAGAGCTTTCATAGCTACATAATTATAGTGCTTAAACAAAAAGATTGTAAGCCAATTCAAATCTTAATCTTTCTTTTTTTAAATCAGGATACATTAGTTTTTACATTAGTTTTTTTAAGGAGGGAAATGACATCTCTTACCTTCCTAACTCCTCTCCCATTTCATAGTACAGCTCCACATCCTCCTGCCTGAAACCATCCATGATTTGCTGACTTCAAATTAATCAAGCTGTTAAAAAAAGACCAGAAATAATGCCTAATTTAGTTTCACGGTCTTGACCTTGTCACTAGTCCACTAAAGATTTGACACTTTGTTGACAATGACTATAAATGGTTTCTAGAGTGCATATGTTTTGGTATTTACTCACAGGAAGTTGGATTTTAAACTGACATGGGAATGAGGAGCTCCATGTGCAGAATGTGGACATTCTATTCCTACTTACGTCATTACCTACAGTCATAAACCAGGGTTGCCAGATTTGTTCTAACCTTCTTTTGTTCCTTTATTATAGATGTTAAACAGCTAACATTTTACCACTGCAGTGCGGTACAAACTTACACAAAAAAATTGCATCTCAAAAGATATGCTCTAGCTCATGTTTCGAACCCTGGTGTGTTAAGATAACTCAAACTACATTAATCATTTATTTAAGCTCTAAGATACTGTTTCACAGACATATAAGATTAAATGTGAACAATAGGTTAGTAAGAGAAAAACGAAATTAACATATCACGATAATCCACAAAATATCTACCAAAGCACTGACTATTTACAGATAGCCATCTGGCTAACTTGTAAAGGAAATTGCAAAGGAACACCGGCAAACTACGTAAGTTGTACACAAAACACATTTAGGAATAAATATATAAGATATTCTCTTATACTCTATTAATTATGTTATCTATAACAACGCTGTTTAGAATAAGTAAATGCTGAGAGTTTGTTACATACCTCAACGTCGCCGCATTCCTCAGTCAATGGCTATTTTCCGGTCGCTGAGCTCTGGGGAGGCGTGGCTTTTTCAGTGACATCATCGAGACGCCACCGCAGGATGATGTCAACTTGCGTGTACCTGTTATTAAGCGTCTGCCAGGTGTTAGCACTGATATAAGTTAAAACTACTTGTATGGGCTTGTTTTGCAATGTTCCTTTGTCAGTGTTACCATAACAGACTCATAACACATAAAAAAGGTGTAAATGGATGTAATAACGAGTTTGCCTGACAAACTAATAATAAAGGGTCAAAAATAAAGAAATACTTTTTGTTGTGAATCAGTGTTACACAAGAGAGACACCTATAGTGCTAGAGACCGATTTTAACATCATTGCCAGTGTCAAATAATCCTCATTATTTACTGAGCATGTGTATTAAATGAACTTCATATAGCATACATAATCAGAAGACTTTCTGTACATATATATTATTGTGAGGTGTGAGTCTGCAATTGTGTCATTTATTCCAAATATAATCATATCATGCATTTTCAGCTCAAATATGAGATGTTTATCATACTGCATTAAGAAAAAATAGCATCAACATTTAATTTGCTTGTTGAAAAAACCCACAAAAGTCGTTTTGATCTCATGGAAAATGTATTCAGCAAAGTTAGGCAAGTTCTGCACACTGAAGACATTAAAACTGCAGTTGAAACACACCCAAAATACATTCTGTTAAGTTAACCATAATGTGTCTGGGACATTTCTGACAGTAACTGTATGTATGCAGGATTTGTGAACATTTATGAGATCAGCATTAAAGCAGCTATTTCTATTCATGACGTTTACTAGAAATGGTCTTAAAGGGATAGTTCTCCCAAAAACGGAAATTCTCTCATCATTTATTCACCCTCAAGTTGTTCCAAACCTGTATGAGTTCATTTTTTCTGTTGAACTCAAAATATTTTGAAACATTTAAAAGTAGCCATTGACTTCCATAGTATTACTCTTTTCTACTATGGAAGTCGAAGGTTAGCTAGTGCTAACTGTATTCTTACCTACATTCTTTAAACACCTTTAAAACTATCTTCTGTCATGTGACAATGTGCTCATGTTCAGATAATGTCTGTCAGTGGAAAAATTTGTAATAATTGTAATTAATTAATTAATTATCTTCAAAATAACATTAGAAGAAACTTTGAAATATAACAATACAATAAAATCTGATAATGTAAGCATGTACATTATTAAAATAAAAGGAAACAACAAAAACATAGAACAAAAACAAAGGACAAGATGCAATGAGTTCCAAAAAATTGCTGAATTTTTTTAATATTTAATTATGTTTAGTCATTTAGCAGATGATTTTATCCAAAGCGACTTACAAATAAGCAATCAAAATCAACAACTGAGCAAAAATATGCAAGTGCTATGACAAGTCTCAGTTAGCTTAACGAAGTACACATAGCAAGATTTTTTATATAATAAATAAAAAGAAAACAAACATAATAGAAAAGAATATATAAAGCTGTTGGAGGCCTTTTTTAAAGAAAACAAGCAGTTAGAAAACAAATAGTTTTTTGGTAATTATATAATAAATAAAAAGTAAGCAAATAGAATAGAATATTAATAGAAAAAGCTATTGTTATGGGCTTTTTAAAAAAAGGAAACAAGCAGTTAGAAAACAAATAGAGTGCAAGGGGTTTTTTTGTATAAAAAAAGATAAAATAGAGTTAGAAAAGAGAGTACAGATAGAGAGTCAAATAGAGATGGAAGAAATGTCTTTTCACACGTTTCATGAAGATGGCAGCAGCTCGGATTGAGCTGGGCAGGTCATTTAACCAGGAGGGAACAGTTAATGTAAAGTCTGTGAAAATGATCCCTCTTTGGGATGGCACAATAATGCATCATTCACTTGCAGAACACAAGCTTATGGAGGCACATATGTCTGAAATAGTGAATTTAGGTAAAGGGGTGCAAAGCCAGTGGTGGTGTTGTAGGCAAACATTAATGCCTTTTATTCAAGCAGATAGCCATTAAAGCAAATCTGCAGGACCGGGCAGTTTCAGCAATGTGGTCTGAGAAAGTCAGCTGATCATCAATCACAACTCCAAGGTTTCTGTCTGTTTTTAAAGGAGTTATGGTTGATGTACCTAAATTGATGGTGAAATTGTGATGAAACGATGGGTTTGATGGAACCACAAGCAGTTTTGTCTTGGCAAGGTTGAGTTGAAGGTGATGGTCAAGAAATGTTTGTTAGACAAGCTGAGAAGTGAGCAGCTATCGTCGGATCATCAGGATGGAATGAGAGGTAGAGTTGATTGTCATCAGCTAAGCAGTGATATGAAAAGCCATGTTTTTGAATGACAGAACCTAATGATGCCGTGTAGACAGAGACTTTTATTGAAAGTCATGAAAATACTGTCATGGAGTTTTTCTTTTGCTATTTGAGCAAATAAGAATGCAATATATATATATATATATATATATATATATATATATATATATATATATATATATATATATATATATATATTTTAGGTACTCTCCCATTCACTGCTCTTCAAGTTAACCTTACTATGATGACTTCTGCTGCTGAGAAACCCGGAAATGTTTAAAAGGTCCATTGAAGATTTTGAAACCGCTATTGCCAGTCTTAAGCCGCCTTTCCACTGTCTCTGAGGAACGACAAGCGACCTTAAATCTTGTTTTAACCACGGACACAAAAGTTATACCACAATTCATGCAAAGATACTAATATATATATATATATATCGGCAATATATATCGGTTCGGCAACACTAGCGTGGAGTTCCGATACGCGTATGCGGAAATTTCGGATCTTCGAATGCATTCAAATATTTGAACATCTGCGGCTAGACCATATTCGACCGCCCGACCGGATGTGATGTATTCTAATCAAAACTATCAGCGCGAGGTCAGAATTACCAATATTTCGTACACTTTAACATTATTCTTTAAACACTATTTCTGTTAAATTGTGCTTTAGAATAATTATGACAGAAATAATTATTTTACAATTATTAAACCATTATTTACGTTGATTAGCCCCATAAAACCTACTATTTTTATTTTCGGGGGGTCATTTGAAATGTGACGATGCATTCATACATTCATTATATTTATTAAAATTATTAATTTGACCATGGTGAATATGCCGAGGTAATGGTCGCTGCACGATCAATTTGAAAGTTCTGCGTGATTGCCATTAAATGCGACAATCGTGTCCGACTGTCGTGTGCAGTCGAAACACGGCAGAGCAAGGCAGTCTCGGCTGAATGTCCACTGGTTGCTGTCCATGCAGGAGGTTGTTCTGTGTGAGAAAGGCAGAGATTGAAAAAAAAACAATTATCAAAATTTCATTAGGAAAAAACTAAACAAAAAAGGACTTAAATTATTTAACTTAGGCCTAACAGTTTTACTAAACTGGCTGTAAAATATGATGTCATTAAGAAATGACAAATTTGGATGTGAAGAATTGGAGGCGTGACGAAAATATAATTGATTAGAGCGAAAGCCAAATGGGCCAAGACGGAAGCGGACGAAGATAGCCAATGGCCGAGGTTCTGGAGAACGAGGGCGGGATGAGCGTAAACAGCTGATCGTTGAGTCGAGGAGGGCAGTGCGGATGGCGGAGACGACAACAATCAGGCATCATGCGATTTTTATCAAGTCTCCTCTGGGCAACTCTTTTGATCGAACAGGTAAGACATGAGAAAACATTAAAGAATCCGTTTTGTTTTTGGCGGGTTCCTCAACTGGTCTGTAACGTTACTCGGTTTGTTTTATTTGTAAAACATTTTTTGCCGATGATTACTAGCTACATGCTATGTATGATTAGCTTGCGGTGGACTTCTGTAGGATATGCTCGTGCATGTTTGGGGGCCGCGCGGCCGAGTCCTCTCGCGCTCCTGTTGATATGACACTGTACAGCAAAACAAATACAAAACACTGATCAAACGAGCGACAAACTAGATCACCATAAGTGATAAACCTTTATTTTATTTTGATTATTTATTTAGCATGCAGTGATACTGTACACAGATAATGTCAGAAATTTTAACGGAAGAATAATTTAAACATAAGTAAAACCCCTTTCGTTTGCGTTACTTTATATCTTATCAGATTATATTTATATTTAGTAAGTAGTATGAATTTCCTGAAAAAATAATAAGGCAGTACGTATACATTTCTTTCAAATTACTGCCGTTTTTCGGGATTCCCTGCGTGAACAACATTTGTTTAGATTTTAATATTGTAATGTATCTTTTCACATTGGAGTATTATATTGCATTTTTATGTTGTTTGCTTCATGTTTATTTAATTATTCTAGGGTCATGTTAACCAGATGATGTGTTTGTGTGGGTCATAGTGAGCTGTTATTATAAGATATATTTGCATATGAACATATAATGGCACACACACACACATTAAACCTTACTTCAGTTATTAAATTATTCATTTAATAAATAGTGCAATATAATAAATCTCAGTTGACACTTAAACAAAAAACAACACAATTTCTGATGTGGTCCTTCAAGTTTAGATGAACTATTTAACTAAAAACAGCTAGCAAATAAAAGTCAAACATTTGCATGCATTAGAAAACATAATTCACTTTTTTTTCTATGAGGTTTTATGAGTTTGAGAAAACTGTGAAAGTTCATATCACCTATTTGCTACTGACATATGCATTTCTCTCTCTTTTCCAAGGTTTCCCTCTTTGAACAGCAATCTTATGCACAAACCTGTTAACCAATGACCTAAGCTGTATCCGTTCTGATTCACAGGTTTTAGGTGAATATGGCATGGCACATTTCAGCGATGGGGGGAACAGTAAAGGCAAAGATTACTGCATATTCTTCAACTCTCAGTGGGCTCGACTACCTCAGGACCTCAGTAAAGCAGTTAGTAACAATTTATACACACACACACAAATAGAAATCTCTTACTGTTGGATGTCAAATCAATTGCATAATTTCCAACAAACCCCTGGTGTATCTGAAACTGAGGTTACAAATGAGTATCACAGAGCTGCCACTCATTCACCCTTTATTGTTTTGCTCAGGCACGGCTACAGACGTATGATCTCACCACCTCTGTGCTGTGTTCCCCCTCTGATGTACCTGAGGGTGGCTTCCCAAACAGCATCCCAATGGTGATGAGAGGAAATTGCACTTTCTATGAAAAAGTCAGATTGGCCCAGATCAATGGTGCTAAAGGACTTCTGATCGTCAGCAAAGACAGACTGGTAACTCATCAGAACACCATTAACGGCACCATAAACATTGGTCAAAACATTTTCACATGAGTTGACTTGTTTGAAATGATTTACAGACTCCACCCTCAGGCAACAAGTCCCAGTATGAAGAGATCGGCATCCCAGTGGCCTTGCTAAGCTATAAAGACATGTTGGACATCAGTAAGGTAAGTTCAGAATGATTTATTCTATTGTAATTACTAAGGCAATAACAAAAAAAGAATTCTGTCTTTAGACGTTTGGAGAGAAAAGGCAGGTGGCCATGTATGCGCCCAATGAACCGGTGGTGGACTACAACATGGTGCTTATCTTCCTGATGGCGGTGGGCACAGTGGCTGTCGGAGGATACTGGGCTGGCAGCAGGGACATTAAAAAGTATGAATTGTGCCCTTGAGGCACAGGTTACAAGATCAATTAGTGACAGCTAAGCTGACAGCCTGCAGATTTTATTCAACTAAACTCCCATCTTTGTGCTTTTAGACGTTACATGAAGCACAAGCGGGACGACGGTGCCGAAAAACAAGACGAGGAGACGGTTGACGTCACCCCCATCATGATTTGTGTGTTTGTGGTCATGTGTTGCTCTATGCTGGTGCTCTTGTATTTCTTCTATGATCAGCTAGGTAAATAAATGAATCAGTTATTACCGTCTTTCAGTAAGCTGTCTGTATTTTGGTTAATCCTCATTCCTCACCCTTTCTTTCACAGTGTACATGACTATCACAACTTTCTGTCTGGCATCTGCTGTTGGTTTGTACAGCTGTCTTTGGCCTTTTGTCCGAAGAATACCGTTTGGGAAATGCAGGTTAGAGATGTGCATGAGAAAGACTAGATAGGGTTCTATCTGTCTTTTTTTATTGAAGGAGATGCTTTATGGTGTTTTGACAGGATACCTGAGAATAACCTGCCATACTGTCACAAGCGGCCACAGGTGCGCACGCTGATCCTTTCAGCCTTCTGTATAGCAGTCAGTGTCACCTGGGGAGTTTTCCGCAACGAAGACCAGTAAGAGTGGAACACTTTAGGTTTTGGCACTTTTAGCATTATAACAGTATATCTAATCAAAAATCGTGTCCGCTAGGTGGGCATGGATACTTCAGGATGTGCTAGGCATCGCGTTCTGTCTCTACATGCTGAAAACAATCAGGCTGCCCACTTTCAAGGTGAGTTTAAAATGCAGATGGTTGCTGCCGGTTGCCAGCATAACATATTTAGGATGTGAAGATGATCCATTTCTTGTTTTTGTAGGCTTGCACTCTGCTGTTGGTCGTGCTGTTCGTGTATGACGTCTTTTTTGTTTTTGTAACACCACTCTTAACCGAGGTATGAGTTTTTTTTTTTTTTTTTTACTAAAACTAATGTTAAATAGAATTGGTATATATTTTTCCATGTTTTCTTGTGCAGAGTGGGGAAAGTATCATGGTAGAGGTGGCGGCTGGTCCCTCTGATTCTTCTACTCATGAAAAGGTAGTAAGGTGTTTTTTGAATATGCATACATTTAAATATATATTTTTTTAGTTTAAAATTTGGCGTTTTTGTCTCAAATAGCTTCCCATGGTGCTGAAAGTGCCCAGGTTGAATTCTTCTCCTCTGGTGCTGTGTGACCGGCCATTCTCTCTCCTGGGCTTTGGGGATATCTTGGTACCAGGTAATGTCAGTATGTCACTATCAGCTGCACGATGAACAGATTTCCAGGATTCATGCACAGAAATTAGTGATGCACCAAAATATATCAAAATTATTGTTCATTTAGCCAAAAATGAAGTTGAACGTGGCAAGCTTTCCAACAGAGCTATTTTGGTCATTAATTAATTTATTGATTTATTAATTTTTGTGGCCGAAATGTTTATACATCTTTGAAAGGAAATTAAAATATTATGCAGACTTATTTGTCTGGCTCTGGTTTTATCAAACTCTATAAAAAAAAAGATTTTATTAATGATTTCTGATTTCTTGGAATTCAGGCTTCACTGTCATTCTGGGTTTTTTTCTCTTTCTTTCTTTTATGTCATCTTGTACTTCATTTTAATAATGACGTTTTGTTTCCTCAGGTCTGCTGGTAGCATATTGTCACAGATTTGACATTCTCATGCAGACTTCTCGAATTTACTTTCTGGCTTGCACTATTGGTAAGACACTGACTACCTTTTAAATTTAGATATGTTGTATGGTTCTAGCTCTTATTCAGTTTTTTTAAGCATGTGAATCTGATTTGTGTTTTTTTTTAGGCTATGGCATTGGTCTTCTCATCACATTTGTGGCTCTGGCTCTGATGCAGATGGGTCAGCCTGCCCTCTTATACCTGGTGCCTTGCACGCTCCTCACCAGCCTTGCGGTGGCACTGTGGCGCAAGGAGCTGCCTTTGTTCTGGACAGGAAGTGGATTTGTGGTGAATACCAGTTTGATATGAGTGCCTTCTGCAGTCGGAAAAGTTCTAGGGTTATGTACAGTTACTAGACTTACAGTTGAGTAAATTCACCCGCGTGGTTTTTGCTACGCTCTTATATTGCTCTCATTTTTACTGTGGGTGTTTTCTCCTCTTTAAAGGAGGGGTTTACAACCCCTGTGTTCTACCCCTGTGTTTCTAAGAAACCTTTACAACAATAGATCCCAGACTCTCAGAGATTTTATAGTGATTTTGAAGGCTTTAGACAAATGCCTGTTTGACTGAACTTATCAAACCAAATATTTTTCTCTAAACCACAGTATGAGGTAGGGCTGCACGATTGTGACAAAAATCATAATTGTTGATTATTCCCTTGAAATTGTAATTGCGATTTATTCATTACAATTATCACAATTTACATTAAATGATGTTTATACCATTGTTTGATGCAACTGCATGCCGGTTTTTTCTATGAAAATAAACAAGCTGAAAACACTCTTAACTGAAAAACTTTTAGTTCTTTTCTATAGTATTAAGCCTCAAATGTCAATTATACGTCAGATTGGTTTCTTTAAATTATAAAAAAGTTAAAATATGAATAGTATTATAATGTTATACTAAAACTAAAACAATGGGAAAAACCTTAAGATAACATGTTGAAAGAAAACATATCTTAAGCGTGCAGAATAACGTAAGTGAACCATGAATTGTCGTTTTGAACGATTACGTAATTGTGGCATCCATAATTGTAAACGGGATTAGAAATTCAATTAATTGTGCAGCCCTAATATGAGAAAATTATGTTCTACAGACTGATATACACAAGTTAAATCCACCATTTCACATCACGATGGGTTGATAAACAGCAGAAGAGGGCTTATGCTTAATTTCCTCGGCTCTTTAGCTAACCGTGTTCAAGCTTTTGATCTAATAAAGAGCCTGGAGATTTCTTGGTCTTGAGTTAATCTATGGTGATTTCCTCCTATGAGTAGAATCTGATCAGTGTAATCTCTGAATGTTTTCTTTTTCACTAAGTTATACTGTAGATCTGAAGCCATTTTCTCATTCTCTCTTTCTAACATTTTTCTTCTGCTTTAAATTGGATTGGTATTGCTATATATTTATATATACAGGTCCTTCTCCAAAAATTAGCATATTGTGATAAAGTTCATTATTTTCCATAATGTAATGATAAAAATTAAACTTTCATATATTTTAGATTCATTGCACACCAACTGAAATATTTCAGGTCTTTTATTGTTTTAATACTGATGATTTTGGCATACAGCTCATGAAAACCCAAAATGCCTGTCTCAAAAAATTAGCATATTTCATCCGACCAATAAAAGAAAAGTGTTTTTAATACAAAAAAAGTCTACCTTCAAATAATTATGTTCAGTTATGCACTCAATACTTGGTCGGGAATCCTTTTGCAGAAATGACTGCTTCAATGCGGCATGGCATGGAGGCAATCAGCCTGTGGCACTGCTGAGGTGTTATGGAGGCCCAGGATGCTTCGATAGCGGCCTTAAGCTCATCCAGAGTGATGGGTCTTGCGTCTCTCAACTTTCTCTTCACAATATCCCACAGATTCTCTATGGGGTTCAGGTCAGGAGAGTTGGCAGGCCAATTGAGCACAGTAATACCATGGTCAGTAAACCATTTACCAGTGGTTTTGGCACTGTGAGCAGGTGCCAGGTCGTGCTGAAAGATGAAATCTTCATCTCCATAAAGCTTTTCAGCAGATGGAAGCATGAAGTGCTCCAAAATCTCCTGATAGCTAGCTGCATTGACCCTGCCCTTGATAAAACACAGTGGACCAACACCAGCAGCTGACATGGCACCCCAGACCATCACTGACTGTGGGTACTTGACACTTGACTTCAGGTATTTTGGCATTTCCTTCTCCCCAGTCTTCCTCCACACTCTGGCACCTTGATTTCCGAATGACATGCAAAATTTGCTTTCATCCGAAAAAAGGACTTTGGACCACTGATTAACAGTCCAGTGCTGCTTCTCTGTAGCCCAAAGTGGCTTGACCTGGGGAATGTGGCACCTGTAGCCCATTTCCTGCACACGCCTGTGCACGGTGGCTCTGGATGTTTCTACTCCAGACTCAGTCCACTGCTTCCGCAGGTCCCCCAAGGTCTGGAATCGGTCCTTCTCCACAATCTTCCTCAGGGTCCGGTCACCTCTTCTCGTTGTGCAGCGTTTTTTGCCACACTTTTTCCTTCCCACAGACTTCCCACTGAGGTGCCTTGATACAGCACTCTGGAAACAGCCTATTCATTCAGAAATATCTTTCTGTGTCTTACCCTCTTGCTTGAGGGTGTCAATGATGGCCTTCTGGACAGCATTCAGGTCGGCAGTCTTACCCATGATTGCGGTTTTGAGTAATGAACCAAGCTGGGAGTTTTTAAAAGCCTCAAGAATCTTTTACAGGTGTTTAGAGTTAATTAGTTGATTGAGATGATTAGGTTAATAGCTTGTTTAGAGAACCTTTTCATGATATGCTAATTTTTTGAGATAGGAATTTTGGGTTTTCATGAGCTGTATGCCAAAATCATCAGTATTAAAACAATAAAAGACCTGAAATATTTCAGTTGGTGTGCAATGAATCTAAAATATATGAAAGTTTAATTTTTATCATTACATTATGGAAAATAATGAAACTTTATCACAATATGCTAATTTTTTGAGAAGGACCTGTATATACACACTACCATTCAAAAGGGGTCTTTAAGATTTTTATTAATTTTGGAAGTCACCAAGGCTGCATCAATTTGATTAAAAATACAATTTAATTATATATATTCTATATATTCTGAAAATGTAATCTATTCCAGTGATTAATTTTTAGCAGTCATGACTTCAGTGTCACGATCCTTCAGAAATGATTCTCAAATGCTAATTTTGTGCTCAGAAAAGATATATTATCAATTTTGAAAATGTAAAAAGAATCGCTGCTGCATGATTTTGCGATGAATAGAAAGGAGATAAGCATTGATTTGAAACAGAAATCTTTGTAATATTATAAATGTCTTGATTACTATTATTTACGTCCTTGCTGAGATGTATTTGTATTCAAATGAATAAAAGCATTTCAAAAAATCTTACTGACCCCAAATCTTTGAATAGTAGTGTGTATATATAAAAACATCTAGAATTTAATGACTTTTTTTTTTTTTTAAATACAATTTAATTTCAAATTGAACTTCTCTTTCATCGTATGCGTCTCATTTCATCCTCAGCCGCCTCCCATTGTCATGGAACAAATCAACTGTGCTCAAACCCCAGGACTGTCCACAGGTGAACCCCTGTCCAATCCTGAGCCGGCAGACTCTGAAACGACCAATCAGTGTGAGGACCCTCCACCACCAGCACAAGAGCAAGTTCTGCATCTTACAGATGCATCTACTACATAAAGACAAAAGACTCAAAGAATGCTACTTTTTCTTTTTTTTGTCAGTTATATATCTGACCATATATTTAATAGACTTGAGCAGTCTGAACATCTCAGTGCACTTGTTTTAAGCCTTTGAAATTGTACAGTCCTTTGAATCGAAGAAAGAGGAGACACAACAACATCTGCTGCGCTACTTCAGCCAACTTGCTTCAAGTTCACGTGTGATGGCATGAGGAGGGCACAGAACGGATCACTTTTATCTTCTTCACAAGGATCTCAACTCTATTATTATTAACTGTATTATTTGTCTTCTCCCTCATTGTTTTTTGTAAATTAGCATTGTCTCAGTTACTGAAACAAAGTGCTGCTAGACATTTGAAAACAAATGTCAAGAAAATTCTAGACAGCTCACTGACAATATTTCTATTTGGCTTCCAGTTGATAATTAATTACTGACAGGTTTTGTCCTTGTCACATCACATCCTTTAAAATACGGTGCTAATAAGGGTCGAATGAACCAAAGGCTTTGGGAATAATGATTTATTCATTTCATCCTGAGTTTTGAGATACTAAGCTGTGGGTTGATAAGATTGTTAAATGTTTATATCACAATACACTGTATAAATAAGAGCAGTACTGTTATACACATCATTTAACAAAAACCTCCCTATTGGTTTGGGATGTGATTTCAGCTTTAGTTGCATTGACATATCATATTCTTATGCTTATGGCTTATTGAAAGCATTGTATTTAGAAAGTGCTGTTTACTTGATGGAAGGGATGTTTGAGATTTCTAAATAAAAAGTGCAAACATTTTTAAAAGAAGTGCAGTTTTTAAGAACAGTAAACTATTGAGTCACAGTCCTTCTGTTTCATAGCAGGATTTTTGTATTCATAGTACTTTTTAAAGTTGTTTTTTGGTGTAAAGCACTGATATTATTTTCTCTGTATGATTGAACCGTTTTAAGTTACAGTACATCAGGTTTATTTAAGAAGTTTATGTGGCACCGTTGTCTCATTGAAATCTCTTGGACTTTGCTACAGCGTGTTTTATTTTTTTTATTGGGTGAATATGATCATGTGGAATAACACGGACAAGTTGTAATCCAGATTTTTTTGTCCATTTATTAATACTCCTGATGTCTGGAGGTCGTGTGTCATAGATCTTCAGAGTCATGTATGCTTAAGCTCTCGATTAGAGATCAACATATGCTGTAAAAGTGTGATTTTGAAAAGAGTGCACATATTAAAGGAATAATGCATTATGTTATGTGGACTACTGTTGTGTTTTAATGCGTGAACACTTGAGAAATACTTAGGATGTTTACTTGCAAAGATGCATTGTAAAATAATGTATAGTATCATGAGGTCTTTGTATTTTCCTCCCACATTAAAAGGTAAGCGGTAAAGTAGTATAATTGTGGGTTATATGTTCTCAAATTATGAGTCATAGTGGTTGTGACCTGGAAATGATACTTCCTGGATTGTGGTTACAACACCAGAGGGCTTGATTCACGCTTTCATCTGGTTCACTGGACTCACTTCTAACTCCAGGCTATTGTTGACAACAGTTAATAACTGTATGACCAAGCTAAAAAAACAACACATTTTTATATTGTATGAACTATTGTGTGCAAAATGAGCCATACTGAAGTAGTCAACAGTGGCAGGTAGAGAGATGAATAAAAGAAATGGTACTTGTAAAGAGGTTGTTAAAGGGATAGTTCACCCAAAAATGAAAATTTGATGTTTATCTGCTTACCTCCGGGACATCCAAGATGTAGGTGACTTTGTTTCTTCAGTAGAACACAAAATGAGATTTTTAGCTCAAACTGTTGCAGTCTGTCAGTCTTATAATGTAAGTGGATGGGAATCATGGCTAAAACATTAAAAAACCCACACAAAACCAAATTAACCATGCGGCTCGGGATGATACACTGAGGTGTAAAGACACAAAACAATCGGTCTGTGCAAGAAACTGAACAGTATTTATATAATTTCTTACCTCACGCAATGTCTGAACTGTTAGAACTACTGTGAACACCTGCTGATGAGAATGCACACAACAGGATGCGCTCGAGAGTTCTAACAGTTCGGAGCCGCAGGGTTTAATTTGGTTTTGTTTGTGTATGTTTTTTTCTTTTTGTTTTATTGTATGTTTTAGCTGTGATTTCCATCCACTTACATTATAAGACTGATAGACTGCAATGGTTTGAGCTAAAAATCCAGTTTGTGTTCTACTGAAGAAACATGGATGCCCTGGGGGTAAAAAAAAAAATATATATATATATATATATACACATTTATAATTTTTGGGTGACCTATCCCTTTAAGAGGTCATTTAGCCTTGAGCAAGAGAGCTCTTTTTTAATGAAGAGATGCTGATTGAACAGCACTTTCAGAAGACGAATAAAAAAATTCTTCTGATCTATGGTTACCGGATGGATCCTTTGCAATGCCATTGTATGGCATCATAAGTGTTCTATTCTAATGTTTTACCACGTTGAAACCCCCTCTCCCCAGCATATTCTGGTTAGGTATATTTTGAAGCATAGCTGCTGGTTTAAGATGGTCATGTGCTGGTTCTAAGCAACTAGTTCCTGCTCAGGACCAGCTTAGGACAAGCACATGGTCAGTTTAAACCATGCTTCAAACCATACCTAACCAGCATATGCAGGTTTTTTTAACATGGTTGTACAATATTATTCAGAAAAAAAGTGCAAACTTAAAATTTTCAAAAGAACTGGGTCTAATACTCAATGCATAACAATGGAGTACTGTTTTATTGGATTAACAACTGCTTGGATTGGAACGTTTCTGAGTCAAGTAGTTCAACACAGGAATTGACAAAATGCTGAAATGTTTCTTGCGTTAAATATCGCTGACTACGGTCGTTAAATTAGGCTCAACGAAGTTTCGTTATACAGGAACTGCATCAGTAATGTTACTTACCTAAACTACTTTGTCAGAGCAAAGAAAAGATTACAACAGAAGAGATGAGCAGAGAAAAAGAACCTTTCTGTGGCAATCAACCGTCAGTAGCTTTCCCAGAAGGGTGCAGCAGCAGACAAATTATATTACATTTTTTTTTTTTTTTTTTTTACACAGAACATTTCGGGAATTTCTCCATTTTATATGGCTGCCTTACAAAATAGATTTTTTTATGATCCAAAAACATTTGAACATAGTAGTTGGGGATAGCGGACTGCTGATTTGTATGTCGAGGTGGTGACCTGGTAATGTTGTAAACTCTTCCATATAGTGACCAAAAACACACAAAATTTAATTTGTCGCTCATACAGTAAATTTGGACTTTACTGTCTTCCACTGAGCTACCGCAAATTGATCCCGTGAGAACCAGTTGATTTTGGCTTCAATGTGAAAAATGGCGGGAATGGACGTCTTATGGACAATGCAACATTGAGTAAATTATCACTTTTAGGCAAACTAGCCACCGTTTTTTTGTGAATAATTACAAACAACATGAAGTAAAACGGAGTATACAGGTGTTGTTTATTTCTGTAACAGAGCAAATGACAAGCACTTAAAAGTGCATCAGTACTCCTTGAGAGAACCAGAGAAGCTGTATTTCTTCTGCAGTATTTACAATGTACATTTCTGCTTAAGATTGTTTTATTCTAAGAAAATCCAGACTATGTATGAAATAGAAATAATGATCCAACAGAATTGTGCCACATGAATTTAGACAAAAACTAAAAAAAGATAAGCAGTGGTACCTTTGATATTTAGTAGCGATGAGAATGTATCCCCAACTCACGAAGAAAAACACATAGGTATTTCTTTTCTAAAATACTACAAATCTTTTGGTCAATATAACATTATTTTCCAGTTAAAGGAAACAAAACAATGTAAAAGATCCCACGATCTGTGCAGAAACTGGAGAAAAACTCCAAAAAGGAATTTACACTTTTAAGCTTAAAACATATTCCATACTTTAAATAGGTCAAGACCGAGAAGCTCTTGATTACATGACTCTTATAAGACTTTCCAGTGCAACACTTGTGGGCATCAAACATCCCTGAATTAAAACACAATAAATAACTAAAAACAGCATGTGGACCTGAACTGGTTTTTGTACTGATATACTGTGACCGTCGGATGATAAGATCACAAATCTTTTAGGAAACAGACTTAAAGTAAAGAGGCCTAAATCTCAACTACTTCTGGCAGTGAATCCTCCAAAACAGTTTTCTCTGCGAATGAATGTTTTTTTTCTTTCCCAATGAAATTTAAATCATAGTAAAAACAAACTACAACAACAAAACTTTATAATTAAAATCTGCATGAGTCCATTTTTTTAAAAATGCACTTACATCAGTGCAGGTCTTGTTAAAGTGATAACAATCACTGCAGATTGCATAGGGTTATTAAAAGTAAAATATGTCTTCTGCAGTTGCGTTGTCTTTGGTTTTACCGTGTCCTGGATGGGTACCATGTGCATTTTGATTGTGGTTCTTGGTGCCGTTTCCTGAATGAGAGGTTTCGGAGCTGGATAACTTCTCTGGATGGTTAAACATATCTACAGAAACACAACAGAAATGGATTTACTAATACAGAAATGCATCTGTATGGTGAAATGACTAAAACAGCGCTGCTTTGAAGTAATATGAAGAGATAAGAAAATGAAAGACAGAATAAATGATAGTTCACCACCCCAAAAATAATTTACCACCCCAAAAAAATCATACAGGTTTTAATTAAAATGAGGGTGAGCAAATGACTAAATTTCATTTCTAGGCATACTATGCCTTTAAACAAAGAAAAGGGAACTTTTTTTTAATCAGAAACAGACCAATCCCAAGAAAGAAAGAAGCTTAACTTAAGCTGAGACACAGAATCAAGAAGATTTACCAGGATTGAGCTGGTGGGGACTGTTGGATCTGATGCCTCTTAAACTGCCTCCTTCCTTCCCTGAAACTTTGATGGGAAGTAACTGAGACACCTCTATGCCAGCTAAAAGTGTGAAAAAAAAACTTTCAAGTTAAATTAAATTGACATAAATCTTAATGATAGCCCTTTAAAACAACATCAGCTCACAGACTAATGTAATGGAGTTAGTAAAACAGTTCATACCTGCGCTCTTGGTGCGCTGGTGGGAGTTCCTGGGCTTGCTGTGCTTCTCCTTGCCTTTAGGTTGGGCAGCCAGCTTGGTGGGGATCTTCTGTTGAACGGAGCTTGCTTTGTGGTGTTGGTTGGTGGTGCTAACGAGGTGGATGGGCACTTCGGGTTTAACAGGAAGGTTGGCGATGCTCTCCCTGCGTGGCGGTACCAGAGGCGGCCTCTCGTCGAAGTCGGGAGGAACCATATTCAATATGGGGTAAGGTGGAGATAGCTAGAAAGAAAGGCAAATTTATGCATGTACATGTATAAGGTACTTTAATAGTGATTTATACTATTTTATCTCTCATTATACCTGTATCTGTTCATTCTCCATGGGAAAGGTGGCATTGTTTAGAACATTCTCATTCTTCTTATACTTCTTCTCCAGCTGTTCCAGCCTTTCTCTGTCTTTCTCCAGCTTCTCTCGGTCCTTCTCCACCTTTTCTCTATCCTTCTCCACTAAGCGCATTGAGTCTCTGAGGCGCTCCAGATCCTTCTGGTATTCAGATTTACACCTGGCTAGTTCCTGTTTATCCTCTACCAGCTTTTTCTCCTGTTTTCTGCATTCCAGCTCTCTGTCCCTCAGCTCCATCTCCCTGACCTCCGCCTCCGCCTGCACCTGCGCTCTTTCCTGCTCCCATTGCACCTGCTCCTGTCGGTGCTGATTCTGGAGACGCTGGAAGTTGACCAGCTCCTCACGCTGCTTTTCCATGTTCCGTTGCTTTTCTTTCTCGAGGAGAGTATTTCCCCGGGGACGGGACATCAGCTCCTCAATAGTGGCGCGCTGTACCTCTATGTGGCTCTCTAGCTGCTGGAAGACGGACTGAAGAGGGAAGGCAACAGATGAAGAAATCAAAGATTCATTTGTGCTGATCTGAATTTACACAGATTCACATTTTATTTCAAAACTATCATAGATAACAGATAATAAAAAAACTTATAACTATGAGAGTGAAGCACAACATGAAATGCAGTTTGTATTACCTGAAGGCTGTAAAGCTTCTGAGACAATTTAGTTGCTGTGTCATAAAGCTGTGGAGATAAAAACAGGTTATGTTCAATTAAAGGTCAATGTGTTTGAAGTAAGTGATGTACACAATAGAATATTAGACACTGCAGTCACTTTTGTTAGTTTGTGCATGCTAGTTGTCATCATAAAGGTGCAAATGTGATCCGAACAGCATAAAAACAGAAAATAAGTCTTCTTGTAACAACACAAAACCCTTATAAATATATCTGCTCCAAAAAAAAAAACATACACTAAAATCTGTCCAGATCAAAACAAAACAAAATAAATAAAAAAAACAGACACAAAAAAAAAATCACAACAGATACACAAAAAAACCCCCGTAATTTCAAACGAACACAGAGTAATCAAATCTCACCTCTGCTTTAGGAAAGTATGAAGGACATGCACCACAACTTCGTGGAATTATTTCTTTATCTGCCTAAAGGGTCGAAAGCAAAAACATATATTCTGGTTCACAGTCTAGTACCACTGCCAAAAATAACAAGTATGATACTTTAGTGTCAGCTCACCGACAGCTCCTGGTTTTCATCAGGGTCCGAGCTGGCCCACTGACTTCTGTCTCTCTGTCTTTCCATTAAACTCCCAATACCATCTGCAAACAAGTCCATTAGTCAATGGGAATGAATGTATATGTAACTATTACACTAGTGTCACGAAAAAGTTGAAAGCTTCTCTTACTTCCTGGCTGCGTGCAGGCATCACCGTCAAAGCCTGTGACAGCACCTGGTCTCTTGGATAGTGGGACCAGATCCATCCCCTCACCAGAGGAAGGAGTTTGACCCTGCTCACAAGTTATCAGCATGTTCTGCAAAATCTCCACTGAAGAAAGATTAAAAATAGATTACAATCAACCAAGCTTTAGTATTCAAATACACCACATTAATCTAATATACAGATAAGCAGATGTATGTGTGTGTGTGTGAAAAATATAAGGTGTTAAAAAAAAAACAACAACAGTGGATTTTTTTTTTTTACTAATACAGCAGGATGGCATTTAATGAATTAACTCCAAACAGGTAAAAGCAATACAAACATTTTCAGTCAATTTTAGCAGTACAGTTTTATAAATACATACATTTTCGGTAACTGTTGTATAACGGTTATAATATTGCTTAAGATAATATGAAATAAAAATAAGATGAAATACAAGTAAACCAAGACTGTACTATATTCTACAGAGCTGTATATGTCAATACTGAATATAAACTAGGACTGGGCGATTAATCGAAAAGAAATCGAAACCGAAATTCAGAACCTCTAACCAACGTAATTGTCCCATATCAGTTATTCCATTTTTTTTTTAAACCTATTAATACTTTCCCCTTAAAAATACTAATATAATATAGTAATATAATACTAATATTCTACAGTGTTGGTGCTATACGGATGTTTATTACTGTTGCACTCGAGTGTTTTGCAGCATCTCACACGTGAGTGGCGTGTTAAAAGAATTTAAACTTTTACACACAGTGCCGCTCATCAATGTAAATTCCAAAACAGTGGATCAATCAGAAGACCCCGGAAACAGGGCAGGTGTTGCTAGTGTTTGTTTATAGTAGCAGGTTGACATAACACAAAGGAGTAGGCATTGTTTTTTTTTTTTAAACCATTCCTGAGCGCTGCATCTTGCGGTTTTAGACAAAAAGACGTGTTCTGTGTGAATGGCCAGTAAGAATCTAGAGTAAATACACATATAGGGTGACAGGACAAGATCACTGAGACGGTGCCATGATGGTGCCTTTCTCTTAATCAGCAGACAGCAGTGCTCTATTTGCATATATTCATTTTTTAAAACATTTGTTTACAGGAGATGCAAACTTATTTCCTACTTTGCATTATTTAAAATAATAGCCAATTAATTTATAAGAGATACAAGATATTTTCTACTTTTAGCATGACGATATTTAAAATGTATTTTGTTTGCAAGAAATGCTGCTTTTCTCTTCTTTTGACATGACAATATTAATTTATTTTGTTTGCAAAAAATTAAAGTTATTTTCTGTGTTTTTTTTTTCAGGAAACTTGCTTTTTACAATAAAACGGAAATGTAACTTTTTTCATAAGATGTTATCATTTCAAGCAAGCTTAGATTTCAGTTGTTCGAAATATTCAAAAAAATAACTATATCGCCCAGCACTAATATAATCACAATTTCGCTTTTCTACTGAGCAGTGGAAGTCTCACCATCTTTTACGGCTCCAGTGAGGAGTTGTTCTCCCTGCAGGGGCTCTGCTACGATCCCATGCAGCAGAGGGCGCTCACTCGGTGAGATGTCGGTGACACCTGTCCCATAGACCGTGAAGCTGGAGAATAAACTCTGCTTCTCTATGAGGAGCTGCTCTATCAAGGCATCACACATACAAAGCTCCTCTACTCAGCAGACACCATTCAAAAAAGAAAGGACAAATGTTAAATGTGACAACAGCTCAGTGTATAGCAGAGAAAGGAAGACTATAATCATAGATAGAGATACAGAAATATGCATGTTACTTTGAAAGTTCCAGATCCTCTCAGGCAGTTCTTCTGGCTCCTCTTTCTCCTCTTCAGGACATCTGAAACAAAACCAAAAAACCGTTGTTAGAAATAATCACAGAAAAATGATGAAATATTACCCACATTTCATTAATCTAAACAATTTGTACTGTGTATTTTTATTATGTATATATATAAATACACATAAATGCATGTATATATATAAAAAAAATTTATGTTTATATATTAAATATATTATAAATCAGAAATCATATGAACAGAAATATACATGTAAATATTTTAAAAATATATATTGTATGTGTGTGTATTTCTACAGTATATACACGAATATACACAAGCACACACACATATATTACGTAAACAACAAATAAACTTATTTTGGATGCGATTAATCAATTGACAGAACTAATAAGATTTATAAGAAATACATGATTTCTATTTCAAAAAGAAATGCTTTTGAACATATTATTCATCAAAGAAACCTGAAAAAAAACTGACCACGATTTCAACAAAAAAATTAAGTAGGACAACGGTTTCAAACATTGATAAGAAATAATAACATTTTTGAATATTACAGTTTTTACTGTATTTTTTATCAAATAAAGGTGGTGCAAATCAGAGACTTCAAAACAAATGTTACCATCTTAACCAAATTTCGGAACTTTAGTTTATATATATATAAAAAATAAAATTTGTATGAAATGCACCGTTCCACAGCCTTCCAGATTTGGTCTCTCCAGGTTTTGCGCTCCTCTCCGGAGGAGGTGTGAAACTCATACATTCCTGGATTGTCCGAGGAGGCTGAGATCAGAAACAAGGCCTTCTCATCGTGAGCCACTTCACGCACGATAAGCTTTAGCAGTGAGATCACCGCAGGCTTGCCATCCTATAGGAGCACATTAGGCAGCTGACATTTAATGAGAATGACAACAATAAACTAGAAATAAATGACATGCCAAATTATTACATTCTGCTCACCAGAGAGGCAAAGGTAAGTCGTTGATCTTTCTCCAGTAACAGCAGCAAAACATCCGACAACAGCAAGACAAGAACATCTAAAGGCATTGAAGAGAAATACTGAAATGTCCGTCAGCTATCAAATGAGTAAAATTACAAGGGCCGGCTGCAGCAGTTGGAGGTACACCCGGTTGAAGTGAAGTGACATTCAGCCAAGTATGGTGACCCATACTCGGAATTCGTGCTCTGCTTTTAACCCACCCAAAGTACACACACACACAGCTGTGAAAACACACACACTGTGAACACACACCCAGAGCAGTGGGCAGCCATTTATGCTGCGGCACCCGGGAAGCAGTTGGGTGTTCAGTGCCTTGCTCAAGGGCACCTAAGTCGTGGTTTTGAGGGTGGAGAGAGAACTGTACATGCACTCCCCCCACCTACAATTCCTGCCGGCCCGAGACTCGAACTCACAACACTTGGATTGTGAGTCTGACTCTCGAACCATTAGGCCACGACTTCCCACTTCTTTGTAAGACTTGGCTGGCGTAAAATACACGAAGTTGTGCAAAGAATTTATACCCGTTGCACCATCTTGGCGTGGTCATATAGAGAGAAGCATTGTATTTTACTTAACCTGCCGCTTCCTTTTTAATGTTTGTTTGAAGAAATCTATCATGGGAATGTGCAGGGAGGGAAGAACGTGGACTTATTAGAAAATGTTTACTTAATGAAATCATGGCGTGTTGACTCACTTGTTATGATGTCTTGAGCAATTCAGTTTTATATTAGTAGTTTTTAGCCATTGCAGCATGAATGTAGTCTCAGCTATCACTGCGGAAAAAACTATCAGCATGGACACGCAAAGTCTACGGCAGGTGTACTTGTGCCTGATCGTAGTTTAAGTTGGTGCAACAGGTGTAAATATTTATCGTAAAGCTGGAGCTTACAGTCAGCTTTTGTTACATCTAGCTGGTGCAACCGGCCCCAGAAAATTACAGGAAAAACAAAGCATGTGGTCTAAAGCATAAGTATACAAGTAGATGGGAAACGAGATGAAAATTCTAATTAAACTATAATGTTTTAATTATTTTCTATTAAGTACAATGATCACCTTTGCTTTTGTTAGACGTTAGCCTCCAGTTGAGAACGCCCTCATGAAGCAGCCTCCTCTCGCCCTGCAGCATGTCCTCTCTGCGGAACACTCTCCCATGGGTCGTCTTGACCTGGGACTTGGGCTCCAGCTTACTGCTCAAGTCCCTGAGCCGTGCCGCTTTCTCAAACTCATCAACATGGGTATTTACATTTGAGATAGTTTCTTTCAGCAGTACCAGACCGTGTACCAAGTTCCTATGCTCCTCTGAGTCAACTGTCAAAAGGAAGCAAATCATACAAACTCAATGAAGGTGTCTTATGGATATGCTTTTTTTTTTAACACCATCAGCATTGAAAATAATAATATACATAATTATCACAATATTTAATAACATTTAACAAAATCTTTGTTCTAAAGAACAAAAAAAAAAAAAAAAAAAAAAAAAAAAAAAAAAACTTACCTTCAGTGTATTTAATTACACGTTCAAATAAAACCGGATACTTTGTGATGCGCTGTGTTATAAGAAGAATTATCTCTGATATTCCTAATCTCCGCACGATAGACAGTTGACAAATTTTCTGAGAACAGAAAATGGTGTTATCAGAAAGTGAAATAATTTTTTTGTTTGTTTTAATAAAAGAACATTTTGAAATTATTTCAAGAAATCCTTTTAAAACTTGACAAAAGTTCAGGTCTTACTCGTATAAAACTCTGGAATTTCTTGCTGTTTTGCATCAAGTCTTTGAAGAAGTTGACTGCATCAGTGTGGTGACTGCAGAACACTCCATAGCAGTATTGCAGTCTGTCTCTTATTTCACCTGAAAACTTCACACACAATCATACGTGCAGATCAGATCAGACAGCAGTACCATTGCTAAAAACAAAAGATATTTATAATGCCAAAAGTTGTAAATAACCTTAATATTTCTTGACTAAATGTAAACGTTTCAAATCAGTTAAGACAGTTATGAACACTGCTTATTTATTCATACATTACAGTTTGAACATGTTTGGTGTCAAATTTTTTTAATGGTTTTTTTTTTCCAAAGAAGTCTCTTATGCTCAACATATGCTATATTTATATAATCAAAAATACAATAATATTGGGAAACATTCGTATATATGATTTCTATTTTTAAATATTTTAAAATGTAATTTACTGATGAATTTTCAGCTGCAATTACTTCAGTCACACAGGTGTCCTAGCAATGTGGTGCAACACATTAACTATGAACACAACTATGTTCCACAAAAAAAAAAAAAATCAAGTTTAACCCTAATAAAAAACATTTTAGTAAAATGCTTGAATACTTTTTTATATAATTCAATGGCATTAACAGATTAAGTGCAGCTTGAGTATCCGAATACTTGTTGGGTAACCTTATTTAACCGAATTTAACGTTGAAACAATAATTCCATTAATTTCAAGAAGCACCTGCTGTTTAGCTTAGCTCTGGGGAATGTGGACCCAAAGATCATATGAAGGACATTGGCTATAACTGACAGTTTGGTGATCCAAAGAATGCAGAGAAACAAAAGTCTTATCCAGGTTGGTACTTGGTCTTTTTCATATAACTAACAATTGAGCCTCAAGCCTTTAAATGCATCTGGCATACTATATATATATATTTAAAATATAATAAAAATACCTGTGCGATAAAAATGTCTCCAATACTGTGGATGCAGTAATTCTGGGTGCTGTCTGGCTCTAAAGAATCGATCCTCCGCTGTTTAAGGCGGTTGAGGAAAAGCTGGTGCAGTTGCAGCAAGTTATCCACCTGTGGAAACAGTCTCTCCAGCTGCATATCATCCATTTGCAGGGTCTCGCGTAGTTCCCGCACATATACACCCAAAGCCAGCTTTAGTGTCCTCACATGGTTTATTTCTGTCTGAATCAGCTCTGTTATAATAATGATAACAATCACACACTGCTCAAGCTATGAACTTTTATACAAAAATTAAAAAAACAAAACGTAAAGAAAGTCCATACCATGTATTACGTCTTGTCTTTTAATGTTGTCTTTGGAATACTCTTTTAAATATTGCTGGTCAACAGCTAAACTCCAGGTGGGAGCCTCAAAGTCCCGAGCATCTGCTTCTAGATCTTCACGTAGTGCATTATAACGCCCATCTGTGTAGAAGAGGAGTAGATATACACTTACCTTAACAAGACCTGTACACATGACTTTTAAATCGCATAGCTACAGAAACTAAAAAGGTCAAATATCCAACCATCAATATTGATGGTGTCAGTAGAGTATGGGACATTTGAATCTTCTAGCAAGGGCTTGAACCTCACAAAATCGATTTCTTCCATCTCTTGTTCTGAAAAACAATTAGAAGACTATAAAAATGAGCAAGAATTTATTTTTTTCTAAATAAACCAGCAAACAATACTTAAAGGTGAAGCATCTAATTTCTGTGCAACCAAACAGAATCATAAGAATAAAATCTAATATGTCATTAAATAATTCTAATATGCCATTTTTGGTAGCCAAAATCATTTTTTTAT
Source organism: Carassius carassius (assembly GCF_963082965.1). NCBI lineage: Eukaryota > Metazoa > Chordata > Actinopteri > Cypriniformes > Cyprinidae > Carassius > Carassius carassius. The sequence goes on along the minus strand of NC_081774.1, from coordinate 10,234,425 downwards.
TATTATTATTATAAATGTTGAGAACAGTTGTACTGCTTTATTTTTTGTGGGTCCAGCAATGCATTTTTTCATGATTCTTTGATGGATTTAAAGTTCAAAAGAATAGCACTTATTTAAATACAAAATCTTTTGTAACATTATGTAAATGTATTTATTGTAAATTCTGGATCAGTTGAATGTGTCCTTGCTGAATAAAAAATATTTTCTTTACACAAAACAAACAAAAAACTTAATGACCCTAAACTTTTAAAAGATGTAAACATCAGTTGAGCCAAAGTTGCTGCTTCATGAAAACAAAAATCATTTTGTTACCATTACTACAGTTTCTACACAGAATGCCAGAGCACTGACCTGTGGCTGGGGTGATAACTGGAGATGGTTAGGATCTGGAGGACGCAGGTTTATCTGTGCTGTAAGAGGGTCATGCCTGGTATGTCATGGAGCAGATACAGCCAAACGCAGGATGAATAATCTCTGCCTGAGGAAGGAAAAAATATATTTTTTTTTGCCTTGGATCTGCTACTTATTGATATTTACAATTTTAGACCTAAATAGCAGCGCTGTACCACACATTTTGCTTTTAAATCTATGATGGCCTTAAAGGTTTTATGTGACTATGACTGTGGAGGTGAGGGTGACAGAACCATGTTTGACATGAACACACTTCTGGTGAACACACTTCTATGATCTGCTAGTTTGTATCCAGCGCGCACACGCACACGCACACACACACGCTTAAGTGGAAAACTGATCAAGCGAATGCATGAACATTATACGACAAACTGACAATGTAATTAAATGTATACGTTGAATCAATGCAACATTTGCCATTTTCAAATAAAAGTGTCAGCCAAACACAAATGCAATGCATCAATAGTGTGCTAGTAGACACAGGCAAGCAAAAAAAAATTAATGGGTGGTGGGACACTAGTCACTAGCCTGCACTAGTCTGGTTTTATTCTTGGAAATTAGGATACTGAAACAAATCTGCTTCTCTGAAACAGAAAACTGGTTTGTCAGCTTACTAAACTCTCGTCAGACAAGGTTAAAGAGCAGAAGGCATATGACTTTGCAGAAAACAGGCTAGATTTTTTTCCCCTTTTGCATGGATATTTATTTTTGGACTGTGGGTTTCTTTTCTCCTATTGACAAATTCAGAGGGAAATAAACTTCTAATAAAAATGCGGATTTGCACAGATAGTCCTAAACAGTAATAGCTGCCCTATCTGAGAAATATAATGTTTCTTACAGTTTCCAGTATAAAACTAAAGTACACAAATCCACCAACCAAATTTACACAGGTAGATTATTATATAATTGTTTTACACTACAAAAGTTTGGAGCCAGCCAGTAATTATTAATTTTATTTACCAAGGACACATCTGTCACTTTTAAACAATTTCAAATAAATGCTGTCCTTTTGAACTTTACTTTTATCACAGTTCTGAAAAATGTATCACTGTTTTCTCATAAATATTACACAGAACAACGGTTTTTAACACTGATAAGAAACTCATAAGATATTCTATAATATTTCACTCTAGACTACACCTACAGGTAAACACTGTATTTTTAGTTGCTTTGACATATCAACAGTTTTTCAGCATTTTAATCACCTTTAAGCATTTTTGCAGTCCACCTCAGAAACAGACCTTCAAATCTTCAAAAATTACATGTAGTTTCTTACTCAAAACAAGGTAATAAAGTGGCAAGTATAGTTATAAAAGAATAAAAAAAAACTGTTAGCAGTAGTTTTCAATGAGGTGTTGGTTCACACCCAAAAGCTTTGATTCTGAGAATACCCAAGCAAAAACATGTTTAAACACAAGACAATTCACAGAAACACGTTGACAAATGTACAACACACTATTTATACACCAAAGGGTGTGTCCTAACAAAACACTAAGGATGAATCAATAGTGTCTGACACATCAAGGCAAGGACACAGTAAGGAGTTTCAGATCCAAACAACACTTGACCCTACTGACTTGAACTGAATTAAAAAAAAGAGAGACTGAGACATTCCTCAAATATCTTCTTTGGTGTCCCACACAAAAATGAAAGTCATACAAGTTTGGAACAACATGAGGGAGAGTAAATCATGAGAGAATTTACAATAATATGTGAACTACCCTATAAATGTAGTTTTTACATATTAAACTGTCATAGGAGAAAATGTTTTAACAACAACAACTTACAATTAACATTTAAAATGCCTACAGTTGAAAGCACTCGGCTCTATCTTCAAGAAAGTTATGTTACACCTTGTGAACACACTAGCAAGGCTTAATAGAACTCAAACAATGTGCGCACTGCTATTCATACAGTACACTCATTCATAAAAACTAGCATATGTAAATAGTTTGAAGGCTAAATGAAAGAGGCAAACCAGAAGAGTGAACCTGCCCATAAACACATGACTTGTAAAATTGCTGGGAGACCAAGACGTATCACTGCATGGACGGAGGCACAAATAACACTCCCCTTAGTGGTTATGTACTGCTGTTTTCTGCAGATGGTTTCATTAAAGTATACCGTTCACACTGAATGACAACTTGTGCTGCAGGCTGCACCTCCCTTTAATTATCTGCTGGATGAAGAGGAGTATAGCCAATCAAAATGCAGCTAAGGTTTACACTTATCAGTCAAACGAGAAAAGCAGGCTGCCCCAGTCTGGGTAGAACAACGAATGCCCTCCTTCCTTTACACAGAGTTTAAGACACATGAAATTTGACTCTTCCACCATCTTTGTTTTTCTTATAAACTAAAACCCCCCATTCTGAACTGTAACACTACATCATGGGAGGGCAATGGTTAGACTACATTAATATGAACTGGGTTTGCGAAGGTGTGATCAGAGAATGCAGCAGCTGCAAAATGTGAGAGTTTTTTTTGTTTACTCACATGCTGTAACTGATATAAAACTTCTGTTACTGTGTGGAAAATGCCTGGCTTGCAATCCGCTTCTGACCATGAAGCCAACCTCCCACCCTCACACATCAACAGGCCAGATAAAATACAGAGAGCCTCCCTGTTTCTCACAAAAAAACAGATAAGCTAAAGATTACCCATAACCTTTAAAGACGATGACCTTTAATGCTAGTCTAAGACAAGGTTTTGTGAGATTCCTGCTGAACGTGGTGAGCTCTTGATCCGAGTAAAGGGACTGACTTTATTAGAGGAATAATGGATGAATAAAGGGGTAGCAGAAAGTTGCAAATGATACATGCAAGTATAAGTTTCATATAAGCATAATTGAAAGTTGAAGGCTTATTTCATGCCGATTCCTTGAAACTAACAAATCAACTACTTAATTTATTTATTCCTTTTAATTATCAATTAGATATCAGTCTGTACTGTACAATGATGGTTAATATTTTAAAGTCACAAGCACTTAATCATCACGTCTAGTAGCACTTATTTCGTTTACTAGTAACTATCCTAACAGTTATTAGTACCTATTCTTGATTTACAGTACAAATATCTTTATATGAGACAAGTATTCACCACAATAGTTTCTAGTTGGCTATTTATTTATAAAAGAAAATAAGCATATAATTAATAATAATAAAAAAAACTACATAAGACATTTAATCTTAATGCCAGACAAAGATAAAAAAAAAAATCAGGTGATACTTAAAAAAAAAATACATTAGTAAAGCACCTCTTTGAATAAAATCATTGTTTATTTACACTAAAAACATATATATATATATATATACACACACACACACACACCTACCTTTGTAACTTGAAATAGAATAAAACATAAAAAAGAAATTAATGAAACATTATTATTCATTTAGCTGAAATAAAAATAACAATCCATAAAAAAAAAATATATAGTTTTTATTATATTAATAAAACCATAATGGCATCTTAATAATACTAAAATAACACTGATCAGTGTTTATAGTTAATTAAAATGTCCCTATAAAGTTACTATAAACAACTGCAATACAATACACTTAAAGAGGTACCCATGTTTATTATTTTCACTACTAGGAAAACCTAGAACATATTTTTGTAACTACTTGAATAGTTACAAGCAGCTAAAGAAAAAGAGCTAGTATGCAAATCAGAAGCTGACATCTGAACCACAGAGTCCTAGGAAAAAAAGCTACTGTAAACAATGGAACAAAAAGTTACCTGTGACAATGCAGACATTTAGAAGAATAAAATTACTATAAAGTAGTGTCTATTTGAACAGATAGTAACTACTGCTTTCTAAGGTATTACTGGAATAAATACTAGTTTCTAAGGTATGAAAGGTTACAAGTGAAACTGAATTAAAAAAAGTTTTAGTCACTGTTTGATTAAAATAAGTATCTAAAAAAAGGAAACCAAGTTAAGCCTAGTCATTTTACAAATACAAAAGAAAGGACCACTAGGGATGGGACGATAACCGGTTTTATTGATAACCATGATAAAATGTGCTGAAGGTTAGTAATATCGTTTAAAAATGAATTATCATTAAAACCGTGTTTGATTATCGCGGTTTTAATAACTCACTATTAAATCATGTCCAGCCAGCAACAGTCTGACGCAAGCGCAGCGCACAATGTTTTTTTTGTTTTTTTTTCGAGAAGGAATGGCGAAAGTCAGTGACTTTTCTATGCTTTTCTATGCTTCTACACTTTTCATTGTACGGAAGGAAATGCCACAGAATTTAATCTTTCTTTAAATTAAGTGCATAGAGTTGCTTGTTTTATTAGTTGTTTGTTGATTATTAAATATAAAACTTGCTGAAATGTTTTCAGTGTGAGCATCAACTATTTTTGAACACTTTCATCTCGTTTCAACAAAACCGTGATAATATTGATAATCGTGATAATTTTAGTCACTATAATCGTGATATTAAATTTTCATACCGTCCCATCCCTAAGGACCACAAACCAACCAAAACCTCAGTCCTTCTACACAGTGGCGTAGCCAGGGGAGGGGCCATAGGGGCACTGGCCCCTCCTGAAAACTGATTGGCCCCCCCAGTGTGCCCCCACTACTTGTCTACTTCTACTTGTCTGTCACTCACAAATTCAAATCATAATCTTTCAGTTTAGTAAATAACTCATGATTGCGTCGCGATGCTTCTCAACGAGGACCAAGAATAGCGAGCTGCTGTTTTCCAACGAAAAAAAGCACACGGTAAGTTTTATTATATATAGCGTATGTTTTTCGATTAGCGAGTTGTTGCAGTGCAAGAAGTGTTTGGTACTAACGTTAACGTCTTTCGGTGTTAGACAGACCAGGTTCGATGACGATGTTATCTCCTAGAGCAGACCAAGATGCTAATCATTATATTTACTATGCTCCTCTGATGCTGAATGTAAAAGGGGTTTACAGCATTACGATTTACTTATTTTTTTGGCCGAACGCGCCGATATAGGCAACAACGCAATTTAAAGCAATGGTTTAAAAAAAGTATAATTGCAATTCTAATAAAGCAATTTTTGAATCATACAGTCGATTAGCTACTTTTTTCACTTAAGTGAGGTGACGAAACAAATCGTATGATGTTTATCTAACGCTCCACACTGGTCAATTTTGAGATTTGGGGCTGTTTGTCTTCAATAACATGTCTTCTGTCAGACTTGTGGTGAAAAAAAAGTCCAAAATACACATATAGGTCTTTATTTTACTACACCTTTACTCGATTTGCGTCTGTAGATTTCTCATTAATTCAGTTGGGGTTCTAAATCACCATGGTGCTCCGCGATTGCTGTCTGCACCCTGGAAAGCTCTCTCTCTAGCTCTCTCTCCCGTACAATGTTCTCGGATCCAAATATGGTCATTTCCTTTTCATCAGCAACCAACTGTGAAAGTACAATGGGGCATTTAACACTAAAAGTGAATCTCGTTGGCTGATGCCAATTTCCGACAACGTGATTCGTTCAGATGCATCACGTGACGTGCTCTGACATTTCCACAGTGTTTTTGACTGTTTTTCTGTTTAGTTGAAGGCCATAAATGCTGAGTTATAGGTTTTGATGTGTTTTAGTTGGTTTGTATTGTTGATTGCTAAGGATTTGACAAGATATTGTGTCTGTAAATAGTCGTTTCCACTAAAAAAAATAAATAGCTTTTAGATTACAAATCTTTAAATGCCGTTTTCTCAAAATGAGTTTTTTTTGTCATTCTTCAGTACAAACATCTTAGCCTATGTAGCAGCTATGTGCACCAAACTCTCCAGTTATACACTTATATTCTGTATTCTGAAGATATCTCCAGAGGGATTTGTTAATAAATCATTACTGGCCTGATTAATGAGAAATTTTTATAAAAATAAAAAATATGCAGAAAATATATAAATATGCTGAAATCCCTCTGAACATCTTTTTCATCTTGTGTGTAATCAAAATAAAAAAAATAATTTAGCACCTGGCTTTATCATATGTTCATCATATGTCTGCAAATATCATACATAAATATTTAATGCATGAATTAATAGCAAAATAAATAACTAATACTAAAATAACACTGGACTCATTAAGCTATTCTAAACTGTTTCTATAGGATCCACATATTTTACATGTTAAACTAAAGCTACTTTTTGAACAAGTAGCTAACAAAGTATGGATATGATATTTTTAAATCAATATGCTCAGGATTAATTAGCCTTGACATAAGTAGATTTTGTTTATTCATCAATGCAAATTTACTGCAACTGCTGCTATGCAAATTGAATAGGATGTGGATAATAAAAACAATTTATTATATTAAATTTATATTAGTTATATTAATTCATTGATTGTGTATTTATTTCTATGTATTATTAATGTTATTCTGCATTTATATAAATAAGGCTATTATATATATATTATATAAGGCTATTATAAATAAATTCTATTATTATTATTTGTGAGTTGTACACTGTTCATACATTGGATTCTTTTATTTATTACAGTTTTTCTTTCACTTTTGTAAAGTGAAAAGTTAATACAAATTGTATTTGATTGGTTTGATTTAGAGCAGTGAATAACTGCTATTAAAATATAATAGGGTATCACTGTTTATTACTGATTTTAAAGGTTACTGAACTCTTGAAATGATTTGGATAAACAGTTCAAACAACACAAGATTGGCCCCTCTGTATTAATCGTGGCCCCTCTTGTGCCCCCCAGTTGAAAAAATCCTAGAATCGCCCCTGCTTCTACAGAACTGACACTGGTGAAACTAGTGTCAGGAATGACTTAATCATTAATCAGAGACAGAATGCGAGGAATGTAATGGTCGCACAGATAAACCATGCGGTCTTCATCACAGCAGAGTGTAAACACAGCCATCAAACCGATCTGAAAACATGTAACTTCACTTCACTGACCGCATGTCTACTCGCCACTATAAACATGCCATGTTCCGATTATAACACAAAGCCATGTTTGTGCTTCTTTCAGAATTAAAGAGGCATCATTATTAATCCCGAAGTCAAATCACAGCGAAACTTTTTCTGCTAACAGTTACTAATCTCACACGTCACACTCGTCTGAGGTGCTCCGCAATAAATATAGGCCACAAAAAAAATAAAAAAGTAAGCACTTAAAAGACGTCTTGTATCTCTAAAACAAAACTAAAAAGTTTGTTGAGTAACAAACAATCGGAACCTATAAACCACAACGTCAATTAAAGAACACGAGGCCTCGAAGACAAAACTTTAAACACAAAGAGACTCGCACAAAGTTTAGCCACAAACGTTTCTACTCACCATTTTTTTAAAGAACAATCACATAATTTAAGCTTCGAATCGTTTATTCCTTATTCTACCCTCGTCTCCTTTTTACAGGGCAGTTTCTTTTCTTTAAGCATCCGCCACACTTCTCACAACAAGTGCAGCGCGCGCAAGCACACACACACACACACACGGGAACGATCCTCTCCTCCTCACGCACACTCCCGCGCGCGCACGCACGCTCACTTCGAGGCATGCCGGGAACAGAAGGCGAGGGGTTTGTGTTCATCTGCAGCACTTTTGTTTTTGTGACTTTAGTGGGCTAATTTTCATTTTAAATATGTCTGTATCATAATAGTGCAGATTTAAAAAAACACCCCTTATTTTCCTCACTTCATAAATAAACGGACAATTTTTGCGTCATCTCTCTGTACATACACTTTCGAGCAATAAGGCTATTACATTAGCTAATTTTAACTAGTTTAGTAACTCATAGTATCTTAAAACCCCTTCTGCTATTTTTGTACATGCATTATTATTATTATTGTTTTATTTTATTTTTATTTTTTTAACTGAAAAGATTTCATTTTAATTTCTAATTTAAATTTAACCACTGCCATACAATGTATATAACTTATAGTTGTGTCTGCCTATTGTTTTTGCAACTGTGTATTTTGATATTCCTTATTTTTGTTCACTTAAATAACTACTACAACAAGGTTTTGCCAGCGTTTTCAAGATTGGGAGAAAGGGTGAGAAAATAGAAAGAAATAGAAATATACCAAATAAGACTGGAAACAAATATAGCTGAAACACAAAAGATAACATAATAGACAGTGTTTGTGTGCGCCGATTACTCTGTTTTGGCAAGTGTAGTCTAGCCCGTGTAATATTATAGGCTATAAAATGGTATTATATGCCTATGTTACATAGAGAGAGAGAGCCTGCTGATTCATCATCCGAATCCTTAATTTAGCATTAATACTAAAGTTTCAGCTTTTACAGTGGACTATGTTACACAGCAGGTGGCAGCAAAATCTCTGTAGTAAACGTTACTTTAGGCCAAGTAGGCTAACGACCCTGGATCACAAAACCAGTCATAAGTTGCACAGGCATATGTGTAGCAATAGCCAACAATACATTGTATTAGTCAAAATGATACATTTTAATTTTTCTCGTTTAAAATAATTAGGATATTAAGTAAAGATCATGTTCCATTAAAATATTTTGTAAATTTCCTACCATAAATATATCAAAACTTAATTTTTGATTAGTAATATATACATTGCAAAGGACTAAATTTGAGATTTTCTCAATATTTAGATTTTTTTGCACCATCAGATTCCAGATTTTGATATAGTTGTATCTCAGACAAATATTGTCCCATACATCAATATAAAGCTTATTGATCCAACTTCCAGCGAAAGATGTATAAATCTCAATTGTCAAAAATGCCCTTATGGTCCAGACAGGGTAGCATATAGAAAAAAAATGTAGAACTCACTGATCTATAATAGTGAATATAAAGATCAGTGGTAGAACTACCAATTAGTTTCACTTGATTAACCCTATAAATTGAACTTTGTCATGATTATGACACCACTACAGTATCATATGGTCTGCATTCCACAGAACCATATAAATTGAGTGTGATCAATGCTCTGGTCAAATCACTCCCTTGTGCTCACAAAAAGCGCTTCAGTTCCGAGTCTTCCCGTGAAGACGTTAACCAGCTGCCCAAAGTGTGTCGTCTCTTGGCAGAGTCTTGGTGACTGGGACAGGCAGGATAGTGGGGAATGGAACAGTAAAGGCTGCCAGATAGACCTGAGAGCGGCTGGTGATATGTCCCTCCACCAAGGCAAAAGCTCCTCAGCCTCCGCCTCATGGGTGACAACGACTACTGGATGTCTTGGGACATGTGGGACAAAGTAATAGATCGCGATGGAGAGGAAAGGTCAACGCCAGCCCCAAGAGTTTGGAGCACCATCTGCAGGGCTGGATTGGGACTCCTTTTCAGCCCTGGAGTTTCATGCCTTAGACCGGCCCACTTTAGTTCACAACTGACTATATTAAAATAATGTAATTAAAACCTCAGAATATAATTCCCTACAGCCTTGTAATTCATTGTTTTTTTAAAAACATCATTTCCAATTCAGTGCAAAAACAATAGCCTACGTTTTTTTTTCACAGTGAAGATTTATTAAAACAGTAAATAACAGGATAGTGTAAGAATCTCTTTTCTTTAAGATTTAGTATTCATAAATATCCAAACATTGAAATAAAGAAAAAAAATCTAATAAAAATAAATATATAAAACAAAATAAAAAATAAAGATTAAAATAAAATGTATTGCACTTTCTAACGACAGTATCATCTCAGTTTCATTAATGTATTGCTGAATCATCAGGTATCATTAATTATCTCAGGGCATTTTTCATTGAGCAGGGCTCTTCATTACTATTAGTTATTCTGAATGACAATCCTACCTGCCCATTCTGGTGTGTTGGGCTCATGACTGGAGCTTGGTAACGTTACTGGGCCTTGCTCTTCACTGTTAGCAGCAAACTGGACTAGAGGCGGCTGCTGCTGAAGAGCTACAAGAAAAAGTTTGATACATGAGCGGTGGTTTGCAAATAACTGTAATGCAATGAATGTCGCTAGCATCTTGAACTGCTCCTAACTACCTTAACGTTAGCTTACTTACCGGCCTCGTTTGTTTTTTTTGAGGAAGAATGTGCTCAGCTTAGAACATTTGGCCACGTCAGTTTCCAAAGCTTTCTTCTTATTTATTCTGGACTTTTCAGCGCCGCATTTGCGCTTTCTGTTATCCATTTTTATCTCACTTTTTTTTATTTAGAGCAACTTGCAAGGTGACGTGTTGGGGGCGGGGCCAGGGAGTCAACAGATAATCACGTCATCATTATCTTGCAGGCTGCACTCTGCGAGAAAATATTAAATAAAAAATAGTGGGACGGTGGCAAAATAATAAATAAAAAGAGTGGGGCTGCAGTAAAATAATAATAATAATAATATTATATATATATATTTCAACCCAGTGCCATGACAAAAACAACAACGGCCCTAGCAGCCAAAAAAACATACCGGCCCACCGGGAATTTTCCCGGTGCTCCCGATTAGCCAATCCTGGCCTGACCATATGCCATCCTGACGGGGGCAGGAGTGAAAGGAATGATATACTGTGGAGAATAGAAGAAAGCAATCCCGTATAAAAGATCTGTGAGAACAACCCCGCACAGGTCTCTGTATATGAGATGGTTTCTTAAAATAAAAAAAGAAGGGATGGGGATATAATAGCCTGGGGTTATGAGGAGAGGTCAGCCTAAAGTGACCAGATTTATGAAATGGAAACAGGGAACACTAACTTTTTCAGTGGTCAGAATGTCATGGAAGTCTTTAGTATTATATATTAATTTAAATAAGCAACTGTGCAATAACAGTGCAATTTGTTTGTCATCTTCTGTATTTATATAGACTTAGTATTTGCACTTTTTCTTCCCTTCTGTAACATGAAAACTTCCCCATTGTGGGACAAATACATGTATATCTAACTTAAATTTATCAACAATTTTTTTTAATAATTTTTCTAGATTATCAAATGATATTGTGCTTGTGGAAATAGATCTTAAATATCCCTAATTGGGCTTGCTATTTTTGTATTCACAAAGTACGGTATGTGCTTTTGGCAAAGTGTAAAGTGGTATAGTGTTTGGGAATTACTGCATTGTGGCAGTTAACTGTAGCAACATTTAAAATAGTGTTTGCAAAACTATAACCACACCCTGTTCAGGCTCAGTTATCTAGTACATACAATCAGTGCTACTTTAATCTAATGGAGTATGTCACTACCTTGAATCACACCGATAACTGTTTTAACTCAGTTCTATGTTGGTTGGGTTTTTGCAGTACATTTGAGTTCCGTTTTGAATGTGCTATAAAACAGGGGTTTACCAGGGACAACTACAGTCTGGGACAGGACCGTCCTGAAAACAGGGCCGTAAGCGACCACTCCAAAGTTCCTCCATTTTCTCACAAGAAAAACACAACAGAAAAAACACATCCCATTGGCTCTTGTTGAATGCACCTCACTGCTTTATTTACAGCAGTTATTTCCATTGATATCAAGATTTGACATCTGAAGCTGAAGGCGTCTAGATACTCCTGTGCATCTTGGGAGCTGCTGGCTGATCAGAGGTCCAGGATGATTAGTATGATTTTCAGATTAGAAAAAATAAGGATTCGAGACAAACATGTAAAAACATTTCTACAACCGGGGATAATTCTCGAAATGACAACATATCATCTATGTACAAAAACATCAATAATATATTTATATATATATATATATATATATATATTTTCTCATCATCTATACCCACTAAAATATATCAAAGCAGCAACTGTTGGTCAATCTGAGGAACTCTTTTAGTCAAAAGTTTTAAACAGTTTTAAATATCCTTCAGCTGTAAATGTGTGAACACCGGAGGAGGGGGAAGAGAAAAGAAGAGAAAGAGCACAGGAAGGCAAATAAATAAAAAAATAAGAGTCCAAAAATCGTTTCGTTCTCTGTCTAGTCTGGAATACTGAGTAGCAGGTAGAAAAGCAGTGTCTTGTACAGGCTTCCACTGTAGACCGTTTGTTCTTGGAAGGACGCTTCATGTCATCCTACAGTTCCCAAGTTCAACAGGTTTGCCACCAAAGTGTACAGATTGAGACACGACTCCGTGTTGTCATGACCTAGGCCACAAACAGAGTAAGGTCACTTTATTTTTTCTCTCGTAATTTCTTCTAGATTCTGTCTTTTTCTGGAGAGAGTCAGGGAGAATCTGTTGGTGGATGAGGAGATGTAAGGTTTAAAGCAGCCTTCTGGTTGTCTGAGGTTCATTTCACAGTTTGTTCCATTTGACCAGTCCTTGAAACTTGGCAAATATTAAACAAAACAACAAAAGACAGAAAAAAGCAGTTGATGTGTATCTTTAAATACAAGAAAAAAAAACCTGCACCCTGTATCATCATCATCATGATCGTCATACTGAGGCAGTAAAGATAACAAATGTCCTGAGATTACTTTCTGAAGGGCTTCTGATATAGAGCTCGATAAAAGTGAATCTATAAAATGATGAAAAACAATCTAATATAGCTTGATGGGGTTATTAATATTAAGAAGGGTTAGATCGGGGTAGGGATAAGATGCGTCCGTTTTTCTTGCTGCCATTCATGTGTGTATATGGCACGTGTTCCTCATAACTTCCCCGAAGGCCCACGGATGAGCCCTCGTCTCCGTCTAGACAGCACTCCCTCTGAGAGTACGAGGAAGGGTCCAGCGGGATGCTCTCCATGTTCTCCATGTCCATATCAAACTCTTCCGTCTCAGGCGGCTTGTTCTCCTCGCTGTAGAAGAAGGAGTCCTCCTGAAACGAGGGATGCAGATCCTCCCGGAGCATCTCGATAATCTCCTGGAAGGTGGGCCTCATTTTGGGATTGTAATTCCAGCACATTTGCATCAGGCTATGCCTAGAAGATCAGGAAAAAGGAGATATACGAGTTCAAGATGTATGCTGGGTTAAAACAAATGCTGGGTATTACACTGATTTTATGTAATCCAATTCCAAAAATTAAATACCTAAAACACTCTTTTTTTTTAAAATGATTCTATGATTACTTAATATTGACAAAATGGCAGTAATTTCTTTTTAAATTCTTACATTTCTTTTAATTTAACATTTTTAATTAATTATTAGCCTTTTATCAATTTATGAACCCTTGCACTTCACAAACATTTTTAATGTTCAGATGTTTAACACATTTCATGCTGTTGATAAAGATTTTTTTCCCCTTTTTTGTTAATTGCGCATTAATAAAATTATTGCCATTAAAATCACACGTTAAATTTGACAGCCCTAATATCAATATATTTTTGTATCAATATTTTTATATAAAAAGATTATCCTATTGAAATCAATGTAATAAATGACTTAGGTTAAAAGTGATCTTAAAAATAATCAAATATATATATATATATATAAAGTCTAACCTTTCATCAAAGTTATCCTAAAACCAAAATGCATTCTTTTCTCAGCTCAACTTTGATGAACATTTTTGATCCACATCAAATGTTGACTACTGTATAATTAGCTATTATTTATATATGGCTATAATTTTCAGCTTCTTGCAAAAATTATCTTTATAAGAAAGCAAAAAAAAAAGAAAATTACATTTAAACAACAAAATTACAAAGAAAATGTTCTTAAGAAATATAAATATTTTTTTGTTTTTTTTTGTTTTAAGAATTATATTTGGCATTTTTTGCCTTTATGATAGGACAGTTAGTTGACACATACATATATACACACACATATACATACATACATATATATATATATATATAAATAAAACAAGTAGAAATTTTAACTACTTGTCTGACTGGTCAGCAGAAAAATAACTAAACAAAAAAAAAAACAGGCAATATATCAATAATATACTCACAATCTGTCTGCACAGTTGTCTGGTCTGTCCAGATATCCTCCCTCCATCACAAACTTAAGGACCTGTTCATTGGACAGCCCCTGGTATGGCTGCTCAGCCAGAGTACTGATCTCCCATAACACCACGCCAAATGACCTGGACAAGCACAGCATGGGTCATGAGTGATTAAAACATATGCTAAACATTGTCCTACAACAATGCATATCTCTGTTTGGTTGATTGTGTGTGTGCACTGTCAGTTCACCAGCAATCTGAGTGAGCTGTGAAAACTCCATCCTTCAGTGACTCAGGGGCCATCCATCTCACAGGAAGCAGGCCCTTCCCACCCTTTCTGTAGTAATCGGTCTCATAAATGTCTCTCGTCATGCCAAAATCTGACAGCAGAGAACACAAGACAAAATAACATCATTAGAAAGCTCTTAAAATAATAGATGAGACAATCCAATACAGGAGATATATTACAGCACATCCTGTGCTTCAACACTTGTCCCTCCTTTATCATCATAGTGATCTTGTATTCAGCAGCTTATTTTAGACCTGAAACTAGTTTCACCCAGACAGAGAATCATTTATCATAAAAGGGCATAATTATACACTGTGGTTTTTCATTCACATGAAACCAGAGCATTGAAGCGTCACCTATCATGAAAGTACACATTTTCAGCAAGGCATTTACACAGGAATCATAATTGAGGGACACACTGAATCAGTTCAGAGTGTCTGCATTTTGTTGATTAGAACTTAATTTTGTTTGCATCATTGAAACATTATTATCCTGTTTAACACTGTAAAGCTGCTTTGGACACAATCTGTATTGTACATAAAGATGACAATAGTAAAAGATATTGGTTATGGTGTGTAATGTTTTTTTCTTTAATGTAAAATATTGAGCTATAGAAATAAAATTCCTATCAATTTATTTATATAGTTTCTAGCTTTTTAGATTTTCAGTTTTCATTTAAATGT
This sequence comes from Carassius carassius, assembly GCF_963082965.1. Classification (NCBI taxonomy): domain Eukaryota; kingdom Metazoa; phylum Chordata; class Actinopteri; order Cypriniformes; family Cyprinidae; genus Carassius; species Carassius carassius. The sequence goes on along the minus strand of NC_081774.1, from coordinate 10,219,289 downwards.
TATTAGCTTTTTATATTTATATATAGCTTTAATAAATTTCATTTATGTTTTAGTAATTTTTCCATTTCAACAAACCTATTTAGTTCAGTTACTTATCAAGAGGGCATCTCTAATTATTCAATATTTATATATTATATATTTTTCTATTTAGCAATTATTGTTTGGTTTATTCTTCATACAATGTAGTACCTACTACCACACTTTTGAACCAGTCTAAGTTATGTCAGTACCTTAAATTGTTCAGATCTCCGAATAGGAAATTTAGAGGCTGGAGCTCTGAAAAATTGCATAAATTTACACCCATGACTTTTATTGTACCTCCAATTTTCACAGTCAGGTCTTCGGCCACCATGCAGTTCCTGGCAGCAAGGTCTCGGTGCACAAACTTCTTGGCGTTGAGGTAAGCCATGCCATCTGCTATCTCTGCGGCCATCTGAATCATCTCTTTCAGCGTTGGAGGAGGCCGACCTGGATTATTCTGTCAAACAGCAGAGAAAACAAAAATCAATTTAAACAGTGCTTTTATTAATCTAAAGTCTAGCTCCTAATAACAAATCTAAAAGCTGTAGCAGGTCCGATAGTAACTCTTCTGCTATGACTCGTTACCTCTGAGTCAGGTCTGAGAGAACGCAGGAAACTCTTTAGATCTCCGTGTGTCATGAGCTCCATCACCACCAGAGTTGGCTGGCCTTTAGACACCACTCCCAGCAGCCTCACCTAACCCACGAAATCAGGTTTGTTACCATCAAAATATGTCTCAGCAGTCCAACCAGTGTCATTACTGTTAACTACACCTTAAACTTAGTCTTAAAGACTATTTTCATAATTAAAATAAAGCTGAAAAACAACATAAAAAAAGCATATAAACTTACTAAAACTAAAAAATATAAATAATATATACCATATTTTTCGGACTATAAGTCGCACCTGAGTATAAGTCACATCAGTCCAAAAATACGTCATGATGAGGAAAAAAAACATATATAAGTCGCACTGGACTATAAGTCGCATTTATTTAGAACCAACAACAAAGAGAAAACATTACCGTCTACAGCCGCAAGAGGGCGCTCTATGTCTTCAGTGTAGACTACAGGAGCAATGAGCAGCATAGAGCGCCCTCGCGGCTAGAGACGGTAATGTTTTCTCTTGGTTCATTTCTCTCGGTTCATGTCAAATTAATTTTGATAAATAAGTCGCACCTGACTATAAGTCGCAGGACCAGCCAAACTATGAAAAAAAAGTGCGACTTATAGTCCGGAAAATACGGTAATACTATAACTACAAAACATGCAGGACAGGAGGCTGACATGTCTTACCACATGGTGGCAGCTGAATGCCTTCATCACAGAAGCTTCGTTGAGGAACTCAATCCTCTCTCTGAGGCTGGCCGACTCATTAACCGTCTTCACCGCGACACGGATCTGCGGCTCACCTTTAACTATGTCCTTTCCGATGCCCTCATACACCATGCCGAATGATCCCTGGCCTAACTCTCTCAACAAATTAATCTTTTCACGAGGCACCTCCCACTCGTCTGGCTCATACACTGCACAAACACAACAGATGTGCATGACACACAGTGCCATATTTGAGAAGAAGCAGATTTCATACAGGGGAAAAAGTCATTTTAAATGTGATAATCATCCTAAATCGATAACAGTTAATGAGATCAGCAACACTGGTTCTATTAAAGCAAAATTAAATGTGCATCGACCACAGCATTTTCTGTCATTAAGCACACTAAAGAAAGAAAGGAAAAGTTGCTCACCCTCATCTGGGCTGAAATACTCTGGATTTGGAGAGGTATAAAGACGCCCAGTCGGACCTTCTGTTTGCCTGGTCAGATGAACACACCAAATTCAATTCATATACCTCATAAAGATCAGTTTCCTGCATTGGTTTTAAGGATATTCACAAGAGAGAACACTGACTTTTTCTTGAACATGAAAAAGCCCACAACTCCCATCACGAAGAGTAGAATGCCACAGATCACAGGACCAATCGCAATCTTCAGTATGTTAGGGTCCATACCTGTTCACATACACACGACAGAAAAACTATAGAAAAAGTGTGCATATCCAAACCAAGTTTGGTACAGGTGCAGGACACAATGGAGCAAATAATAATAAAGTATCCATATACTGATAACAATTCACCAATACGTTATAGAAAGCCTTAAAATGAAAAAAGAACAGGCCTGGCGTTATGGCAAAGGGGGCGAGGGGGTCATAGCCCCCCAAAAAGAATTTGTGCAATCCACTATGTTAACCCACCAAACATTGTGCATTTGTGAAGGATGATCTATATGGATTGGAGTGAAATTCAAAGCATAAATAACATTTTAGCATTCAAATACATCATGAATATGGAAATTTTTTGGAGTGGATTCATGCCGAATTAGAGAGTTAGGCTATGTGAGCCCAATGCCCGTTTCTGTTTCGGCAACATATTGGGTTCATTTTGGGTTGATGTTTGATTACTATGCTATTTTTCATTATCTTTCTGAAGACTGTAAAAGATTTGTTATGGAGTGAGAGGAACTAAAACAGCTTTAAGCTATGTTTATCTGTATTTATAAAGGTAGTAAACATTCAGCTTTAATTACCAGCATTTTACATTCGTTTACTATTCATGAATTTAATAATAAAACAAGACTTGACCTTTACCAATATAACCTATTATTATTTAACCTATACCTGTTTGTTTGGAGGAGTTTTTTGGCTCTCAAAAAAAAAAGGTTTAAACCATGCAACAAATGTTTTAAAATATCTTTAAAAATTTACTTTAAAACTATTCAACTTTTGTATGAATGCGTGCGGGGGAACCCTCGTCTGTTTTGTCATTGGGCGTTATATCCACGTGTGTGAATATTTACCCACATATACACACAAAAACCTAAAATATTTAAAGGTTTTTAAATCTTGAAAAATATGAGATTCATAAGCATTATATACAAGCTGTGTGTGTGTCGTAACGTCTTACGTAGGTCTTCCACATAGAAGTGTGTTGGCTCGGTCCATGATCCATTGCCTGCCAGAGAGGTGGCTCTGATCCGCACTGTATAGTTCCCAGGATGCACTACTCTCAGCTTGCAGCCTCCGTCTGCAATATAATTCTTCCTGGATACGCAATGGTGCAGCTCCTAAGACATAAATGCATGTAGTTAGACAACCCACACTGCTGTGCACATCGGACTGAAGATGTCCATTAGCCAGTCTTTTATCATGGTTTTAAAGTCCATCTCACACTAATACATCCAAATATCACTCATCAGGGTTTAATGAAACTGCCAGAGGTCAGCGTAAACATTTACAACAGTGTGTTTCAAATCCATCATCGGAAACAAGTGCATGTGCCACTAAGTGCAAATCCGTCATGTTTTGTTTTGCGTACAACAATTATGAACCTTTATATAATCATCCCTTGTTTATCCAAAGCTTTTCAAAAACAACATTAGAAACATTTCCACTGTCTATGGCTAGATTTCTCCATGGTTACAGAAATACACAGCTGATGCAATGATGCTAAAATAGCTAGTTGATTTGGAGCTAGCACATGTTGATTTCAACAGTATTGATTCAAATCTGATTTGAAGTGTAGCCAGCGTTCATGGGAGCAGAGGGCCTGGAAAGAATACAGACTTGAATCTCAAGGAACATCTCACCTCTGTATCTCCCAGTCTCTTATAATGGACTTCATAGAGAATAATCATGCCGTTAGGGGCCTTAGGCTCCATCCACCGGATGTGTACGGAGTACTCAGACACCTCACAGATTATCGGCCCTACAATGTCATCTGCTTTTTCTATAGAAACAGATAAAAAGATAGTTGTTAATAATATATTCACTATACTATATGAAATAAAACTGCATCATAAAAAAACTATCCCATACCTTCAGGCATGGTTCGGGCACTGACATAGGCCGCCATACTGCAGCGAGAGGGGTCGGCCTCATGGTTGCAGGCATGGATTTCGATCTGGTAGCTGGTGAAATGGCGCAGATTGGAAATGACCGTCGACTCCTTGGTCTGAACAATCAGGGAAACCTTATTGGCTTCAGCTTCCTCCTCTGGGCTACGAGTGGCAGAGCCATTGGACAGTGAAGAGGGCGTAGTGAAAAAACGAGACGAGGTCCTGTTGGCAATACCCACCAGAGATCGACGCTGTCTTGATGTCCTAGAGACACAGAAACATGCAAAGAGGTACTAGATTTAGATTCAGACTTGAAGCCTATACAGGTTGTATCGTACGATGGTTTGTATCTTGCATTGGAAATCAAATGGCTGTGGATGTTGAAAAAGTGTTCATATGTTGTGATATCAGCTGAAGTGAGTCATGTAATAATGCATGTCAATTATGCAGCCTTGCTTGAAGATCAAACAATCTGATTGACTGAGGCAAAACAAACATTTAAACTGCAGTTCTATATGTTGCAGCTCTTACTGAGTCCCTTAATCGAATGGTCACCTGTCCCATTCTTCAACTCAACATGGGAAAAATCTAAAATTGATATGACGAATGCCTTATGACGCAGTCTGTTCTTTCTTTGGCTCTGTGACTAAGCTAGCTTCACTACAGTTCAGAAGGAAAAGGGCTTCCATTATCACTTCATTGTTGAATACAGACCACAAATTACTGTATAATTACATAAAAAGCATGGCAAATTATGGTTTAGGACACATATGGAGTCTTAAAGTGACTATTCATTCAACACCTCTGAACAAATTCAAACATTAGCAACTTCACTTGCGTGCAGTTTTCCTACTGTTGACATTTCCTGTTGAAGCAGGTTGTTTGAGAAAATATTATTTACATTGTAAAGACAATCAACTGGACAAAAAACTGGTTGCGCAAGAAGACCCATACATGGGCATTCAGATGTTTAGTGTCAGTAAGACTTTTCCTAATTATACTTGAAATTATAAAGAACACAGTTTAGAAAACTCCTCAAAATGACAGCAAAAAACATTTATAACATTACAAAAGTTTTCTATTTCCAATAAACGCTACACTTTTCAATGATATATTCAAAGAGTCTATAGTTTCTTGCAAAAACATTAAAGAAAGCATCATAGAGAAATACAAAGCACTAGGACTATTTTCAACAGGGTTTAGCTCCAACTTGCCTTAACACACCTGCCTGGAAGTTTCAGGTACACCTAGTAAGACCTTGATTATCTGGTTCAGGTGTGTTTGATTAGGGTTAGAGCTAAACTCTAGAAAAACTTAACTGGAACTCCATTTTGAAAATAAAAAAATAGTTATTTTAGATGGTACAGTTTAACTGTAATGTTTTATTGTTTTTCACGTTGACATCACATTAATGTGGCCTTGGTAGGCAAAAGATAATACACAATATTACCGACCCCAGACTACTGAATGTTTATGTATTTCACCCATTATATCAGAAGATAAAATCTAAATGTGTATAATTTTCTAAAGGTTCTCTTTTAAGGAGAACAGAACAACCACACATGCATTACAAGCCACAAAATTCCAGTTCATTGAGTTCATTACTCACATCACCACTAGAGGGAGCAGAGGAGCATTTCATGTGGTTGCTTTTAACTACTCCAGTGGTAAACCACTACCAGAGCACCACAGCCTTCAGTTATATAAGAGCTCAGGACAGGAGGATTCAGCTCTTTTGGTGTGTTCTAAGAGCCAAAGAATTTCCGAGGATAAAATCATTTTTAAGTAAAACCATATTTTAACATCTAAAATAAAATGAACTGAATACTTTTTGTAGTCTGTAAAAGCGCTGGGAATAAAACGTGCATACCAGCTGCAAGACAACCATAATATTTAGAACACTGAAGGGTAGCGAGACAAACCGTCTGTGTAGGAGTCTGAACTTCCTCTGAACACGTCATGGTAATCATTGTCAACATTGTCTATCACTACTACAGAGCAGACAACATCTTCAAAACAAAGATTACACTAAAACAAGGCCTGTGCAAGGCATGAGAAAACATTTTTTGTGGATGTGTGTGCGTAGGAGTGGAACAGGATCTTTAAAGCCAGCTTTGAGCTTCTGAAGGCCAAAGATACACAAAGACGACGAAAAAGCACTTAACAAACACACATTCTCAAGGTCTTGGTGAAGTCAAAAACAACCCAGCCTGACCACCAAGACATTTAACCCTGAGCTTAGAACTCTGGAGAAAACAGATGAACACCGTGAACCATTTGAGAATCTCCACCTAGAGGGTCATGTTAGGTGAAGAATCTGACAGCTGCAACTCAAGGCTCTCTGAATGGAAAAATATCATGTTTCTAAAGCCTTTACACTAGGACTAACTAAGTTAACTTATCTGTTGATAATTCTTGCACAATGCTCTCCTTGAAATAATGTGTAAACTGTCCATATATAGAAAAAAAAGACCTAATGCATGATATATACTGACTTTATTTGTAAAAAGTCTATATAATTTATGCTATACATTGCCTAAAAATAAAAGTGTATGCTATATATGGCCTACATATAAAAATGTTTATATAATATATGCAATATACTGTTAATTCATGATTGAGTCTACATAATGTTTCTGTGCTATATATTGCATATATGTGGGAAAAATGTATACAATATGCAAAGTAGTCTATATACATTACAGTGTTTATAAATGTGATATTGTTTATATAATGACAAAAATGTATATAAATGTTTGCTATATATGTTGCCCATAAATTACAAAAAGTTTCTATCATGCATTTAATATATTATGCATATTTAATATATGCAATATAATGTCAATAAATTAAAAAGTTATAAATAATGTATGCCATATATTGTTTATATATGAAAAAGTCCATATAATATGTGCAATATATTGTGCACAAAAATAATTAAAAAAAATCATAGAAAACCTTTTTTTTTTTTTTACTACTCAGTGCTGTTACTGGTGCAAGCTCTAAACGATAATTTGTAAATCAATATCTTTATTATCAATTAGACCGTTGTAATCTACACTAGTTAAATGAGGAACCAGAAAGCTTACCTGAGCTCGAACACTTCATTATGGAGGTAGTTCTCGAAGGTTTTGCGGTACTCTGTCTCTTCCGCCTCTTTCTTCAGCTCTTTCTCGGTTTTGGGGCAAGCGCAGCAGCGGCTACCTTGGCCCTGCTCTTCAGTTTGGTTCCACTTATGTTCCTCTTCACTGTCCACGTGTGTGGGGGCTCTGGTGGGCAGCTTCATACCTAAACAACAGAAACACAAGGCTCAGACTTTGTTCTGACATCATTAGAGATAACAACTTGAATCCTACTAACCCTAAACCTTTAGGTAGTGTGGATATTCTACATTATGTATGCTTTCTAACCTTTCTGACAGTAATCAAACTTATAGAGCTCGCTGGCTTCTGGTTGCTGCTGGCAGAAGACAAGGTAGTGTGTGATGTTTCCATTTGGATCATTAGGGGGCTTCCACTTCAGTATGATCTGAGATGAGGAGTTTGATGAGGATATGGGGTCCAGGGGCACAGAGGGTTCTAAAAAAAAATAACAAAAAACACCTCAATCAAAGGTAAAAAAACAAAACAAAACATGAATGATTTTAAATGAGAACAAGCCAAAAAAGTAGACTTGTAGAATAGCAGGCTAAACTCAATTCTGGTTAGACCACATTGTCAGACTGGGGCACCAATGAGACAAGAAGAATAACGACAGCTTCCGTCTAAAAAGGAAGAATCGATCGATATCACAGCGTGCAAACCCAAAAGTTTGCGAAACCAGAAAAACAAAAACAGAAAAACCCTAAAGCACTACTTTCAGCTCTTGTCAACCAGCTGCCGAAACAAAGATCTCATCTTAGTGAATGGTTATGTGGTTTATCAGGAAAGAAAGACAAAACAAGCTCAAAAGGAAGCCAGACAGACACCTACTGTAGCAGCACTGAAAGCAAACCACATTGGTTTTTTTCTCCTAAAATCACAGACTGTCATGCTGCAGACTGCTGAGTGATTTCACACCGCTGAAAGTCATCAGCAACCTATTTTATCAGCCTTTGACCTCTTTTATTGCTCTCCCATGCCAAGCCTACACAATAAACACTGCTACTGGAATCAGAGAACAACTTCAGAAATGACTAAATTCACTTTAAGCAGGTTTAGGACAGATCATGCATACAAATGCTTCAAATTCAAACCTCTATTAGAAAACATGATTATTTAGAGCAAGGGTGTACTTTCTAAATTTCTAGATTTGTTCTCTCTAGTTCTGGAAAAATAATCATATTTTTAAACTTTCATTTTTCATGAGAGCATAGGGAGCTGTAAAAAATGTCATAATCTTCCTATGACTGAAGCTCTTACTGGTAGCATTGGTGCGGACATAAATGATTTCACTCTTCGCTCCGTGGACTTGGTGTTCATCAGAAGCGGAGAGCTGGGTTTTGACCATGATGGCGTACTGCGTCCACGGCTTCAGAGGGAGGATGAGGTACCCGGGTTCCTGCTGTTCCTTTCCATCTGTGGCGCGAGGCGGAGGGTCTACATCTGCTATGACCCAGCTGTTAGAGCCACATGCGTCCTGACCGTCAAACTCAGTCACGTTCTTATATGGCCTAGAGAAGCAGAGAGAAATATCAACAAATACTTAAACAGAAATCATCATTTCATTGCAATTAACTCAATCTACAGAAACTAAAAAGAACAGCTATAAAATGAACCTTAGAGTCAGGGTAGATGATGTTTTGAATACAGTGAAAATGAAAACAATGCGGAAGTACAGGAAGTACGGGCTGTTTAACTTGGTATGGACCATTAAGTTGGCAAAACACTAAACAGTCTTCACTTAAAACTTTCCACTGGGCAAAATGCTCTAGATTTTAGACCATGCTTGTATTCCTCACAGCTTTATTCAAAACACAGTAAATAAACTGTCTACATTGATTAAGCTCCATATAAAAAGTTGAGTCACTTACGCCTCTTTGTATAAAACCATGAATCCCAGGAGGTCTCGAAAATCTGGTGGCCAGAAAGGCTCCCATTTAATTATGATCTTGTCAGAAAGTGTGCGAATCTGTGTGAACTTCAAAACCTGGCTCTCACCTAGTGAAACAGCAACAAAAATGCATTCAGGTTTATTCAGAAAGTGTATATGAGCATGACTGAAACGCAAGGCTATGCCTTCCTCACATGAAGCCTGATCTCCATTGGTCTTTGAGACAATGTCATTCTTTGCTTGCCGGTTCTTAGTGCCCGTCACCTCCTCCATCTTCCGGATCTCTGACATGCAGAGTTTAGAATTATGATGGAAAAACATGCGACCCTGCTTGATGGTCAGGTTGTGTTTGGACCAGTCCCACAGCTGACGCAGGTTCTGGTTATCGAGGGCGTAGAAGGAATAATTCCTGATGGGAAAGAACACAGCACACAAGTGAAGATGAAGTAAGGTGAGGAATATTATATATATGACATGGGATTATTAGGTTTTACAAATCCAATGACAAGACTCATACCCAACTTCCTGTGTCTCTCCATGGACGATTCGGAGCTTGCGAAGGAAAGACAGAGAGACTAGGGCATATGAGTGTCGTACAGTCAGGTAGCCAGTGATCTCCTCCAGCTGTCCCAAGTTAGCTTCCAGCTCTGCAGCAATGTTATCTAACAGGAAGAAAATGGAAAGAAGAGCCAGTGTAAGATCAACATTTTTGAAAACCTGCACTCTGATGAATGTACATATAAGTGTGTGTGTTTTTGTAATTGAATACATAAGTAAAAATTAATGACAAACCATTGAATTATTGGAAGTAAATGCCCCCCACCCAAGGTGGTAATGCAGTCACAGTGCAAAATAGAGAAATATATGATATTATTATTACATTCATTATTTATTAATATTATTATAGCCCTGAATTACAGACAAATGTAATTTTGTAATAACGGTGTATATTTATGATTAGGTATTATTTATTATATATTACATATATTTATACTCTAGAATAACTCACAGATTAATAATTAAAATAACATTTATGCGCGTGTATAATTAATTAAATAAATAAATGGATGAATAAATAAAAGTTAACATCTCATTGATGTTTACTTGCTAATTTGTAAAGTAGGATGGCTGCCACAGACATTATCCAATTATATAGTTTACTCGTACAATAATATTTGCAGAACACAGATTAACCAATCAGAACAGTGAATTCCAGAGAGCAGTGTAATAAAGACATCCTTCTGCACTAGCACAAAGAGGAGAAATTGTATTAAAGACTTTGTTTGTTCTTACTCCCTCCGCGGATGTTGATGACCAAACTGCCATTGATCACAGTGCATCCTCTCAGAGCCTGCGCTGCAGTGACTGAGTCCACTGTCTTCAGCCCCATGCACACTTTGGGACAGAGGCCAGCGCAAGGGGTGCAGTTCAACCTGCGGCACAGAACACAGAGTCAAATACATACAAAGACACACAACAAAAGTCATTCATCCATGTGTGCTGTGAATAGAACACGGAAACAATGAAACACAGATATGATTGAATGTTTCTATTCTAGTTGACATTAAAACAAATTTGCGGTATTAGGACAATAACAGATTGTTTGTGTCAAGGACATGGATCCTGTTGCGCAAAGTGTCAGGCCTGGGAGAGGGGGGCACGGGTGACCTTGCAGGGCAGGCCCAGGGTGCAATCAAGAATGAATGAGACGTTCTCGCAGACGTGCCAGAGACACAGCTTAATCACGGATTGTTTTTGTAGATACTTCGGGCCTGACTGAGGAACTGTTTGTCTTTTGTGCAGGATGCTTTGTGCGCCACTGTTTCCTGTGTAACTATGCATATTTGTATGACAACTGTAATAAAGTGTGAATTCACAAGCAAAACAAAGGATATGTAGGCGTGGTTTACATGCCACACGTCTTAATTATAATAGCGTCACAACATGAGACCAGATGTGAAGCCGTGCCAAGAATGTGCACAAATCACCTATGTTTTGTGCCTTGTTGCTCTTTTATGGTACCTGCCAAAAAGGACGGAATGTGCTGCGGTTTATCCAGCTAATCTGAAGCGAAGCTGGTGCGTGGGTGAAAGCCGTATTGCAGACATATCAGAAAGTCCAGTATGCTGTGGCTCCCTGTGTCAGGGATGCAACTCGGAGTCGTTTATCTGTCAGTGGCCAGACGGCGCTCCCTGTCTATGCAGCTGGCAGACAGAGAGACACAAGCTGATGAGACAAGGGTGTTGAAACTCCTGATATCTCAATGGAGGCCGAATAGCATACTGAGACTGTTACTGAGGTAACAGCATGGTGCTGTGTCTGCTGTCTGAATTCCCTCAGTGCACCCACACTGTGTTGTTTCACCAGTGTATTATTTTGGAGGTTTCTTATAACATAAAATAGATATTTCATTTATTTTGAGCACACTACAATTCAAATGTTAAGGGTCTGCAAGAATTCATAGAATTTACCCAAGGTGACAGTAAAGGCATTTAAAAGCAGCATTTTAGCATGATTTCTGTAGGACCATGTGACACTGAAGACTGGAATAATGGCACCATTGCCATTAAAATTACCATTTAAAACGCATTAACCAGAAAACAGTTCTTTTAAATTGTGATAATTGTTATACAATTTTGAATAAAATTGTAATACAAAGTTTTCTGTAATTTCAATCAAATGAATGCAGTCCTAGTTAGCATATAAGACTTTAAAATAGGGGCGGACGGGATATGGAAAAAATATAATAATCACAATTTATTTATTTTTTTAAATATCACGATTCACGGTTTCAATACAATTCTTTGTCATGTTGGATTTACTATTTTGCAAGCTGTCTGAGCATTACAGCCAAATTAATTTCCCTATAATAAAGACAAAGCATTTCAAGGTAACAAAAAAAATTGGCAGCTATTTAGGCCAAAATAAAAATCTTTGTTCTTATTTTTAAATAACAAAGATAAATGACAAAGATACACATTACAACTACACATAATATACAAATAAAACAAACAGTGCTTTATTTTCAGGTACAATAGGTGTATTTAGCAGGAGCATTCAAGAAATTGAATGAACAAATATACAATTAAAACACTATATAAACTGATTCCTAAAGCAACTGTGTTAAATTTCAGGAAAGAGCAGTGAGTGATTTTTCTCTTTATGTATTGTTGTTTTATTAAATGTTAAAAGAATAGTTAACCCAAAAATAAAAATTATGTCAGCGGTCTGTCAATTCTGACATAGTGTTTTATTTTTATACCACCATTGACTGTTTAAACCTAAATGAGATTCTTTCTTCTTCTGAACATTAATGCAATTTTGAGGAACGTGGAAAACCAAACAGTTGCTGGTCAACAGTGACCAATGTGGACCAGCAACTGTTTGGTTGCCCACATTCTTCAAAATATCTTCTTTTGTGTTCAGCACAAGAAAGAAATTAATACAGGTTTGGGACAACGTGACAGTGACTAAATAATGACAGAAATTAAATTTTAGGGTGATCTATCCCTTGACAGTAATGACAGTAGGTGCCAGAACTGCAGCTGATAGAATGTGCGCGATAGCACGATACTACAATATTTCTTCAAAAGCAGATCGTGGAGACATTTTTATCGTCCACAATCATAAATCGTCATATCGCACACCCATACTGTAAAAATATATATAAAAATTACAGCCCAAAATGTCTGAACAGAACTACATTTTTTCCTCTCTGCTGCTCTTCATGTAACAACTCTGAATAGTAGCTAAAATGCTTTTCCCATTTAAACAAGAATACTATTTTGCTATATTGAAGTACGCATGATACTTTTTCTTTTCTTTTTTTTAAATCTTATTTTTTAATATTTAATCTTTATTATATGCTCTGTTGTTTCCACCGAGGGCTTTTGCTGGTGTCTGACCACAGCTGGACCAAAGAGCTTCTGAAAATCCGAGATATGAGACTGTCAAAAAACATTTATATGAACAATCGTCCATCCTTGCGCATACAGAAAGGCATGTGTGTGTAGAAATGGCATGAGAGGTAATAAAGTTATAAGACATTGGCTATCCTGTATTTCCACCACTAACAAACAATATATTCTGTGTAAAACTATGTAAAAGCTCTGTAAAACTCTTTGGAGCTTCTTTAAATGAGCAAAAACAGCACTTCCAAGCCTCAAGCTAAGTCAGCGCTGCTTTAAAACTCACACTCTTCCTCTCATAAACATACAACTTTTCCTTTCTGACACATGCTCTCACTCGCGATGTCCAAAATGATCCTTTGTGCACTCAGACAGTCGATTGATGTCAGTACAGCCCTGATCACTCTAAGCCATCTTTGCAGTTTAGTCCTTTTCTTTACTTCTTGTTCCTCTTTCATGAATGAGACACACAGGAAGGATACATGAAATCCCTGCTGAAAAAAATTCTTAAACCGGTCTAAGCTGTTTTGCTCATCTTAGCAGGTCTTCCAGCCTGGTCAGACTTGTCTGGCCTGCTGGTTTTATAAGGATTTTGAACATTTTTCAAACTGGGAGACCAGCTAGACCAGTTCAAACCAGCGATAACCACCAATCCACTTTTTTCAGCAGCAATGGACAGCTTTTCAAGTTCTTGGAGCTGTTTGAAACATGTTTCTCATTTAAATAAAAGATGAAAAGTCAAACAGCTAGTCTGAATTCTAAATGAGGCATAAAGTGGTCCAGTGACCCAGACATCTCCCTCTTAACGGGTCACACTTCAAACACAGCAGATTTAGCTTTTATGGGTCCTGACGCAGACATGTAGCTTGTGACGTACCCTTTATAACAGTTAGGCACATTTGCGCGAGTATTTGTGAACGTTCATTGAGTGTACAAGTAGCAGGTTACTTACGTAGTGGAGTTCACAGTGGTGTACCCAGAAGGGCACTCTGGGATGCAGGCGCCGTTGTGGATGACGTATTCGTGGCAGTCACCTTTGCCCTGCTTGCACTTGTTGTGGAGCTCCTGGCAAAAGCTGAAGCTGACGCAGCGCCAGCCCTTAAAGGTGTAGAAACCAGGTGGGCACTTGTCAACGCAGGCGTTATTGTGCATGTAGTTGCGGCAGGCCACACATTTGCTCGGAGAGTCGGGCTCCAAGCAGCCGCCCAGACACTGGTCGTGGCAGCACTGGTTGTCTTTAGTACAGGCGCGGTGCTTGCATGAGGATGGGCACACTGTGGAGAGACAGAGCGAGGGAGGTTATATTCAAAGATAATTTTTTTAGGGAAAGAACAGATGCTTCTCATTCACAGTGACATTTATATAGGGGGGAAAAGGTTTGGCTAAGTGTGAGAAAAAAAAAAAAAAAAAAACACACACACATTTGACCATTCATTTCCATAGGGAAAATCTAAAGAAATAGATTTTATATTTTATATTTTATATTTTATATATATATATATATATATATATATATATATATATATATATATATATATATATATATATATATATATATATATATAACAAACTTCACATTTTATTCTCATGGCAAATGAATAAGTAGGACTAATTAAGACTGCTGTAAATTAAATCTGACCGGAAATATAGATTATTATCGGCAATAATAATAATAAAAAATGATGTTGATAAAACAACACCAGACTACAACACACAATGATCAGGTATCTTATTCAATTTCACTTACTTTTTCAGAAATTTACTCAATTTAAAATATGCAAAGAAAAAAATGACTGCAAGCATACTGATACACATTTAAATGTGTAATTCGACAGGGTCAAGCAGTATTCCTATTTTACAACTTAATATTGGACAGCATCTGTGGTCTGTTGTTGATTACCACATAAAATAATGTTGACGTCAGTTTATAAAAGAACAGAAAACACATTTACATGGAACCCTAGTAGGCAAAAAAGGACACAGATTCTTCAAAACCATAACTTCAAACCGTGTCAAAAAAAAATTAATAAGCACATGAATTATTCAGCGCAATGTTTATGTTTTTTTCTGTAAAACTGACTAAATTGTTCCTTATGGGGAAAGACTACTTTTCTAGTTGGACCTACATGATCACATCTTTTTCAATGTATTTTCATGCTAAATGTGTAAAGACGAAGTATTATTTATTTTTTATGCAGAATGAAATATGATAACCTTAAGCAAAACTATCACGGTTTCACGGTATCACTGTATTGTTGTTACAGCTCTGAAATGTGTTATTTTTAAATGACTGCATAAAAAAAAAACTTTTTTCACGCTAAACACAATATATTTTGTTTTTGAGCAACATACAGAATATTAGATAAAGTAGAATTAGTTTATTTTTTCTTTGTTTACTAAAAATAAAATAAAGATTGACTTCTGTATATTTAACCAAAATCTGTAATTACAGTTATTTAATTTTAGTTACATAATAATTAATATACATATTTATAATTTCATACCATTAAGTTATATAATAATAATCATACACTTAACTTGATTTAATATCCCCATTTTGAAGCAAAAACAGCTTTGTGAAATTATACCATGTAAACCTTTCAAAAGACAGTCAGCTTCCCTTAGAAACACATTCATAGAAACCCCCCAAATCAATATTGATTATTTTCTTCCAATAGTTCGCGCATACGGAACAGTGAGTAATCTGCCTGCTACAGTATTTTTCTCTGTGCGTCCATCTTCAGTGTCTCTGGCCTGTGTTAACGGCATTTACAGACTTCATATTTTCACATAAATTACATTTTGGAAAATGATTGCTTTGCAACGCAGTTTGTGCAACTCCAGAACAGAGAGTTGCAATAAGGCAAAAAACGGCCGGTTGCTGATCGCGTAAGGGCCAAAGTATATTTCGGCCGTCCGCACACCATCTGCATTACGTTATTTTCGTCATCAAGAGGGCCCGTCGTACTGCGCATGTGTCGAGCTCATCCATCAACGCTCATCTATGGTTAGTATAAACTTTTGAAAGCTGTGCGGACGCGGCTCTGTGCGAGACGGAAAGGAACGCTGAATGTGAAGTGTACCCGGGCCTTAAGTTCAGTCATCCTAAACACACGTGACTGACCGCTCGCTCACACTAACAAGAGGAGGAGGGGTCAGTGTTACTCTCTAAACTGCACTCAGCCGGAGGGATTCCTACTCTTTCAGTCTTTGAGGAGAAATGGAAAACAGCGCATACCGCAGGAAGGGTATAATGGAAATATTAATGGTTTTGGAACAGTGAAATTTTCAAATTGTGGTATACCTTGAAACCGGTAATCGGCCCATGCATAATCAAAACATTATTCTGGTTGTTTAAACCCCGATCAGCTTGACACAAAAACACTGGCTTAACTTACGCCATGAGTTTGAAGCTGGACTATCAGACTGTCGAACCAATGGAAGATATGGTAGTGTTAACTTAAATGCTGAATGTATGACAAAACTGTCAGTTGGAATAAGTGTATACTTTAGAAACAGTGTGTTAATAAAACTTGTTAGACTTCCAATGTAAATGGAAAAACTATAAAAGCGTTAGATTTTTCCTTCCATTTAATTCCTTATTTTCTGTGGAAATTCATAGATGCTGTCAATAACTCACCTGTAGTATAACCTTAAGTATTTTCTCAGTAAATCTACAGTCATGTCCTATCTTGCTGTAACGTCACATTACAACTGTCAATATTAAAACAATGACAAAATGGCCTACTCTGATAAGCAGCTCCTAAAATGGTGCAACCGCATTCCTCTGCCTATTATGTGCTCTTTCTTTCCGTCCTACACACACACAACCCCATAAACACACACTACACAGAGCAGCACACTGCTGCCAGTTGCTTGACAATAGTCTTGTTGTAAGTCCTTCTCTCCCACAGAAGTCAGTGTTTACATATTTCTTCACCCCCCCACACCAAAACGACAGAGGTAAGAGAGGCCACGTATGGCATAGGAGCAGGAAAGAAAGATAGGAAAAACCCTAAAGATAAATTCTGGAGGGTCACTGAGGTCGCTATATAAAGTGGATGGAAGAGAATCCAGTGATCTAGGCTATAGATTCATCTGGAATCCCTCTATGTGACTTTACTGGCCTCTTTCTAACAACGTGACCCGCAAGCTTGTGTCTGAGACAGCCTGTTAAAAATAAACCACGCATGGTTAGCTGGAGCATGCACTGCTGCCCTCAAACATACATATGAACACGTTTGCGCATGTGTTTGAACACGCACACAACCTCCATCTCACAAACACACACAAGAGTTTTGTTGCTGGATGTGGGATTCTTATGTAAGTGTTACTAGAAATTAGTTCCTAGAAATGTACTCTTGTATTCTTTGTGGCTTTAACAGTTTTAAGTAGAACAGTCGCGGCCAAAAGTTTTAAGAATTACAAAAATATTAGTTTTCAAAAAGTTTGCTGCTAAACTGCTTTTAGATCTTTGTTTCAGTTGTTTCTGTGATGTACTGAAATATAATTACAAGCACTTCATACGTTTCAAAGGCTTTTACATGACAATTATGCAAAGAGTCAGTATTTGCAGTGTTGGCCCTTCTTTTTCAGGACTGATAGAAACCCATTCTTTCATAATCACTTCTTGGAGTTTGTCAGAATTAGTGGGTTTTTGTTTGTCCACCCGCCTCTTGAGGATTGACCACAAGTTCTCAATGGGATTAAGATCTGGGGAGTTTCCAGGCCATGGACCCAAAATTTCTACATTCTGGACCCTGAGCCACTTAGTTATCACTTTTGCCTTATGGCACGGTGCTCCATTGTGCTGGAAAATACATTGTTCTTCACCAAACTGTTGTTGGATTGTTGGAAGAAGTTGCTGTTGGAGGGTGTTTTGGTACCATTCTTTATTCATGGCTGTGTTTTTGGGCAGAATTGTGAGTGAGCCCACTCCCTTGGATGAGAAGCAACCCCACACATGAATGGTGTCAGGATGCTTTAGTGTTGGCATGACACAGGACTGATGGTAGCGCTCACCTTTTCTTCTCCGGACAAGCCTTTTTCCAGATGCCCCAAACAATCGGAAAGGGGCTTCATCGGAGAATATGACTTTGCCCCAGTCCTCAGCAGTTCATTCACTATACTTTCTGCAGAAGATCAATCGGTCCCTGATGTTTTTTTGGAGAGAAGTGGCTTCTTTGCTGCCCTTCTTGACACCAGGCCATCTTCCAAAAGTCTTGGCCTCTCTGTGCGTGCAGATGTGCTCACACCTGCCTGCTGCCATTCCTGAGCAAGCTCTGCACTGGTGGCACTCCGATCCCGCAGCTGAATCCTCTTTAGGAGACGATCCTGGCGCTTGCTGGACTTTCTTGGACGCCCTGAAGCCTTCTTTACAAGAATTGAACCTCTTTCCTTGAAGTTCTTGATGATCCTATAAATTGTTGATTTAGGTGCAATCTTAGTAGCCACAATATCCTTGCCTGTGAAGCCATTTTTATGCAACACAATGATGGCTGCACGCGTTTCTTTGCAGGTCACCATGGTTAACAATGGAAGAACAATGATTTCAAGCATCACCCTCCTTTTAACATGTAAAGTCTGCCATTCTAACCCAATCAGCCTGACATAATGATCTCCAGCCTTGTGCTCGTCAACATTCTCACCTGAGTTCACAAGACGATTACTGAAATGATCTCAGCAGGTCCTTTAATGACAGCAATGAAATGCAGTGGAAAGGTTTTTTTGGGATTAAGTTAATTTTCATGGCAAAGAAGGACTATGCAATTCATCTGATCACTCTTCATAACATTCTGGAGTATATGCAAATTGCTATTATAAAAACTTAAGCAGCAACTTTTCCAATTTCCATTATTTAAGTAATTCTCAAAACTTTTGACCAAGACTGTAGTGGTTATTTATTTGTATTGCCATGTCAGCATCCAAAGCTTCCTCAAGCAATAACCAAACTGGAAAAACACAAAATGAATCCCAACAAATCCCGAAATACAGTAAATAAAAATATACAAGACTTTTTAAATTAACATATAATAAAACTAATTAAATAAATCTAAAATCTTTTCAGGGACAAGTCTTTCGCACTAAACAATTACCTAACCTTAACCCTAACCCCTAACTTTTATAAAGTAGTGACTTTAAATTTTAATTGAAATGTTTTATTAAATGACTATATTAAAAAAAGTGGTCTAACCAACAAATAAAAGTACACTTAAATTATTTAAAAAGCTTTTAAAATGTATTTTTCATTTTTAACTTAATTTTTAACTGTTAAAATAGAAAACAGTTCACATAATAATTCAAAATATTACTGTTTTACTGTATTTTTGATTAAATAAATGCAGGCTTTTATGAGTATAAGAGATTCCTTTAAAAAAAAAAAAACCTCACCAAAC
Source organism: Carassius carassius (assembly GCF_963082965.1). Taxonomy (NCBI): domain Eukaryota; kingdom Metazoa; phylum Chordata; class Actinopteri; order Cypriniformes; family Cyprinidae; genus Carassius; species Carassius carassius. Next base: position 10,200,042 of record NC_081774.1, on the reverse strand, counting down.
CTTTATACAGTGGTGTATGAATTGCAATTTGAATAATAGATGCATTACATCACTGATCTCGATATGTGATTGTATCAGCACAAACCTAATGCACACACAAACACACACACCATTAGAGCTGAGCACAAAGAAAAGGACATAATAATGAATCGCATTAAGACACCAAGAGGACAAAGAACAAGCCACAGAAGAAATGTGTGTGTCCTAATGGATTATTAGCTCTCGCCGGTGATGTTAACACCACAACTCATTCAAACATGATCCTGGAGTTGGTTTAGTTCATAAAGAAAGGCCAGCAATCACCTCTGTTTCCATGACAACAACGACAAAATGAGGGATCAGAAATCTCCAGACCTGCCTTGTGTATAATAATAAAGCATTGAACTGACTTTTAACACCATGCTAAAACCTCCGACAAGCATTCTGTGATTCAGGCAAACAAAACTAAGCTTTCAGAAATGCTTGGAGGCTTCTCTGAAATTTCCAAATGCTCTCGACAAGCTCTGACAAACCCAGGAATCATGAAACGCCTGGTAAAAAAAAAGGTGCATTTATGTAGTGCTTTGGTGAAATAGAGAGTGCTGAAAATACAAGAAAAAAAAAAAGAATGAAAACCAGAGGAAAAGTTGTCATGAAAAGTGAGAATGTTGGCAGTAATCCGAGCAGCTAAAATTGATTCATATGAAAGTTCAAAACAATTCTCAGTTTTTCCACTAAGCTCCTCAAAACATATTTCAAAAAATACTGAAAAGGTATAAAACGGAGCTGCCTTTCTCACACACACACATACATACATTTTTATTACATGTTAAGGTATAAAACAAGTCTGGCGAGTTTATAGCTGTTATTCACTTCAAATGTCAGGTGACACCAGGTCAGCCAACTCAAGAGCAAAACAACATTACCCTCTGTCCCTTATACACGACAATCCAGGGAGGGCCACCTCACCGCCTGCCGCGAAAAGGAGGGGAAGCGTGTGTGTGTGTGTGTGCGTGCACATGTGACAACAATGGAGGTGCTAAAAAAAAAAAAAAAAAAAAAAAAAAAAAAAAAAAAAGCAAGTAACAAAGATTGTGTTAATTGAAAGCACATTAAATTAAGAAAAAAAAACAATCTTGCTGACTCAAATGGCTTTCGTGAAAATTCATTATTATCTATTCTTTGAAAAACCCTACCGCCTCTGCCCCTATTTCCTCTCCCTCCCTCCCTCGCTCTCCCGGTTAACAGACACATGGTGTGCACGGTGGCGACTCCTGATCCAGAGAGTTCAGTCCATTTAACAGTCCCAGCCGAAGACCCACCCTCAACCTTAACCAATGTGTTTACTGGCTGTAGGTAGCCATTCAATGGCCTGTACTGTCTGTGAGGCAGAGCCACCGTGTATTAACCCTTCATGGCTCACGTGTCCGAAATCTTGGGCAGAAAGACAAGGGGAGGGGAAAACACTGCTACAATAGTTAGAAAAACGTGTTTTTTTGTAGCGGAAAGATGTCTGATGGAGCCGCCGGCAAAGCATGCTGGGAACTCCTGCAGTCTGAAGAGTTGCTGTTGTTCTTGCTAAATAGTGCATGTTTGATACCTTAAATAGCACGGACTATTGAGGAGAAGTGTGCTGTTACTTCACAGAGTCATCTTACTTAAAATACAACCAAAACAGCCTAGCATTGTATGTCTAGCTAATATCTCAAATATTCACTATATATTATATACAATTTTTTTTATATACTCAATATTAAATAATACTTTTATTCAGCAAGGATGCATTAAACTGATCAAAAGTGACAGTAAGGACATTTATAATTGGGATCGACTGTTATATCGCCAAGGTTGATATGTCAGCCGGTATTATTCAAATACCAGTATCGGCCGCTTAGTTTCTCCTGTTTTGCCGATGAGTTTGACGCGGGACTTTTATTTTGACAACGCTGAGAACAGCAACGCCTGTGCACATAGTGTTTACACTCTCCCTCTTATTTGCTGTCGATATTAACAGTCTTGTCTAATACCGATAGAAGTGTCTAATAATCAGATAGAACGGTTAAATTCTAATTAAGAAATTAAAATGTATAAAAAAAAGTATTATAACGATCGCTTTTATATTATTAATAATAGAAAGGCAAACATTATAATGCTTTCTCGTTTGCCGTCAGCATTCTGCAAATATGGAATTTACAAATGTAAGAAAAAATGCTGAATATTTAATGAAATTTTTATCCATTTTCAAATGGTTTCGAATTCCTTGACTAAAAATAAAAATAAATACAATTATATCGGCTTTATATCAGCAATCCTGCTTTTCCAAAAAAAACCTATATCGGTCGACTACTATTTATAATGTTACAAAAGATTTCTATTTCAAATAAATGCGGTTTCTTTTCATTTAGGAATCCTGAAAAAAATGTATCTCAGTTTCCATAAAGATGTTCAACACTGATAATAAGAAGATGTTTCTTGAGCACCAAATCAGAACAAATTGTCTGTTTTGGTCAAAATGATGATCCTCTGATTGAAAAATCAAACAAACAAAAAAACAAAACACCCATTTAAGCCTTTTCATGGAAATACAGAAATAGTGATATACATAATATTTAATATTATTGAAAGGCTAAAAAAAAAAAAAAAAGGAAAATTAATAAAAATAAATAAAGCCATGCCAAGCAATATAAAAATGTAATATCTCCAATGTTCCTTCTCTACATGTGAAGACCTAAGTTAGTACAGAGGGAGTCATTCATTGCTCATTAGCTTTCAGTCATTCATGTTCTGGGCGTCTATCTGCTGGATCTGGGTCACATTTCAACATCAGGGTGGGTGGCCACATGTGACTCATTTATCAGAAACCGCAAGCTGTGCTCGTACGCTTAGCAGCAGTGCAACCCAGTCCAGCCCGAGCAGAAATTTCATCTACACCTGTGTGCAAACACCTGAGATGGGAAGATCAACTTCCATTAAGGATATGCAATGCATGAGTGTGTGAGAAAGAGACAGAGAAAGGAAAGAGCATTAAAGAGATGAGAGGTGTGTGAAAGGAAGCAAGTATTTACCTTTGGCGCCGAGACACAGAATCTGGCCCTAGCAAAAGAAACATCCTCGCTGGACATAGATCACATACAGCTCGGTCTATAAACACACAACTGTACCGCAGAAAGGAAAGGCAGCACTAGAGAGTTCAACTATTGTTTTTATGACAGCCGACATATGACACGTCGGCAAGTGACAAACACTCTCACAATCTGCTCTGTCACCGCAAATACACAGTAATTCACACTAACACATATTATAGTATATAATTAGCACCCGAGACATTTGCCTTGTGTAAAAACGATTTTATGCCTTATGCAGAACCTACAGATTTGGTTAGGAAATGTAGGGTAACCATGATTCAAAATGTCCTACACAAGCAATGCATATAAACACCCATGAAAAGATTAAAGCCAGACAGACAGACACCTTAACAACTGCAAGAGGAAAAACAAACAAGCTATCTCTCGAAATTATTGGTCTTCAAACTGGGTCAAAGGCCATGAGATACAGATTCTCCTCAGAGAAGCCCAAATATTCAGTGCTAAGACCAATACAATCACACACAAACCTTCATGTGTATTCAGTCACGTCTTTTCTTTTTCAACATGCACATAATTGATGACAGCAGTTTATGAAATTAAACTCAGCTTTGTGCACTTGTCAGACAATTTTCAAGGGTCATTTCTCGAGGATAATGGATGAAAGGATTTCTTGGAAAGAGTAGGGATCTCAGGGGAAAGTTGGGGTAGAACCAATGGCAAGATCCTAGCAAAATGACCTGGATGCAGTACACAGAAAAAGATTCTCTGCAGTAAACATAAGGAGTGCTTGTCTGCGCAAAAGATGCTGGGGACCTGCAAGGTCTTCAATATCTAGTTGATAGGGTATTCTCAATCACTGGCCCAAATCAAAAGTATTCATTTAAAAAATAAATTGATCAAGTTTTATAATTTATTATGTTCTGGTCTTTAATACGTAGTAAAAGTTAACACCATTTTAGTGAATCCACTGGAACACCTTAAAAGTGAGAGAAAAGTGTTTATTACCTTTGAAATATGGACATTTTTCTTGTGAAAACGCATGGATTCGCTATAGGAGGGCTTTATTCCCGGGAGCCATGTGAGGCATGGTTTATTATGGATGCACGAGCTTTATTGGACGTCTTGTGGACTGCTCAATGGAAACACCTGTTGACTGCAATGATAGAGCTTGGAATAGTCAGGACATTTTTTTATATAACTCTGACTGGATTCATCTGAAAGAAGAAATCATATTGTTTACTCTTCCTATTTCGGTCCATTTTAAAAATTCCCAGTCAGTTATGTGCTTGTGCTGTTGACCATTAGGAATGTCTTATTTTCCTAGCTGAATTGCAGAAGGTTAACCTGCACACATACACCTAAATGCACTGCTCAAACTACACCTCAAATGTGAAGACAAGTCTAATTCTTTACTTAACGGGTCTCTCTGCCCAAGCAACTCGAGACTTATGAACACCTCCTGTCCAAATAACACACAATTCCAAAGTAAGGCGTTGTTTTATCATAAACTAGCAGGATGTTCTGTACTACTTCTACTGTAATATTTCCCAGCCTGTCATAGAGTCATTTAAATGCTTCATCAAAACAGTAAAGAGGAATTACAGTAGTTTGGATGACCCTATGTAAGTAATAAATATTGTAAGACTGATGGTCTAATACATATGCACCTGCATTCAGAGGCCTTCATTTTTTCCAAAATTTTCTGGTTATGAAGTTACTTCAGAGTGGATTAATTTGATTTCCTTTCCCATCAAAAAAAAATTCAGTGCTGCATAATTATTTAGAAAAAAAAACTTTAGCAGGAAAAATGAAAATCATGAAGGTGATTAAATAATTAAAGAAATGTAAACCCCTTTATTATACCCCATTTCAGGCCATTTAGAAAAGCATGTGACTACAATAGGTGTCTCAGTTCATGACAGGGCAAAACCAAAACCATGAACTCTGCCTTTGAAAAGAATATAAAGTTAACATTCAAGACTCTGAGGCGCAAAGTCAGAGAGGTGAGGAAGCACCCAATGGCCCCTCAGAGCTCCCGAGTTACTGCTTAAAGCCAGAAAAACATCTTAGAAGGACAATCAAGTCTTTAAGCCAGGACTGAGAGACTGGCTCAGCCTCACACAGCTTCACACTAGAGAGGAGATTTAGTAAGACAACAATTTTAAGCACAGAGCCAAAACAATGCTCAAGTCTCTGAATGCCCTTGATAGCCTTGTTCTTGTGGGCATTTGTGTGCCCACTGACAGCAAAGAAATCTTTTCATTTTGAACTGAATTCAATGGCTGCATTTTCCATCAATGCACAAAAAGAACATACTTCATTTGTGACAGTATGCACATAATATACTTATGATACTGCAGATATACTTACACATCAGATTCACACAATGATTCCTAAATAGGCAAGAGGAACAAGCCATTTAGAACATCAGACGTTTTAAGAAACAATCGTCCCAGTGAAACTGATAAAACAACTAAATAATCTTATAATGAGTGTACCTGCGTCACAGAGTGGACATTTGGCTCAATAGCTGTCAGTCAGTCTGTTCTCTTGGCCTCATCACGTGCATTTGGGTCCTTTTAACCAGTTTAGTCTGATAGGATGCTGCGCTTTGATGAGAACGTGTGTGGCCAAGAGGTCCTAACGCATCAAAGATGTGCGCTTGTTCTACGATTGGGTGAGGACTGTGAGAAGACGATGGATTAATGAGATGCTACAAGGACAGCTATTAATTAGTGTCTGTGTTTTGGGGTTAATGGTGGTTTCAGAGAGGTGACAGCACTATGTGACACACTGCAGGTGGTAAAACAGTGGATACTAGCAGTAGAGTACAGACAGATGCTGTAAACACTTTCATTAGGCAACCAGCCACCCGTAATGGAGGAAAAACACTCCAACATCACGATTGTACTCGCTCACGTTTTGTTTTTCATTGCCACCCGGCCGAGTATTCCAATGACAGGCAAGATATCTAAATTAGACCTTAAGATCCAGATCACAAACAGTGCCATATCAACCGCACTAATGTGTTGATGAATGATGCGAGGCATCATGCAAATAAAAAACACCTACGTAGGAAATTTGTGTCTCCTACATTGTGTTAAAATATTTTTTTGAGACCGTAACGAACATGAAATTATTTAAAATGAAAAGACTTGAAGGGATGACTCACCCAAAAATGAAAACTGTCATAATTTCCTCAACCTCACATAATTCTAAGCCTGTATGACCTTTTCTTCTGTGAAGCACAAAAGATAATAAAATGGCTCGGTCCATACAGTCAATAAAGTTATTTTAGCAGCACTGAGATACTATTAGATTTTTTTAAAGGGGTCAGATGATGTGTTATAAGAAGATCTGTAAAGTTTCAAAGACTAAAGTCTCAAATCCAAAAAGATATTCTTTATTAAAGTTAAGTCTCTGCCATTGCAATTCTGACTTTGCTGCGACAATCTGGCGCTTCTGAATCAGTTACTGTAAGAATGTTTTATTATTAAAGTATTTGCTATTGACTTTTCAAATGAAGAGTTTTGCGCGTTGTGTGTGTGTGTGTGTGTGTGTGTGTGTGTGTGTGTGTGTGTGTGTATATATATATATATATATATATATGTATGTATGTATGTATGTATGTATGTATGTATGTATGCATGTATGCATGTATGCATGTATGCATGTATGTATGTATGTGAGTGAGTGAGTGAGTACATTTCCGATGAGTGCTTTCGGTGTCATTTGGCTAATCAGAGCCGACTGCACTTGTCAGAAGGAGGGACTTTGTAGAAAACTACACGTTTGAGAGAGGCGGGGCATAGAGGATCTACAATAATGTACAGTATTTGAAAAATAATGTGTTTTTTGAACATTAAAGCATGTCAACATGTCTGTTACACCAAATACACAAAATAATGATCTTTAAAAAAAAGCATCATATGACCCCTTTTAATGTTTTTAAATATATATCTATTACCTATAAGTTTTGGTAATTTTGGTTGGTGTTTAAATTATTTTTCTATTTCTAATTTTTATGAATTTTTTATTTCATTTTAGTTTTAGTTAACTTAGTACGCTGTTCTACTATATTAAAATCAAATGTTTCTTTGGCAACAAGCTGAAAATAATGTTTAATAAATATGTTTGTGCTTGGTTTCAGTTCATGTTTAATTTTCTTTTTTAACAAAATACTTTTTTATGGTTCTAGATTTAATAAAGGTTGTTTTAAACCCCAGTGTTCATCTAAATACCATGTCCTATGTTTAGCAGAGCAAAGAAAGTCATACAGGTTTGGAATGACACATGGGTGAGTAAAATGATGACAGAACATTAATTTTTAGGTCAACTATCCATTTAATGACTGTATGCAAGACAGCTCTCTCTTCTAACAGCAAAGAGGAATGTCAGATCAACTTTGACTACCACGCCCCAAACTAAAGCTTAAGGATCAGTCTGGACAAAACACCCCTACAGCTACTGACACAACAGCACCATCTCCTCGGTCTGTACTACATTAATAGGAGTTGGGTGGATCTGCAAAGGTTGCTTCACAGATACTTACACAACTGAAATAGTCAAGGAAAAGATACTGTCACTGCTGGAAACATCTGAACTTCTTAAGCATATTCCAATTCTTCTGAAGTCATACAATACCTTTGTGTGGAAACAGACTGAATTCATTATGAATTAATTACTTGACTTAATTCTTTTGATTCAATCCACTGAAGATCTTGGCATTCGCACTAGTCTCCTTGGCATGCTAATACAAATCATTCATAAGAGAAGTAGTGATTTCATCTGAAAAACAAATCATTCTTTTGAGATGAATCTTTTCAATGAATCAGCTGATACAGTGCACATGAATGATAAATGAAGAAAGACCAATGAGTCAACTCACTGACAGCAGTGAATGGCTCACTGAAAGGGAAGATTTGCAGTGAATAACGACATTGTGACATTGTGGTCGGTTTCTTGTCCAAAGTTTTTGTATGTTTTCAGAAGACTCTGTATGTATCTAGGAAGCATTTTTTAGCTGAGGTAGTAGCAGTGGATTTTCCTAGACAATTAACACAAAGGCTAGGGCTGCTCCGATCACGATCGGCCGATTGTTATGCGCATCTCGTCAGTAAAGTCGGTTCTCTAATCAGCGGTAAATTCCATCAGGTGCGTGATTTCAAATTTCACATAACTGAGAAGATGCGCAAATCCACGTTCATTTTCAGCGTTTATTTGCGCATCTTCTCAGTTAACAACGGCTCTGTGTAGTAACAGCTGCTCTATGTGAAATCATGCACCTGATGGAATTTACCGATGATTAGAGAACTGGCTTTACTGACGAGATGCGCATTAACGATCGGCCGATCGGAGCAGCCCTAAGGAGGACACAGGCAGAGTGGCATGTGATAGGGAGCTCATGGCTAACGAAAAACAGTTAAAAATATTATAAATAACAAAAAAAATAATAAAACATTATTTTGGCATCACTGAATGAACTAGACAGTAGAGAAATGTGTCTCAAATCTAAAATTTGAGACAACTGCAAGCGATGTTTGGATAGTATGCACTGCAGACCCAGTGTAGAAATACCTCTCTCTGCAGGCTTTGACCTCTTCAGACCTAGTAGATCTAGAGTTACCACATTTATTGTGGAAAAGGATTATAACAAAAAGGCAAATACTTCAGTTATAAATTTTCCAAGCACCTGCTCATATGAGGGCTACACAAAATAAAAACACTGCAAACTACTCGGATAAAATAAGATGAATCTTGTTTTATATTTCACGCGTGTGTGCTCCACAAATCAAATCTGATTGCCATGATTTAGTTCAAACTATTCATCAGCGTGAAAGCAGATCTGGGGATGTGAAGAAGATCTAATGGGACGTCTTCACAGGAGAGCTTTGAGTGAAAAACTGTTAAAAATACTGAAGAAATGCTTGTCTGCTGAGGTTTAATGAATGCTTTGGATGTCTGGGATTCCAGGAGAAGGGCTTGAGCAGTAAGGCTTTTGACTGAGTTAAGACCTTTGGCACTCAATGGGCCTGTCTCAGCCCTAAAGCAGGGGCTCCACTTGAGTATATCAGCTTGATAATCAGCCCAGTGAGAACTCAAGCATTCGAAAGAGCCAAAAATATATGTGGAAACTTCAAAAAGTTAACCAGATCCATTAAAGAGGCTGTTATCAGCCAATTATAATCAATAATCATAGACTTACAATTTGCAATGACATATAATTGAGTCTTTTAAGTGGTTGAAGGATCCCAAACTTTTTCCAGACCTTAGTGACCTCATAAGTAGGAAGAGAAAACCTTCAAAATGTGGTTTTGGCTTTCTGCCAAAAACTCCACCTGGTGAATGCATATTTTGTCAATCCACAAAAAGCTGCACAGCCCATATAACTTCAATGGATTACAGCTGAATATGGCGTGATTCATTTCTTGATATTACTGAAGGGCTATTTAAAGAGGCTTAAGAAATCACTTTTCGGGATGCATTTTCAGAAGCCATGTTCAAACATTTCACCAAGAGGAAGAATGTTTGGTTGAGTAAGGCTGAGCTAAAGAAAGAAAGAGTGAAGGTGACTGGCTGCAGAGTAAGTGCATGGTTTAAAAAAAAAAAAAGACAGTGATGACAGAGAGAACAAGGGTGAGAAAGGAAGAGAGTAAAAGTGATTCATTTAGAGGCAATGGTGTGGCTCTGGCTGGGCTTACGAACACGTGTGTTTTAGGAGGCTACAAGGTGCATAATGAAATATGGAATGGAAGAGTTTTGACAATTACTTGTGCAGCAGTTCTACATTTTTTTAACGAATGTCAAAAAGCTGCCTTAATCCTACAAATCAGGTCAAGTGAACATTCAAATATTCATCAATTTACTATCAAAGTAAAGTTGCTGAAGAGGAACCGGCTTCCTCAAATCGAAATTGTTTTTTTGAGTTGTTTTGGCCTTTATTCTATGCCTGTAAAAAACTGAATATAATCTATATGCTAATGTACTCCGAAATGTTGACAAAATCCATTAATACACATGAATGTCTTTGTCTTTCAGGAAAAAAAAAGACCAAAAATATTGACTCATCCCGTGCTACCAAGGTTTTGTCTAATCAATAGGGCTGTGAATCTTTGGCAAGGCAGCCATTCGATTCGATTACGATTCATAGGTTTTTGATTCGATTCAAGAACGATTTTTGCAAATTTAGAACGATTCAATTAGATTCGATTCACAATTAAATTCGATTCGAGTATAACGATTCGATTCTGCATTCTTTAAGTGCATTCATGGGATTATTTAAATGCTTCTACTAAATTCTTTAAATGCTTAGTCAGGGGGCAAATTACAGTAGCATTTATGGTTAAAGAACCATAGATTATAAAAAAAAAACCTTTTGTCCATTGTTAAATGCTAGTTTAATGATGCGACATGGCATACGTAAAAATGTATGTAAGCCAAGTTTTTAAAAAAGAGCTTAAAGAGTATTATGTATAAGCTAACATTTTGTCACACCAGGGGCGTAGCCATAATTTCAGAAGTGACAGAAATGTCAAATACAATCATTTTATGTATGTAGCCTATATAATATTAATAATAATAATAATTATTATTATTATAATTATTATTATTATTATTTTTTTTTTTACAAGGAATTATCTTCTTTTTTAATTACTTTTAATTAGCTGTAATAAATCAAATACACTGCTGGACAATAATCAATCATTTTTAATCGATATTTTTTTCCTAATGGCAATTTTATGATTGTTTTATATACTAGGCTACATTTAATTAGCAATTATTTAATTTTTCTGCACAGAATAAGGTAGAAAATATACTTTATATTTTCTGTACTGTAATAAATGTCAATTAGCACTGAATCATTCATAAATTGTTTGTGGGTTTCATCAGTTCATTCTGCTTTTATTCAGTTTAGCTGCAGATATAGCCTGGCACGTCTATGAGAGCGAGATCGCTTCTCTTTTAGTGTGAAAACGTCTTCATCTCGATTTAACTTTTCCTCTCCATCAGCGAATGATTCTGAGAGAAAACGTGCCAGATGTCTGTTTGCTAATGAAACAAACGCTACTTTCATGCATATCAGATAAATCTCGTGCTCTTATTTCAAGGTCGTTGTTAATGCTGTGGTTAATTTTAAAAGTTTCCTTCGTATATTCGGTTCATCCGCATTGTTTAAACACATTTATCATTCAGTGGAACTGTGCGTATGATTTAGACACTTACATTTCTGCTCCGTCCATGCAATAAATACAGCTGTCGACGGCTCCGGTAACTCCGTCGGTAAGATGCAGAGAGCCATTGACAAACTACAGAAAAGTAAAACTACTTCACGTTAGCATTACTGGCCACGAGTCCTATAGATCACACGTCAGCTGCGTCACAGACGAACGGAGCGCGAGCGCAATCCTGTGACAGTCAGGCGGTAAACAGTGGAGCGCGTGACGGACAGAGGCATGATTCACGAACACTCTTCAAGGTCTCCATTTATTCGTGCGTGTAGTAATTTAATGTGTATAGATTTTGAAAGCATTGAATCGCTATAGAAATCGGGATTCATTCGATTCTTAGCATTTTGAATCGATTACTGTCCAAGATTGGCGATTCACGATTCAAAAATCATGTTTCAAGATCGATGCATATGAATCGACAGGGTTTGTAATCGATGCATCGAGAAAACGAGTGAATCGTTACACCCCTACTAATCAAATAACAAATGAATAAAATGGACTAGAAGTGGGGCTGGATGATTATGGCCTAAAGTCAAAACCTCGATTAATTGAACACTTTACCTTGATTACAATTAATGAACGATTATTTTGTTTCGGTTTAGTTTTTTTACAAGGTTTAGTTTAGTTCACTTACAGGGTTTGTACTGTAAACAGGGCTATAGTTGGGGTTTGCGGGGCCCCGGTTCAGGTTGTACCAGTGAGCCCTGTTTGAAAGTGTTTAATTTGTATGTTCGTTCTGTTTATTTGTTCATCAACATGCCCAAGCCCTATTAGGCGCGGTCACTTTAAGAGACAATGAATGCATCCAATATAATACACATACGATTTTTTTCTCAACTGTGTACTTAAACTTAAGACATAACTGACAGTTTTTTCGAACATACTATCCAAGAAGGGTATTTTCACATATTTTTATGTATTTGTTGGTACAAGAGCAAAAACAGACAAATTCTGTGTTCAAGTGTTTTGAGACGACTCTCTCTGCGTGAACCTGAACACCAGAACACCGCGGTGCTGAAGTGGGCTCTTACACATCCTTTTTCTGTTTGTTGAAACTGCGATTTGTTTTTGTCTATTGAGGTGCAGAAGGAACTTAAAGGAGAACTTTGCAAACGAGAGCTCGGTTCAGTGTTGCTGTCAGTGAGACATGGCTCTCTCTCCGCGTGCGCACCGAGCACAGCGCGCGAGTAACCAGCTACTCAGTTCAGCTTTTCTGGGAGTTCAGTTATGAGTTTTCGTGCCACAATGCAGCTGCGCGAACATGGTAGCTCGATATAATAATACACATCCGATCGTCTAATCGCTAATCCAAACCATAAAACAAATACAACTGACAAAGTTTAGTGAAGACTCAAGGCTCACCTCTTGCGTGCCACCACTATGTGTTGAACCGGCGTTCACCTCCGTGGTTTGCTTTTATGCCACTGACTGGCAGAATCATGTGGATACACACGCTGTTGCTGGGGGGGGGGGGGGGGTGGGATTAACAGGAAATAACCGAAATAACCGACATGGGAAAATTACGTCGGTTAGAGGTTCTAAATTTCGGTTTCGATTATAGCTAAACGTGGTATACTTGAGCATTCTACTAATACTCAGTTTCACCAGTATTATAGTCTGTATTAATGTTTTTAATTTGGTTTTGGTTAATTTATCTAATTTTCATTTTAATTGTAGTTTAAGTTTGTCATTTTTTTGTAATTTTGTCATGTGATTTTGTATTATTTTTATTCATTTTATTTCTATTTTAGTATGTTAACAAAAACAATTAACAAGCTGAGGTTAAATTACCAATAACAACACTGAATACAACATGTTCTGAAAAATCTAATGTCTCATCTACACATCCAGTGTGCCACATACACACAAAGCAATACTTTAAAAGATATTACACATATGGCTGTAAATGATGACCCATATTGTTCAACTGTATTCAAAAGAATCACTTTTTTTATTAGATTTGAATATTTTCTGAAGAAAGTGTGAGTAATGCTCGCCGGTGCCAACTTTGATGTATTTTGTGGGTAGTCATCAAGGAGTTTCTATGCGACTGCTTAGGTGTTTGGTGGTTTTCTCTCAAATCAAGCACGGTTCATGTGTACAGATCCTAAGACGTCTTGGTCTATCCTTGAACTGAAAAAGGTTCGGTTCCTGTCTGATGTCGGTGGTGCTGACGGTCAGAGGGTCTGGAAGCTTTGCCCCTGGGACCATTCATAACCTCCCAGTAGGAAGCTGCCTAACAATGCCCGGAAACAATTGGGACGAACATTCTGTGAAGTTCGGTAACAGCTATTGTTCCATGCTGAGATTGAATTGGCGCCAGTGTATCCTGTAGTATCGGAGTGTCAGGCAATTGAGGGGGAAACGGGGGACTTGATAGTGAAGCCTCCTGCCGTAGACAGTCTTTCCTTTAGGATACACCCCTGTGTGCACTTTATACACACTTTCACCCCAGAGTTACTTATGTTTCTTAGCAGCACTGAGTAACAACAAGTGTGTACATAAGATCTCATTTCCGCACATAAATAACAGAAGCATAGGCGAGTTATTTTCTAGCTGACCCTTACGGGTCCTCAGAGATTGAAACGGATGGAGACGTGAAGGTCACTGACGTATGTGAATCTGGAATCGACTCACATGGAATAAACTACAGGAAGGATCACACTCCTCAAGGTCTAACACTTATAAAGAGGGTTAAAAATAAAACGGCTCCATTAAAAATGTTTCCCTCAGCCTTTATCGTCAATTCTCGTGCTATTAATATATTTGACATGGTCTTTTGCAGAATTGGTTCCGTTTTTTAAAAAGAATAAAATGATGTTTGGATCTGTTAAAGGTTCCCATTCATGTATTATTCCACCACACAGACACACTTTGCCATCACAGGTATAATATTTTACAATAATACAGATTTTACTGCATTTTTGTAATCAAATAGCAGCCGTATTGTAAAAAAGACTTCTTTTACAAACATTAAAAAAATCGTTCTGCCTCCAAACTTTTCAACAATTATTCACTATAAATGACTTTTTTGAGTTAGTTGCTTTATTAGTAGCTTGTAGCATCACAAACTACTTTTTAAAAGGGTAGACAGTCGTTTAACAACTTTAATTTATGTGTAGCTTGTAGCTCAAGAAGCTACATTTTCAAAGTAGTTTCCTTAACATTGAGTGAACAAGTAGACAGACAAACTATATGACCCAGACTGAGTCTTCAGCAAATCGGATACGAATGGCTACACAAAGCTTATTATTCGAATAACAAAAAAAAGAAACTAGATACTATATTAGCTAATCAAATATGAGCCAATACTCTAAGCCAAATACAATTGGTCACCAGGGAGGTGGACGTTACGCCACAAATTTAAACATTTAGTTTTTCTATTCTCCCAGTCAAACTACTGTTTCTCTATCCCAGCTGTGTTTCTAATCCCCTCTGAGGACAGATAACGAAGATCATATTTAATGTGTGTAAAATATTCAGTGCCGGGGGATGCCCAGCCTCATTCAGCACTGGCTGACAGCCTCAACGCTCCCCGAACAGATCTAACACAAAATATGGACTTTAGCCAACACCGACAGTGAACTTCATTGGTATGAAGGAACAGGCAGAAACTGTTCCCAAATCACCAATGTTCTCCTCATTTGTACTTTACATGATTACATAAGCGCCTTTAGAAAAGCATTCAAGTATATAATCATCCTTCAACGGTTCCCGTTTTGCCCATTTAATGCTGGTGGAAGCTAATGGGCACAATGAAGTCAGGCCCATTGCTGTGTCATCATGCAGGATGATGCTTGGTTATTCAGTTCGGCGCAGTTGGTTGGTATAAGCGAGCATCAGGCAAAACACCAAAAAAGGGTCTGATCTACTGTCAGACTTCATTACTTCCTCAATGGCGACAGATTTAAATCAGTTTTACTGCTTCCAACAGTCAAAATATGTTCACTGAGCAAGCAAAGCTGCTCAGGAAAAACCAGTGCCAACACTTCCAAAACTATTCCAAAATATGAAACAAAACCACTTTTGTATGGCTGCCAACAAAACCGCGGAAACCTGCAAAAGAGACTTTGGCAGCACGTCCCTGCGCAGTTACCACAGGCTCTTTTTCTCACTATCTCTTTCCCTGCTTCTCTTTTAGATGCAGCTGCACAAGAGGCCTGCTGACCTGGCTGTCCTCAGTAACTTTCCTCTTTTTCTGGATCAGACACAAGGAAGGGTGCGTGGCTGCAGCTGACCACTCGTCGCTGATCACCAGAATTAAGCAAAGCACCTCTGCAACTCTCTCCAAGTGATGCAGGATTGAGGGCGAGGGATACGCTTGGATTCCTGCTGAAATCCAGCAGCTGGACAGATGTGTGTGGAAGACAAAATCTCTTAATGTGATTCAATATTATACAAAGAGGCATATGGGATAGAGGGACCAAGAATGCTACAGAGAGAGAGAGAGAATGTGTAAGATCCTCCACGCAGAGGGATTAATGAGCGAGGAAAACTCACCTCACTAACAGCTTAATCCCACAGGGATTAACGCTCTATAATGGAGCTCATCAAATTGACACGTTGTGTAGAAGCCCTCATGTGCTTTAAATGTACAGAAACACAAGAGTAAATGTTTATGCATCCCGAATAACAGCAACCAATGGTAATAATTCACCTGTCAACAAAACAAACACTTTGCCAGTTAAATGCATCTTACAAAGGAAATAACTTGCTGAAAACATCATTTAGGAAATCCTTTTTGTGGAAAGCTTAATATTAAATATTTCTATTTTAAATAAAGTATGCTCTTTTGAACTTTTTAATTTATCAACCAATCATGAAATAAAATTTACACTACAAATGTCTTTACTGACACTTTAAATTCAATGTATGCTTGATAATGAATAAAAAAAGAAAGAAAAAAAAAATTACAGATACCAAACTTTAAACCCTCTGATGCTGCATTTCTTTCCCCAAAAAACGAAACAAAAAATGTATGTATTAGGTTTTATTCTTATAAATGTTATATATATATATATATATATATATATATATATATATATAATATATATATAGGGGAATTTATGGCACTTAATTATATTTATGCAGTAGTTCAAATCTTGGTATTATTCATTCCTTTTTGAGCATTGAATTCCCAATTTAAACTGTGAAATTAAAAGTTCAAGTTTATTGTTATTAAAACTGCACAAAAATACTATTTTACTATTACTATACTATTAATAGTGTGTTACCTTTGGGACTCTTTTATGCAGCAACAAGCTGATATAGTAAGTGATGTGTGCAGCTATGAATTCAAAGGCTCTCCTCTCAACAAAATCTGATCACAAGTGGCTACAAGAGACACATCTGAGACGCATGTCAATGCCAAGTGTAAACAGTAATGTCTCAGCTGATCGCCTGTGACCAGATCAACCATGACCGATGTCAGTGGCCCAGGTTTTAACTGGTATTCTGTCTCTAAGACACTGAAAACAGCCACCCCCCAAGAGTATTTTAGGTTCAAATCTATATATAAGAAGGGAAAATGTATATGCTGTTGGTATGGCACTTCAATAATCTTAAAGTCTTCAGTGTAGCTTTTTTAAAGTACACATATTGCAACAATATGTGGTCATGAAAATAGGAAAAAAAGTTTCAATAGTTTTGAAATACACGGTCAAGCCACACAACAGGGCCTAAATACAACATCTTAAGGCATTGCTAAAACATAGATGATGAAAATAAGACAAGACTTGCCAGAATTAACTTTTGAGGTCAAGTACCAAATGGCAGAAAACCTCTCATAAAACCTGCACAAAATATGCTCATTTGACTTACACAAACTACACAATCAGCCATTTCTGAAAAATCCACAAAACAACATCCACAAAGGGAACTTTACAGTTCTTAATCCATTATAAACGGAGAGCGTAATTCCTGCAGTACATGTAACAAACACTATGAGGTTTGTGCAACATACACAAATCAAAACTGTTTGAAAACAACATTAATCTTACAGTGTCTCTTAGCTCTTTGGTGCTCTGTGGCTTTATAAGCTGCTGCACACTCCAAGCAATTATTAGACCCCTAACCACAAGTCCTTCACCACAGACCAGGACTGATTCTATCATTAGATAATGCTTTTTTTAATCTCCGCCTTTGGCCAAAAACTCCATCACCTACTGTACAACTGCAACTCGGCAGACATGAGTAAAAGCGGCCCAAACAAGGCTATTATCAAGGCACTTAACAAGGACTTCAGTCTATCTTTACTCTTGCATTAATCACCTACAAGCAGTTTGTACCTCAACTCCACATGAACGGATAAAGCTGCATTACAAAAATCAGCTGCTTTTGTCATTTAAAAGTTGAGGAGTTTATACACTACAGTTATTGTCTTCTGAATGTTTTTCAAATTCTCTAATGCTCACCAAGGCTGCATTTATTTGGTCAATTATAAATAATATTGTGAAATATTACTACAATTTAAACAATACTTAAAAATAATAATAAATCTCTATTTTAAAATGTGATTTATTCCTCCTTTGACAGCAAAGCAGCCATTACTCAAGTCTTCAGTGTCACACGATCCTTCAGAAATCATTTTAATATGCACATTTGGTGCTCTTTTTTTCCATTGTCATCAATGTTGAAAACAAAAGTTAAACAGAACAGCATTAATCTGAAATCAAAATCTGTTGTAACATTGCAAATGTCTTTACTGTCCCTTTGAACAAAATGCATCCATGCTAAAAGTTTTCATTTGCAGTATATTTACTGTGTATATTAACACCAATACTAGAGTTACATATTGACATTGGAATTGTCTTAGCATGTTGCTATATTGTTTGGATGGTTGCTAGAGAACTGGCACAAGTCAAAAGAGCCCACCTCTATGCATTTATTTTGGTCACTAGAGACTCAGGTCCTTCTCCAATTTAAAACAAAGGGATTCCTGCCTGAAAACTAATTGCACACATCTGCCTTAGCCTTAGCAAGCACAGCTAGAGAGGAGAGTCCTTTCTTTTTAAAATGGGGCCCGCAAAAAGACTATTACCAAACAGAACATGATCATGCCTCCAAGACACATGACACCATACAGCTAGTTCAAATAGCAGTGACATGATGTGTCCCATGTGTTGCATAATTGTGAGCTCAAGGGCTTTGCACCAATATGTAAAGTTCTTCCTTATGTTCAAAACTCAAGCTCTCTGGCACCTTCGAACTGAACTGATAGAACAAATTGCTGCAAACTGCTTCATCGGTTGCAGTCCAGCTCAAAATGTGCGACTAGCAACTCCAATGGATTCTGTTAGGTAAAAAAAAAAACACACAAACATACAAACACCTACACAAAGCACCACCCACACCCCGAACTACTGCGTAAACAGGGGAGTTGCGTCATAATCTGGAACATGGTTCAAGCTTTGACACAGAAACTTGGCTTCCTTAACTGCAGCTGATCACCTGACTTATTGCTTCCAGCATGGCTGCTGTTGGCCGTCTTTACTGCTGACAGAAACCAGTGAATGTACTGCCAACACAGTCTCTCACACACACACACACAGGGCCCTGACAACTTTCCGCTCACTTCTCAAAACATCTTGAGACTCTATGGTAATATAAATATTATTACCCTAATGCGCCAGTGAAAACAGAGATTTTAAACGATAATCTGACGACAAGGGGGAGGCGAAAACGAGTGGGATTCCTCTTGAGGGTGTAAATCCATTCTGTGTGATGTTTTAAAAGCGCAAAACTACAATTAAAAAAAAGTGTTTAGGTTACGTACTTCTCTGGCAATGCTTCTGGTTCCAGCAGCGCTCGCTGAAGTCTCCGTTGATGGTGGTGAGGGGGCAGGTGGTCTTGCCTTGAACCGTGCCGGGGCAGACATCTCCACACTCTCGATCATTCTTATTGAACATGATGTAGTTGTCCTCGACCGAGTCAAGGATCATGGACCAGTCGAGGGTGGAGAGGTAACAGAGGTCGGGGTTCTTTTCCACACGCACGGCTCCACGGGTGATGTTCATCAGGCTGTGAAGGCCGATCTCTTTCAGCTGCAGCATCTCAAACAACACAAGTGCATAGTTGAAGAAGAGGTTATTGCCGCGCACCACTGTGAGGTTGGGAAATAGGTCGCTGAGGCTCTCCAGGCCGTAAACGCGGAACAAGAGCAGGTAGTCTGTCACTACCGTCAGCTTGGGGTAACTCAGGCCACGGAAATCCTCTGGTTTGGTTGTGAACATGAGCAGGATCTTTAAGTGGCCTTCGATTATGGTGCAGTTCTCCAGCACCCGCAGGTTGGTCACGTTATTTCTGATGTCTTTACTTGAGCAAACTGCAACGACAAAAGAGACAGCAAAATGTTCATTGGTTCGGTGAGAATGTACAGCAACAATTGCTTACAGATGATGACCTTCAATTTAACAGGATTTTATTCAGTAACAAGCATAAACAAACAAAAACAAAATGTGAAAACGTATTCTATAGAAACCCATAAAGGAGATCATATACAGAACCATAAAAAATTATTAGAACGACATAATGTTTTCTGTCGTACTGTTCAATTTTCTCCCTTTGAGCTGATGCCTTCCATATGACCTAACTTGGTTAATGAAGACAACAAAAGCTCTTCCTGCAGCTTTTCACATTCCACTGCTGCTTTACTAGTGTATGAGCTGGAGAGATGCTTCGCAAGTGAACCAAAATTGCTTTGCCTAAGGTATGAGACAGTGCCACATAAATGGATAAATAGACAGACAGACGGATATATAGATATGTGGATAGATTTATTTATTTATCATTTAATGCCATAACAGCATCTAAGCATTTAAAGTGTAACTAAACCCCTGCTCAGAGCCTGACTCCACCCACTGACAATATTTGAAAAATGCTGAAAAGTGGGCAGATCACAGCGGAGATAGAGGGGACGAACCTAGGGCGGGGCTGAGCGAGTGCAGCGTGATCCTGAGACCCGCAGTGACGGATTGATTGACAGCAGCTGTCAGAGACGCTAAAATGGAGAGTGACTGTAATGACGCAAGTAGCTTTGCAACGGAGCGATTATTTGAGGTAGAGGAGCTTTTCTCCCCCACCTTCACCTTAAGTGGAGGATGTCGAGGTGTCTGTTCATATCAATTCGAGCCGCTGGCTCAAACTGCGCTCTTAACTCCCGCACCGCGTCGCTTTTCAGCGCGAGCTGTGTGGAGAAGCCCATTTCCACCTCCATTGCGTTGGAGAAGCAATCCCGTGTAAAGTGCAGTACACTCGAGCTCTAGGCGGGAACTCACGGTCTTCCAGGACAAGTACATGCAACCACTGGCGCCTAATTTTAAAGTCTGCTGGAAAACTATGCAGTCCAGCAGTGCTGTCACAACCAGCAACACACAACGTACCATCCTGACCACTGTACTAAATACAGATAAATCTACGCTAACTTGAAGATCTAAATAACTCTATAATTGATATGCTAAATAGATGCTATAATAGATGCTATCCTGATCGTTTTCAATACTTGCAATTCCAACTCACTGACTCACTACAGTGATTTTGATGGAACAAGATGGTTTTATACTGCCAAGGGCGTGGTAGCTCGTACCAAGGGGCGTGGTGGGCTCGAAACTGCTTACGTCACCTGCCACCGCTTACGTCACTTGCCACCGCAACATCCAATAGGAAAAATCAACTGCAGTAGCCACCGTTCAACCTGAAGAGGGCAGCACTCAGACGTTTTTACAGCATATATTGTAGAATTAAAACACTTTATACTCAAATGTCAAAAAAGTTACTCGAATCAATGAACAGCATTAATAAAGCCCCATTCTTACAGATCATTAACTAAAAAAAGTTGGTTTAGGGTTTAGTTACTCTTTAAAGTCCTATTAGCTAAGACAAATAGATTAAATTCTCATTTGCACTATGAGCTATCAACCCTGCTCAATTCTAATGGAAAGTGGTAGCTTTTTAGACTTCTTGTTTTTTAATATTTATGTTTAATGTATTACTGATGTTTTGTATTAATTATTGTGTATGTTTAATTGTAATTCATGCAGCAGAACAAATTGCCCTCAAGGCAGAAAATAAAAGGTTAAAAAGGGCTATATTAATAGAATAATAAAAAATAAATAAATATTTAAAATAACTATAATTGTATACAATAATGTAAAAAATATATTTTGTTTTTACATACAAATGAAGACATATTATAGACATATTTTATCAATTTTTTTACGAAATGTTTCACATTAATATCAACTAAAATGTTTTTAGTTGATGATAAAATTTTCTATTAATTAATTAACAGAAAACAAAGAACACAAATATGCAATTAAACCCCAGTTACAAAACCACAAACAATAAAAATAGGATGCTCTACACATCTAATTGTGTCCTTTTAGCTCCCCATTTCCCTTTAAATGAAAAACAGTCCCTGCTACTCGACTTAAAAGATTCCACAACAGTTTACATGAATTACACGCATACATGAACTCTGATGAGCGGTCAGCCCATGCATAACTGAGACCTTTTAAACACTGGCAGTCACAGCATGAGGCATTGGGAAGGTCACAAATACCTTGCACTGGCTACTTGTTTACATTAGTTATAACAGTGGCCCCACCACAGGGATTCATAAATGTGGCAGTCCGGAAGTTTTGAAGCATGGGGAAGCTGAAACACATAGTAGAACTCTACTGACATGTGCCTCCTCTCTCTCTACCAGACACGCACAATGTGCAATACCTCTACGCTTACACTTATTTTTAGCACCACACTCCTAATACACTATGT
The DNA here is from genome assembly GCF_963082965.1 of Carassius carassius. NCBI lineage: Eukaryota > Metazoa > Chordata > Actinopteri > Cypriniformes > Cyprinidae > Carassius > Carassius carassius. The sequence continues at coordinate 10,177,976 of NC_081774.1, read as the reverse complement.
ACAAATGGCGTGCCAGGCACTTGAAAAGTTTATCGCTGAAGCACATGAAAGGAACGGCGGCACAGTGAGAGGAGAATTAGATGTGACCTGGCTGACTGTGTGTAGTCATTCTATTTATGCAATGAATCTCTGAATGACGCTCTAGACAAATTTAAACCCTGAACATCAATTACCAATGAATAATGCAAGTTATTTGCATGAATTAATTTAAAAGGCGGCTGCTTCAGTTTAGATGATTTTTTTAAAAATCAAGATTTACTAAAATATCTTAAGACAAAAATTAAATCAAGCATTTACATTTAAATTCAATTATTTAATACTCGATATACTCAATACTTTAATACTCAATTTAATACTGGTAAAAAAACATTTTTGATTTGTAAAAGATCAAAATATAATCTTAAAGTAAACTACAGGTTTAAGAAGAAGAAAAGAAAATGTCTAAAGAAGTAAAGGCATGTAATTGAGGTTGTGATTTATGGCAATGCTGATTTCTCTGCAGCTAGTTCTTCTTTGTTATGGACCTGAAAAGTATATTTCGACCTGACATATTGATTGAAATCTGCATTCAATCTGCATAAGTGTGTTTGCCTTCGCAGCCACCATTAAGATATCAAAATAAATCTTGCATAAATGCAATGCAAATGTTCTTGAATTGCAGCAAACGGCTAAACCACAAAGTACTTTCTTTCCTCTGAAATAAGGCAAACATTTCAACCAGGACACGGGAAGGAACTGCAAGTAGGCCCGTCACAATAATCAATATATCAACTGATCCCACAATATATGTACATGACTACAATAATTTTTGGTGACTCAATATGTTGCCCATTTTTTTTACATAAAAACTAATGTTGCCATGTTTTTTGCATACCACTTGTGCCTGTGTCTTTTGCGGCTTCGGTGCTAGTTACAAAAATAAATAAAAAATAAATAAAAAGTTTAATCTGCAGATTTGGCCTTGTTTTAGGGATCTGTGCCTTTGAGCATACAGACATCTGACTGCTAAATAGAGATTGTGTTTTTCAGCAATAGTGCACCCTTACTTTACAGAGAAAAGAAGGTCAGGGAAAAATACGTAGAAGAAAAAAATCTCCATACATATTATTCGTGAACTTTTCTTTTTTCCTACTTGTTACATTGCACTTACTTATTTACTGCTTGTTTAAGTTTTTTTAATGTATCTAATATTGACTTAATTTCCATGATAAATATTCTTAAGAATTTAAAGTTTGTTGTCATTTGAAAGTGTGAAGCCCTTCTTGCGTTATATATGCCGTTAAATTATGAATTTAAAATAAATCTTAAAATAATATTTATCGCAGGGATCCTCAATAAGGATGTGCACATCGATGCTGCAGTATCGATATGTCGTTACTCAGAAGCTTCTATATTGGTATCGATATTTATGCAAAGTTATTGATACTCGCGGACCCGGTGGTATAACGTTAACACCGATTGGTCTGCGGCTGTGTGCAGTGTGTTATTCACCATCACTACACGGCATGTACAGTCGCGACTCACGCGAACGATGACAGCAGTACCGCAGCTCCCTATACGCAGAGTACACAGTTTGTGTAGGGCACCATCCCAGTTGCTCAAAATAAAAAAAAAATTAAAAACTTCTGCCATTCTCCCATCCGTGCTCACAACCACTCACACCTCATGTTTGCGGTTGAATGTTCATAATTGATGGATAGACATCCATGCCCGGGTAAAGGACATAAACAATACGGCGCATAGAAAAGAAAACTAAAGAAAGTTAAAAAATTTAAAACTAAAGTTGGCTTGACTTTGGACGTTTGAGAGTTTAGGGACTGTCTCTAAAGTTATTGGTATACACTTTTCTAACGTCAGTAGCATTTGAGGAGATAGACTTAATAAAAGTTGACTCTTGATAGAGTCATAAAAGCAACTGTAACTGTTCATCTACTGTAGGTGTCAGCTATAATGCACAAGTGAATTAAATGTTTAAAATTTATTAAAATACACTGTAAATCATATGTAAATTATGCTACTTTTTCACATGGGCTCAAACGCAAATTTGAAGCTCAATAGCATTTGAGGAGAAAGACTTTTTTTTTTTTTTTTTAGGTTCCCATGGTCATGGTTTTAACAATAACACAACAAATCATCGTTCTTGTAGCCATGGTAACTGCAAATTAACCATGGTTACTTCAAATAATAATTTACAAAGAAGTATTAATATACTGTAATTTTTTTGTGTAATATGTAATCAATATTTTTTGTAAGAAGGTTATTTAAACATTTTTATTTATTTGTTAAATTTGCTTTTCTAATAAATGAGTTATTAATGGCCAGAATATGTATGTCATTTGTCTTTAAGTTTAATATAATTATTATTATACTTAAAGACAAATGACATACACATTCTGGCCATTAATATCTCACTTATTAGAAAAGCAAATTTAACAAATAAATAAAAATGTTATATATATATATATATATAATTTTTTTTTTTTTTTTAGATTACTTAGAAAAAACACACACACTTTTAAAATTATAACCAGTATCTGTATCGGTATCGTTAAAATTTTAACAAAAAGTATCGGTATCATATCGCATGGAAAAACTGTGGTATCGCCCATCCCTAATCCTCAAATCTGGACCACGAGATCCATTTTCGTGAATAGTTCAGCTCTAACTCTAATCAAACATACCTGAGCATGCTGATCAATGACTGCGTTTACATGCAGCCAATAACCCGTTCAAAGTCGGGATATTAGCAATAATCCGGTCGCGCACGGCCATGTAAACACCGGCAAAAACCCAGATATGCTCATATCCCGTTTTTTAAAAACCGGGATATTATACCTGGGGTACCCCTTTTCTAACCCGAATATTTGGTCTTGTAAACGCGTTTCGGCATATCCCCATCAAAATGTGTGTTCTGCGCATGTTCTATTCGCAAGGAATCTTGGTCTTTTTAGTAGAGACGGCGCATAAAAAAACCCTGCGTGCAGTATAGAGGCACAGTAGTGTCAAGTGCTGCTGGTGGATCAGTACCAGCGCCAAAGCGCAAACAAAGACTATCGCTATCTGCCCCAAACTATTCATTATCCGCCTGCTGCTCCTGTTGTTGTTTTTGTCTTTGGATACAGGAAGAAGAAGCATATTGCATCTTGTTGTCCGTGCGTCGCCGTTTACATCGGGATTGGCGACTGATTACACATTCCATGCATACAGAAGCATACAGAAGAACTCTCTCTGCTCACGCATGTAAATGGGTTATCCCGAATGATTCAGAAACCCGAATAGTGACCTTAACCCGACCATAACCCGAATTTTAACAGCATGTAAACGTAGTCATTGTCTTTGGGATCATTAGAAAGTCACAGGCAGGTGACTTTGATCAAGGTTGGAGCTAAACTCTGCAGTGCATTGGCCCTCCAGGGCAAGATTTGAGGAACTCTGGTTTATCACATTTATTTCTGGGGCAATATATCGCACAACAAATATTATGACCATATAAAAGCAAGTATGACCATATAAAAGCAGAAGTCTTAAAAAGAGGCGGGTCTCCACACCTCTCGTCCCACTTCCTCTTTGAGGTTTCGCTGGTTTGTATTCATCAGCGTTTTTGGGATTTTACCCATTAAACTGATTTGTAATCAAACAATATGGCTTTGTAAGAAGCGACTTACACATGCACACATTCAATAATAATTATTTCAAACAATGTCATTTTCATTATTACGTTCAAAATCATGATTTTCCTTTAGACATGCTTTGTGCATTAGTCCAAACTACCATTACGTTAAAACATATTGCAGCATTTTAGATCATTTATGTGAACACTTTGGGGGCATAAATGTGACACCTCAACCCTGTGAAAAAAAGACTACTATAAAGGTTACAGGAAATAAAATACACATCAGAATGATTGGGCAACCAATAACCGTGAGCACAGACGAGAGTCTACACATGGGATGATTTAAAGATGCACCTGCACACCAGCTGCTGTGGTGTCCTCAAATTGAGTAAGAAGAACAATATTACTGGGCAGGTGTCCAGTCCCTGACCACACACTTCAAATCAGAAGAAAAGCGGGGTATACAAGAATTTGCATGAGCGGAATAAGTTCTGATTTGAGTCTGAAACTAGCTGATTCTATTTTAAAAATCGTGAGAGACAAATTGTATGTGAAATCGCTATAACTCAAAAGGTTGGGATTTGACATAAGAAACTACTGTTTGGACAAAATGGCCCATAAATGTGCTTTAAAAATAAACATGATGTGTCATCTTCATAAAAGCATGAATATAGCTGAACCAGTAACGCATTCTTAATCATGTCAAAGAAATAATTAATATAAGCACTGAATGCAAACAATGAAATAAAAATATGCAGAAGATTAAATGAACATGACAATCAGAATTACTGTTAACAAATATCCTGTAAACCACTCACAATGATACAGCAGTATTTTAATTATTAGTAACCTATTTGTGAGACAATACCACCTGAAGAGCTATGACGAACTTTAAAACGGAACAAATAACAGGCTCTTAAGGTGAAGCTTTTAATCGTTGGTTTGAATGAGGTGATCAAAAGGAAATCGTAAAAGAAACTGACAATGTGTACAATCAGGAACCACAATGAGCCGCAAGATCTGAGAAAACATGGAGTAACGTGGACAAAGGGTGCGGCAAATACATTCAAAATGATTTCTCACAGCTTCAATGGTCATGCCATGTCAGCCAAGACTTGACAAGGTTGAACATAGCAATTACGAAATTATATATGACTTGTTTTTGGATATTAACAATGTAATCAAGTACGTAGGTGATTCAGTCAAACGGTCTCGGATTCTAGTCTGCAGAGGTATAAATTATGTTTTACATTTTTAATTTAGCATTGCAAGTGCAAGAAAGCAATTAAACATGAAAAAACTAAATGTGTAAACCAATATGGATAGTTTATTATTAATAATATACAGTCAGATGGGATTCAAAGTATAATTTTGGAAATAAACAAGGTTAATAAAATAAATGAAGTATTTTGATACAAAAAACTAGAAACTAGTAGAAATCTTTTGACATAATCTGAATAAAAGATTCAGAATAAAACTTAGAAAGATTTTGCATTATTTCTAAATCAATAATCAAACAAGGAAATTAGCGATATTGAGCAAGTGAACACCTCTGTACAAAAGGTCAGATGTCTTTGTTTCCATTTAAGAACAAGATGCTGTTTGGATAATACTTAGGGATTTCACACAGTTTGTGTGGTGCTGACATTGCAGCAAAAGGGAGACATTTTTAATTAATTTTTCACTCCAAATTGTTACACAGGGATTATACTTCGTGATAGAAAAAAAAAGTACTCAATCAAAAAAAGTACAATATAGCAGTATCAGACTTTTCAACCCCACTGGAAGAAAGAAGCTGAACTTTGAACTAATAAATATTACAAGGTGAGCCGGGCTCCGAGCAGATTTCCAGTCTTGACGAGGCTGAACTGAGGCCCTAAAATAGTTCCACTCTTCCCTACAGTGGTTCACTACAAGCCTAAGAGGAACAAGAAGGGGGCCAACTTAGCGATTACACAACTTGTTTATGTTCAATCTGCCCTTAAAATCTCGCACAAACTGGTTTCACAATATTACTCAATCTATTATTTTCAGTTTTAATAAAAAGGTGGCATACATACACCCTCAGGTGTTGACTTGTCTAGTGCTGAAAACTATGCTGTGACAAGACACAAAGATGCAAAACACTCCAAATACATTCTTTTCATATTACCTGAAAACAAGCCAAGCATATTTTACAGATTTTAATTGCTGATAAAGAAAATTTGGACAAGCAATTTTTGAAATAACAAACAGGAATTAAATTCATTACAAAAAGAGTATTTCTTCTGAGAGAGGATTGGAGTGTAATATGAATTAAACGGCTGATTAAAGCCACATCAGATTATTACAGACAGAGAGAGCCAACAGTCTGTTCATTTGTGACTTTCCATGCAGTGCTTGTTATTAGTTTTTCAAACATGTAGGTCTTAACCTAAAACCTAACAGAGTTTTTAAACATACTGCTCTGATTTACAGTAGCTTAAACGTGAGACACATGGAAGAGTCTCAAAATGGAAACTGGCAGAACATCGAATGCATAAATTTCATCCAAACCAATTCTATATTTAGAAATCTGCAGAGTAACAAGATAAGAAAAAATGTGCTTGGGGTTCAGTACAGCTCACAAATCAACAAATAAGGCTGTGCCGAAATGATCTGAAATTCTCCTAATGATAACTCTGAGCATTTCATTTGATTTTCTCCCCCCAAAAAATAAATAAAACCTTATTGGCAAAAATACTACTGTATTTTTAACTTTCCAAAAAATATGTTAAAACTCATTTGTTGAGCGAACTGAAGATAAGCCAATGTTTTGTTTGGAGCTGAACACAGCCAAGTGTGTCAAAAGCATACTTATATTTATTTAGCTGTTGCAGGAAGTCTTCCAAAAGCACTAAAAAACAACAAGTGGTACCTAATTACACAATCATTTAAATGACTAGTGCTTAATTAAAACCAATTACTAGCATGTATGCGTTTTATATAACATTTTACTACAAAGTAAAACCAAATATATTAAGCATTTACATAAGTGACTACACATTAAAATAAACGCTGTATAATCAAGCATACCGATAAACTATATCAGTCTAATATTCAGCATTAAATTCAACATTTAGTTAGTAGTTTGCTAATAACATTTGTGGCCCTGTGATATCAATTGACAATAGTTTTATTGTGCAGAAAGCTCAATTTTAAAAGGACGTCTGAAAGTTCTACTTCTAGTTTGCTGCCAAAGTAACACACTTTCCAAACTCATAAAGATCGGATCACAGACCTCATGTCAGGTTTCCTGACTTCTTTGAAAAAATAAATAAAAACACAGCGCTATAGGTCCTGAGTGATCTGATTAGGATTTAAAATCTGTCAATGCTGCAAATGGCTGCATGAAACCGGGGCCTGGCTGAACTTGAAAACCATTTCCCAGCCTTACTAGCGGTTCGAGCTACAAATAGATCAATGCTGTCCTCAAACGATCAATAATCTGGCTTTAGGGCCAAGGCGCACACTCCTGATAATCGATCGTACCATTAAAGCCAGTTTGAAACGATTCGTCTAAATCAAAACGACCCGATATTTAATTTATTCACCCCTTGCCCTGCAATGTCCTTCTGTCTGGCTCTGCTTTACCAAATGTGTCACAGTGGTCAAGAACTACGACCCCCTTTTCCCGTTCAGAGAGCTGGATAACGTTTGTAGATTAACATTTAAACAGACAAGACTCCCATAGTATTAAATCCGTATCCATGTGAAAGACAAAACAAAGCGGTTAAGATACACTTACTTTCTCCATTTGTTTGTTGACAGTTGCAAACAGTGTAGACAGACGCAACCAAAACAATCAAAGTCCGCAGCCGCATTTTGACACCGGGGAAACCGAAAATCCGTCCAAAAATCCCCTCCGAGTACGTCTTGCTGTGGGTAACGATCTGTTTTAATAGTCCAGTGTTGTTTTGGAAGATAAAAATGAAAAAGAACAGAAAAAGCCCTCTGTCACCCCCCTCAGAAAAAATGGGCGGAGAGGAAAATTCAACGTGTTCAATCCGCTTCTGCTGTCGCGCGCACTGATGCAGACGCTCGAGCGCTAAGCTAACGACAGTGCGAGCTACGACTTTCATTCACTATAAAACAATCCGCACCTATAAAGCACGCGGAATGCATCATTTATAAAGAGCGGACGAATCATTTCCAATCGATTGCATATATTTATCCAGCACTTGCGCAGATTAAAACATGGAAAAACTGGCGGAGCTCGGGGAAGAATGGCTTGGCACACGGAGCACAGGCCGAAATAATCAATTGAGCGTCTTTTTGTTGCAGATGAAAATATCTTATAGTTCTAATAACCTGTCTTCAGATTTATAAATTGTAGATTGTGCTGCTGCAAATCGTCCAAGATTTCCATGATTTCTTATTGGACAGATTTCAATATGTACTTTTTCCCAGTAACGTTAATCACGTTCCTGCTGACTGCGAGCTTTTACGGGTCACACACGCAATAGTTTCTCCGTACTGTTCCTCACGGCGAACCTGTAAGCGGGCAGTTTAGTGAATCGTATCGGTTCTGGAGGCGTCTGCTGAAAACACTGCAGTCGCTGAGATTTCCAGCACAAATGCTCCACATGCAGTCTTTCTGCGTCGCTTGGCTGGCGAGCAGTTGCCTTGCTTCACAGATCAATCAATACAACGAAGTGAAGCTGATTCCTCAAAGCTGGCTTACTCGTCTTTAACTCTCTCGCGGAGAAAAAGAGGGGAATAAAAATGCAATTTTGCACAAATATATATATTTTTTGTCCCCACGCTGGTTGTAGCTACTGCATTGACATATGCCCTCTTTCCAAGGATCCCCTTTCCTGTCTTTGCGCCAGTAAAGAAGACCTGCCAGAGAGGCAGATCGAGCACAGGGGAAATATGGACTGGAGCGCTGGATCGAGACCGCGTGCGCGCTCTAAACATTGGCGTGCACCTTGCGTGTTCTAAAACGCTGGCTTCTATGCAATGCATTGGCATTGAATGATTTGGAATTCATAGCCTAGAAAAAAATAATATTTTATTCCTGTTCCTCGTTGTGAATCTTGTCCCGGTAAATATACCATGGTAAAACACTGTAAATCTGCGATACAGTGAATGGGGCTGATCTGTAAACTTTAAAATACTGAGTTTCAAACGTATAGCCACAAGACAAACCGTATGCATGTTAACAGTTTTAATGTGAAAAAATCACTTACTAACCTTTTCTGTGTGAAGTTGTACATTTTACAGTCTCACTGTCATTATAACATAAAGCCATAAACCATAAAATTCCTGTAAAATCGACGAGAAAAATTTCACAGCTAAAGATGTTTGACCAGTAGAGTAAATGTGTTTTTAAGAAAAGGTAAACTTCACATTTCTGCCTTTAATTACTCCAAAAACATGCCCCATAAAAAAAATATATATATATAAAAAAAAGGCACAAGTCGAAATTTTTTAATCAAAATTTTTATCTACTTCCAATTTACACTAATTCAACCTATCAACTGTGATTTAATGTTAAGTACAACGAGTACTGAACTTACTCAACTTGGTTGAATTCGGTGATCCTGGATGCCCTGTGGTCTCTTTAATCTCGTAAAACCATTTCAGCTTCATTTACTTGTATTAGGTAAGCAGTCTTGTTAAAAGCGAGATAATGTACAGCCAGCCAGTCATTATGCTTTACTGTCAGGGTTTATTTTGTGATAATGGAAATAATCTTTAGACAGAGTAGTCTTAAATCTGATTTGCTCTCCCAGCCTCACACTGTCCAGCATTATTATCTGTACTTATGCATTGGCAACAGCTGTATTTATGAAAAACATGCACTACAAGAATATTCATATTGTTATGTATTAGTAATGCAGGATTTTGCAAAACAGATGCAGTAAAAACAAAACATACGAGTAATAGCTAATGTTGTTTATGCCAAAGACTCGGTTTAATCCAAAGTACCTTCTAGGTTCCTTCAGGTATAAGCTTAAAAGGGTTTGTTCAGAAAATTAGTTTGTATTAAAACCTACTGGTTATAATTATATATTTGAAACTTTTTGAGGAAGTAGCACAACTATATTAGTTCAGCTATGTTTTCTAAGACCAATGAAAGTCTTTGAGAGAAAAAAGGAAAATATTGGTTGACGTGTAGAGTTCTGTTGAACTTACGAGCCTCTGATGGAAAGAGATCATCATAGAAAAACAGTGTAGACTATGTAAATAAACATACACGTCCTGGCCATCAGTGAGAACTGTGTTGGTAAGAAACAGGACTGTGTTGTACAAGGTGATAAATATGTTTTTGCTGCCACACATTCCTTACAGCTCAGATAAGTTGTCCAACTACATATATTCTGGGATCAGTAGAAAGCTGATGGCACAATGTTGATTACAACAAAAATGAGCTCGACTTGTCTCTTTTAAAAAGCAGAAATGTGGGTTAAAGTGAGGTACTTGTAGTCGGACTGATCTGTAAATGTTTAAAAAAATTAAGCCACAAGATGTAAACAATATACATTTCAACATGATTTTAGTATTTCTCTAAGTCACGTGCATTTTTAACAACTCCGTTGCCATGACAACAATCACTGTTAAAATTTTGAGATTAACTTTACAACTCAAATACTACACTTATAAACATTAGAATAAATGTAATTGCTTTCGTATTCTGCTTTTAGGTCCTCCAAAAACAGACCCATTGGCTTCCATCCTAAGTGCTCCTGAATGTTTGCTTTTTTACTACACAAGTCAAAATAATTTTTTGTTGTAATAGACATTATGCAACAAATGCTTTAGCTTGACTTGTTTTGAACCTGATATATTTCTTTAACACACCAATTTCTCTGTAGAACTATACAGAAAATCAATCCATAATCCCTGAGGCCATGTAAATTCATAATACATTTAAATCTGTGATTTGGCCAATTTGATTGTGATCTGGTATACAAGGGTGGCTTGTGTGTACACAGCCACAGGCCGTGTCTTAAAACAAATCACACAATGTGTAGTCTGACTTATGTCTTCCCTTCCTGACGAACATGAGAGAGAGGAAGAGGCACAATAACATCCCCAATCCCTCTTGCCCTGCAACCTGTTTACATCCTCTCTGTTCTAAGAAGCGCCACTATTATGTGTGGGAACACCATGTTAAACCCTTTCAAATGTCAGGTACACAGAGAGAAAACAACTGTCTTCATCACCACTGGAAGTGAAAAAGGACACCAATGCCTTTTTTCAATATAAAATACATAAAAGCTTTTTGAAATTAGTTATGGAGTGAAACATAAAGGACTGAATTTTTATAATGGACTGAATCCGAATGATTCATCTAATGCAGCAAACCTACAGATGAAAAGGGAATCTGTGAAAAGGAACAGGTTGCTAACAACACTGAAATTTGTTTTGTTAATATTATTAATCATTTATTTTTTGCCTTCATTTGACAGAACAGTAGAGGACAGGATGCAAACGGAGAGAAGAGAAGAATCAGAAAAGGACATGTATATATATACACAGACACACACACACACATGCACGCATATTAGATGGACAGTTGGCACGGACAGGATGATGATTCAGCCTGTAAGCCAATGATGGTAGCCCTCATGATATATATGTGGATGCATAATCTGATCTAGATTACACCACATAGTGGTACTATTTAAATGGGATCATCAACAGTATGCTGACCACTCATAACATGATATTCATAATCTCAGACTACTTGAAAAATACTAATAAATTATGTGGTAAAAAAAAAAATGCACCATAGCAGCGGCAGAAATTAACTTTATCAGTAAGAGGCGATATTTCTTACCTGTAAGGCTGTTTTCTAATTACCTTACTAAATGTATCTGTTTTTATGTCAAATTCTTAGATTAAAAACTAGTTATTTTAAACTATAACAATACTGTAGACTGTTTCCAATCACTTTACAGCATCAACAAAAAGCATTTTTACACTGAAATGGTGGAATAGAAGATGAAGAGTGTGAAGCTGCAATATCATGACGAATCATTATTGTTGATTACTGCTCAATGTCTATGAATGGCGATTAATAGATTTTAATAATTTTTAATGGTGGAGATAAACAAAGTCATATTCTGGCTACAGACAAAACCACCTAACTTAATCGTTGCTTTTTTTTTTTTTATAGATTAGGAAACCGACTTCACATTGATTATTCCAGCATGAAAGAAAATGTTATATTATAAAGATAGTGAGCCAACAACACTCAAGTGGTCGTGGCTTCAGTCTGATAATGTGAGTTATACATTTAGCAAAAACTCCCCTTATAATCAATGAAGCTGTCAAGCTTCAAAATAAATATCTTACATCTTTTCTGCAGATTGTTGTTGTTTGTGATGATGAAAGAATTTGCAAATGCAGATTAACAATTCAGTCAGTGAGCGCGCACTGGAACAACTCTCGTTTCCTGCGTCCCAATGTGCATACTACTGTCCATGCTAAATTCTATGTGATATTAGTAATTTTCGATTTAGGGCAGATACGGGGGACACATGGGTCCTCCAGCTGTGGTGACGAATCCAAACGCCTTTGATTGGACAGTGCATTCATAAACTCAACAAAAACGTGCGTGATTGGTTACGAAGGCTCGTAAAAAGTAATGTAAATCAAATCAACATTTATTTATTTATTTATTTATTTAATAGCCATCATAGACTGTGAAGAGGCCTTTTTTGGCCCCTTATCTGGAATTTTGGGGGCATTTTGTTAATTTTTGTCAGAAAAAAACTATGGAGGTGAAGGTCATAGATGGTTAAACACCAAACAAGGACTAGTAGGCATCTAGGTCGTTGGCTGGTCTGTGCTATTTGCCATCAGAGTGGTCTGATCTGATTTAATATCTTAATTTCCTCTCAAATTACCCTCTCCATTTTACAAACATTTATATTAGGAGTAAATAAGCATGAATGAGAAGCAGGCAATTGTGAGAGTAAATTGCTAAAGCTCACTAATCACTTGTTTACAATATTTGGTGTAAGGTCACCATGACAACATGTTTTTATATTTCAGGAGTGTCTATTGTGTTCCTTCCTGGGATTGGTGGATTGGTTAAATGACGGTGGAAATGTGCTGGAAAGATCAGTGAAAATAACTCTAAAACATGACTCTTTTAGAGATGGGCTATAAATGAACACAAAATAGGACAGGATGTTATTTCTCTGGCCACGTATTGTAAGTGCGGATGTCCTATTAATTGCTTTATTAAATTTGCTGCCTTTTAATGCTGTTTTGGACTGAAAGGAAAACATAAAGAAATATTAAAATTACATGCGAGTGAAATGTTGTTGGGAACATCAGATCTGAGCCTCCCTGGGGAAACTAAGCCTCTCAGATCTCTCACTTAATGCATGACATTACTGCAGTGATATAACTGCTCCCAATAGGCTCAGTTAAGAGCTTAATCAACAACACATATGAGCAACAGTCTGATAAATATGAAAGAGTGAAGTATTAAAGATGGTGTTTGGATTGACTTAACAGAGGCTTCACTTTAGCAGGAATTGTATTTAGTTGTAGGATGACATGATGATTTCAAAAGTTCACTTGCATTAAGTACTTTTTAGCAGAGATCTTAGTTGGTACCAGATTTTTTATTTAGAATTTAAAAAAAGTATAAAATCACGCAGTAACTTGACAAAAAAGTCAACTTTTAAAATGTTACAAAATATTTCTATTTCAAATATATGTTGATCTTATCTTTTCTATAAAAATCTTGAGGAAAACCCCTCAATCATTTCAATCATGAGAAAATAATGAGAAATGTTTATTGAGCAACAAATCAGCATATTAAAATGATTTCTGTAGGATCATGAAACACAGAAGAATAAATTACATTTTAAAATATTTTATATTATAGAATATATTTTAAATTGTAATACTATTTTACAATATCATAGTTTCACTGAATTTTATAATTGTATTTAATCAAATAAATGCAGCCTTGGTGAGCATATAAGAACTTAAAAAAAAAATCTTACCAACTTCAGTACCGTTTTGGTGTAAATAGATCGTTTTCATATTCAGCTTTTTTTTTTCGTGTTGCTGTAAATGTTGACAGTTTGCTGAAAATCCACTAAATAATTAATTTAAAAATGTATGCGTTTATTTACCTCTACCTCTATGTCTACATTTATGATAACATTACGATTATGTGCTGAATAATTTCTTGATCTTGACGATTTCTCTGTCGATTTCATGATGAACATTTAGCTTAAAATAAGGTCAGATAATATGCTCTTAACCTTTGAATAACCTTTCTAAAATAAATTCATTGCCGTTATCTTCAGGAAGTGCTCAGTGCTGAGTAACTGTGTTGATATGTTAACTCTAGGCCTTTCAGTATTCAATTAGCTTAAAACAGTTATTATGCAACTTCCTCATCACCTCAGGAGGAAATGAGGCCAGCTATAGGGTAATAAAAAGGAGAACACATAAATATCGCCAGCATTCATCACCTATGTAAAAATGTTTGCAGTTCAGTTAGCTGGCACGAAGGGAAAAAGCAGAAATCTATACATATCTGCTTATAGAATGGGAAAGGAAACAGAACAGGAGCCATGCAGGCTCCCACACTGGACGCCTGTCAGGAATGAATTTCAACAGAGATTCACCCCAAAGGTTCCTCCATGCATTGCTATCTAATGTAAATATATGTGCTGGGGCCGATGCTGATTGAGTTTTTATCCTACGTTTCCCCTTCAGAGCCAGTCTAGCTGACAGTAGTGTCCTTCTGAAAACAGAATGTATCCTGTTTCTAACCCCGTCCCTGTTGCTCTGACCCTACAGCACTCTAATAGGTCTAATAGGATTACATGTGCTGAGGCTGCTTTGAAAAACAGTCCCGACCCACCGTATCGTCTGCATGTGTAAAACAAGTTGCAGAGGCAAAAGCTGCAGAGACATTGAATTTAAAAGAATCTTGCAGATAAATTTAAAAGACTTAATGCATGGCAGCAGTTTTAGTATCCTTGAGATATTATATTATGAGATATATTATATGTGACCCTGGACCACAATACCAGTCATAAGTAGCCCAGGTATATTTGTAGCAATAGCCAAAAATATGGCTCAAAATAAATGATTTTCTTTTATGCCAAAAATCATAAGGATATTAAGTAAAGATCATGTTCCATGAAGATATTTTGTAAATTTACTATGCTGCAAATAAATACAAAACTTAATTTTTGATTAGTAATATGCATATGAACTTTTGCTCACCCAGATTACAGATTTTCAAATAGTTGTATTTTGGCCAATAATTGTCCTATCCCAACAAACCAGAACCATACAACAATAGAACATATTTATTCAGCTTTCAGGTGATGTATAAATCTCAATTTCAAAAATTTGACCCTTACGACTGGTTTCGCAGGGTCACATATTATATTTATGTTTTTAGTTTAAGTTAACTATAATAACACTGATGGGCAGCCATTTCTACCTAACCTGCCTCTTAAAAAATTCTGTTGGTGCAGTCTAATCAGGTTTAAGTCAAATTATATTAGATTTTTGACATGTACAAACCAGTTAATTTCGTTTTGTATTGCGCAGATGAGCAAATCATATCAGTAGTCTACTTAGATTGAACATAAACTCGAATTAAGTGCAAGAAGTGCACTCATATATTATTACACGTGGTGTAGCGCTGGCGTTATATTATGAAACTCTGACTCGGCTCCTAAAATGTTTCTCGCACTTCTCATGTGTGATTCCACCGTATTGTTGGATGCATTTCTAGCACATGCTGCCGTTGGAGGCAAAATTACGCCAACTGCTACCTTTATAGTCTAAAACTATTGCATATCTACCAGTCGCCAGTAACCAGTCCGCATTGCGAAAGGCTGAAGAAACTTAAGGAGAGTGAAACCACAAGTCGTTTACAATCACGCTACAGGTTGGTTATAAAGCTGTCCACTGCTGCCCTCTGGTGGGTGAACATTGCATTGTCTTTTACAAAGCAGTACAGATATGTCTTTGGAAATTCGCGTTATCTAAAGCAGGAGGCAGATCTCAGAAAGACACAGCACACATATCAGACTTGGCTACAGTTCCCAGATTTCAAATATAGTAGTGAATGCAAAGAGCCTAGACAATTTTTCTCATTGCCTGCTTTAAATGAGGGCAACATCTTGTTAAACCCTGAACATCGCTTGTGTTCAGAGGGACTTAAAAATACAATTAAAAAATCCACAAAAGAAACATTATTAAACCAAGTTTTTTGAAGAAAAGAAAGACTTCAATATCAATAAACTTTTAATAAATAGCTTCTCATTAGTTCCTAATATTTACAGCTGTTCACCATTCACATATAAATGTTTCTATTCTTTTAGAGCACATTTTAGGCACAAATTAATTGGCTTTTTTTTCTGAGGCAAACACCAGATTTCTTTGCAAATTAGTGGCTAGTGGATGACGTAATTATGCAGGTACAAAACAGAATGATATCCATCGTCTCTCTTCCTTACTAGGATATATGATGAAGAATTCCATTCAAGTTTGGTCATACAGATCAATGCAAAATTCAGTCCATTTTAAATAACATTTACATGGTTTTCAATGCTGTAAGAGAACACAAATGGTCCAAAATGTTAACTAAAACAAGTTATGATGACTAAGCCTGTGGATCATCTTGTTGATTTGTCTTGAAAATAGTAAATGAAAACCATACAAATACCAAAAAAGTCAATAAAAACACACAAAGATAGAAATAAAGTCATAGGTATGGCACCTAAAACCAAATAAACAAAACCTAGACATCGGTTAAAAAAACAACAACAAAAAAACAAAAGTGATCTGAACGCACTTGAGGTTTTCTCTGGAAAAAGCAAACATTTATGTTGAGATCGGATAAAAGTATTCAAAGTTTGTCTCACCAGAAAAAAAAAAAAAAAAAAAATGCACCGCAAATAGAAATCGGCCACAAAATTTGGGGTCTAAAATTACAACGACGTGCCCAGAAAGCTCAGCTCTAATAAAATACCACGTTAGTATAATACCACAGAACTTTGTAACCTTGTACATCCTACAGTAGCAGCATGTGTGATATGAATTGACTGGATCTAGTGACGCCCATCCAATAACATGTAAGCTAATCCACCCACATCAGTGCTTGCAGTAATAAGAAAACTAGGTATGCGGTCAGAATGTAAGCTCGTAACCCTGCTAGCCTGTTGTAATATGGCAGTGCTGACTTTCACAGGGAGTTTTGGCGGCAAGGCGGTCGATAAATGAGAATGAAATATGCGCAGTCTCCGACAGGAGCGATACGATTGACCCTTCTCAGAGCAAAGTCTTCATCTGGGTTTGGTAAATGCAATAGAAAGTCACTTAAAGGCATCGTTTACTTCCCCCTGCATGAATTTTTGTCATGATAGAAAAGGAGAGGAAGTACAAACCATTTCATCTGATGTACAAGAACAGGAACTGTAGGCTGAAGGGGCATGATACTACAGCGATGACTGCGTGAAATGACGCTGATGACCTTATTTCTTAGTTGCGTTTCCTCTAGGATTCAAAAAAGATGATGCTCAATCTGTTGTATCTGTAGTACAAAACTAAGAAGAATCAGTAGAAAGCAGCACATCAAAAGTTAGCCTGTAACATCACAACAGACACGTTCCCCATTGTTACGGTTACCAGGTCTTTGGACAAGGAACATTTATATAATTTATGTTGAAATTCTGAAAGAGAGAAAAAAAAACCCACAAATAAACTAAGTAACAGTAAAAATTAGGAAAACCGTCACCAAGTCTGTATCGGTGGCATACAACTGCGTCTGCTCGCATTTCCCTCACTTGTGCAAGGCAAAACGTCTTTAGCTCTACTTCCTGTTCCTCAAGGCCAAGGTCAGCTCCCGGTTGGCCCAGTTACGCACTTGCAATTTCTGCACCAGTCTCCACACCAGTAGAGGACGATGATGCCATCTTGTGCAAAAAGTGCACTGCACAAGTGCGTTCGGGGAGGTTGGGGTGGTGATTGTGAGGGGGTTTGGGGTCTGTTGCCCATCCCGAGTCAGTGGGGCTATACACTGCTGTCCTCCAGCAGAGGCTCCTTACCCTCACAGGGGCTGCCCTGCGAACTGTGTAAGTGGCTCTGTGCGCCATTGTTGTGCTTCTTGTAGCTGCCGGACCGCAGGTTGGGGGCATTGTGCTCTGGGATGAAGAGGGCAACCAGCAGGGACAGCAACACTGAGCACGCTCCAAACAGGAAGGGAGGGCCGGGGATGATGGCACTCTGAAGAAGCATGGATAGAGAGAGATCTTTTGGTAGGTGCATGTTTTGTAAATACAGAGATTTCTTCATGGTTTCTCACCTCATCTGTAGGGTTGGCCATGTTGGGTTTGGCACCCTTCTCTTGGCTCTCTGCGGGGTCCATTTCACTGAGCTCCACGTGGAACAGGTAGAAGACGAAGCCGTAGAGCGCTGGACCCAGACCGTTACACAGACCGCGGATTCCCGTGATCATCCCCTGCACCACACCTGACGCAGAAACAGGACAAACTGAATGGGAGTGCATTTCTCCAACCACTTCTTTAAAAAATGGGCTTCAATACTATATTAAATAGCAAACAGTTGTTTTGAATAGTAATCATTTCACAATATTGCTGTTATACTGCATTTTTAATAACAAATGCTGCCTTGTAAGAATAACAATATTGCTTCAAAAACATTAAAAATAAATAATTTGTACAAAACCAAATGTTTTAATCCGTAGTATATTAAAGTAAAATAATTTGAGTTGTTCGTGTATTATCCTAAATTTACACAAAAATAAAATATAATTTATTTTTCTATCAGCATCCATTAAAACTATTAATCAGCTTATTAGAATTGACCACAATTCGGTACATTAATAGTAATCCAACCAATTGCATAAGATCAGACAGTCATTAATGGGTTAAAAGTAAACTGGTTTATTCTGCACTGGCTGACTGTATATTATCCTGTTTATTACTTGGCTACTAAATACATAAATACACAAAATATCAACGAGTTTAAATGGTTTTATTATTTGAGATGAGATTGCATAGTTACACAAGAGTCATGAAACTAACAAAGCTTTGTTTTTGTCTATGGAATGATGTAATAACAATGATCAGCGGCTTATCATAATCATTCTGTGGCTAAGGTTAACTAAATGTGCCATCCAGAGGATTTTGTGTGTAAATATTTTAAGACTGGACACTTGGCAGCACGCATCTCACCTTGTTGGTCGGGGTCTGCGTTGCGGGACACTATGGCACTGATTGCTGGGAAGGTGATGCTGGACATGGCAGCAACAGCTCCAGCGCCCCACATCATCCTAAAGAGACAAATCAACCATCAGACTCTCTCTCTCTCTCACACACACACTCTCAATCTGTTTTATTTTACGTGCATGTGAAACTGGTTTCAGGATTACACACACACACACTGATCCAAAACACACACTGTTGAGGTCATGTTTACTTGTCTATTTGAGTTCCAGCCAAGAGACACAGATAGATAACTTGCTGATAGCTTTCCTATAGTTCAAAGAGTAAAGCACAGTGCTAGCAACGCCAAGGTCATGTGTTTGATTCCCAGGGAAAGCATGTACTGCTCAAAAAATAAATGTGTACCCTGAATGCAATGGAAGTCACTTTGGATGAAATTGTCTGCTAAATGTAAATGATGCTTGTAATGAGAGGATAAGTGAGTCAACAATCTTTTCTGGCATTTAATTTTTTCCAAAATTACGTTTTAGGAAAGTATCTAAGCTCTAAAACATCTAGTTCAAGTGAAAATCTTATGAAATATCACAATATGTTCTGATTTCAAGTACAAATCCGATTACAAACTGAACTGTGCCATGTCTAATGAAGTTTGCTGCCCTCTAGTGGGTTTCTAGATGATCAACTCACCAGGGCTGGGAGCCAAAGCCGTACCAGGCCAGCTGTAGGATCTGAAAGCCAAGGCCTAACAAGATAGTGTTCTTATTCCCTATGGAACGCATCAGGATTCCTAGGCCAACCGTCTACACAGAGAGAGGAACCATTACTCTGAAGTCTTCACTGGCGAGCATTTACAACCGAACGCCTGACGCACTCGCACAGTGAGCAGATTAGTACGAATGCACACATGCTGTGCTGCTCAGAGTCAGGCAGTACAAACTCACAATGGAACAGGTAAAAAAAAAAAAGCCTGGAAACCAACCTGAGCCAAGATGGACAGGATTCCCACCACTGCAATGAAGGCAGCAACTGTTTCTGGTGTAAATCTAATGACCTGGGAATTGAAGACAAAAGTTGGGTAGTTGAAAATGTACACCGTTTAAGAAGATTTTATGATTTAGGTTCTAAACATTTAATAACAGAGTTTTAGTTAGGGTGCCACAATCCAGTGAATCTAATTGTGCTAATAATGGGGTTATTTTAGTATTAACTAATATAGCTTTTATTAGTATTTTAAATTACTTGTTTTTTTTACGTATTCAGTTTTTATTTTAACACTACTAGTCATTTTGTTGTGTGGCTTTGTAATTTTTTTGTCTGTCTCAGTTTGAATTTACACACGCACACACTTTATATATATTTATATAACAAAAATGTCTTTTAATAGTTTGAGTTTCTGATAGCAACACTGTTGTGAAATAAACCTCTGATTTATTAATGGACAAACCTATTAACACCAGCAGCATACCGTGTCATCCATGCAGTTTCTTTATTTAGATTAATTTCCATTACCGGTATTTTAATTTCCAGTAACTGTCAGTCACAAGGTGGAAGAAAACTAAGTGTTATGTAATGATGTTTCTATGAACTGCAGTGATCAGATCAGGCTTCTGGTATTGTATGCACACATCTCACAAAACCACATGATTCTCTACTCTGCTCTGAAATATGGGCAAATGGCCTTCTGGTAAATAGAAACACTTTAAGGAAGATGTTAAAAAGAAAGAAAATCACATGACCATCTCAAGCAAGAACAGTTACTTCTAACCATTTACTTGAAGGGTGAGGGAAGCTATGTGAATTAAGACTCACGGATATGTGACTCACATTTAGGGTATTTGCTTAGTTTGCATAAACGTCATGGTACATTCATGCAAGATCTGCCGTGCAAATACAGAAGAGTTACAGATCTGTGTCTCTGTAGTATTGATACAAATGGTATGAACTGTACCTGTCTGAGATATAGGAAGAAACTGGAATACTGTCCAGCCTCAGGCAGGTAAGACAGGAAGACTGTGATGCAGATCAGGAGAACCGTGGAGTCCTGGCCCACCTTACGCAAGGACTGTGAACAAGAGAGTCACAATGAGAACACGAGACTGAGGGACGAGGACACAGAGAGAATGAGTGGGCAGCAGCACAGCAACATGATTCATTTAACAAGAGACAAATGACATCTTCGCTATTCTTCGTCAAATGCTTGTTGTTGTACCAATTTTTAGGTTTCAAGGTTTGCTTTTCCCCATTAAAATGGTATTAACACTGGTAGTGATTTAAGGCAAAAAGGCAACCAGAGTGTGAACATGCAAAGCATTTCAGATGGGAAAATATAAAATTGTATAAAAAAAATAAAAAATAAAAAAAATAAAAAAAAAAACACACACACACACTACTGTTCAAAAGATTGTGGTCAATAATTTCTTTTTTTCCATTTTAAATTTCAACTTTTATAGTCTCTTTATGCTTATCAACTTTGTATTTGTTTACAGTAAAGACAGTAATTTTGTGAAATATTATATATTAAAATTACAATTTTATTTAAATGTATTTTAAAATGTAAGTTATTTCTTTAGTGACAAAGCTGAATTTTCAGTTGCTATTACTCCAGTCTTCAGAGTCACAACAGAATTCTAAACATTCTGATTTAATGCTCAAGATGCATATCAATGCCAAAAACAGTTGCACAGCTTAAAGGGGTCATATGATGTTTCTAAAAAGAACATTATTTTGTGTATTTGGTTTAAGGAACTGTGTTTATGCGGTTTAAGGCTAAAAAACACATTTTCCACATACGGTACATTACTGTTTCTCCTCTATGCCCCGCCTTTCTGAAATGCATTATTTTTTCAACCAAAGCTCATCATTCTGAGAAGCAAGGTGTGCTCTGATTGGCCAGCTATCCAGAGCGTTATGATTGGCTGAATGCCAAAAAGCATGTACACCCCTCGCCAAACTGTGATGGGTGTCCCGGTCAGAACACCAGCGAGACAAGACAAAAACAATAAAACCCATTAAAAATGAGCCATTTGTTGCATCCAGTGGGGACATAAATAAGGTTTATTATATTGACTTTATGCATTGCATCGCGTAAATATAAATCCATGTCTGCATCTGTGATCGGAGAAACGACAAACAAGTGCTACTCTCAATTTAAGTTCTCGCGCCCCCCAGCTCTGCATATTTTGCATGTCTCTCTGTTAACACACCTGATTCAGATATTCAGCTCTTTAGAAGTGAGCTCTGTGTATGAACCGTGTTCCCACTGACAAGGTCCCTACACAGTGTTCATAGCTCTACTCCCTGACCAGGGGAAATCTGTTGACGTTACCTCACTTCGGAACATTCATTCATAGATTTGTGCTGCGCAACGTCTTCAAACACAGTGGGACATCATATACCTCTGTGAATAAATACTATTTAAATTCACGTCTCGCACGCTTCAATGCACTTTGAATGGAACATATATGTTCGCTTCAAACTGGAATCATGGGGGAATATACTGTGATGTCCACTTTGCATGGCACTTATGTTCGAAAAGAACAAACGTCTGAAACCATAAGAGAAACGTACATAATGTGCAGAGCAGGCTGCTCAAAACTTGCATTTGAATCAGTGGCAAATCCTTAACATATGTACATATGCAATATCCAAAAATGTGCATAAAAGTAGGAGGACGAAAACAGCTATAGACATCAGTTACTCACTGCAAAGGGGTCTGCCTGCTCCCATGAGATGGGGGCTCCCCATGAAGCTGGTCTCATCTTCTCAGGCAAAGACTCAGGAACCGCTACCAGGATAAAACAGATGTCTAGCAGAGCAATGGCCGTGGCAAGGATCACCACCACAGTATCTCCATAGGTCACTGACAAGTAAGCACCGATCGCTGGGCTTGTCACCAAACTGGCTGCAAAGGTGGCCGATACCTGTGGGCGAGGAACGGACCTTGAGGTGAATCAACTGTGCTGACCGCAAGGGAAATGTTCATAGATGCAATTAACATATTCATTTCTTATTTGCTGGGCAAAAGTGGAAACCGCAGACGGCTGTCAAAACAACAGGAAACCAATATCTGTCAAAGCGCTACAAAACAGTAACTGCTGCTGCACGCATGCTGTGAAGTCAGATTACAGCACAACATCAAAGGGAAGTCATGAATCATGGTCCTCTGCTCACCAAGCCATATGCTGTGCTCCTTTCATGCTCTTGAGTGATATCGGCCACATATGCAAAGATGACAGAGAAAGTGACTGCAAACACACCAGACATGGAGATCACGGCAAAGTACCACCTGTGGGATAAGACAGAGAGAAGGAGATGATCACCAGAAAAATCTTTAAATTAAATGCTTCAAACTTGATAGTAGGAAACATGCAACTTTAAAATAACTGTACATGACATTTACAACTTTGGCAAAAGCTTTCCAAAATAGCTTAAAATTAAGATGATAAAAACTAATCAATTCAATGACAATTAACAACCTTTAATAATGCAAAAGTAAATAAAATGACCATCTCACTGTAACGTTAAACTCACAACAGTATATTTTATAAGGGATAATGTACATCCAGCTTGTTGTTCTCGCAGAAAAAACCCCAGACAGGGTGATCAGGACCCTGATGTGAAGCGGAGGAAAACCTGCGAGAACTACCAGCTGGATGTACATTATCCTGCTTATTACACAGCTACTTGCCACACAAGTAAATTTAGATGCAAAATATTGATTGGAGTTGAAATATTTGAACGCAAAGCTTCATTGAAGACGGCAAATTCAATTCAAATTCAAAATTCTAATTCAAACTTAACATGCATTTAAGGTAAACGGTGCAGTCAAACAATGTATCACACAACATTTCACCACAAAATAATTAAGGCAATAAAATAATTGAGACTGCATTTTTTTTTAAACCTTAACAGTTTGTTTGTTCTCTTATAATCCAATACAGCGTACAAAACAGTCATAGCAAAATGGCAGCAGCTGGGTTTGTATGAAACGAGAGCGAGTCCGTGATACCAGGATGACATAATTAAACAATTATGTACCATTTTGAATCTAGTTTTAATATTTTATTAGATAAACAAATATATATATATATAAATGTGTGTGTGTGCATTTTAGCAACATAATAATCAACACATTGAGTTTCACATTACATTAATTAGAACCCTTTTTTTAAAGTGGGCTTCAAAATGTCTTAATTTTCTTTATTATATATATATATATATATATATATATATATATATATATATATATATATATATATATATATATATATATATATATATTTTTTTTTTTTTTTTTTTTTTATTGACATCATTTCTTGATGATTTTTCTGAAATTAACTTACTAAACCAAT
The DNA here is from genome assembly GCF_963082965.1 of Carassius carassius. NCBI lineage: Eukaryota > Metazoa > Chordata > Actinopteri > Cypriniformes > Cyprinidae > Carassius > Carassius carassius. The sequence continues at coordinate 10,153,800 of NC_081774.1, read as the reverse complement.
ACTAATCTCTGCAAAAGCATCATGGCTATATTGCCTATAGTGCTGCACCATATCATCCCTGAATAGGAATTAAGATGTAATGTTAAGGTGTAGGTTGATCTAGGTTTTTTATGTGCGTTCTATATAGTTGGTGATTCTTGAGTCTTTGCCTGTACGCAATGGTCTTCATGTAAGAGACATACCATGGGCTGATCTTCATGAGAGGGATGGGAGCGCAGGTGAAGAACACCGTGAGCAGCAGGAAGGACTTCCGGCCCCACACATCTGACAGAGCACCGATTAGTGGAGCACTCAGAAAAGACAGCAGGCCCTGCGTGAATACAAAGACTCCCTTTAATGACACATTTACTTCAAAGTTATTAAAATACCTGAATGACATGACCAGAGCTTGTCAGGATGTGATGACAGGATGTTTGACAGTAACACTCAGGTCAGGCTGATCACAGAATCTTGTTTATCGGTCAGGTTTAAAAATGATACATTAAGTACCCACAGGGAGAAGAGGAAAAAGCATGAGTAAAAGTGAACAGCTGAAGTCATTGTCCTACCTTGACACCATGAATAAGTCCGTTCATCAGGAATGTGTGCTGGGGGAATGTCTGATGTAACACCTGAAACAAAAACACAGATTGACCATAAATGTATGCTGCAAACTGATAATCGGTTGGCTACACAATAACCATGAGCTGGTAATTATTCACTAGCTTTACTCTCGGACCGTATTCAAAGAAGCACTGCTTCTGGATAACAATAACGATTGGGTGATTCATCACAATACATTTACACAGACTTTGCTCACAATATAAAAGTATGTAACATCATGAACCTTACAATGATTTTAATGCAATTTTAGACTCATTTCAAGATTCATCTTTCGCTCATGAGTATAAGCAGCATAGATGCTTTAATAAGCTTATTTAAACTTCAGATTCCATTTAATAACATTTAACATTTGATAACTGACTTTGTTTATTAATTATGTATTGTTATATCAGTGCGTATAGTCACAATATGAGTACAACATATGTCAAAATATTAATACATGTGTTTATGTAGTACACAACTGTAGAAAACTTGCCTAATATTTTACTTCATGCATTTAACATTTTGATTATACTTGGCAACAACAAACAAGTCTGATTAAAAAGAATAAAAAAAAATAAATGAATATATATCTGTATCTATACTTATTTGCTCTGGAAATGCTTGCATGTTAAATAGCCTCAAAAAGCTAAAAAAAAAAAACATACAACAAAATCCATTTCCACATTAAAATGATTAATAGGGTAGAAAAACATCTGTTATCTGTAATGTCCGTGTCAAATACCCAAGCTGTCCACAAGCTAAGTTTGATCTATGATCTAAAACGTCATTTGTTTTTCCAGATAAAATGATGAGTGTCATTTGTTATTGCTGGTTCTTTTCTTTGTGTAGGTAACAAAATAACCACATCAAGTACAAAACATGTTGTTTTGACTGCAATGAAATGACCAACCTATAATAAAGTACAAGACAAGGCTGTATTTAAACAGCAATGTTACTTCTTCATTCTGAGAGGTGAACTGCTTTCTATTTGAGGCAGAGCACACGAACTGTCATTGCCGTTGATGACAGGTGCAGGCCTCTAACTGGAGCAATGATTCCCACAGCTTGATTAATCATTAAACTCACTGTATACAACAATATCAATGTTTTACATACTTAAGCGTACAAAAGATATCGGTTCTTTTATGACTGGGAGACAAATAAATTGACCTGTATACACATTCAAAGACAACATCTTCAGTTCCAAGAGGTCCAAAAGTCTCACAGGGAACATTAAGCTTTACTTCTACAGCAGCATGGTTAATTCTTGATTCTGCTAGGCTAGAAAAAAAAAAAAAGCATTTATCGGTTATTTTCTATAACTGCACTGATATAACGGACTTGAATAAAAGAGAAAACTAACTGGTTATTGGTCTGTTGTAAATTAATTATATGTTGTCCTGCAACAATGAATCTGCTTGTATATATATATAGGTCAGATTCATACAATGAGCATGGAAATATGGACAGAAATGTAATGGTACTTTTCCCCACTCTAAATGTCAGAATGAATGCTGTGAACAGACTGTTCCGTCGTTCTGTTGGCAAATGAAAACAAAGCATGTGAACACATTTCATCTGCTGTGTTAGTTTGATATGGCACTCAGATTTTAGGGTGCGCTGAAGCAGAGCTCGCCTGCACTGTCTGAAAGAGCAAAACTGTGTCTCTCACTGAGACATACGACTTGTTAGTGTGGCGTTCAGCTGGAAGGGTTTGTTAGGCTCATTAGTGCTTCAGTATCAGAGCCAGAGGCTACTAATCAAATAAAAGGCCAGAGCAAAGAGCACGGAGGCGACTTTCTGGCTCAACTACACCAACTAGCTTAATGCAAATCCTCCTCCCAAATTAGGAAATGAGGACAATGAAGGGAAAAAAAAGGGTCAGTTTATTCATATATGAGACAATAAGCAACTAGGGTCAATTTAATTTTTAGCCACTACCAATAGCCAGTAATATAACCTTAAAAATTGATCACTAGTGAAAATACATTACATTATTATGTTACATTAGTTTTCTATAAAAAAGAAACATTAAATTTGTTCTCAAACTTTTGTATGCCGTGGCTGATAATTATATCAAGGCTCACTTTATAAATCCATGTGGTTCTGTGTTTATTCTGCTGAGTTAACCACAGAACAGATAGAGGATAATTCAGCAGAAAATGACATTATTTTAAAATATATTCAATCATAATTTTCTGTATTTTTTGATCAAATAAAAATGCAGAATAAGACGCTTATTAAAAAAGAACCTTATATTTTTTATATATATATATATATATATATATTTATTTATATATATATACACACACACTTAAATGCATATTAATATGTATTGAGCTTGGCTTGATTGGTCCAGATTTCACTCTAAAGGGGTTGCAGACTTTTACTGAAAGTGAAACCCAACACTGCTTTCAATTCATGCATTATTCAAGAAAAGGAAACTGCAACTCCACTTTGCATGCAGTGGAAATCTCAAGGAAACACCGGTTACAATCAGAGCCACAGATCACTTTGAGACAAAAGGTTGTGACTGTACTGGATACAGTGTCAACAATAGTATCATGCTGACCGGCATAAAAACAATTGGCACAAAGATACAAAGTAAATCCCAGGTTCAGCTTCATTTACAACCATGTGTCCTGACAAACCCTCCATAGCCTTCAGAATAAAAAGGTAATTATTAACATGACACCGTTTGATGTTGTTTTAATATGGCTGGGTCCGTTATACTCTGCTGAAACAACTAAAACCGAGTGCTTCATTCTGACCCTCTCCATTTGATCAGGATTAATTTATTCAGTTCAAGGCTTCTCAGATTCAGGCAATGGGAAATGTCTATCCTTGTAATGGACACAAAAGGAAGGATGGATGAATGCAAACATTCATTGCTTGTAATTCACTCTGATCTGAAATGTGAATGAGGGCGATGAAGCAAAACTGGTTTACCGTAAGCATGGGAGTGGTGAGCAGTCCCCAGGCGAAGAACTCCAGGAAGATAACCACCACCGCATGATAGACACTGGGCTCTCCAAACCCCTGTGGCTAAACAAGAAGGATGTACATTACTAATAATGTTACTACAAACAAACTAAATCAGGCTGGAATGTGAACAACATGGATAAAGGAAGCAATAAGGAGGAAGTTTGGACAAGAGAAATAGGAGAAGGCTTGATACACAAATATAATATTTGACTTAACGGAGTCATTATCATCATTTATTACCACTAAATAAACAAGACCACAGTTTGCAATACAAGGGTCCAAAGGGCCTACTATGCCAAATTCATTATCTAACACTATCGCTTTATCTAGTGCACTGCAAAAGCTTTCACTTTAGTTTTCACTAAACCAACCCCTAAAAGCCCCAAATTGCCTTGCCATACCCTTATTGAAATTATGCATGCTAAAAATCAGAAGTGACTTAAATGGTATGCAAGAAAGCCTGCACTCCTGTGTATAATAGCCTGCAGACTGAGCTCAATGCTACAGATCATTAGAAAATGGGGAGAGAAAGAGCCGTGGGCTCTGTTGAAGCGGCTAACTGTGCAAACACATCTTGAATGGCTTGACTGTATTTGTAAAAGCTCTTAAAGTTTAGAAGATCAAAATATTAACTAGTGAATTTGAAAAGCTACTGTTGATACCTAGAGCTATTATTGTGTCAAACGTTTAAATCGATTTTAAAGGGATTTCAAGCTTATCACTTGTACAATAAGTCAATGATTAGAAAGCTCTTGTCATGTACAACTTGTTACAGTGTAAAACCATCTTGCACTTCTTGGAAAATGTGTAGTGTGTTCAAATTACATATTGAAAAAATTAAAAATAACTTTTACTTTCATAACAAACATATAATGTAGCCTGGTACAAAATTACCATGCAACACAGGGGGTTTGTGATGCAAGTTTATAAAAACCTAATCATTTATTAAACTGAATGTAGCATTAAAATAAACAAACGGGTGTATAATTAAATTTAGTTTGACTTTATAATTAATATTAATGCCTTTGTAGTCTTTTCAGACACTTTTTGAGTTTAAGACCTTCAAAAATGAATTGAGATGTGTTTCCTTCATAGACAATGGTGCAATAGACTACACAGTATTTCATGGGAATTCACCCTACTTGATCGAATACAATTTGACAGCCCATTAGCAGTTGTCTTGACATTATAAGGACAAATCGACTCTTATTAAAATATGTTTACAACCAAAACACCATGATAAAACCATAAACACAGAATTCTTATACCATGATGTGATATAACACATCAGGTGAACTGTCGGACAAAACATATCATAAAAAGCATGTTGATATCTATTCGGATGGGACACCCACTTCTTTCACTTTTGGTCACCATAAAGACTATTTATCTTACTAAATTATTCATTATCATAATTTCAAGCTTCAAGTTTCATTTCCAGGTTTTAAGCATAAGGTAACTCACTCGATGTCAAAACGCAAGCCATGATTGATCTGGTTGGCATTCTCGCCAGCTGGCTTGTTGTTTTCACTGTGGGCTGCCTAATGAAACTATTGTCTCTCACAAATTACTGTACATTTCTTCTCGTAAGTAAGGAGAAACGAGTTTACATCACGAAACAGATGAAATCACTAAAAGGTGTCTGAAAGGTTGCAATCGAAACTACACTCAATGTAGAGCTGTTACAGCTCATCCTGTAAAAAACACCTGCTTAGCTTGCTAGCCCTGACTAGCATATGGCTAACTGCCACAAAGAAATGTTTTACTCACAGTGCCTCCATCTTTAATGATGATTTTCTTGGCTAGAAGAATGCTGCGGTTCAGCCGCTTTTTCTTCTTTTTCTCTCCAGTCATTGTTAACGTATATCCATTCTTGTTAGTGGGAGATGGACCTGCGAGGTGTGGCTAAATATTACAGTTTTCCGTTAGCATACACGCTAAGATATGCGACTTCCTGTCGTCAGTCCTGGCTCTCGGGAGTCCGGCCCATATTTCTCAACGCGGGCTTCTTATTGGTCAATGTCATACGGGAGTGGTTTACCTAGCGATTTGATTGGCTGAGTACATTGTCCACGCGAGTGAATCCAAAGTGCTTATTACCATAATCGGGACGGGAACACAAAACAATGAGGAATCCCTCTGTCTTGTAAACTGCTGACTGTTGTGCTGTTTTATTGTGTTATCCTCACTAACAGACTGGTTTACTCTGGGGATGTCATTTTGTTATTTTAGAAGAATAAACGACAGTTCACAATCATTTTGTTGGATCTTTATTAGATAATTTGAGGTTTTCAATGCAAACAAAAAACTGAAATCATTTGATTTAAATTTACATGACATAATAGAACAATTTACAGTTAAGATGTTGCAAGATGTGTTCTAATCTATTCTAGTTTACAATCTGCAGCATTAACCCAGTTTTGACACACATGTTGTAACCATTTCTCCTCACTAGAGCAGAATATCAGTACTATTCTTACAGTATCAAAACATCTGCCTTTATGACACTGACATTTTCTTACAGATTTCTCATTAAAACAAAAGTAAATTTACTGCTGATAAGAGAACATTTTAGAAACTGCAGTGGATAACTGCATAAAAAAATACATATATATCTTGCAGCAGCTTTACTTGAACAGTGCACTTCACAAAGGCATGCAAAAACAGCAATGATACTTCCAACATCTCATAAAAAAGGAATATAAAAATAACTAATCAGATTTGATTTAATTGAGAAAGCACTGGTTATTAACTGAGAAACAGTATAATGCATTAAGAGAATAGTCCTTGTTTGTGTGAAGAATGAAGAACTATGACAAAATACATATAATAAAATATTTTGAAGATTAGAAAGAATGCTTAAATATGTCCAAGCAAAACAAAACAAAGTAATTATGGCTTTTTAGATTTAAAAAAAAAACCTAAAGAAATGTATTCTATAAACACATCATGCTATAAGATCACTTGAATGAACCTGGCATTTCATTTATTCCTCAAAACAAAGTGAGTGTTGATATGATCAGAAATGGGATACTGACTGTTGCTTGAACCTTTGCAGGAAAGACAAACATTTGCAAAGATTTTAGAATATGTTCTTTTTGGTGTAACAATGTCAAACTTCCTCATCTATAAAAGGGATGTCAAGGTCTGAAAAATGTCTCTTGCCCTGATTGCCAGCAGAAACGGAGGTGGCAAGGGATTGGCTCTGGATGACACACATGGACTGGATTCCTTCTTGGCGTGAGGTGGAGCAGTTTTGGTTCTGTTCCTCTGCAGGCTCTTTAATCCCTGTTTTGGGATCAGGTGGTTTAGCAGGTTTTTCTGGCTTAGAGCTGTTCAAGGCAGTGTTTGCTGAAAGAGATGCTTTGGATTAGCCACTGGGGACTATATATATTAACAAATTAGTTTATTTTTATTTTTATAAAAGCAGTGGTGCAAACCCGTGGTTAGAGAAACAGCATGTTAAATAATGGAAGCTCACCGAAAGAGCAGCAAATCCAAGCCCTCTTTAACGCAGAGCATGCGAGGCGTCCAAGCATAATATAATTAAAATGTCCTGTACCTCAGTACTGACCTTCCGAGTCCAAACTCACAAAATGGTCTTCGAGTAGACTATAGGAGCTGACTAATGATTCTGAGTCCATGTTCTCAGCATCCGAGCTATCCTGGTCAAGCTCAGGCAGTCTGAAGGCCAAATCATTCCTAAATGACAAACAGAAGATGTTGTGAACTGTAGAAGAGGTACTAATAATTCTCAAAAACATCAGCACAAGCCTAATCTATGGCCTTGGACAAAGGTTACTGAGGTTTGAACATAAGATCAAAATGCACATGTGAACTGGCACTACTTCAATGTAAATTAAGCACTAGAAACAAATAACAATTTGTAATTTTTTTCCCAGGAGCAAGAATAATTAACGCATGAAAAAATGTTAAACAATCATTTCTCAACTTACTTTTCCTTCTTAATGGAATTGATTCTATCAAGCAGGTCCTTTTCGATTTCAAGGTCTGATTTTGGCCTCTCAAATATCTAATGGAAAATGAGATCATGAAATCATGATAGGTTAGAGCCATGAGGTGTACATTGTTAACTGTTATACTAAAAGGGCTAATTATTAAGACTTGAAATGGCACATACATTTAAGCAATGAGGTACGTAAGGCTTCACTCCAATATGAATAGTTGGCCACTATGTGTCGCTGGTTGTCTACAGCTATGACAGTATTCAGAATAGCATAGTCTTGAGGGGTTTACTTCTTATATAAAATGGCTACCACATACTAAAAGTATTAATTACGCAATATTTCAGATTCATTAAGAATAACATTAGAATAAGTATCTATTTTATGTAGTATATATGTCTTTCCACTAGAAGATTCGATCTGACATCTAAAAAAGGTTTAACAGTTCTCCAACTGCAGCATGGTAATATACTTTATACAGGTGTGTTCGGTTACTATATTGCATATTTTAGTACACCTGAAAAAGTAGTTTTAATAATGGCATTACATCATTTCAATGCTATAATACAAATTTTACTGTTCTTGAAGTGTGATATATTTTTTACACTACTGGTTAGATAAGCTTTTAAATGCTCAGGAAACATTTCTTATTACCATCAATGTTGAAAACAATTTGCTGCTGAAAATCTTTGCAGGAAACGGTTATATTTTTTGGCATTCTTTGATGGAAAAAAAAAAGAAAGAAAGAAGTGTATTTTGCAACCTAGCATGTCATTGTTTTCTTACCGTGTTCTGCCTTCTGAGCTTGAGCTGTTTAATGGCCATAGCCTCTGCATTTTCCAACTGCTGAATTTCTTCCATTTTCTGATTATATCGCCTTGTTTGCTCATTAATCAGAATCTCCACACAACTGCACATAAATGTTAAGTTAACCATAAGGTTCATATGTGAGGCAGTATAGTCAAAGTTGGCAAAATGTTGGCCTTATTACAAAGTGTTGGACAATTAACAATTAAATGGTAATAATTAACAATTTATCTGCTTACACAATTTTTGTATTTTTATTGTACCTTTTCCTATTTTACTATCAACCACCAGCACGAAGTCAAATTATACAAATCTAATCATAAAGAATACAAATAAACCAAAATGATTCTCACAGAGTGGTCTTGTTTATGTCTTTCATACTGAGAAGTGGGTCAGAAGAATCTGGACAGCGTAGAATGCAGGGCGCAAAGACGATAGCCAGAGAGTTAGTGGACATTCGATTGTGAGCTTCCTCTTTTGCCACTCTAAATGAAAAAAGAAAGTACACAAGTAGTGAGGCAATGCACAGGTTTTCTAATATTCGCTTTAGTCATTTGCAACGGTTCCTTACTTCACAAGATGAAAAATTAGCCTTTCGAGAGTAGAGAAGTTTGGGGGGGGTAGTTCATCCAACTTTCGGTAGATAGCACGCAACCTCTCAGATGCTTCTGGCAGATCTGGAGGGGAAGGAAATGTGTCATTCTTCCTAACATATCTGGCATTCATGTTTAGCCTTTACATCCAAAACTAAATGTGGTGTATAACCTACCCGCAGCATACAGGAAGTCATTGTAGAGGCTGTATGGCATAAGTGGGTCGGGTAGCTCCCGTAACCACTGTTTGACAAGGCCGGTGATTGTGTGGATGGGGTAATCGTCAAAACTGACAGCCTGCGGATCTGGGGAGATAAAAAACTTTTTAATGCGCAAAGGTTAAGCAAAATAGATTATATTAAACAGTAAGCACATGCCAAAAGGTTGCAAAACTCAAAAAATTATTAATTGATGAAAATTACAACAAATTTAGCATCACTTGCTCCTCAGTGGATCCTGTGTTGTGAATGGGTGTCATCGGAATGAGATTTCAAACAACGGAGCAAAACATCACCATAATCCATACAACTCCAGTCCATCAATTAAAGTATTTTTAAAAGCTGCATTTTTGTAAAAGTGCTTGATCTGTGCATATTTCTCTCCCGATTCAGACACGATGACCTTTTCTGAAGTTAAAATACATCTTGATGCACTGTTTCTTACAAACAAGCAGCTTTTCATTTCACAAGATGTTAATTGATTGACTGGATTAGCTGTTTGAACTCTTATTCTGATGGCACCCATTCACTGAAGTGTAACCATTCGTGAGCAAGGTATGTAATGATACATCTCTGAATTTAAATTATTCCTAAAAAAAAAAAAAAAGAAAATCACTTGAAGTACCCTCTAATTTCTAGAGAGCAACAGAGAGCAACACACATCTAGACAAGGTAAATAATCTAACAATCAATTGAAATCACACGATTACTTTTCTCTAATAACTGATGAAGCTCTTTGGCTCGGCAGGCTGAGCCAGATTTGCGGTAAATGCCCTCTGTGTACAGTCCATTCATTTCAACATGAACCAGCATCTTTTCCATGACGAATGGTACAGAGTCAGCAGTGCGGACCAGGGCACAGACAGGTACACCAAAGTGGAGGGTCTGCTCACCATATTTCTAAATAATGGATACATACAAATAAACTGTAACTATATGATCTAACACATCTTTTATTATAAACAGAAATTAAACTTCTGTCACTATGTATGCTATCATGTGAGCAGGGTTGAGAAGATGACGGCAATGGTGTGTAAGTGATGGGGTAGTACTACGTAAAGTAATATGACAGCAGTGCTCACCTTCTTGTCAAATTGACCTGTGCAATTCACGGTTATCTTGCTCAAACACTTCTTATGACACACCATTTTACAAGCTGAAACAGAAAACATGACATAAGGTACCGCTGTCTGGATCCTTGTCCATTCACGTAGTTTAATGAAAAGGATGGTGGATACTTACAGCTGCACATGAAGGCCTTTTCCATTCCCCATATAAATGAGGTGCACTGGTCACATGATTGCATAATGGTCACCTGGTATGTGCTAAACAAGTGACCCAGTGGGCTTTTAGGCTTAAAGACAAGACAAAAGTTTTTTTGGAGGTAAAATAAATATTCACATTATACGTCATAAATATAAATGTGTTTTTGCGTCACAAAAACAACTTACACATGTATCTCTTTTAGATTTTCTTCTATTCCTCTCTTTAACCTGAAAATTAGACAGAAGGACACACAAGCTAAATGAGAACTAGTTTAGGTCGGATTAAGATTTTTTTTTTTCTTATGAAATTGATTACGTTTTTTTTTTAAAAACATTAGAAAATTAGCAAAACTGGATTCAATTGGGAATTGTATTTTTTGTGTAAATCTAAAGTCCCCTATGGAATTCTGCAGGCCCAGATTCTTCAAAGATCTGGTGATAACTTGCCTTCTCAAAAAAGCACAGCTAAGCTTCTTTGGAAATCTTGTTAAGTTACCTTACAAGGCTCTGCTTCCAGTCGTTTGAGCTCTCCCCTGATAAATCCATCCAGAACTGACTGAAAAAGATTCACCACCAGCGGCACCTCAGATGCTTTCTTCATCCCTGCAAGACTGTTTACCTTCGTCTGGTAACCTGACATCAGGGCCTTATAACCAATATTGGGACTCTTTTGGGCAAAGGAAACAGGTCATTTCAAACACTTGTCGAAAAATGAATTTTATCCACTGACCTTTTGACAATATGATGAGAGTAAGGTTATAGATGAGCTCAGATAAACTTACTGATATGGAGTACATGCTTTTAATGGTGTCTCTGAACTGTGTGGTGGCTAAAAAGAAGATTTTCTCCGTTTCCGAGAGTTCCTTTGTGCGGGTGTTCAGATCGTTCATCTGAATTCAACACCACATCAACAAATTAAGCATTTAAAAGTGCAAAGTCATGACAATCAACAAACTATTAGGATTCCGGGACTTTGAACAACTAGGGTGTCAAATCCAACTTCAGAATTAAAATCAAAATGCCTTTCAAAAAGCTGATGAAGAATATAAACAATCATCACAAACCTGATTTCCCAAGAACTCATCCAAATGGCGAAGTTCATTACTGTCAGTGATTTCTCTGTCCAGCGAAGCATTCCACTTCTCCTGGACACGAGTAGCTCGGCTGATTTGAATGGTGGGGTTGCGACGAGGTCCAGGAAAAGTGGCTGAGCCCTTGACATGTGGAGAATAAGATGCAGAGCCACTGGCTTTTGGCCCGAAGAGAGAGGTAAATGAGAGAAAAAGAGCCAAGTCATTGCAACTGAAACATTTACTTAGAACTAGCCTACTAAATACATTTTTCTTAACTTATTTTTTATCCATTCATTCAAATAGTTAACTAACACATGAACAAATAAATACAAGATTCATTTAATTATGACTGAATGAGTCTGGGAGAATAATTCAACCTAGCTCCTCTTTTTCTGCCGATGTCTTTGCCATAGTTATATTCCCATCCTGGGGTGTCTGACGCTTCTTAAAAAATTGTAGGATTCTCCGCCTACAAGATATAAACAGAAAAGATGATAAACAACAACAAAAAAATAACACATTAGCTTAGAAAAGGACTGATCACCTTTCTGGTGTGTTGGATGGTACAATTACTTCTTCACTTGTCCTCATTTTGATACTAATGCACCCATCAGTTTCTACAGGTGACTGGATCTGAAAGTTCACAGCAAGTTGAGAGGAAGATTATCATGAAATTGCAGGAAAAAAAACAAGTGGTTCAACTCATCCAAACTCTCCAATCAAAATTACACACAATTTGTTTTTATAGTATATATTTCTTTGTTCCCCATAGTCCCGCCACACTCAGATCAGCAAACCAGCAACAGAAAGTTCAGGAAAAAGCAAGACAATATTCAAGCAGATGCAAAACAGCAGTTTAGCTGACAACCCTTTAGTGAAGAATGTTTTTCAACCATAATGTTGACCGACAATGCAAATTGATTGGGTTTATTTCCTCAGATTAGTGCCACCACCAACCTCCCACACTGCTTCCCAAGATCCATATTGACCTTTTTTGCTATGGGTTATGAAATTATTGCAGTATTTCATACTGCTGTGCAGAATGTGTCTTGCTAAACCTGCACAAGGCCTGACAATTATTAGTAAATTAATGAAAATTACCGTTAAATTAATTGGCAAAGCTCTTCAGAGCCACAGTATCTGCAAATGTGAGATGATTCTCTTTGGTAAATAGTAAATAAATAAGAAACTAAAACCTCACAAAACAGATACTGGAGCTGTTAAAGCTTGAGGTCAGTTTTGAGGAAGTGAGTGTTACAAAAATGTTATAAGGTATAGTAATATCTTAAAGTAAAGGGATAGTTCACCTAAAAATGTTAATAATGATTGGGTTGAACTATCCATTTAATATAAAATAGAATGGGTTTATGATCAAAAATATTCTAATATATAATGTTATTTAAGACCCAAATAGTACTATAAAAGATGATTAAATCCCTATGATGATACTAATTGTCGTAGCCAAACAAACGTAAAAAGCACTGGTCAGTTTTTTGTATATGGAGTCAAACATTTAAAACATCTGCAACTCAACCACCAAAACATTATTATTCTTTTTATATCTATTTACTATATTCACTTATTATAACACCTGGCAGCAGCCTCAGTGTGTGTACAGTGTCAAATGAAACAAAAAAGGTCAGAAACCAGCTTCCAGTCAGAAATATCCAAGAACAGGATCAGCCTGGTTTCCGAAAAAAAGTATTTGAAATGTTCAACATTGAGCTAATGCCGATTCTCAAGGTATGAAAGCTGTTGCGTGCAAAAGCAAGGCCCACAGGAGCTCGAATGGTCCCTTTGTAACTGGGTCAGTCTTTTACCACAGTCTCCAGTTCCATGCGGACACTGGACTGGTTGGGAGTGGAGGGGCTTATGGGAGGAAGGGGAAAACTCCAGTAGTCTGTATCGCTTAGATCCATTTGATCCCACTTCAGCCCACTGCGGGGACGTGCTAGCCGACGTTTGTGCCTGAAGTGCTTACGGGATTGAAACATAACCTATGATATGTGAACCAGTTTAGATGAGGTGGAAAAAAAAAATTACCTGTACCTGCTGATTAAGTTATCCATAAACACTGTAAAATAATTAGTGCAGCATCTTTGAGATTCTCTTGTACACTACCATTCAGAGGTTAGTGGCTGGTGAGATTTTTATGTAAACTGTACATATTGTTTCTTATTTTCAGGATTCAATTTATCTATTTAAACTTTTGTAACATTATAAATGTCTTTAGTGTCTTTCTTGATTGATTTAATGGTAAAATTATAATTTTGTTCTTCCAAAAAAAAAAAAAAAAATTTTAACCAAAACTTTTGAACGGTAGTGTATATGATGGTACACTTCTGTTTTTGGGGACAAGAATAAATGAAAGTAAAACATTTCCTGGAGTTCTCGCAACATTTTTGATTTAAAAGACTGACCAAAACTAGTTTTTGAACAGTACCTCATTCTTGGATGATGAGGCCGAGCTGTCTGACTCTGAAGAACTCATTATGGACACATTATCCAGGGACTGGGAAATGCCACATTTCCTATGATATGAGAAACAGTAACAAATAAATGAGGAATAATCAGCCAGGAATTACTGCCTGAAAACTCAATATACATCATTACATGACTGCTTAAAGGACAAATTATTATACACAAAACATTAATGATGCAAGCAGTCAAATACACAGTTGAATGTTTTTTTAATCCTTTACTTATAAGTATTTATTTAAAAAAAACAAAACTCTCACCGCAAACCCAATTTTCTCTGGTTCTGAAGTCGTAGTATCTCAGCACTGACATTCTCCATATTTGGCACTTCACTGCTCCTCTCCTTCCATTTCTCCTTCCATTTGTCAGGCTTCTCCTTCAGCCTTGTTGGCCTGTTTTGACGTTGTAGCTGTATAGCATTTTGAGTTTCACCAGAAGCACTTTGGCTCATGTTCACAGGAAACGACATAGGCCGAGGAAGGCCAGCATGAGATGGTGGTTCTTCTTTAATGCCAGTCTTGCCTTTATCATCTTTAATGGGTCGGTCCTCACTGATGCTGAGTTGCTTTTTGATTCTAGTAGGTTGTACTGTGACTTTAGGCTTGGTCTCAGTGTTTGACTGCTGGCTCAGTTCCTCTGTCTTCTTTCGTTCAGGTGTGCGGGATTCATCAGGCAGTGGAGGCTGTGGCTTTGGCTGACTTGGCCTCTTTTCCTCAGCCTTGTTCAAATTGCTCAGCTCTGTCTGAGATCTGAAAGAAAATCAAAATGACTAATATTGTTTCACCTAGAAGTAAAAAACACTCAAAAGGTAACTTGGACTTACGTTGGTGATTTGAGTTTTTCTCGCTGCTTCAGATATTCCTCTCTCTCCTTGGACCTTCGCCAGGCAGTCTGGATCACCATAGCTGCTCTGCTTCGGTATGTCTCACGCAAATAACGCCACGATCGCTGAGGAATGAGAGAGGAAACTCAGGTACATTATCATTTATTGCAGAGTTTCGCAACCAGGTCCACAAACCGTTAAAGGCTCATGACAATTCAAAATTAAAATAAATTACACAACACTGTATAACAGCATTACATACTGTAAAATGAAAATCTTTCACTTGAACATGTCTAACACAGGATGAGTATTAAATACTACTGGTTTGTTTAAAACAAAAAGACTTCATTTTAAATGCATACACAATTGTTCAAAAGCTTGTGGTGGTAAGAGTTTTTTAAGTCTCTTATGTTCATCAAGGATGCATTTATCAAACATACAGGAAAAACAGTAACATTGTTAAATATTTCAATGAATGAATTACAAAAAATGTAATTTATTCCTGTAATACAAACATTTTTCATCAGTCATTTCTCTAGTCTTCATTTTCACATGATCCTTCAGAAATCATTCAAATGCCTAGCACGTAAGTTTTAGCTGACTTTCAGCAGACCATAATCATAATTGAGACGCACTGAAGATCTGGTTGATATCCTTTCAGATGAGGTTATATATGATTGTGTTTAGTCCCTAGGCAACCCTTGAACAACCAAATGAATAGTACCTGAATGGTTATTATTCCTCTCCTCTCTCGCAAATATTGTTTCCTCATCAAACAGGCACGGAACCATCTCTGCAGGATGATGATGCGCCTCATTACTTCTTTATGAAGGGCTTCTTGAAGAATTTGTCTTTCTGACTCTTTCAAGAACACCTGTGCACATAGATTCACAGTAAATTATGGAAAGCTGGAAAATGATCTGAATGGCAAAATGCAGATTGTGAGTACTTCTTTAGTGAGGAGTGCAAGTAAAATAAACCTTGGTTCTGCCAATCTGAAAACTGGATCTGGGTAATCCCATTTTGGTCAGCAGGTTGGTGATGTCCTGTTGAGGTGTTGATATTTCCTTTGGCAGAAGCACTCTGAACTGATCTGTAAACTCCTGCAGTGACATTGTAAAATAAGACATGTCTGTTTAAATCAAAATATGAAACGCATTTGCATTCATGGTTCCAAAATGTATTGTTTCACAATAACAAATCTTAAAGGAGTAGTACACTTTAAAAATGATTATTTACTCACCCTTGGGTCATCCAAGATGTAGATGAGTTTGTATCTTCATCGGAACAGATTTGGAGAAATGTTTAATTACATCACTTGCTCACCAATGGATCCTCTGCAGCGAATGGGTGCCGTCACAATGAGAGCATAATACGAGCAAAATCTGTGTTGATAATACATAATAATGCTTCTTCCATTAAAAAAAGTCCATCCCCTGTTCTCCTCTTACATCAAAATCCTCCGACATCTTAGTTTAGAACTGCCTTGGACTGTTTTCACTGGTAAACGGTGCTTGATCTGTGTATATTTCTCTCTGATTCAGACAAGCTTACCTTTTCACTGGAGAAAGCTGTATTATAGGTAGAGGTCTCATATTTTAGCCTGTAGCAACTATTTAAAGTTAAAAAGGTGTTGATGATGCTTTTAGCTTCATAAGACATAATTTGATGGACCAGAGTTTTTCCAGTTATTTGTTTTTATGAGCTGTTTGGGCCCTCATTGTGACGACACCCATTCACTGCAGAGGATCTACTGGTGAGCAAGTGATGTTGCAAAACAGAAACAAACTCATTCACATCTTGGATTGCCTGAGGGTGAGAACATTTTCAGAACTATTCCTTTAATAAAAGGGTTATTAAATTAAACTTATGCATTTAGCAGATGCTTTTATCCAAAGCAACTCTCAGTGAATTCAGGCTAACATTTTTTATCTAACATGTGTTCCCTGGGAATTGAACACACAACCTTTTGCACTGCCAATGCAATGCTCTACCACTGAGCCACAGGAACACTTATTAATCAATTAAAACAAATCAAGCAATCAAATTAATCTCCAAACAATTGCAAACAACTACTGAGAAGTCTTCATATGAAGAAGAAACTAAGAAAATGATTATATCAGATGAGTAAGGAATTGATTAGACATTAAAAAAAAAAAATCTATTTATACCTATTACTGGCATACAGTCCACAGCAAACCACTTTATAACCCTTGTCCCTTTTCAATGTTTTTAATCCTATCAATGTTTTTTCATTAAAATGAAATGCCATAGTAGTACATTTATATAAGTATTAAGGGGTATAAACAAATTGGTTATATAAACAGTTCCTTAAAAGTTACTTTAAAACTGCATTAAATTCAGATCCATAATTAATAACTATTGATTAAAAACAGTCCATACAGTATTACATTACCTTGAAGGTGAATTTTGCTCCATACCCAGACCTCCTTATCCGCACCGTCTGTAGCATGCCTGTGTACCTTAGTTGCTGAAGGACTAGAGCGTCATCAAAGTGAATTTCCCTCTGTAAACACATTCACCAGCATTGTTCTGTATACATGATCTTTGATCCAATACACAAAATGAATGAATCGTAAAAACTTACAATAGCTCTCCACCATACCTTATCACCATTTGATCGGATACAGCGGACAAAGAACGGTTCTGCTTTCCTCAGGGTTTCCAACAGCTTGCTTAGAGATGCCTGGACAGTTTAAGACACGAAAGCATGTGACTCATTGATTCGTCCATCAGCATCCATTAAACCCCTGCAAATCATATCAAAACCTCCCCACAGCTTTGGGGGTCTGAACCTTTTATCTCATTTACAACTACCACAAAAGAGGCTTTCACACAGAGATGGAACAAACCGATCCATAAGCCCTCTGATGAAGCAGCTTATGCTTTCCACACTAAGATAATAATACAAATATTGAACCTGGAACTGAGCGCTGATGCTTGGAGGTTTCTTCTTGGTGTGCAGATGAAGCAGAGATCTGGTTGCCCGGTTGTGCTGCGTCAGGCCCATAATGAATTTCAGAGACTGTGAATCTATGAGATTCTGTACAGAAAACAACACAATAACATTTAGTGGAATCCCTCGTATTTTAAACCAAGGAAAACGTATTGCATAAAAGGATAATACACATGCATTGCACAGTAGAAAATATACATTTTCTTCATTTTATACATTTAAACATACAATATACATTTCTTTTATTTACATTTTCGCCCATGTATAACTTTGGATATACCTGAACTAAATTTATCAAAATTCTAAAAAGAAATTAAATAATTCTTGTGATTTAAAGGCATCAAAAACATTTTTAAATATTCTGTATTTTATATAATACATTTTTATATTAAGATGCATATAAAAATATATTAAAGCTGACAAGTATCAACCATACATGGGCACTTCTTCAATACGGTTAAAACAGCTTGCCTTACCAAAACCACTGCAACAATACGTTTTGTTGAATTAATTTACCTTAGGAATTAGCTGCTTGTGTCTGTTTGGTCTGTTCTTCCTAGATAGTAGTAAGATATAATTAAGATTTTGACTGAAAATATAAATATTTTAAAAAGAAAAACAAAAAAGGGAAAGAATATTTGATTTGATTTTGAAATGACACATAAGCACAAGCTAAGAGAGAAGTGGAGCCGCCACGAACAGATGGTTACAGAACATGTGGCCCACTCACTGAGAGAAGAGACGAGACTTCCTCACAGAAATTGTGGATAGACGCAACTTTTGAGGAACTTCACCACCAAACTGCTTAAGGGATTGGAGGACTTTGGCATGCAATTCCCTGATTGACCCCAACCCCAAATCAGAAAAGTTTAGAAAGAAAATAAATACTACAAACACAATAAAAAATAAAAAGCTGAAATTAGTCAGTCCAATCACCCATTTCACAGAAAAGGAATCCAATCAAAAAGGAAATCAGTTAGACTCTTAATTCACAGAAGGAAATCATCATCAGATGCAGAAGAACCCAAACCTTGTATAAAGATCCTTAAGGTGATGGTGAACTTACTTCTTATTTTCAAATGTTGCAAAAATGTCCTCAAATGCTTCAAGTGGACCCTCTTCAGACCGATCAAAGGAAAAGTCAATCAAAGTCCCCTGGCTGTAGAGATCGAAATGCATTTAAAAGCAGTTAAAAGGACATTTTTGTATAGATCAAATATTAAAAAAACACCATTATCTGCCATAAATCAAGAAGCCCCACATTTACAGGAACTAATCCAGTCCATTTACCTCTTTAGCCTCTCTACCACAGTGCTGGGTCTCCTCATTTCCCCAAGAGAGAGTCTGGAGTAGCGCCTGGCCTGATCTGATATGGAAACAAACATGTTAAAATCAATGGTAATCCACTTCTGCAGGCTGTAAGTAAAAAGGTGTTAGAAGATCGCATAGATGTTACCTGGATGTTTTTCTGTCCAGCTTCGCCCAGCCTCGTTAAACACAGCCAGTGTACGTATGATGGCCCTAAGGATGCCCCACCTGAACACAGCCACTGGATTGGCCCCGATCAGCTGCCGCAGGTAACTGCACTCACTACTACGAAGCAACGCAACAATATCCGGCCTCATGTGGTCCGTGTTCTTCTCTCTGAAGTCCTATAGGGCAGGAACATCACAAACGTTATTCAGTATTGTTTTCCCACCATAGACACATGATTTGTTTCACAACTACACTCTTGTGCAAAGGGAAAAAAACAGTTTCAGGGTCTGTCCCTTTACCTTTATCTGGTATTTGACCTTGCCAGCAAAATGCTGGATAACAAAAGCTGGTTCCCGCACTGGGGTTTGCACAAAGAATGGATTGTCCTGGTGCTGCTGCTTAAACTTCTCTAGTAGAGTGCCATCTGTGGCTCGAGGAAAACTAGGGAGGGAATAATACAGAATATTCATTACTGAACTACTCAAAACCACATAATGAAAGATTGGCTGTGTAACAATTCAGTCTCTGTACTATCCATCCTAACTCATATGCAAGATACAATTCATGTGCATGCTGTAAAAATCCACTGAGAAAAGTATATCTTCTGCAAATCCACTACATGTTTTTAATATACATTTGAATATTATTTGTTGTATACATTTACATCCCATTATAAGGACCTAAAATTATATAGGTCACTGTTGCAAAGTAGGTCCTAAATGTTCAATTTAAGAACTAAAACACTGAAAAACCTAAGTAACTGTACTTTAATATTACAATACATGCAATAGGAATAAGGGATTGAACTCACTTGCTCTCTTCATCCAGCAGGAAAAACAGCCCGGTGGGTTTCTTGCTGAAGAGACTGATGCAGCCAATGTTGTCGGGGTAGTCAATATTGTGCCATATGATTCCTTCTGCTCTGTACTCCTCCTAAAACACAATGCAAGTGTGTGGCATATGCTGCAGAAAGTCCCATCCACCACAATTAGTGGAGAAATCAAAGTACAACTCCACTCACTTGTTCAAGCGTAAATATGCGCTGATTGCAGTAATACTGTAGTTGTTCATTAGCATAATTAATGCAGAACTGTTCAAAGCTGTTTGTCTTGAAATCTTCAAATCCAAAAATGTCCAGAACACCAATGGATAAGAACTGTAAGGAAGAGAATAATTTGATCAAGTACAATGTCGAAGCAGATGCTTTCAGCTTGCCAAGTCAAGCCCTTCCATATAAATTGTGTACGTTATATGTAAATATAATATCACAAACAAATTACACACCGGGACAGACTCCTCCAAGTCTCTCTTGTTTAGTAGAGCATGGTTGATTCGCAGGACAATCCAGTCAAACAGGGCACTGTACAGAGACTTGGCCATAGAGTCTCTGGCAGTGATGGCCTGAAGACAAGAGTTTCACTATGAGTTCAGCAGATTTTTACAGTACAGAAATTATTTTAACACATGACAAGTCGATGAATGGATGGTGGTACAGAGTCGACAAATGTCAGTATATGTACCACCTAACACATAATAGAAGTATTTACCTCACTGAGGCTATAAGGCAGGATCAGCGTGTCATTAGCAGTCATTGCTTTCCTTGTAGTCAGTGCTTCCACAAGCAGCTCCACTTTAACCTGTAATTGAACAGGGATGATATAAAAAGAAGCATTCAAACAGAGAATGACAGGAATCTGTCACCTGATCTAAAAGACTTTCAGAGATTGTGTAATCCTTTAAATGACAAATCAAGAAGGGGGAAACGGGTAAAGGATTCTGACTGGAAAATCTGAAAGCCTATCATAAAGAATCTAAAAGAAAAACCCTGCCAAGAGTAATCAGATTTCAGGGTTTTTCATTCTACAAAATGCACTGAATATGATTTGTGAATGCACATTTGGGATTCGCTTAGTAATGACGATACTATTTCTTAGCAATGTAGTTGTGATGTCCCAGATGTCACTTCAAAGTACGTATTTCCAAAGAACTGGGGGGTGAGGTTTACTGATGAGTGTTACAAATCAATGTAATTCTGTTTCTGAGTGGTGTGCCACACACAATGAATAGAAAAATATTTGAAGCAGTAGGAGGGGAAGAAGTTCAGCCTCTTGTGATGGATTTGTCTTGAACACTAAAGCAGCCAGTGGTACCTTGAGCAGGCCAGAGATAGCAGAAAGGACAAAATCAGGCCCAACTTTAAGCCCCTCGTGAACATCTTCTGGTTCATACGTCACATTTCCCAAGTACAGGATGGCAGAGAGTACAGAGAATATCCTGAAAAAGACAATCATTGAACTACAATACAGTATGAAGTAGATTTATAAAATAGATTTACTTTCTTCACAAGGTGCCTCAAGAAATTGCATGTCATAATGCAGTGGAATGTTTGGTTCTTTTTTCAGGTAAATCGAATGACAAACTGGAAAAGATCTTGAGTTAACAGGTTTATAGAACCATATTTACATAAAGAAACATTGCTGTTCCTTGGAAGGCAGCTCATAATGATCTAAATATGTCACGTCTGACATTGCAGTACTGCATTCTGTCGTCATGGCAAAAAGACCACAGTGCATATTGCAAGTCTTGATATATTTTTTCCTCCATGACAAGCGCAGACTTGTACCAGAGCAGAATTCTTCATTTATTAGTCACGCAAGCAGCTGGTAAATTTTCTGCAGTGTGACTTTATCCTTCTAGGACAAACCTAATTAGAAATCATAAATCTTATTTATACTGAAGTAATCTGTACATATATTTACTATTTATGGGTATTCGTTAATGTACAGTTCCATGTTTTAAACTGAGCTAAATAAATATTTCAGATTAAGCAAATTACAAAAATTTATAAACATTATAATTTCTTATAATTTAACCTCTGAGACAACTGGTCTTAAATAATTTAAGATTAATTAACTTCATTTCTGACTGAATCACCATCATAATATTTTACTTGAAATCGCTTCTCACTTACTGCTTTTTGGTGGATGGCAGAAAACCAACCATCTCCATGGCCTGATGAAGTCTCCTGAATTCATGTTTCATTTCTTCTTGATCCTCCACAATTGGGATTTCCTTTGAGGGGCAGAAAAGTAAAGAATTAATGTTAACAGTTATATAAATAAAATTGACAGGTCAGCCCAGACTATGATTGACTATGACTATGTTTATCAGGATAAAAAAAACTGACAAGCTTAAGCAGAAGTCTCCATTTGCTCTCTGTGTGATCTCACTTTTGCCCAAAAGACAATCGAGAGCATCATGAACACTTATTGAAACTAAAATGGCTTTGTTAGGGAAGACTGATTCTCTGAGAGTTACTTCTTTGAGGTAGAGGTATTGTTCAGGACGCAGGAGCTTGAACTCCTCTTTCTCCTCTTCTGAGGCTCCAATCAAAAGGTAGTAAAAAACATGGTAATTCCTGAAGGTCAGATAACAAATAGACACAGAATGTATGTTGTTGTGATACATTTCTCACATTTCCGATTTAAATGTAAAATGCATATAGATAATGGTTTACTATTTTTTTATTTTACCTTTCAGTTTTTCCTCTGGACACTAGGCGGCTTTTCTCTAGTAAGTATTTCTCAACCACAGCCCTAAAACAGTGAACAAACAGTTTTAGATCAATACAGATCAAACAGTTTTATTGATCTAAAACAAACAGTTTTAGATCAATAATTTTAGATCAATGGCATGGAATTTTTGTTCTTTTTGTGCCAGTTTTCTAAAAAGAAGGTGAATGAGATCAACAAATGTTGTATGGTGGTTATGAACATGAATTAGCGGTATTAAATAATAATTATAAATTAACATTATCCTCACAAGATAAAATGCATTAGCATCAAGTTCAGAAAATCTCTTTTGTGGCTGATGAGAAGCTGTGGGAGTTCTGGTGTGTGACGTAGAATGGGCAGAAGTGCACAGATGACTCACCCTCTCACAATGCCGCTCTCCAGATAATTCACTTGAATGAACTTCCCAAAGCGGCTCGAATTGTTGTTGTGTGCAGTTTTAGCATTTCCAAAGGCCTGAGGAAGCCAGAAAGGAATGCATTAGAGAGGAAAATTGTTTTAAATCCCACAAAAAGATATTTCAGACTAAATAAAAACAACAAATGTTGAAAGACAACTCTTGTGCTGAGACAAATATGGATTGCCTAACTCAATCAGTTCAACTAGCCTGAGAAAATTGTCAAACAGAAAAAAACAAAGCCTGACACTTATTATTATTAGTTGTTCAAACCACAGAATGTAGGTTGTCTACAAAAAGAATAAAAAAAACATTTAGTGGGCAGCTAATTTTATAATCACCCTCAGGCATCACAAACACAAAGGAACACATATCTTAGATGACTTTGTTGCCCAGTTTAACTTGCTTGTTGATGTAGTTAATGCTGATATATGTGCAATTGTCCTATTCCAAAGGCAATAGTTCACCCAAAAATGAAAAATCTGTCATCATTTATTCAACCATGTCATTTAAAACTCATATGACACTCAGTGACATACAAATTGAGATGTTTTAAAGAATCTCTGAATCACTCTTTCTGATGCAATGAAAACACTATAAAGTTAAAAATGCACACACACAAAAAAAAGCAATCAAAATCACTTATTTGATACATTTAAGTATTATGATAGCTTTATATACAAAACATTATTCAGTGAACATGTAGCTCTCTTTTTGCCAGAACACTGGCAGATAACGGCAGTTTTTGAGAAGTTATATCTGATATTTTGTGCCACAAAAATGGAAAAGATTCTCTGTAGACAGACTTTGGCATGTGTAACATGTAAAGACAGGCTTGCTCACGGCTGCCTATTGATTCTCAATATGCGCATAGTTTCAAGACGATCTCTACCATTACCATAATTCAGGACTATATACACTTGTTTTTAAACATATAGTTTCCCTGTTCCACTTCTATTTTCAAAGGAAAATGAATGCTAAGGAAACGCATGATTAGAAAGAAAACTGAATGAGAGGTTACATCTGTCAGATGTTAAGTTTTAATCTGCTGGCCTGACTGAGCCTGTTGTGACATGTTGGCGTACACTGACTCGTTCTGGTATTCTGATGAAACCAACGCCCAGGGCTTCCACATAGGACACAAAACAGTTCAGAGTTAGCAGCTCAACAACAAGAGGGAGATCAGGTGCAACACTGCTGTATATCTTAAACAGCTGCAAGGTGTGCTTTCCCAAAGAGCTCTTTCTTCTGTGAAAGGACAAAGGTCACAAGCGCACTCCTCAGATGCCATAAGAGCACTGACACCTCTCACGACAATCAAGTAAAAATGAAACTGAAAACTGAATTGCAGAAACTCTTAATATCAAAGGTTAGTGAAAGTAAATGTAGTGCAAGTGCAACAAGTTTATTCTCAAAACATGACCCAGTTTTTTTTCTCAAAAGCATCTGTTTAGTAGGTTTTCAACAGTAACCCTAGATATGAGCAGTTAAAAAATGATGCTTGCATAATAATGCCCATAATTTTCATAATGTAAATAAAAAAACAACATTGTACAGCTTTCCTTTCTTGACCTTTTTCAGAAATGTACCTCTTATTTTGTTACAAAAAAGTGGCCTTCAGTTAATCAGTTGAGTTTTACAGTTTTCTAATCCATTCAGCTGATCTCCAGGTCTGGCGGTAGCTCTCTTAGCTAAGCTTAGCATAGATCGTTGAATCTCACTCAAAAATTACAAAAAGACTTTCTATATTTTCCCTATTTAAAACTATTTAAGACGATGAAAATGAAAAGTTGTGATTTTCAAGGCCGATATGGCTAGGAACTATACTCTCATTCCGGCGTAATAATCAAGGAACTTTGCTGCCTTACCATGGGAGGAGCAGCAGGCGCAGCAATATTACACAGTGCATGAAAATAGTCTTCAGCAACTCTGCTATTGGTGCAACTACACACACTAGCTGAAGACTATTTTCAGGCGCTGCGTAATATCACTGCGTTTTCCATTTTCCACTTGTCTTAGTACACTATGCAACTACAGAAGAGTCAAGTTTTTTAATAGGAAAAATATAGAAACTCTTCGGTCATTTTTGATAGAGATGCTAACGGTCCAATCAGATTCAATGATCCATGCTAAGCTAAGCGCTAACGCCAGACCTGGTGATCGGCTG
Source organism: Carassius carassius (assembly GCF_963082965.1). Classification (NCBI taxonomy): domain Eukaryota; kingdom Metazoa; phylum Chordata; class Actinopteri; order Cypriniformes; family Cyprinidae; genus Carassius; species Carassius carassius. The sequence continues at coordinate 10,128,419 of NC_081774.1, read as the reverse complement.
AATGGATTAGAAAACCGTAAAACTCAACTGATTAACTCTATGGGATTTGGAAAGTTAGCCTATTTTCAAAAAAAGTGGAGTGTTCCTTTAAGAAGGACTGTCTTTTTTAACACAGAACTCATTTATTAATATCAGAGTTTTCAAATCTGTTTGAATATCTTAAATGGAACAATGCTAACTGGATATCGAATGCAGAACTCTTTAGGTGAGGAAAGCTGTACAATTATCTGCTCAAGGGCTAAGCTCTATGAACCAAAACATAAAACACAATTATTGTGGTGGTGGAGTCTCGAGAGCTGATGCATAATAGATGAACAGTACAATGAGTAAATAACACTACCATACAAACAATGTGCATATCGTTGTGAACACAGTACACAAAGGCCTCGATGAAAGAGTGAAGCGGGAAACAGGGACAGGTGTTTTTAATTCAACAAAACCAAAGGAGGATAACAGAACTTAGTAATATGAAACAACACTTATTTGTACCAAAAAGTCTCTAAGCACAGACAAGTTGGTCATATTTTTGTGTGTATTTTTTTTCAGGATTCTCAGATTAATAGAAAAGTTCAAAAGAACAGAATTTTTTAAACATCAGTCAAATAAACATCGTAACTATGACTTTCTTTTCCAATTTAATGCATCCTTGTTGAATAAAGTATTATTTCTTAAAAAAAATACCTTACTGACCCCAGACTTTTGTACAGAATTGTCGTCTTGTACCCAAATTAATGTCCCAAATTAATTAATGTTAACAAATGGAACCTTATTGTAAAGGGTTACCAAGTACTTAATTTGGGAAGAAGACTTCAATGATTCATTTCAGGAGCATGTTTCATTTATCATTTACTAAGGCACATTAGATCCAATAATCATTTAATCTATTAATTTAAATGTGCATCAAATATTAATGGTCACACACAACCAAAATAAAGTTTCACCTATCTCACTCTGCTTACTTGTTCTGCTTTTTCTATCCGTTACACACAACTACTCAAAACATAACCTAATTTTTTATAAGAAATATAGCCTATTTTAAACCATCAAGGCATAACGCAAGATGCTTGTTCCCCTTTGCCATTTACTTTCTTTGTAAGCAATACTGCAGAACTGAGAGGGGCTGGGACGAGGTGATAAAAGAAAGTTTTTACGAAAAACAGAGAACTTGCTCAACCTGTTTATGATCAGATTGAGAATCCTAGTAGGTTTGTGCAAGGCTGACCGGTGGGTTAAAGAGGGCGGGACTTCAGGCCACATTAAGGAAACCCAATGAATTATGAGTTATTTCCTTAAGAGAACTTCATTGGCACATTAGTAGCACTTCATACTAAATCCTGACAAGGAAATTTAGGAAGCGGATATATAGCATACTTGTATTGAATGCATACAACTCCTAAAAGTGTTGTGAACTAGTCATTCATCTCATTGTTTTGAGTCTTAACAATGGCAGCACCTAAAAATATCAGTGTGTTGAAACCCTTAAACTGTGACTGAGAGTTTCATGATCTATAGTCTCTATTTATAGTGTACAAGGAGTCAGCGGTCTCCTCTTTTCCATGAGAGAAGCAGAGGAAGTGGTGTGAAAGTGCCCTTGCCATGTGACAAAGCAGAATGGTTTCTAGATCCTAGTTTGGCAATGCTTAAAGGGGTCATATGATGTGATTTCATGTTTTCCTTTCTCTTTGGAGTGTTACAAGCTCTTGGTGCCTAAAGAAGATCTGTAAAGTTGCAAAGACTGAAGTCTCAAATCCAAAGAGATATTATTTATCAAAGTTAAGAGTCAACCACACTTTCCTAAAACACCTCGTTCAAACGTGCCCCCATATGTCTACGTCACAATGTGGGAAAATTTGCATAACACTGCCCAAATATACATGCAAAGAAACAAGGCATAAGTTTGATTCTGGCTGTAGTATTGTTGCCACCACCCCTGTGTTGTGTGCTGTGTGTTTGATTGTGAAAGCGAAACTACTTTGTTTGCTCTTCCAAAAGAGGACACAACTAGAAATCAGTGGTTAAGTTGTATTTACAACACTGTTCCAGAACAGTTCAACCTAAATATTCAGATGTGTGCAGCACATTTTACAGAGGACGAGGACTGTTTCCTGTGAGACTAGCCTACAATGCCGGTGACTGTTTCTATAAAGTGGGGCAGTTCCATATTTGCAAGTACAGTCTGGTGCTTCTGACTCACAGCCTGTAAGTATGTTTTCATATGTAAAGGATTGGCCACTGATGAAAAACGAGTTTTGTGCAGTGTAGAGTAGAGCTTGTTGTTTTTCGTTTCTCTGATCACAAATACAGACATGGTTTTGTTTATGCAGCGCAACACGCAACGCATTAAAGGACTGTGTAAGTCATTATAATCAGTAATTATGTCCCCAATGGATGCAACAAATGCCTCGTTTATAATGGGTTTAATTTTTTTGTCCTGTCGCACCGGGACATGGCATTACAGTATGCTAAGGAGCATAACATTTTGGTCACACGGTTGAGGTTTTCAGCAATTCACAATGCACTGGATAGATGGCCAATCAGAGCACACCTTGCTTTTTAGAATTATGAGCTTTTTTTAAAAATCCACGCGTTTCAGAAACACATTGCATTACACCAAATACAGTTCTTTTTAGCAACATCATATGACCCCTTTAATGGAGAACAGTGGAAACCATTCTCACACAATCTGTTGCACTAATTAAAGAGAGTATTACATTTTTCATAGTTATAGTCATAGTCATAGTTGCACTGTTAATAGTCCTCAACATGAAGAGCTCAAAGCATGTTAAATACTATGACAGGGCAAGCCACTTCCTGCACAGAGGTCATCACTTCCGTTCTTAATAGGGACTCTTTATCAGCAAATCAAAAAAATATGAGTCAAGCAACTCAATATTAAATGAGACTACAGTTACAATCAAGATACAGACTGTAACTTTACAAAATCTAGACAAAATTGAACTTAATTAAACTAAAATTAGAAACTGAAGTAAATTCAAGGCGTTGTGAAAAGCACACAATAAAAATATGAAAATAAATTAAAAGTGAATTATTAATGATACTATAAATACTTTTCAAATAAAAACGACTTGGACACTGAAAATATTATTTCATATTGTGTAATGTGTAAAAAATGCTAGCTGTGAAATGAGTGCTAGCAAGACAAAGGACACGGTTTCACATGAGCTAATTACACCTACAACACTAACTCCATCCTCATTTCCAGTAAAGAAATACTGTTAAAGCCAATGCATCATTTGAGATGAGGTGAACATGAAAAACCTCTAAATGTGAAACAATTTTTTTTTAAAATACAATCAAGTTGAAGAAATGGTTTATTGCGGAGTTCTGTGGCTACAGCTGCCGTTCAACGGACATTATCATTGTAAACCATCAGGGTCTCAACATAACTTGCTGTTTTGCATCCTTTCTTTGTTTCCGATTACAACTACAGCACTATCAGACTTCAAAGTAGAAAATGAAATCTGATAAACCTCAAACCCACAGCAGAACTTACCTCAAGCACAGGGCCTGCCCCCAGGATGGTTCGCTCCACTCCACTTGTATAGCCCTTCTGGCTGAGGGCAGTCAAGCAGTGGATAAGGAAGTTGGTGCTTTGCGTCTTACCAGAGCCACTCTCACCAGAGATGACGATGCACTGGTTGACCCGTTTGTTCAGCATTGTGTGGAAGGCAGCATCCGCAATGGCAAAAACGTGAGGTTCTAGCTTGCCCAGCGTGTGATTCTCATACATCTTGACATATCTGGGATTGTAGATGGGGAGGAACTTAAAGGGGTTAACCGCAATAAGAATGTTGCTCGCAAACGTGTAGATCTTCTGCTTGTGGAAGCGATGCCGCAGGGTTCCCAAGATGCTCTCCTCCGTCAGCTCGGGGAGGTTACATAAATCGTCATATTCCTGGGGCTGTTGCGTGACAAAACCCCGATTCACAAGTCCCTGAGCTACTTTCTCTTGCCGGACAGATGTCATAACGTGAACGGCATCATAGCTTCCCTCTTGAAGGGCGAAAAAGTATCCATCACTTTGAGGGTGCTTGTCCTGGGCCTTTCTAGGCCAGAGAAGGACTCTTTGAACAGGCTGATCGCTGGCTTGAAGGACCCACTCCTCTCCGCCGTATTCCTGGACCTCCACGAGGACGTAAGTCTTGGACGTGTCCAAGCCAAGTGTGGCAAGGGTTTTCTTGATGACAGTGGATGCTGTCGCCTCTTTTGGGACCCTGAGGATGCAGCTTTGCCCAGGTTTGACGGACAACCTGGGGTAAATTTGCAAAGTGCATACCGTTTCATCCTGGCAGCTTATCGTCTTGCCGTTAGTGACATTCATTCTTTAAACACACAGGCATGCATCAGAATACCACACTGCACAGTACAGCATGATATGGATCTGGAAACAAAAGAGAAGAAAGAATGCGAGTTGAAGTAGGAAACAGCAGTCAGACCACCAGTGTATGCATGTACACACTTGTCTAGTTTTGGAACTGCAACAGTTTATAAATCAGCATAAACTGTGTGCCACAACTCTTATTTAATTAAAAAATTAAAAAATGTCAAAGAAATTAATTTAAAAATTCAATTTCCTTTTCAATGCTCAAGTACTGCTGTTCATATTTATTTATTTCTTTACACTATTTTTCTCTGTCGACTGGGTTTACTTTTCTTTCGGTATGATTACATGCAAACAATGTTAAAATATAATGTGAAAAATAATATTGTCATAAATGTTCACAACATGGTCAGAACGTACAAGAAAATATTTTTGTTTTTAAAATATTTTTGAAATTTATAGAAAAATATAAATACACCAATACCATCCTAGCATAGCATAAAAAACTATTTAATTGTATCCTCAAAATAACAGTGTAATAATAACGCAAACGAGACAAACGTCATGACGCGTTTAAACAACAGTGACAAACTGTCTTTTTTTTAGTTTAGAAAATCAGACGATAGTTATCTTTCAATGGACTGCCAATAAAAAACAATAAGTTCATTAAATACCAATACCAATAAACATACCTGTTTCAAAACACACTCGTTGTGTTCCAGAGCGGAGTCATTTCCAACATGGAAAAAATCCTGCCGTGCTTTCCAGATAAAACTTCCAGTGCTTCAACTACTATTAAAAGCCGTCCACCTGCATTGCTGCCAAATCGGGCAAGATAAACCGAAATATACTACACATGTAAAACAGTCACGATTCTGTAAACGGCACAAATGACTAACACAGAGAAATGTTCAACGACAAATAAGGAAGAATACTAACTCGCCTCCAGAGTGTTGACGACGCTGGCGGCGTGTTACTTCCTGACATCGCAGCGTGTTTTAATTGCCGATGAAATGTTTGATGACACGCCGCCCTCGCCTGCATTCACACCGCCACTGCAGCTGCCTCGCGCTCATGCAGGTAAATACACCTGCAACATACATCATACATCCAGCAGCCTACCCCTCTCAAAAGTCATTGCTATATTTGTCATTATGATCGTGAGGAATGTATTTATTTATTTAAGTTTAAAAAAAGAGTCGGAAACAGGAAAAGTAAACGAAATAGCCATTTGTAACTTCACAATGCATGTTTGGTTCTCACCATCAGGTGGCAGCATATAACACCAATTTCACCCAGCAAGGTGAGTAAGGGTCCCTCACTATTATTACAATGAGAGTATGTACAACATTTTTATTAACAATGTAAACAAACATTATTACCAACTAAAATGCAATTTTAATATTAACCCTTATGTGCTGTTCAGACTCCTTTGAGATCCCAAATTATGTTTGCTGAAAAAATAAAATAAGATAAAATAAAAAGTTACCTTCATCTAAATGTGCTAGTTCTACAAAAAATAAATAAATAAATAAATAAATAAATAAAATTGTAGAATGAGTTCTGGTTGTATTTTGTGTGACAAAAAGTCAAAGTCAGGATGTTTGGGGCCTGGAGACCCACAATGAAATTGATTATTTTTCTTTTCAGATTTGTCAAATAAAATCACGAAATCAGTCACAATGCAGAACACAAATACACAGAAATTAAGTAAAAGTACTTCCACACATCCACATATCGAACACTGTCTCTCTCCCCCCCCCCCCCACACACACACACACACACACACACACACACACATAATGTGTCATAATTAAAAAAAAACATTCAGTACCCAAAAATGCTAAATTCTGACATTTCGGTTAACCTCTAAACAACACAATGAAGGGCAAATTTCAAAATACAAGTAAAACACCTGCAAAAATAAAGAAAATTCCTTCATATAGTATTGTGTATCCATATATGAGCACAAGGGTTAATTTTAAGATTATGAATTACCACATTTAGAAATACATTTTGAAGTGTAAGTTATTTTATTCAAGAAAATCCTAGATGTTTTAACAAATTCACTAGTTTACAAATCTGTCCCCTCTCCCTGCGCTAAAAGAAATGGCATTAATCTCATCTGGAGGCAAATGTAAAAGACATTTCAGTTGGAATAATTTGCAGTAATTAATATTAATTAATAGTTAAAATGATTATTAATACATTACTTTTGATAAATCAGAAGCAGCCTTTAAAAATTTAAAAAATTTATGTCATATGAAATGAACTATTGTGTCATCTTTTGATTACTGGCGAGTAGTGATTTTTTTAATCAATGGTGTTAACAATATTGGACTGATAATTACATCAATAATTATATTGTCTGTCATTCTAACTAAACTATAATCCTGAACAATATAATTATTATAATTATATTAAATAGACATTTGATAGTCATGATAGTTGTCATGGAAGCTTAAGTATTATCAGCTCATCACTGGTTACAACATCACAGTAAACAAGATTATCAAATCGAAAGAGATGTGCGAATGGACAAATTTATTTTCAGCTTGCTCAGCCACGCTCTTCCTTTCTCATAAACTCTCCTCTTCTCAGTATAGTTTCTCTGTCTCTCCATTCGGTGTGTGGACATGGTAACAGCTTGTGATGAAGAGTTCAAAGTGGACATGGTAACAGCTTGTGATGAAGAGTTCAAAGTGGTTTGAAGCAAGAGGAGAATCACAGTTTACACTTTTTGCAGCGGTTCTCAGTGAGCGAATGCTCTAACCACAAACAAACAGCTGCTTTCCATAGTTACATGCTCTTGCATCCTAGCAACATATAATATAAGGTGCGCTTTTAACTAGAGTCCTCTCTGGTGGTATAAAATGTTGGGATTTTTTGGTGTGTGTGTTTTTTTTTTTTTAAAGAAAAATGTACATTACTTTCATGAAATCACCATATGAAGCCTTACTGAGACATTTCAACACAGTTGCTGATAAAAAAATTTGGTAATGGCAAATTGTATTTCTCACCAATATAGATAAGACACCAAAAATTACTTTTTTGAAAAATGTCTTTGACACGGGTGACAAATGGCTTGTATTAAAATATTAGGTAATATAATTGTAATATAATATTAGGTCTACCTACCCTCACTACAAATATACAACCTTAATTTTATCCTGTTAGGGTTTGTGAGCTATAGTCTTTCCTCTCACAAGCTATTCGCAACACTTACTGATATATCCTGCATGACATTCGTTTTCAGCATGCATTACAACAGTAATATATCCAGATATTTTAATGCCCAAGAAGATGTGCAATAATTTCAAAGATAACTGTTTAAATTGATCATTCTGATCAGGTATGTCATATTTCTTGTTATAATCTACTGGGATGCAATGTAAAAGGTAGTGAATTTGGTTTATTTTTTGTTAGTTCAGTTAGCTAAGTTCAGTCAATAAAACAGTGAAAGACACTATAAATGGCCTTGTGAATACACTCTCTGGGTCTTTTTCTATGGCGGTGACTGAATTCAGTAACTGAGAAAGTAAATTCATGCTCAGAAATTTTTGTTAGGAGTATTTGCAGTTTGAAGAAAGAACAGAAGACACACAGAGAGAGAGAGATGTAATGAGCGGATTGGGGGTGGGTGGAGGGTATCCTTCATAAACTTGGGTTAAAGTGTCCTCCTGACTGATGAAAAATCAGATCCAAGACCGCGCCTACTTGTTTCAAACTGAGCGGAGAGAAAGTCGGAGAGAAAGATAACGGGACAAGCCGGTAAGAAACAGGCAGATTTTTTCCTCTTTTTGAAAGCAGACGCGTATAGCATCCATCACCGTTATATTACGTTCTTTATAGCCTAACTACAGATTGTTTTAATCGCGTTCTGTATTCTGATAGCGATACAATTATTTGATTTAATTTGTTTTAAACTTTCACTTTGGCATAGTGTGTATCCGCAGCGATCAATCTAACAGATAAAATTAAATACAATATAAAATATTCATATTATATTTGCACCTGTCACGTGTTGCGCTTGTGTAAAAATGACTATATTGCGTCTGGAATAATGACGGAGACAGAAATCTAAGGCTTTACTGAGACATTTGGAACGTTTTATTTCAATATGCGTTCTTTATTAATATTATTTTAAAGAGAAGATTATACTGTACAGATTATACTGTACAGATTATACAGTATAACACTATAAGATTATACTGTACAGAAGATTATACAGGTGGAGAGGCACGCCCACTACTGCAACTGTTACAGCAGCCAGTGTCTGTTAGGATGGTGATCTCATATCTAGCTAAATGTCATTTTCACCTTCTGGTTCATATTTAGTTGATCAGTTCATTTGATACAAATTGTTGACTTTTCTTGCTTCAAGAAAAACAAATTTTATTTTATGTTTTCCATTTAAGATCAGTTTATAAGACCAAACTTGGTTTCTGATACACAAAGTGAATTTTTCCACCCCCACCCCCAAAAAAAGAAAAAAAAACATCTGTTTTCAGTCAATAAAGGGTACCTTTCTTTTTTCTTAGTGCACCAGGCAAAAATATTTCACAGAGGTTGTTTTTTTTTCTGCACAGAGAAGTAACTGCAATGTAACCAAGATTAAGGGAGAAAATTGAGTTATGTCTCATGTCTCAGACATCCGCGTGACCTCCTCTATGACTCTGTCTCCAGCTTTCCAACCTCATGTCATGTCCTGTTTTCTCATTCATGTGTTTACTTGTATCTATTTTCTGATTTTTTTCTTTGACACGGGCAACTTCTTTTGCATAAGGAGAATATGAGAATTCGTATATTGCAATAAATTCAGTAATATTTCATCTCATGTTAAACAGCTGTGAGTGGATGACAAAAGCAAGGAGTTAGCATTCAGTTTCTGTAGTAGCCTAACCAATTCAGAATGGGAATGAAATAAGTATGAAAGAGAAAGGCTTTGAAAGGTGAGCGTGGGCTAGAACAGCAAGTGAGGATAGAGTGGTTGGGGGATCACAGTGTGGAAAACACCAACCACATCTTTTTGCAGTTTGATGGGATGCAGCAAATTTGGAATAGATCAGCAAGTTGGAAAATCTGACACCTGTCAGAGAAAGAGTGTAAGAGAGGCAGAGCCGGGGAAAAAATGGGGGTGCGAGGGATAAATGACTCACAACTATACTATTCCTGCCTGTGTTTTAAATATGGCTCGTTGTGAGGCGCAAGGACACACCTTTTCAAACCCCTTGGCTGTCTGTCCATTTGTGGCTTTGAATTTATCTGCCCGGCGTCTTGCTTCTTTTGCCATTTATTTTGTGCTTTATGTCCCTATTTCCTAAACATGTTCTTTTCCATCTACTTAACTTGAAAACTTAAACATGCCTCCATTGTTTACTTGAACCTCTCCGACAAGATGAAGGAGGTATTCCTGGCTATTACAGAACTGTGTAGGAGGGCTGGGAGAGGGTCTCAATGCTCTAATTGTTAGCCTATCTGGCTCCTCCCACAGAGGTTGATGACAGATGGACTGTAGTGTGGACAAAAAGTCTTGCTTGTGCTGCATTTGTCTAAATAGCTTGAATACATTACAGAGATAATTTCACTGACCCCATTCTGGAATCCCGAAAGACACTCAGAGACGTTTTGTTGTAGAGTACCAATTTATTCAGTATGTGACCATTTTTTATTTGCATGACTGTATGGCTTATTATTCTACAAGTTTCAGTTGGACATTGTAAGGAATTCTAACTACCCATGTGACCAAAATGAAATTATTGTGATCACAGATTAACTTTAAACAGATATATTACTCAGTAAACAACCTCACTCTGCCTTGATATTAAAGTGACTGGTTACCCAAAAATTACACATCGGTCATCATTTACTCAAACTCATTTTTTTGCAAACCTGTATGATACATGCAGGTGTGACTGACTTTTATAATCTTAGGAGATTTTAAAATACTAGAATCACACACTAGACTTTCTGTTTGTTCTGAGAACAACATACTCACATAGAAACGTGCCAGGTTGCTAGGACATTTTTTTAATCATTATTTTTTTAATTTTAGAACATTTTAGCTAAAATTGGCACAAATTATGAAACATGTTTTGTATACTCTGCCCTGATGGAATCAGAGTCTGAAGCATATATTGCCTTCAATACACTGTGATTTTCTGCAAATTCTAGCAACTCTTTCTGCACAGAATCTGCAAACTGGCTGTGACTTTGTCAATTAGTATCAGCATGTCCAGACTGCAAATCAGGGCAAAAATCTGGGCAAAAGTTAAGTAGTGTATTCCAGGTTTCATTATTTCACTTCATTTTGTTTTGTTGTCCATATACAATCTAATTCAATGGGATCAACAACACCATTGCATGGAAAACACACACAAACACAATTCTTTCTCACCACTGACTGATTACCTTTTCTTCATTCACTCCTAGACAACCAAGAAGCCCCTGAACAGAAGTGGACATCTATACCTGTTAATCCTAGCAGACGTTAACTGCTCTATAAATCTTCTTTTGTGAGCCTATCATGGCGGTGGTGTTGCGTTCCTCGCCTCTCCTGTGGGCCCGCGTGGCTGCCATGGTTTTCACCTGCATAGCATTCAGCGTAGCTCTTTATGGAGCGAGTCTAACCCACGGCACCGGTGACTGGTGCGTGTTCTGCTGGAGTTTTAGTTTTGTTGTAACTCTTCTGATAATCTTAGTGGAAATGTTTGGCCTGCAGACTCGTGCCCCGATCTCATGGAAGAATTTTCCGATCACGCTCGCCTGCTACGCCTCTCTCCTCTGCCTCTCCGCCTCGATCATATTCCCACTGTATTTCCTAAAGGGCTACGCTGGTCGCACCATGATGATCAATTGCCGCATCGTGTCTACTGTTTTTTCTTGCCTCGCCACCATTGCATACTTAAGTGAGGTGAGTCTGAGCAGGGCTCGTCCAGGAGAAGTAGCCGGTTACATGGCCACGGCACCAGGGCTGCTAAAGGTGTGCGAGACCTTCATCGCCTGCATCATACTCATCTTCATCAGCGAGCCCATAACGTATAATCAGTATGCAGCGACCAAGTGGTGCTTGGCCGTGTACTGCATCTGCTTCATCTTGTCGGCAGCCATTATCGTGATGTGCGTAGGAGAGTGCACAGGTTGCCTGTACTTCTCCTTTGCCCGCTTCCTGTCCACATACGCCATTCTGGCTGTGGGCTTGTATTTGACTGCCACCATCATCTGGCCCATTTATAAGTTCGACAATAAGCACGGAGGCCAGAGCCACAGACCCAACAGCTGTGGCTCCAGCACTGGCCTGTGCCTATGGGACAAGCTGCTGGCCATCTCAGTCCTCAGCGCTCTCAACTTCGTTCTTTATCTGGCTGATCTCATCTACTCAGCCAGGGTAGTGTTTGTTACTGTTTAAGGGTTTATCATAATACAAGAGGAAGGCAAAACAATAGAAGGCAGAAAGAGGGAAGTGGGCTGGAGTGTAGCGATGTTGAAATAATAGGTCATGATCTATATTCACTGCCTGTTTAGCAATCATGTGTACAAAAAGTTTTTTTTTTAAAAGTACAAGTGTAAAATGTAACAAAATGAACAAAATGTATTATATATTTAAAAAAACAAAGAATACAATAAAAAACATTCAAAAGTTTTGGAGTCGGTGAGATTTTTTAGGGAAGAAGTCTTAGGGTGAAAATAGCAATATTGTGAAATATCATTAAAATACTAAATAGCTGTTTGCTTTTTTAATATATTTTTTTAAAATGTAATTTATTTCCATGATGGCAAAGCTGAAATTTCAACAACTATTACTCCAGTCACATTATACTTCAGAAACCATTGCTATATGCCAATTTGATGCTCAAGAAACATTTCTTATTAAACATATTTGTTTCCTAATATTTTTGTAGAAACCATGATACTTATGATTTATTTGAAGTAGAAATCTTTTGTGACACTTTAGAAGTGTTTACTGTCACTTTTTATCAATGTAACGCATCCTTGCAGAATAAAAGTATTAACTATTAAAAGAAGTATGTTAAAAAGGTCAAACTGGCCCCAGGCTTTTGAACGGTAGTATATAAAAGTATATCATTACCTTAATTTCCATAACATAAGTTTGACAAAAATAGCTTCTTTTTTTCTGTTTTACATATTATTTTACTTTGTTCCTTTGCGTGAAGGATCCTTGTACTAGTAATAATGCATTTGTGAGTAAGTGTGAGTGAATGTCACACTTTCAGTCAAGACAATAACACCCTTCAGTTCATTCAGGAAATCAACATCATAAAAACTGTTGCACTTGTGTGATGGATGTAATACTTGATAAGTATCAGTACTGTACATAACACTTCTGTTTGGTGCATATATGTCAAACCATTTATATGGCGGACTGATTGGTACAAAATTAATTCTTAAAATCTAACTTCTCTCACATAAGACACACTGATGATGAAGAGAAATATAAATGTATATGTGGACATATCATGAAACATTGAATATATGGAATATATTGTTATTCTTATATACACATAGTATTAGATTTATATTTACAGGATATTATTGCTGTATGTGTACACATGGATTTGCCAAGTATATGCAAATGCTATAGATGTTTTTCTTGTCAAATCTCTTTAAAAACCACTGCTGTTCTCTTGTACACCAGCAGTATCAGTAACACAACTACCTCAGGATAAGAAAGAAAATGAAATGTTGTTTTCTGTGCTGTAAGTCTCTGGGACCTGCATGTGCCTGTCACAGACTGTTACACAGTCCTCGATGCTTGAATGAGAATGTTTTCATTGTGTTATCAAGGAGAGCGAGAGAGCGTTTGTGGCACTGTTTCTCCCTCTGTGCTAAGAGGAGAACAGCACACACCGCAGCGTTGTGTGAATGTGTAATCTAGCTCTGAAAAAGAAACAAGCGTGATATCTGCGCATCTGCACTCTTGCCTCATTTACTATTGTATATAGTGATTCAGACTTACCTACCATTTACTCATTCTTTGTTTAAAGTTATGCCTGTGTGAAAAGATACAGAACATCTGTTGACTCTCTGTCCTCGAACTAATAAAACACATTCTAGAACATTCACATACAGTATATGCACTCACCCTGGGGAACATTTAATTACTCAGAAGTCTTTCAAAGCTCAGGGGACTTGGATGGATTGTTGAATTATGCAGAATTTCTAAATCACCTTTGCCGGATGTGTTTTTGCTCAAATTAGGAGAAATAGTGATCTAACAACTGCAATGTAACAATAATGTAACTAACAATGTACAGAAAGTGTATAGAATACTACATTTAAGTATCTACACTTGCTGTCTATTTTTTCGGAAATCAATCTAATAAGAGTCGCAGTAAAAACATATGGAAGAATTCTGAAAATACACAAACATGGCCACAGGCCTTGCACATCTCGCAACACACGACAAATGATGTTTCAGGTTTCTAAATGAATCTGGGTATTTGACCGAATCGTTTAGCTGGATGATTCAATGACTCATAACGAACATTAATACAGTTACTTATTTTGTTTGTTAATGAAGTAGCTATTTTAAACAAACAGATTCAATTAATGATTCAAAGATGCATAAATAAAGACAGTGGCTGCCAAAACAGCACAACAGTATGTGACCAAAAAAAAATGTCCGAATTTACATTACTCATAAAAGAGTAGGCAACACTTTACTTTACCATGAGGTCATGGGAGAGGATTTATGAATGGCAGTGACATGATGCAACTGACACTGGGAGGTCAAAAGTGACAATGACAACATGGTAAATGCAGTACGTCCTGATTACATTTACAATGTTACCATTGCCTCTTATCTGACAATGACTTTGCAGGCAAAGTTTACACACAAAGGCACCTTGCGAAACTGAATTCAGACATGCTTCGGAAGCAGCGTATATTAAAATATTAAATTACTGTAATACTGATGTATCATTAGAAATAATATCAAAAGTGCAAAATGTTGGTCAGAAACAAACCTTTACACACAAACGGACCACCAAACACCATCTTTAACTGCCATCTTTATTTTTTGCTAGGAGGATTGAAGATACAACTATGCTGCCTTCAAAACTAAAGCAGATGAAAGCTTGTCAAGAGATGGCTAATACTGGTTTCAGAGGTGCCTTCCTACTTTGAAATTTTCCTCCAAAGGCAGCATCCTCCAATTTTCAGATGCAGCCACTGTATAAAACATATTCTATCCTCACAAAGTAATTATTTTCTCAAAAAAGTCGTTTGTGAATTAATTAGGTATTTTGAATGAATCACTTCAATTAATGGTTTAATGACTCACTTAAAATGTGACTTGGCACCACCTACTGAGAGTCGCTGAAATAAAATCATCTAGAGCAGGCGTTCTTAAACTTTTTGACTGCAACCTCTTTTAACCAATGAATTTACATGACTTTTATAATCATTCATTATTTTTAAAGATTAGGAATTTGTGAAAGTATATTTTACTTTTGTACCCACTCAGATATTTTATAGCTTTAAATACTTAGAAAAAAAAGTGAGTTATTTATAAAAGAAATAATAATAATAAAATTGGCCATAGCATTTTAAGATTTTATTATTTTACAGGTCTAGACATTGTGGTTTTCCAAGACCATAAGAATTTTGTCTCTAAAAAGAAATTAGTTTGTTGCCAGTGTGGCAATTTGTGGAACCCTCAGGTATGTTTTAAGTATCTTCATTTTATATAGATATGGTTTAGCTTACAGTGCATCATTTTTATTCAGTGCGACAGACAGGCACATTTACCTATCTGTCATTTAAATAGGAAGAACTGAAGGGTGTGGCTCATGAACATCTGTGCAAAACTGGGAAATGCTTCTCAGTGACAGAACCATTATCATTTCACATACTTTGCTACAACAGAAAACAACTAAATGGAAGGGCTCTTGGATTCAGAAGAGTTTTGCTGTTCTATTTGCCTGGATTTGCTGAAAGATCCAGTGGCCATTCCATGTGGCCACAGCTACTGCATGGGATGCATTAATGATTACTGGAAGAAAAATGATCATTTGGGGATTTTCAGCTGTCCTCAGTGTGCACAGACGTTTAGCCCTAGGCCTGTTTTGAACAGAAATACCATACTGGCAGATATGGTGGACAAGCTGAAGAAACTGGAACTTCTGGGCAACTCTCACAATTACGACAACTGCATGCCAGGTGATGTGACCTGTGACTTCTGTACAAGTTTCAAACAAAAAGCTGTGAAGAGTTGTTTGGTTTGTTTGGCATCTTACTGTCAAAACCACCTTCAAGCTCACTACAAGTCTCCTGCCTTGAAGAAACACAAGCTGATCGAAGCCTCCGTGAACCTGCAGGAGAAGATCTGTCCTCAACATGACAAATATTTGGAGATGTATTGTCGAACTGATCAACAATGCATATGCCTTTTGTGTGTGATGGATGACCATAAAGGTCACGATACAGTACCAGCAGCTGTGGAAAACACAAAGAAACAGGTAATAATAATAATAATAATAACAATTTTTCCTTATTTTGCTTTGCATCATTTAAGTGGTTTTATTAAAAATAACTTTTTTCATGGTTCGAAACTTCTATAGAAGATGCAGTAAATTACAGTATTCTCAGAATCCTTCCACAAGTCATTTTCCAAAGTACACTCCACCTCAATATGAACAAGTTTTTATTGTACAGAAAAGTTCATGCCACAGAGTAATAGGGAAGAAATGTGAGCAAAAATAGGGATTTAATTTTTATGAGTTTCCAACCAAAAACAAAAAAGTAACTGTAAATAAGTGTAACACTATAACGTTAGAATAATATTACAAAAACAGTTTCCTGCTTCACATTCAAATTTCAACCTGTGTACACAAAAGGTTGTTCAGGAGAGCTGCCTTTTTTCTATAATTAGAGATAGAAATCTTTCACCATCAACCAATCAGAGAGAGGCTTTTTCTGTTCACTTTGACTGTTTGGCCAGCCACTTTGAATAGTCTGGTAGATATCCTCATATATGCAGTGTATAAACTCATTTGTTAGTGACAAAGGTTATTCCTATGTAACTCATAAAAATAAACAGTGGAATAGAATATAGGGCTATCCTGAGCAACGTACTGCAGTGTCTATTTTGTGACATTCATCACATTATATTAATTCTACACAGAATGATTGCAGTTAAAAATCATTTCGCTTTTCTATTGTGTTTCTCCACAGAAAGAACTAGGCATAACACGGCAGAAATACAAGCTCAAAATCCATGCTAAAGAGAAGGACCTACTGGAGCTTAAACAAGCTGTAGATGCCCTCAAAGTAAGACATTTCCAGAACAATTAGAAAAACTTAACAAAATGAATGAAACAATAAAAACAACTAAAAGCAATTAACCTAAAAATGTAAGATCAATTAATTCTTTATTTTGTATTTTAAATAGTATTATTATTCATTATATTAAATGTAAAATTTTATAAAATATTTGATTAATTACAATATTTTAAAAAGAAAAATACTGGATTTTTTTATTTTTATTATTGTTTTGCCCTAAAAGAGCTCTGCACAGACTGCTATTGAAAATGGTGAACAGATCTTCACTGAGTTAATCCAGTCTATTGAGAGGAGGAGGAGTAAATTCAGAGATCTGATCAGAGATCAAGAGAGAGCTGCGGAGAGCATGTTGCAGACACTGGAACAAGAAATCACGGAGCTCAAACAAAGAGATCATGAGCTTGAGGTGCTGCTGAAGTCTGAAGATCATCTCCATGTTCTTCAGGTAAGCATGATCCCAATGCTGACTGTGAAAAATATAGCTCGAAAAGGCAAAGAATGTGTCATTTGACAAATTGTTGTCTCTCTCTCTTTACAGAACTGTCATTCCTTCTCTTCTGGCCTTCCTGACCCTCCCTATACAATAGCTACACTCTCAGATTTTGGCAAGGTGAACGATGCAGTATCTGCTCTAAAGAAGAGGCTTGAAGATGTCTTTAAAGGCGAATGGCTGAGGATCTATCAAGCAGGTGAGGAGAAACAACCTAACTTGATCTTTCCACCTTAGCAATTTCTCTTTAGGTGATTTGCAGATTGTTGTGTAATTCTGCCTTTTTGTTAAATAAGTTCCTCGTGCTGTACACATGCTTTCCATTTTCTCTCCAGCAAGATCAATGAAGATCCTTCACTGCACAGTGCCCAAAATTAGATCAGAGTTCCTGCACCGTAAGTCAGTCTACTGCACTAATGCAAAGTGCTATTGGTTTCATAATGTTGGATTCTATTTAAAAATGGATTTCTTCTTAAGCAACACAAACAATGCTGTTCCAATTTCCGAAAAGAAACAATCACACCCATGCTGATATTCAGATCAACTTTGCATGAAACATAATGGCTGTTGTTTTTACTGTTAAGGTTCTATTACTAAAAAACTTTAATAGTTCAGGAAATAAGAAGTTAAGAACATGTATTTTAGACCCAGTTACTTCTGTGTCCCAAATAAATCCTTTAAAAAAATGATTTGAGCTAATGATTAAGTGATTCACTCATGACAACAGTAATATTTTGTTCCCTGAATGAATCTGTGTTTGAATGCGTCGGCCGAGTGAATGATTAAATGATTCACTCGTGATGACAGTCACTTTTTTTAATGTGAATGTTTTGAAGAAATCGATAAAGACGTTCATCTGCTGTAACAATGAAGCCTTTAGAAAAGGTCACAAACTAACTGTTATATAATATTACTGTTCAAAAGTTTTTAAAGTGTCTCATACGCTCATTATGCAGATCTGCATTTGTAATATTAAATATTTGAGAAAAACAGAAATATTGTGGAAATAGTATTACTATTTAAAGGAACTGATGTATTTTAATACATTTAAAAATGTACAGTTTTTTCCTGTGATGACAAAACAAGCAGCAGCCATTATTTGAGTCTTCAGTATCACATGATCCTTCAGAAACTATTCTAATATTCTGATTTTATATATATATATATATATATATATATATATTACCAGTGATGAAAACAATACTGTTGCTTTTTTTTGTAAGTCTTTACTGTCAATTTTGATCAAAATACATCCATCCCTGCTGAATGACAGTATTAACTTCTATCCATAAATAAATCTGACTGACCCCAAAGTTTTGAATGTTAATGTAGATGTTAATGTTCTTCTAGTTCTCAGCTGATATGTATTTATTTAATCATGGCTCAAGATGAATATGATATGAATATAACACACCATGAATAAATATCCTTGATCTCTTGTCCTCTCTCCATTACTCAGATTCCTGCCCGCTTCAACTAAATCCTTTAACAGCCCACAAGGACCTTTGTTTGTTCAAGGGAAACAGGGAAGTGGCCGTTCGGAGCCGAGTGCAGTCCTGTCCCAACCACCCGGAGCGCTTTGATTACTGGTGCCAGGTGCTGGGCACAGAGGGCCTGACAGGCTGCAGCTACTGGGAGGTGGAATGGAGTGGGATGGGGGTAAACATTGCTGTCGCATACAAAAACATTACCAGGAAAGGGGAAAGCAGTGAAGCTCACTTCGGTCACAATGACAAATCCTGGAGTTTGTTCTGCTGCAGGAAAGGTTATGCTTTCTGGCACAATGGGATTGTCAGTAAGATCTCAGAGCCTGGCTTGTCAAAGATAGGCATTTATTTGGATCATAGGGCCGGGACACTAGCGTTTTACAGCATTGATGACTCTATGACACTCCTCCACAGAGTTCACACCACATTCACACAGCCTCTCTACCCTGGCTTTGAGTTTTCATGCTATGACGCCTCAATCAAGTTGTGTCAGTTGGAGTAAGGGAAAAAGAGTAGGCCCATTTGGCATTGATAATTAAAGAATGGGAAAAAGATATATCTAAAGATACAAGATATAAAATATACAATACAGTAGTAAAGAAATAAGAATAAAGAAATACAGTAATATTTGTACAATTATAGTGAGTTTGCTTTTCCCATTGTTATTCTAGTATCACTGAGATACTGCAATATTTTGTTAATATTATGAATTAGAGTTTATTTTATATTTTCTGCTTTAATTTTTATTTTAGCTGAAGTTTTAGTAACCTTTTTCTGTGAAAGAGATAAATGAAAATAAATGAAAGAGCGACCTCTGGTGGCTAAAAGAGTTAAAATCAAGCTTACAGATGAAAGGCAACACTAAAACTATTAAATACGTACAGTACAGTCAGAACGTATTTCTCTAGTAGTTTTGTTGTTGCTTTTCCTCTGAAGGTGCAGTGGAGTACCAGATTAAAAAGTGAACTATGAGCTAAACTGTTTAAAAATGACTGTTATAGTTGCATTAACTAAAAATTTAATTAATCATTTGTTTAGAGTGCCAAAATAATGAACTACAGAGAAATGCACTGTTAGGAATGTGGATGAAGGACTTTGTGATTGAACAGTTTTAAAAAAATAAATTATAATATAATGTACTAGTTTATCTAAGCTCATAAGAGAGGGCACTGATGTCTGGGATAACCATGAAAGACTATCTTTGAGGAACAGATCCGGGTTATAACCGCACTAATGTGGTTTCAGACCATGTACCAGCACCAGTTCAGGCTGAAAATACGCTATTTGGCAGTGCACCAAGAGGCAGTCCTGCTTATTTTGGAAACAACACAACATTCCCACAAGACATATTTTCACATAGTTACTGAGGTGATTCAGATTAATTATACTGATTTACAACTGAGATTAAACTATTTGCTTGTTAGCTACAACTTGGGGTTATTAAATCCAGATTTTTTTTTAAAGGTCAGGTTCCATTGAATGCCGCCTTATATTTTTGCAAAATCTTTTGTTTATCTAAATCAAGCTCATTTAGTCCAGCTCTCATTTGAACAGTCCCATGTCTGAACGCTTTACAGCTTCGGTAAATGAAATGTTCCTGACTTACCCTCTCACCCATTGCCTTCTCTTACTGAAACATTCAGAGAAAACTTGGCCACTGTTAAGCATCTGAATGGCGTAATAAGATGTCATGGGACTAAATGTATTTTACAAGACTTTATGAGAAGACACACAAAATACCATTGTACATGGCAATGTAATGTAGCATTAACATGCTTGTAAATAATGTTTCATGGCTTATCGAGTATCTCGTACTTACCTTCATTCAGTCACTGTATCGAGGTGATGCAACCGTATAGCCTGCTTTTTTATTGTTGGAATAGTATAAGCAACAAGTATTGTTGTTGGTCCTTTATGTATTAAAAACAATAAAGTGAAAACACACACTTTCCAGTAGGGAAGAGATTCTCATGTCGTCCAAATAGGCAAGTTTACCACTTCCTTCACACCTGTCAACCAACCACTTATCTGGTCATTCACAACACATCCACGTTGTTTTCTGGGTTCACTCTGTGATAATAACCTGCATTTAATTCTAAAACTTTTTTTATATTCTGCCTTTACAAATGGATGTCTGAAAGGGCTGAAATATTTCCTGCGTGGGAGCAGGGGTGAAGTCACATTTAAACTACTTAGACACTGTGTACAAAGGACATGTTAAGTGATCCCACAAACAGAAGTCAAAAATGAAGTCAGTTTCTAAGATACAAGAGGGAATGAGGAAGAGCATGCAGTTTTAGATTATATTACCTGTTCATTAAATGACCAATTACCCCCATAAATGCACTTATTAGTGGATCAAAACAGAAATAATATAATGATAATTTATTTTGCATACAGATTAAAAACATTAGTTTCATTCAAAAATGCAGTCAGGAAGTAGGAACAGTTGCATACAACTGCACGCCTGCCTTCTGTTTTACCACAGATTGACCATTTAAGTAGCACAGTCTTTATTATTATTATTGCCATATTTTAGCATTATACCATCATTCAGATAAAAATTATACATAAAATGTTGATAGGACATTAACTAAACACTGATTATGACTGGACTATTACTGAGAGGATGTTGTCATCCAGGTCGACTATCCATGTGTGACCCCATCTGAAAGGATCTTATATCCTCTCCAATGAATTCAGTCACTGTGGGAATGAGAAATTGTGGTAGAAATAATTTAATTGATTGATACAGATCAGTAAGACTCTAGTTAAAGGAATCGTTCACGCACAAAAAAACGACATTATTCTTTAGCAAATCTCACAATGAAAATCGATTTTCATAACACACATTGTAATGTTTAGATGCCTAAATTCACTTGTAGTATATATATATATATATATATATATATATATATATATATATATATATATATAAAAATGTTTTTTTTTTGACAAAATAAATATATAACTTAAAACTGTAATATAGTAAAATATTATTATAATTTAAAATAACTCTTATTCTCTGATTAATAGATTTGAAAAACATTTTTTGTAACATTATAATTTTTATTTTGAAAAAAAAAATTAGAATTTTTATTTTTATTTTTTTAGTTTATTATTATTATTTTTAGACAAACTAGTACAGAATTTTAATACGAGCAATTTATAGCTTATCAGCCATAACATGAAAATAATTATTGGCTTATCATTCAGAATTTTAATGTTGGTGCATGACATACAGTCAATCATACCCACCTTCCTCTAGTGTGATATGCTGCATGGGTGTAGGGCCCGAGAAGTCCGGGGGTCCCTCTCTTTCAGAGGGACGCATCTGGTGCTCCCAGCTCTCATATTGGCCGTTTGGAGGTGGGTACAGGTCCTGATAGTGGCTTGTGTTCGACGGAGGTGAGGAGCACATCTCTTGGGGGCAAGGACAGTGTGGATATGGGGAGTGAGAGAGTGGAGGAAGGGGCGAGGTGGAGATGGGACTGCTCGCAGGGAATGGGCTCAGAGAGCAAGAGTGTGAAGGAGAAGGTGAGGAGGAAAGATAGGGAGAGTCAAGCCATGGAGAGGGAGACGGGGAGGAGGAAAGAGGTTGTGAGGCTCTTGGGTACATGGGAGGAAGAAGCTCTGTGAAGCCTAGCTCCAGGCTCTCAAAGCTGGGATGCCTTTCGGTCAGGGCACCTCGACCTCCACCATCCTCGGGGCCCTCCGGTTTGTGGCAGTAGTCCTCCTGGTAGCCATGTGAGGAGTAAGAGTACATGTCATGGAAAGACATGCTTCTGTCATCTGTGGATAGGTCTGACCTCATGTCGACAGTGATGCCACTCCCCATGGGGCAAAGCGTCACCCCTTCCAGGGGCAAGATGGAGGGACGGGACAGCAGCGGATCTTCTTCTTTAAACATGACTAGAAAATGTAAGATGTATGACTTAACATCACAGAGGTACCATGAGATAAAAATAATTATTAATACATATTGTATATATTTAACATGAAATGTGACCAGATATATTATGTAATATAAAATTCTTAATTATTTTAATTAATAGTTTTATATATAATTATTTGTCATATTAAACAATTATTTTATAATTATTACACTACCTTTCAAAAGTCTGTGATCTGTAAGATTTTTAAATACATTTAAAATAATATTTTATGCCCATCAGGGCTGCATTTATTTTATTAAAAGAAATTGAGTAAAACTAAATATTAAAACTAAAATATTATTACAATTTAAAAGAACTGCTTTTATTTTAATAGACATTTTAATAATGTCTTCAGTGTGATTTAAATTGTTCTATTATGATGCTTCGGTGCTCAAGGAACATTTCTTATTATTATCAATGTTAAAAGCAGTTGTGCTATTTGATATTTGTTTAGAAACGGATGCATTTTTGCTGGATTCTTTGATGAATAGAAAGTGCATTTATTTGTAATAGAAATCTTGTGTAGCATTATACATCTTTACTTTCACTTTTGATCAATTTAATACATCCTTAAAGAATACAAATAATTCATTAAAAGTCCAACTACTCTTTTGTGATGCTATTTGGAACATTTTATTGGAGATTGAAGAAGCAAATGATGCTTGGGCTGAAAGTACCTTTAAATTATGAAAGAGAATCTGTTCTTTATTACACACAACATGCAAAAGACATATTTTGCATTTCTTGTCAACAGCACAGATAAATACCATGTGCAGAGGGATTCTCCCACATGTCTGTGTAACACTCACTGGGCAGATATTTAAAGCAGTGCGTGCTGCTCCTCTTCCTTTTCCCATTGGACACGTACAGACAGACAGACACTGGGTGGTTCAGTGAAAGATCGTTATAGGCTGGCACTCGTACACACAGCAAATTCTGCACCATAGGAAAATACAGACAGAATTAGTTCCTTTATCTTCAAGTTACACACAGTGTAAATGAAATCAGTGAACATTTTCATAGATACGGTTTATGGTTAATTTACATCATTGCTTTTGTCCCTGTCCACATTTGCCTCCTCCTCCCACTGGACTTTGCCATCTAGAAAAAAAATAAGTAATAAATACAACATACAAAACTGGTTCTGTGATTTAATGTCAGTTCCTTCCTTTGCATTTTTTTAATGTTTTTGAAAGAAGTCTCTTATTGTTCACCAAGGCTGCATTAAAAAAAAGTTAATAATAATACAGTTAATACACACAAAAAACTTTAATACTGTGAAATATTATTACATTCCTTGAAATAACTCTTTTCCATTTTAATATATTTTAAAATGTACAGTCATTTCTTCCTGTGATGGTAAAGGTGAATATACTCTAGCCATTACTCCAGTCCTCAGTGTTCCATGATCCTTCAGAAATTATTCTAATAGTGCTCTTTGGTACTCAAGAAACATTTCTTAATATTATCAATGTTGAAAACAGTTGCACTACTTCTCCTTGACTCCTTGAGGAGTAAAAAGTTCACCAGCTTTTCTGGTATTGTGCATGAATGTACGCCTACTACAATACCTGATCCTCTCTCCATAAAGAAAACTCTGGAGGTGGGTAGAAAGTTGGTCCCACCTAGAAGTAGTTCCTCGCCTCCCTCTGTTGAACAGGAAGTAAGATTGATAGACTCCACTACAGGAAGCTCCTGTGCAGAGCGCTGTGCTGCAGGCAGAAATTTAAGCTTAAATTTGAGTGTCGATCACAAGTGTATAAAACATGAAAAAGAGTCAGATTATACTGAGCTGTAGTTAAGCAGGCATAATTGTGATTTGCCACTTACAGCATTCAATGGGTAAAGAGGCCACCTGCAGGGCTAAGACTCGTCCTGGAGGGACGATGGATGGAGACAGAGGAAGGTGTGTGCGGAACACCAAACGCACTCGCGTGTTCTTTCTTCCTACATCTGTCTCTCCTTTCCGGAGTTCAATGTCAGAGTTCCTCAGCTTTAGAATACCTGCACAGTCAATGCTGAGAAGGAGAGGAGGGAATACACGTATGATCACTTACTGAGGTGTCTACGACAAACAATCAGGGCTCAGGAGTCTTACAGGGCAGTCATGCTGTTCTCTGGGTTGAGTGGGATGTCCAGGAGTTTAGTGCCGGCCTGGATGCTCTCCTGACTAGCAGTGCCTACCATCTTCCCTGTTACTCTGTGTGGAGAGAAGTATTTCTCATGTGAAGCCACAGATCTACCTTTTGTTTAATACTTTGAAAAGTCATGCAAGAGTTTCACCTATGTATTTGATAAAAAGGATGAGGACGTATTGATCTGTCATCAGCAGTTCCTACAAACACCTGTAAGGAGAGCGGCTGCCTTTCAGTGTAACCCACCAGCTGGACAACAGAGAGAAAAGAGCAAAAAATGAACATCAATTCAATTAAAGAAATTATTTTACTGGAAGTAATTTCAGTGTTTTCTCATTTCTCTTTTTAAACAGTGGCTGTTTCCAAATATGTGAAAGTCCACAGAGATCATGCCTTTTGTACTGATTTATTTATTTAACATATTTTTTCATTTATTGTTTGTTTTACTACAAACCAACAAACAATCTAAAATTCTAATTCATTAATACAAGTAAGTAATACAGCAAGTCACACAACTGATCCTTCGCAGGGAGTTTGGACATTATAGCTTATGAGCGTCACCTTCACTACTGGATGGCCTCCAGGTGATGCCTTTACTGCTCCTCGACTGCCTTCAGTTTCATAATGTGCGCGATGGTGTGGTCTGGGCTGTACCTCTATGCGCAGTTCATACTGGTCAAACTGTGAAGGCAGCGGCCAGTCAAGTGGCGGCAGTGCATTAGATCTGGAGCAGGATTAAGGAAGCAAAGACAATGTGAGATTAGAAGTAAAATATCTACATTAATCTGATTTAAATCAAAATCTAAAACTAAAATAGTTTAGTGACCAAAAAAACGGCAAGCTTCATTCCATTATTAGTGTTTCAAACTGTAGTATGCTACATTTTTTATCACATGAACTCAGAATACTGCATGTTTAATTCAGAAAATATCATCTTGGGAATAAAAATGTTGTTTTCTGTAAAAATTTTAAAAAATAAGAAAACTTTTGACATTCTTATGAAATAATTTGTATATATATATATATATATATATATATATATATATATATATACACACACACACACACACATATAATACATTGTAAAGCATACATATATTTAGTATATATTTAAGTTTAAATACATTTTAATAAAAAAAAAAATTTTTTATTAATTAAAAGTAGGTCATATGACCTCATACGAGTATGTATCATACTGCTCTTGAAATTTTTCCATTCTTTTGAGCATACTATTTTCCTGCTGTTTTAATTGTTAAGCATTATTCAGTGCATAATTCACATTATGAAATAAGAAGTTGTGTGCAAACCTAAAGAGAGGACTGTGAGCACTGGCCCTGGTTCTGCCCCAGCCCAGAGCAGGAGGCACAGACAGGTAGTCCATCCCTATTGTGGGGGGCTCCCTTCTCAGCTGAGCAACCTCTGGGAGGGGGCAGGGAGAGGTCTGAATGGGGGTCAGCTCTGGTTCGATGTCTCTTGATGACATCTGGATTGTGCACACCCATAAACACACCAAGATGGTCATATGACAGAATTTGAATGAATTCTTCATTTGATTACCAAGAATGGACCATAAGTAAGTTTAACAGCCATATTTCAAAACGATCACCTGCTCCAGAGAGGTCTTCCTGGTCTTCTGTGGGATGTTGAGCTCGCAGCTTGCTGGAGCCTGAGAATGAGCCGAGGTTTCTCCCGTGTCCGGGAGGGAGGAGAGATCCTCGGAGTAGCTGCTTCTGCGGGAGGTGCTGGGGGAGGCCAGTGGGGAGTTCCTGCGCTTTTTGCCCCCAGGAGACGTGGGGCGTGAGGAGGGTGATAGGCAGAAGTGGGCAGCAGCTTCGTTGAGCTCATCCTCCTCCACCAGGAGAGAATCACAGCTGGAAGCTGGACTCAGCCATCCCCGGGATGAGGAACTAGAAGCAGGGCTGGGACTGGGACTGAGGGAACCTGCCCCTGTCATGACGTCACGGTAAGATTCCAGCAGGGGCAGATATAGGCGCTCCCTGTCCCAGCCACCCCCGCCATCCCAGTAACTTCCCTCCGCTGGACCGGAGTCATCTTCAGGTGAGATAGTGGTGATCTGGATGCTGGGGCACTCAAGCACTCTAGACTCTGATACCTAGAGCAGAAAAAGAAGAGGGAGTGATATCATTGTGGGCTAAAAAAGAAAATAATTGTGATATCATTGAACTTTTACAGCAGCACTGCAGCATGACTGAAACACACAGCAGTGTTTTTATGAATGAAAGATTCTTGTCAGACAGTTCTTTTTAGTGAAACAAAAACATAAAGCACAATCATTGCAGTCTGACAGCTGAACGAAACTCTTGTCATCTAGTTGGTCAGTTTTTTTAGTGAATCAAACATATAAATCTTATAACTACTGACTGGTGATTCATATGGGGTGTTTTTTATTTATCTACTATTATAGAATCTATTGATATTCAGAATTCCATTTTATTTTTAATTCTAATTTTAGCTTAAGTATTAATCATTCTTTTATATGCTTTT